>NC_042615.1:769055355-769726605 GCF_901001135.1 Rhinatrema bivittatum
ATCCCTCCTCAGCTGTCTCTTCTCTAAACTGAACAGCACTAATCCCTTTAGCCTTTCTTCATCAGGAAGCTGTTCTATGCATTTTATCATTTTGGTCACCCTTCTCTGTACTTTCTCCAGTGCAACTGCATCTTTTTTGAGATGCAACGACCAGAATTGCACACAGTATTCAAGGTGTGGTCTCACCATGCAGTGATACAGAGGCATTATAACATACTCCATTTTATTCACCATTCCCTTCCTAATAATTACCTACATTTTGTTTACTTTTTTGACTGCTGCAGTTCACTTGACCTGATGATTTCAATGTAACTATGACGCCTAAATCATTTTCCTGGGTGGTAACTCCTAATATAGAAGCTAGTGATGTGTAAATACAGTATGGGTTATTTTTCCTTGCACTTGCCCACATTAAATTTCATCTGCCATTTGGATGCCCAGTCTTCAAGTCTCGCAAGGTCCTCCTGCAACATATTGCAATCTGCATGTGATTTAACTACTCTGAATAATTTTGTGTCATCTGCAAATTTGATCACTTCACTTGTATCGCTTTTCAGATTATTTATAAATATATTGAAAAGTACCAGTCTAAGTACATATACCTGTTGTACTCCACTGTTTATCTTATTGCACTGAGTAAACTGACCATTTAATTGCACTGTCTGATTCCTGTCTTTTAACCAGTTTGCAATCCATCAAAAGACATTGCTTCCTATCCCATGACTTTTTAGTTTTCTTAGAAGCCTTTCATGAGGGACTTTGTCAAATGCCTTCTGAAAATCCAAATATACCACTACATCTACCAATTCACCTTTATCCATATGTTTATTAACTCTTTAAAAAAAAAAGTAGCAGATTTGTGAGGCAGGACTTCCCTTGGATAAACCATACTGGCTGAATCCCATTAAACCTTGCATATCTATATGTTCTTTGATTTTGTTCTTTTGAATAGCTTCTATTATTTTTCCCAGCACTGAAGTCAAGTTCACTGGTCTATAGTTTCCTGGACCACCCCTGGAGACTTCAGGTAGAATCAACTATTTTAATGATATGTTGCAAACTTTTAGTAATAGGTCTGAAACTTCATTTTTTAGTTTTTTCAGAACCCTGGGGTATTTACCATCTGGTCCAGGTGATTTGCAACTCTTAGTTTGTCTATCTGGCCTACTACATCTTCCAGGTTCACTGTGAGTTGGTTCAGGTCATCCAAAACATCACCCTTAAAAACCGTCTCCAGAACTGGCATCTCCTCAACATCCTCATTAGTAAACACAAAAGCAAAGAATTAATTTAGTCTTTCTGTGATGGCCTTATCTTCCCTAAGTGTCCCTTTAACTCCTCAATCATCTAATGGTCCAACTAACTCCCTCACAGGTTTCCTACTTCGGATATATTTTTAAAAGTTTTTATTATGAGTGCTTCTACGGCCAACTTCATTTCAAATTCTCTCTTAGCCTGTCTTATCAATGTTTTACATTAAACTTGAAAATGTTTATGCTTTTCCTATTATTTTCAGTTGTGCTGACTCAGGATGTGTGTGTGTGAATGTGGCATAAAGTACTTTGGGGTAAATTTTTAAAGGTGTGCTTGCGCTTCCTGCCACTCGCACATGAACATGCAGATTTTATAACATGCGTGTGCCAATGCGTGCATGTTATAAAATTGGTGGACTGCACTCACATGCTCAACAAATTTTGTAATCCTTGTGCGTATGTGCCGGTGGCAAGCGGAAGGGGGGGGGGAGATTTCCGCAATTTTCGCAGGGTGACGCATCCCGGCCTTCCCCAGTTCCTTCCTAGTCTGTTCCAATTAAGGAGCAGATTGGGAGGGAACTTTCCTACCCCCTACCTAATCTCCCTTCCCCTTCCCCTCTCCACCCACTCCCTAAATCCTACCTTTTTTCTTTTTTTCTTTTTGTTCTGCAACTTACTTCAGCTCCTGAGCTGAAGTAAGTTGCATGTGCCGACAGCTGGTTGGCGCACGAGGCTCCAGGAGAGCGAACAATGGTGCTGTCCCGGCCTGCCCCCCTACCCCGACCTTGCAGGAAGGCCGGCACTTGTGTGCTTACCGGCCTTTACGCGTGTGGCCGGGCCTTGCTTGCATCGAGCCAATTTTCCACAAGGCCCAGCCACGTGTGTAAAGGCCAGATTTTACGCATGCAGCCAATTTGAAATCTACCCGTTAGTGTAGCAGATCCTGTCAGGAAGGGAGCCTAGAGGATACTGGCTTTGTTAGGGTTTCAGGGCAAGACATACAGTGAAAGAGAGAGACAGTGAGATTCAGAGAAAAGAGAAGAGGGAGAGAAAAAGTGTGTGTTTCGGGGCAATGTGTATGTGTCTTACCACATCCAGAGAGTGAAACTGCAACATACATATTAAAAACTATAGGTTCAATTTCTTGATCAAATTGCATAGGGGTTGAATATAAATATTAAATAAAGTAGGTGACAATACTGATCATTGCTGGACACCCTGTTCTAATTTCCAAGGTTCTGAAAAAGATGAACTTACTTTCACCCTCAGCATTCATTTTTCCAAAAAGGATTGAAACTATGAAAATACCACTCCACTCATTCTAAATGATTTTAAATGACTCAGCAAAATGGAGTGATCAAGGCCATCAAAAGCAGCCATTAGGTCAATAGAAGCAACAAAATCCAAACCTTTATCCAACTTTTTTCTTAAATCATCAGCTAAAGTTACCAAAGATTTCTCAGTGCTAAACAGTTTCTGAAATCCAGATTGCCTTTCAACCAAAACATGTTCTTCTTCTAAACACCTAGGAGCAGATTGTCAAAGGGGTACGCGTGAAAGATATACGCCTACGCCACGAAAACCTGCCCCAAGTTCCCCCTGTGCGTGCTGAGCCTATGTTGAATAGACTCGGTGGCACGCGCAAGCCCTGGGACGTGAGTAAGTCCCGGGGTTTTTCCTGGAGGGGCGTGTCAGGGGCGTGTCACGGGGGTGTCATTTGGGTGCGGGGCTGCGGGTGTGGTTCTGGCCCAGGGGCATTTCGGGGGCATGGCTGAGGCCTCCAAAACTGCTCCCGGGCCGGGAAATCGCACAGCCGGTGCGCGTAACTTACGCCTGCCTTGGGCAGGCGTAACTCTTCAAACAAAGGTAGGGGGGGTTTAGATAGGGCTGGGGGGTGGGTTAAGTAGGGGAAGGGAGGGGAAGGTGCGGGGGGGTGGAAGGAAAGTTCCCTCCGAGGCCGCTCCGATTTCGGAGCGGCCTCGGAGGGAACGGAGGCAGGCTGCGCGGCTCGGTGCGCGCAGGCTGCCGATTTTGCACAGCCTTGCGTGCGCCGACCCTGGATTTTAAAGGATACGCGCAGCTACGTGTGTATCTATTAAAATCCGGCATACTCTTGTTCGCGCCTGGTGCGCGAACAAAAGTACGCGCAGGCGAACTTTATTAAAATCTACCCCTGAGAGTGCTGAAACTCAACAGTTTTTTCAATAATTTTGCCCAAATAGGGCAAGTTTGAAATGGGAATGTAATTGGCATTTTGTGAAACATCATCTTCTGCCTTTTTAATCAAAGGACAAATAATAGTTTCCTTCAGAGTGGCCAGAAACACCCCAGTTTGCAATTAAGTACAATAGCATGCACGTATGCTTGGGAGCAGCGATACAGATATTTTTAATCCTGAGCAGCACCTGCTGCTCAGGATGTTTTAAAATACATCATGACATCTCTGCGGGGCTACTTATGCCTGCAAATGGTGTAGTGTGCACAGTTTTGAATGTTGGGCTCCCTGTTTCTAGAAAACTGCAGTCAATGCATTGTGAAAACAGGCAATCACAAAAAAAAAAAAAGATGTTTACAATCTGACCTCAGAGC
This sequence comes from Rhinatrema bivittatum, assembly GCF_901001135.1. Classification (NCBI taxonomy): domain Eukaryota; kingdom Metazoa; phylum Chordata; class Amphibia; order Gymnophiona; family Rhinatrematidae; genus Rhinatrema; species Rhinatrema bivittatum. The sequence goes on from NC_042615.1 coordinate 769,059,198, forward strand.
AATGCATAACAGGTTTTCTCCCATATTCTCCCCTAAGCTGTGGGACTTTAGGACAACACATCTATATTTGTGGGAGAATACGATAAGCACAATGTCTAGAATAATGAAGAAAAATGGCAGTGTAAACCCAAATAGAAGTATATTTTTTCTTTTACATTTTCATCATGTCAGCAGTTTCCTATCATCCCACAATAGGATCAGTTGAGGGAGAATAATCTATTTTATCTAATAGTATACACCATTATAATCATATCAGAAAGTTTGGATTGTACTAGAAAAATGACTCCAATAATAATACAATATTAATAAAATATGATAGCAAAAACAGCCTTTGAAATAAGATATTTCATCCCTATTTTATTTAGATATATGTACAGTATGTCTAACATGAATGATGTAACTGTCTGCTCCACTTCCTTTGATAAACAACTTACAGGTAGCAGGGCATAGTATGTATCTCTATGCCTAAGAGCATGTGTGCTCTTACAGTGTGTTTTTTCCACTGAAATATGTAATGTTCTGCAAACAAATTGCAGTGAGCAAGTGACTTGTGCAATCCATTTTCATTAAAACTGGGGAATAAAGTGCCAGGGATGTTTGCTGTTCAAAAATGTAGCATCAGGTACACAGGATACCGTATGTTTTATTGTGGCAAGCAGATCAGTGCAGAAGACATAATGATAGAATGCTGGAAACTGGGTTGCGTTCCAGCCAATTCGGCAGGCATTGCTTTTTTTTTTTCTGTATGGCTCTGTGTACAAATGATTTTTTTCTCAGGATTTGAATCAGAAACTGCAATAAAATTCAGAAGCGGATAACTAGAGCATGGAATATGTACTTTTCATCCCCCAGTTTACTGCCTTTATTCTTTGTCTGTATCACTGTAGGGCATGCAGATAACACCTGCATGTCTAATTTAAAATCATCATGGCCAATTTGATTTCTGTGTCCACCTGCCCCTTTCTCACCCCTTACTTTACTTATGAATGATTTGCATATTCTCACAGCTATGCCGACTGCTGTGAGAGACACCTTCAAAGTGTAAATTGAACGTTAAAAAAAGAGATAATTTTTATTTTATATCTATATCTATATACTTGTTTTAAAAAAAATATTGATGTAATAATATGAGTAGAAATTATAAAATAAAGGCATAATAGTTTCAAATCCTTTTCAAGATTCATCCTATTAGCCTTTAATTATTTTATTTAAATGTGTTTACTTATGCTTTAAATATAAGCGAGGTTAAAGTTTTGAGAAGCTGAGTTTATTACTAAAACCATATAGAAATTCAAAGACAGTGCCTGATTTAAAAAAAAAAAAAAAAACCTCTTTTCCTTCTGCTGTATTTTTCAGCAGGTTTTGATAAACTATATGTCTTAAATGAGAATTCCAAATAGATGCTGCATCAATGTGTCAAGCCTGCTGACTACACAGAAACATAATGATTATCATCAATCTCTGACTGACTTGGACAAGCAGTGGGGAAATATCCTAGAGCAGCACAAGAACCTGGGACAGGTACTTAAAAATAATCCCTGACTCCCTCCTGCTCCACTTCCAGATGCTAGACAATGACTTCTAATAAAGATACATGGCTTTTATCTCATTCGGTGTTCAAGTGGTAGGGATGAGTCCATGGGTTGGATTTATAAAAATGTTCTTTTACTTTGTTCCTAGGTAAAAAAACAAAAAACAACTTTTTAGGAAACAAGCCCTATGTTTTCTACTGCATTGCTTCTATAAGAAAAATAATTTATTTACACCCAGGAGCAATAATGAATCCTTTACCTTGGTTTACCTTACCCGTTCTGAACTGTGATTCCCTTGAGTAGTTTATTATAAAATAATGACTTCTGCAAATATCTCTTAGCCTCTGCCCAGAATGCCTCTAGACTGCCCCTTTTCTATGCAGGTAAATGTGTGTGTATTTTTGGTGTTTATAAAACAGTATGTATGCGAGTACAAACTACTTTTGAGCATATAATCCTAATTTTGTGCACGTAACTCCTTTGAAAATTGACTTATGTAGGTTCCAGAGTACAGTTTAGTTTTCAATTGAAATAGAAAAAGCAAAATTGCTTACCTTGTAATAGGTGTTATCCCAGGACAGCAGGATGTAGTCCTCACATATGGGTGACGTCACTGAACGGAACCCAGGCGGGAAAACTTTCTGTCAAAGTTTCTAGAAACTTTTGACTGGCCCAGTGAGGCCACTGAGCATGCCCAGCATGCTATGATATTCTCTGCCACAGGTGTCTCTCTTCAGTCTCGTATGTAGCAAAAGCGTTAGCAAAAAGAATAATCAAGGTAGAAGGCCCAACTCCGCGGGGTGGCGGGTGGGTTCTGTGAGGACTACATCCTGCTGTCCTGGGATAACACCTATTACAAGGTAAGCAATTTTGCTTTATCCCAGGACAAGCAGGATGCTAGTCCTCACATATGGGTGATTAGCAAGCTAGAGGCTGAGTCATTTGGTAGTGAAATATTGTTGTTGAAATGAGTCAGCCGAAGATCACATAACATTGGATGTAGAAGGAGTTGGGTTTAAGCTGGAAACAAGTTCTTTAAGACAGATTGTCCGTAAGCTGAATCTTGTCTTCCTTGCTTGTCCAAACAGTAATGAGCTGCAAAAGTGTGAAACGAACTCCATGTTGCTGCTTTACATATGTCAAGTATTGGCACTGAACGGTAATGTGCTACTGAAGTTGACATTGCTCTTACTGAGTGTGCTTTTACTCGCCCTTGGAGAGGAAGGCCTGCTTGTTCATAACAGAATTGTATACAATCTGCTAGCCAACTGGATAGAGTATGTTTACCCACTGCCTTGCCCGGTTTGTTTGGGTCATAGGAAACAAAGAGCTGATTGGATTTCCTGTGGATTGCAGTGCGGTTTAAGTAGAAAGACAGAGTACGCTTACAATCCAAGGTGTGTAAGGCTCTCTCTCCTTGGTGAGAGTGAGGCCTTGGAAAGAATGTGGGTAAAACTAGATTGGTTTAAGTGGAATTCCGTGACTATCTTAGGGAGGAATTTAGGATGAGTACGGAGAACCACTCTGTCATGTAAGAACTTAGTGTAGGGTTCATATGTGACAAGTGCTTGTAACTCACTAACCCTTCTAGCTGATGTAATGGCTATGAGGAAGATAGTTTTCCATGTAAGAAATTTTAGATCACTGGAATCTATGGGTTCAAAAGGAGAACGCATGAGTCTGGTTAGAACCAAATTTAGATCCCATTGTGTGACAGGGTGTCTAATTGGTGGTTTGAGGTGAATTAAACCTCTCATAAACCTGCTGACAAGAGGTTGTGTAGATATAGGTGCCTCTGCTACCTGATTATGGTAAGCTGAAATTTCACTTAAATGGACTCTTACAGATGAAGTCTGTAGACCAGATTCTGAAAGATGGTACAAGTAGTCTAGTAAAGACTTTGTAGGGCAAGTGAAAGGATTGATGTCGTTTTGCTTGCACCACAAAGTGTATCTCTTCCATTTGGAAGCATAGTTCTTCATTGTGGAAGGTTTACGTGAAGCTATAAGAACTTGGGATATGTTGGATGAAAGATTGAGTGGTTGTAAGATCAAGCTTTCAACATCCATGCTGTCAGGGATAGGGATTGTAGGTTCGGATGGCGCAGCTGACCCTGATCTTGAGTTATGAGAGTGGGAGCTACTCCCAGACGAATTGGATCCCTGACTGAGAGGTCTAGAAGTGTGGGAAACCATACTTGTCGAGGCCAATATGGGGCTATGAGTATCATAGTCCCCTTGTCCTGTTGTAGCTTCACTAGAGTTTTGGTTATGAGCGGTATTGGAGGATACGCGTAGAGAAGGCCTGAGTTCCAAGGGCGAGCAAAGGCGTCCTTGGTTGGCCTGTTGTTCAAGTTGTATAGGAAACAGAAGTTGTCCACTTTGTGATTCAGATGTGTTGCAAAGAGGTCTACTGTTGGCTGTCCCCAACATTGAAATATCCTGGTCACTACTGAGGGATCCAGGGACCATTCGTGTGGTTGGAATTGACGACTGAGTCTGTCCGCCACTACATTGTGAATGCCTGCCAGATAAGTGGCTTTGAGAAACATGGAGTTGTTCAAGGCCCATCCCCATATCTGAGCTGCCTCTTGACAAAGGAGGTACGAGCCTGTCCCTCCTTGTTTGTTGATGTACCACATGGCTACTGTGTTGTCTGTTTGGATCAGCACTGTCTTGTTTGTAAGGCAGTCCTTGAAGGCATGCAGAGCATAACGTATAGCTCGAAGTTCCAGGAAATTGATTTGAAATGTTGCTTCGAGCTTTGTCCAAGTTCCTTGTGTTTGGAGATTCCCTATGTGAGCTCCACATCCCAAGGTGGATGCATCTGTAGTCACAGTTATTTGTGGGACTGGTTGTTGAAAGGGTAGGCCCTTGCACAAATTGTCCTTGTTCACCCACCATAGTAGAGAAGAACTTAGTTGATGGGTTACTTGAATTGGAGAATGCAGTGGTTGAATGGCTTGTATCCATTGTGATCTTAAAGTCCATTGGGTTAATCTCATGGCCAATCGCGCCATAGGAGTGACATGAACTGTGGATGCCATGTGGCCTAGTAATGTTAGAAACTGGTGAGCTGTTGCTTGTTTCTTGGAGTGAATCGAGTTTGCCAGTAGGGAAAGTGTGCTTGCTCGATCTTCTGGTAGAAAAGCCTTCGAGAGGCTGGTGTTCAAATCTGCTCCTATGAATTGTAGGAGATGGTTTGGAGTTAGATGTGATTTTGGATAATTGATGAGAAATCCCATGGAGTGTAGTAGAGCAATTGTTCGGTTGAGAGACTGTATTGCCCCTTGTTGAGATTGGCTTCTGATTAGCCAATCGTCCAGATATGGGAAAACATGTACACCTTCTTTGTGTAGGTGTGCTGTTATTACTGCTAGACATTTGGTGAACATTCTGGGAGCAAAAGCTAGTCCGAATGGCAGAACTCTGTATTGGAAATGTTGAAGGCCCACCGTGAAGCGCAGATACTTGCGATGAGGAGGGTATATTGGTATATGGGCGTAAGCATCTTGAAGATCCAGAGAACAGAGCCAATCTCCTGCTTGAAGAAGTGGGAGCATTGTGCCTAGAGAAACCATCCTGAACTTTTCTTTCTTTAGAAATTTGTTGAGATTTCTGAGGTCGAGGATGGGGCGTAGGCCTCCAGTTTTCTTTGGAATGAGGAAATATCTGGAGTAGAATCCCCTGCCCTGCTGTGACCTGGGCACTGGTTGAATAGCCCTGGCTTTCAGGAGGGTGGATAATTCTATTTGTAATTGAATTATTTGAGAATTTTGTTGTGGGTAGGAAGTTGGTGGGAATTCTGGAGGAAATGAGAGAAAATTTAGTTTGTAGCCGTGAGCTACAATGGAAAGTACCCATTGGTCTGTTGTTATCTTTTCCCAATTTGAGTGGAAATATGAAATTCTTCCTCCCACTGGTATGTGTTGTTTGGGGTTTAGGAGGGAGGGCCTGTTCTCTGGACTGTTGCTCAAAAACCCGTAGCTGGACCAGTCTGTGGAGGAGGCTGAGTACGGGCTGTTCTTGGTTGCCTGGATTGAGAGCGCTGAGTAGGCCTAGAAGGTCTAGCCCTTGTAGGCTGATTGTACTACCTTCTTGGTCTGTAGTATGGTCGTCTAGGTTCTCGACGAGGAAGACGCCTAGGGGCCTGAGTCGTTGGTTCTTGTGGTAATTGGGAAAGCTGTCTTAAGGTCTCTGTGTGATCCTTAAGTTGTTGGACAGCATCCTGTACTTTTTCCCCAAACAAATTATCTCCAAGACATGGCAGATCCACAAGCTTCTCTTGCACTTCAGGCCTGAGATCTGATGCTTTCAACCAGGCCCATCTTCGTGCTGTAATGCCAGCTGCTGCTGTTCTTGAGGCTGTGTCAAAATTGTCATAAGCAGCCCTTACCTCATGCTTCCCAGCCTCCAGGCCCTTAGTAATGATGGTTTGTGCAGATTCTTGGAATTGTTCTGGGAGAGAATTTGTAAAGTGTTCCATTTGCTTCCAGAGATACTGTGTCATATACAGTTGATAGGCGGAGATTCTGGAAGATAGGAGTGCACCTTGGTACACCTTTCTGCCAAGGGAGTCTAGAAAGCGATGATCCTTCCCTGGAGGAGCTGAGGAGTGTGGACGTACCCTTTTGGATTTTTTCTGGGCAGATTCTACTACCACAGATTGATGTGGTAACTGTGTCTTTTGAAAACCTGGAGCTTGCTGCACTAGGTAGGTAGTGTCAACATGTTTGTTAACTGCTGGAACCGTGCATGGGTGCTCCCATACTCATTGTTGTAGGTCCAACAGCACTTCGTGGATAGGGATTGCCAGAACCTGTTTTGGTGGGTCCACAAACTGCAGTACCTCTAGGGTATGTTGCCTTGAATCTTCTTCTGATGAAAGCTTGAAAGGTATGGTGTCTGCCATATCTTGGACAAAACTGGAAAAGGATAAGTCCTCTGGTGGGGATCTTTTCCTTGATTCAGGAGGTGAGGATTCGGACATGAACTCCTCAGAAGAGGTGTTTGACCTTTGATCATCCCAAGAATCCTCCTCATCTGGTTCTTGATAGGGAGTTCTTGGGGTTTTTCTTAAATTTGTGGAAACACCCGATGGTCCAGGTAAAGGTTCATCGATGGAAATCATTGGAGGGATGTTTTCTGTGGTTTTCTCGATGACTTTTTGGTATTTTTGTAGAAGACGTTGAAAAAGTGCTAACTCCTGAGGGTCACTATCATCTGGTACTGTTGGTATCGATGAAATGATAGGTGGCCTCGATGTCGTTGTCGAAGGTGGTCTTCCCGGTGTCGATACTGTCGACGGCGGTACCATCAATGTCATCGGTATCGATGAAAGAGATGGGATTTGAGCATATATCGACGTCGATGACGTAATAATCTTTGGTGTCGACGTCGATTCCCTCTGTACCGTTGGAGTCAAGAATGACCCCGGCATCGGTGTTACCACCGGCATCGGCAAGTTTGCCAGCATCGATGTGGTAAGCATCGGCATCGACAGAGAAGTCGGTACTGAAAACTGATCCTTCAGAGCCTGTGAAATCGCTTGTCGGATTAAATCTGACAATTCCGGCCGCACAACCGTTGGGAGCAGAGCGGTTGAGGGCGGAGGCATAGGCTGAAGCACAAGTTCTTGAGACGTACCTTGTGTTGGATCTGTCGCTGGCACTGGAGTCGAGGTAGGCTGAGGCGTTGAAAACTCCGATGTGTCCTGATGTTTAGCCCGTTTCGCTGTCGAGGCTTCCTGGGAAGCAGAGTCAGACAACGAGGGGCTTCGATGCCGGTGTCGATGTTTCGACTTCGATTTTGTCGACGTCAAGGACGATGAAGGGGACGAATGATCCCCCGACGGTCTCGGCCGAGGTTTTTTAAGTACTATGTGCTTAGTCGCTCCAGCCGGAGACGACTTCGATGACTGTGATGGAGAAGGTATAAGTTGCAGGCTGAATAAATGCTCCATTTTTTCGAGCCTGGTTTTTCGGGTTTTTGGCGTCATCTCCGCACATTGTGGACAATTTTGTACATCATGTTTTTCACCCAGACACAGCACACATTCAGTGTGCGGGTCTGTAAGTGACATTTTTCTGGCACAAACAGGGCATTTTTTGAAACCTGTTGACATTTTTGTATCGATCGACGGCCGTCGATTCGACTGAGAAAAAATTCTCTACTCTCCGAAAAAGAAAATCTGAGACTGGGTTACTTACCGGCTGGTAAGGAGAGACCCCGAGAGATTTTTTTGTGAGAGAGAATATCAAATTTAAGACTATTAAGTCGAGAGAAAAAGTTGAGACAAACACTCAACGGTTCCGGAACCGCGATGCTAACTGCAGCGCGGAAAAACGAAGACTGAAGAGAGACACTTGTGGCAGAGAATATCATAGCATGCTGGGCATGCTCAGTGGCCTCACTGGGCAGTCAAAAGTTTCTAGAAAATTTGACAGAAAGTTTTCCCGCCTGGGCTCCGTTCAGTGACGTCACACATATGTGAGGACTAGCATCCTGCTTGTCCTGGGATAAACTGAGTTTTCCTGTTTCTTTTATTACCAGTTTCATTGATTTTTCACCAGGAGCTCAATTCAAACATTTAAAACATTTATGTATGTGATGTGGTTCTCGGCCTACAGCTTCGGCTTAGGTGGCCTATAAATATCAGAAAGGAAGAAAGAAATTTGTTTTTTCAAATTGATTGCCTGGGAGTTACAGTACATGTGACTAAAGAAATACAACTAATTTGTCTATGGTTTCTGATATATTCTCCCCCAGACTCACACATATGCTTGTGAGTATATCTATATCTATGAAAAAATTCCAAAAGGAAAAAAAGCTCTAATGTTCAATGTTCATACCTTAAAAACAATTCTTTATTATTACGTTTTTAAACAATAACATAAATGAGCACCTGCAGACCTAAAACATTCCTGCTAAATAAATGTAAGTGAATGTAAATGATTTTACATTTGTTCAGTACCAGTCTTATACAATACCAGTTATACGCATTACATTGCCATATGTATCTGGGCCTGGCAATATACTACGTATGTCTTCTAATGGTCATACATATTTTGCAAGGTAAAACTGGATTAGAATTACAATATATATTTCATCAATCCTCGTTTACCACAAATAGACAAAATGGAATCCCTAATCATGGTATGCAAATCCACTACATATCAATGATACATAGAGCATGCACATGTACACAGTAATACTTGTTGGCAAATTTAGGAAATAAATTCACAGCTCTTAAATCTCCATTGTCTTTGAATATATTCAATGAGATCCCTGATCTCAGTGTGCAAATCTCCTCATATTTTTACATTCAAACAATTCCAGGGTCTGATCTAAAATTCCCAACAAGGCCCTTGTTTCACCAGTAACAGCTTCCTCATGGGGGAACACCCTGACACAGAGAACAGCGCAAAATAGAAATGCTTCTCATGGGCTACTCCGAATCAGTGTGAACGGGTAGAGCCATATCACCTTTAAAGCTGTAAGAATACAATGTGAGGTCTGAAGGAATACAAATTGCTCATGGGATGCGAAGAACAAGTGCGACTTGCCTGATTTACCTCATTTGTGAAGAACCACTGGATTAATGTTGTGTCTATGTTAAACACCAAGCTGAAAAAAAGTAGTGCTGAGTGAAAGCCACCTAAATAATTATGATGCCGACACACCTCCAAGTGAGGTGGGTACTCTAACTGCTGAGAAGTATAATCTCATGATCTTATTTGTAAAGTAATTAAATCAAGGACTTGACCTTCCTCTTGCTATCACTAAATTGCTTGCAGGAACCAGAATGAGGCCTTGGTCTTGTGTATGCTGAGGCAGTGGAAGGTTGCTTTGGCCTCAGCCTAGATGGGAGACTAGGCCAAAGGCTGGAAGCTTGGCTGGTCTAGAGCTGGATCCCAATGGACCATACCCAGGCTTCATGCCAGGGCCTGGTGTGAAGGTCAGGTCTTGATACCTGGGTCTTGGCCTAGGCTGGAACTTGGGCTCCATGCCAGGGCTTTGGATTGGACCTAAACCTCACACCAGGGCCTGATCTAGAGGCTAGGTTCTGATACATGGGCCTTAGCCTAGGCCAGAGCTCAGGCCCTGGCACAAAACCATGGCCTTCCTGGAGCCAGATCACAATGCCGAAGCCTTGGCCTAGACTGAAGTCTGATACCAGAGCCCTGCATGGACGCAGGCCTAATGCAGGGCCTGGTTTGGACCCTGGCTCAATGCCGGGGCCTGACTCAGAGGCTGGGTTCTGATGCCTGGACCTTGGCCTAGGCAAGAGCCTGGGCCCAAGCTTGATACTGAGGCCCGGCCCAGAGGTGGATGTTGATGCCAGGGCCTTGGGACAGACATAAACCCAACAACTGGGGCATGGCCTGGAGCCAGAACCAATGCTGAGATCTAGCCCAGAGGCCAGGTCCCACACCAAGGCCTCAACCTGGACCCAAACTCCATGCCAGAGCCCATCCTGGATGTTAGATCCTGATGCAAAGGTCTTGGCCCAGACCCAGGCTCAATGCCAGGACCTAGCCCAGACTCAGGGGCCTAGCCCAGACCCAGGCCTTGACCCAGATCCAGCCCCAATGCCAGAGCCTAGCCTGGACCCATTCCCAAAACCAGGGCCCAGCCTGGACCAAAGCCCAACCCCAGGTCATCGACCAGAATCTGAGTTCCAAATCCTGGGCCTCTGCATAGGCTGGAGCATGGGACTAAGCCTGATACCGCAGCCCAGCCTGGAGGCAGGTCCCAATGTTGGGACATTGGCCCAGACCCAGGCCCAGGCCCAGACCCAGACCCAGGCCCAACATGGGCTTGGCCTGGACCCAGATTTTATGGTGATACTGAGGCCCGGCCCAGATCCAGGTCCGATGCTGGGGCCTGGTCCAAAGGCTGGTCCCAACATCAGGGTCTTGGCCTGCACCCAAGTCCAATGCTAGTGCCTGGTCTGGAGGCCAGGTCCTGATGCAAGGGCTTTGGCATAGACCAAGGCCCAATACTGGGTCCCGGCCTGGAGGCCGGGTCCTGACACCTGGGCCTCAGCCTAGGGTCAGGCCAACACCTGGAGGCTGGTTCTCAACAGTTGGTGATAGAAGAGCCAAAGAAAGAAGATGCAGAAGAGGATCTCTGAGTTTTTCAGTTCTGGCCTGAGTCTGACCCTGGGCCAAGTCCCAGGAATCATGACCTATCTTCCAGGTCAGGCCCCTTAATTGGGCCTGAGTCCGAATCAAAGCCCCGGCTTTGGTACCTGGCCTTTGGGCTATGCTGGGTATCTGGCCTATGACTGGGCCCTAGTCTAGGCTGAAGCCCAGGCCTCAAATCTCAGCCTTCATCAGATACCCAACAGATTAGATAAACTTGTTTTAATTTTTCTGGGGTCTTGGCAGAGGCCTTGGAAACGACCCGGGCTAGGCCAAGATCCTTGCATCATGTTCGGGCCTAGGCCATAGCCCCTTATTTTGGGACTTGGCCTGTGCCCTAGGCAAAGCTCCTGTCTCTGGCCTATGCTTAGGCCTGAGGCATTAATTTAAAAAGAATGCAACAAAAATGGTTTATTTTATTCAGGGGAACCCCAATTTGTTTAAGAGCCCTTGAATGAAATGAATTGGCTTTATTCATCACATTTTGTGCACATTTGTTCTGCAGGGGCCTCGCCTAGGACACAGGTCACATCCCAAAGCAGGGGCTATGGCCTAGACCCGAGCATGACGCTGGGGTCTTGGCCTAGCCCGGCTAATGCCAGGACCTCAACTGAGACCCCAGAAAAATTAAAACAAACATCTGATCTGTCAGATATCCAACGAAGGCAGGGAACTGAAGCCTGGGCCTAAGCCTAGACTGGGCCCAGACCCAGGCCACATGCCACAGCCCGGCCCAAAGGCTGGATACCGAAGCTGGGGCTTTGATCCGGACTCTGGCCCAACAATGGAGCTCAGCCCGGATGCTGGGTTAGAACACCCGGCCTTGGCCCAGGGTCAGAACCAGGCCCAGAATCCAAATCTTGAAGTTCCTCTTCTACATTATATATAAATATATAAAATGATTTATTATGAAGACACTATAGCATGGATGGCAATATTTTGGCCAGAGAATAATTGTAGTTTTATCTCAGTTTTTGCAGAGGTGAATTTTCAGAGATGTGTGTGCCAAAATTGTGAGATGATGCGCATGTGCACCCAATTTTATAGTGGTGGAATGCACGCACATTTTGCATTGGAGAGAAAAGGGACATTGTGTGAATAGGGCATAGGCATTCTGGGGTGTGGCCAAGAAATATGTGCCCAAGTTCCTATGCTCCTGGGCGCATTCCCAGATCCAGTGCCACGTAAGTTTACTTCTGCTATGGAGGAGGTGCATGTTAAAACAGAAAAAGTAAAAACAGGCATCCCTGAGGGTTTAAGGGGTCTGGAGGTAACTGGGGAGAGTGCAGTCTAAGGAACCAGAGGGTTTTGGAGGACCTAACTCTAGACTGGGCAAACTGGTAGACGAACTGGTGAAACTAGCCATGGTGTGTACAGCTGCCTGTTATAAAATCCCCCCAGTTGTATAGCTGAAACCCAACTTTATACAGCTTTGTGCCTCCACTTGCAAAATTAGGAGCACACATATGGATGCCTAGGCTATTTTATAACATGTGGCGCATATGTGCGTGTATGATACAAAATTGCCACGTCTTTGGGTGCATTCTGATGCACGCATGTACATTAGGGATGTGAATCGTTTTTTGACGATTTAAAATATCGTCCGATATATTTTAAATCATCAAAAAATCATTAGGGCCACGATACAATACCAATTCCCCCGATTTATCGTTAAAAAATTGTAAATCGGGGGAAGGGGGAGGGCAGGAAAACCGGCACACTAAAACCCCCTAAAACCCACCCCCGACCCTTTAAATTAAATCCCCCACCCTCCCGAACCCCCCCCCCCCAATGCTTTAAATTACCTGGGGATCCGGCGGTGGTCCAGAACGGCGGCGGTCCGGAACGGCCCCCTCATAGAATCGTGTTGTCTTTAGCCGGCGCCATTTTTCAAAATGGCCGCCGCAAAATGGCGGCAGCCATAGACAAAAACGATTCGACGGAGGAGGTCATTCCGGACCCCCGCTGGACTTTTGGCAAGTCTTGTGGGGGTCAGCAGGCCCCCCCAAGCTGGCCAAAAGTTTGCTGGGAGTCCAGCGGGGTTCCGGGAGCGATTTCTTGCCGCGAATCGTTTTCGTACGGAAAATGGCGCCGGCAGGAGATCGACTGCAGGAGGTCGTTCAGCGGGGGTTCCGGACCGCCGCTGAATGACCTCCTGCACTCGATCTCCTGCCGGCGCCATTTTCCGTACGAAAACGATTCGCGGCAAGAAATCGCTCCCGGAACCCCGCTGGACTCCCAGGAAACTTTTGGCCAGCTTGGGGGGGCCTGCTGACCCCCACAAGACTTGCCAAAAGTCCAACGGGGGTCCGGAACGACCTCCTCCGTCGAATCGTTTTTGTCTATGGCCGCCGCCATTTTGCGGCGGCCATTTTGAAAAATGGCGCCGGCTGAAGACAACATGATTCTATTGAGGGGACCGTTCCGGACCGCCGCTGTTCTGGACCACCGCCGGATCCCCAGGTAATTTAAAGCATTTGGGGGGGGGGGGTTCGGGGGGGTGGGGGATTTAATTTAAAGGGTCGGGGTGGGTTTTAGGGGGGTTTAGTGTGCCGGCTCACGATTTTAACGATTTTTCACGATAGTTTACACACCCAAACGGCAACAATACGATTCCCTCCCCCTCCCAGCCGAAATCGATCGTTAAGACGATCGAGGACACGATTCACATCTCTAATGTACATGTGTGCCCATGCACACTTTTGAAAGTTACCATCCCTATATAGTGTGCCTTCATATCAATCTTAAAAAATGTTGATATCACTGAATCTTCTGTCTTTACTACATGTTTGCAAATTTTTGTTGCAAATATGAACAAAATTCTTAAATTGCAATAATGTATTAGAAATATTTTCCTTACAAGTATTAGGATGAAGGTTTGGGATTTTCGCTCTTTCTCTCTTCTTTATCCTTCCCATGCGTCTGTTAATTATTTTGCCTTTATCTTTTAGGATAGATTTTAAGCCATTTGCACAGCACCTTCAATGATTGTGTTTTTAAAAAAGTCAAAAACATTTTATTTTGAGCTATCCTTCAGCGAGTACAGGTTTCCTATTTCTTTTTTTGCTATGGATCTTCTCTTGTGCTATTTCCATTGTATATCTTTTAAGTTGTATTTTGTTAACATTTATGTATGTATGTTTTGTAAGCCGCTGTGAAATGTTATGGATTTTTGGGTTATAAGAATTTTATAAATAAAGTTAGCAAGTAGCACATTTAAGACTAATCGGAGAAAATTATTTTTCACTCGGGGTAGATTTTCAAAGGGTTACGCGCGTAAGATTTATTTATTTATTTATTTATTTAAAAACTTTTATATACCGGTATTAGTATGCATACATCATACCGGTTTACAATGTAACTTTAAAGGTAGAAATTACAATGAACAGGGAGGGTTCATTGTATGCGCGTAACTCCCGAAAACCTACCCCTGCAGGCGCCAAGCCTATTTTGCCTAGGGGGCGGGGCCGGAGGATTCAGGGCCGGGGGCATGGCGGTGGTTTGGAGGTGGTCCAGGGATGGGGCTGGAGGATTCGGGACCGCCCCCAGCCCATTCAGGGGTGGTCCCGAATCCTCCGGCACAGCGGCTTATGCCGGGGGATGGCGTGCCAGCAGAGGGCCGGCATGCACAAGTTAGGCAGGCATAACTTCAGAAACAAAGCTGGGGGGAGGGATTTAGTTAGGGCTGGGGGGTGGGCTAGATAGGGGAAGGTGGAGGGAACAGAGAAAGCCATCGGGGCGCGCATGTTATAAAATCGGGTGTACATTTATGTGCGCCGGGTAGTGTGCACAAATGTACCACGCGGGCGTAACATTTAAAATCGGCCCCTCAATGCGCAATTAAGCTCTGGAGGTGGTTACTGCAGTTATTGTAGCTGGGTTCAAAAAAGGTTTGGATAAGTTCTTGGAGGAGAAGTCCATTAACGGCTATTAATCAAGTTGACTTAGGGAATAGCCAGTGCTATTAATTGCATCAGTAGCATGGGATCTTCTTGGAGTCTGGGTACTTGCCAGGTATTTGTAGCCTGGTTTGGCCTCTGTTGGAGGCGGGATGCTGGGCTTGATGGACCCTTGGTCTGACCCAGCATGGCAATTTCTTATGTTCTTATGTAAATAAATAAATAAGATTCTCTGGATTTTTTTAAATCTTTACATGGGCTAGCTCTAAAATATTTGGCAGATTGCCTTTCTGCTTATGTTCCTATGAAAAAATGATCTTCCCAGGAAAGTGTTTGTTTCCTCACTTAAACTGAAAAATTATGTGAAACTAGGAAAAAGGCTTTTTCTCTACAGGGTCCCAAACCTGTGAAACTCAATTTCCAGTAAAATTTGCATAATTACTGGTTATTTAAATATTCGTAAACATCCTAATGCATTTTTTTCTGCTTTAGCTTATGAATGATAACATAGAAACATAGAAATGACAGCAGAAGAAGACCAAACGGCCCATCCAGTCTGCCCAGCAAGTTTCGCACTTTTTTTTTTTTTCTCATACTTATCTGTTTCTCTTGGCTCTTAGTAACCTTTTGCTTCTATTTCCCTTCCACCCCCACCATTAATGTAGAGAGCAGTATGAAGCTGTTTAGATCATTTGTAATTTGTATCCACTTTAACTATGATTTTTTTTTAATGTTTCAATTTTATTATGTTATTTAGGGCCTGCTTGCTAAGGCTTTTCTCCCATTTTGTGTCTATGGGAAAAATGCTTAGTAAATAAGGCCGTTAAATTGTTATCTTTTGCCTATATGTTTTGTTTTTTAATTATGTATTTTTGTGTTTTGCTATTGTAAGCCTGCACAAAATCTCAGTGAATTGGTGGTATATAAATTAGAAAAATAAGTAAATAAAAGTGTGCACATATTTTTTGTTTTTATGTACATGTGGACTTTCATGCGGATATTCTTTCTAGTTCTGCTAGGGCAGATACATAGGGAAAACGGTGGCTCCTGCTCAGCAGCACAACTTCACAGATGGGGACCATCCATGGGGTCAGGAGAACCCTCTGCATGATGTATGCTGCCTGGAAGGCCCTGCAGAGGAGCTACAATCAGGAAGCAGACCACTGCCTTAGCTAATGTGCCTAGAAGAAAGTAGTAGAAGAACTTCCTCTATAGGAGAGTTTTGTTATGAAGCTAAGTGGGCAACTTGAAGGCTCTTCCACTCAACATACTGTAATACACAGAAGAGAAGGAAGAAGATTACTTGTGATATGGATCTTTCTTTTATTTGCGCACATGCCGACAGGCAGCTGGACCAGATGACGAGTAGTGGAAGCATTACAGCTCCAAAACTTTAGGGGCAAGAAGTGATTTAATGTAATCATCTTCTATCCCACAATAGCCTAAGACCAAATGTAAAAGAAGGGACTGTATGCAAAGGGTTCCCAAGGGAAGAGTTTGCCTCCTATTTTAAAGCAGGTCTCTGTCCGTCCAGTTTCGAAGAAGTCAAATTTAGACTATTTGAACCAGAAAAGTACTGTTCAGTTATCTTATTGCCATTTTTGGTCAAATTAATGGAGGCAGTAGTCTTAAAACAATTACAAGAATTTCTGAATGAGCAGGAGATATTAGATCCGTTCCAGTTTGGTCTAAGATTGGCACATATGATGGCACCAAGATACTTCTTTTGTCGTATTTTGAAATGTTTCACAAAAGTTTTGACTCAGATGGATGATTTCTACTAGTTTTCTTTACATTTCTTCAGCATTTGATGCAAGTGGCTAGCAAATTTTGTTGTAGTGTTTGCTTGAACCTGGCATCGGTTCTACATTACTGACTTGGTTTGAAGTCCTATCAAACTGATAAGAGTCAATACATTGCATTGGGAAACAATGTTTCCCCCCCAGTTTTCTAATTCAGATGGGAGATTCTCAGGGTTCGGCTCTTTAAGCCCTGTTGTTCATCATCATGCATCTGATCAAGTGGACTCTGTCCTTGAAAACTCATACTTCAATAAATTGGTTAGTCTATAAGGTGCCACCCACCTCTTGTCACATGTCCTTCTATTATTCAAACTTTTGGCTTATTTGGGAGTTGGTTATTAGCTATATGTGGACAATATTGAATTATACATTCCAATATCATCCAGTGACCATGGTAGTCACTTATCTGACACAAATTTGATCATGGATGTCAATGATTAGATTATCTGTGAACATGGATAAAACTGAGATACTTTATTTAGCTTGATTTCCTCTTCCAGATGTATTACCTTCTTTACGAATTGAAGATCTAATGATTCCTATTTCAATGCAAGCCAGGAATTTAGGAATAGTTATTAATTGTTCTCTTTTGTTATGATATATTAGTTCTATATTTAAAGGAGCCTTTTTCAAGTTGCATTTGTTGTATAAATTGAAACCATTCCTTTCTAATAGCAATTTCCGGATGGTTTTTCAACCCTTGTCTTGAGCAGACATGATTATTGTAATTCATTGAACCTTGTATTGCCTGCATCATCCTTGAAGGCACTGCAGGATGTCCAAAATGCTGTGGCCCAGCTTCTGACTGGTGTCTGTTTATGAGTTCACATCACAATATATTTAGCCAATTTACATTGGTTATCAATATATCTGCAGACAGAGTTCAAAGTTTGGCATTAGTCCACAAAGTATTAAGTTGTGAAACTTCTATCTGTTTAAATGCACTGTTAAAATGAATAAACCTTAGATCTACAGAGCATCTCTTGTTGGACATGCCCCCTATACATATAGCTCATCTATGCAAAACCTGGGACAGGTTGTGTTTGGTTGTTGGACCATCACTATGCAATTTTTTGCCTGATGAACTGAGAACTGAGCATGGCACACTTCCTCTGTGGCATATAGCATCTTTAATAGGGAATGTGCATGCATACATCAGGCAAAAGTACACTTTCATATGTTTTCGTGTGCATGTTTAAATGCTATTTTATAAATGTACACACATATAATTTAGGCACTAACTTTTTTCGCTCATGAACATAATTGACATGCAGTTAAGCTATTACGAGAGTGGATCCTTGGGCTTGTGGAATAGGGAACCAATGGAGAGGAGCCCCAGGGGACCCTTCCAACGGTAGGCGAGGCTGTAGGAGACCCGAGACCCCGCAGGACCTTCACCAGTCCTCGTTCCCTGTAGGTTGAGCACTTGGGTACCGGAGCCGGCTGGACTTACGTGCGGTCATTCAAGTCTGGCAGGCAAGGAACTCTGGAAGTCAGGCTGGTAAGGATCTTGGCAGGCGGCATATCTCGTAGTCAGGCAGGCACGAGTCTTGTCAGCCAGCGTAACTCGTAGTCAGGCAAGCAAGGGTCTTGTCAGGCAGCGTATCTTGTAGTCAGGCAGGCAAGGGTCTTGGCAGGCAGTGTATCTCGTAGTCAGGCAGGCAAGTGTCTTAGCACGGAGAAACAGAAGACAGGAATCAGATGACGGAGGATCCAAACAGGAACTGGAGCCAGAAGTAGCCAAGGCAAGGCCTGAGAAGCAGGCCCTACCTTAAATAGTTGCAGGCTTGGGAGGAGGAATCCGGGCCCCTCCAGTGGTGACCCCTGAAAAGGGGTCAGGTGGCGCGTGTGCGTGCCTGGGAAGCCAGGGGTCAGGAGGAAGGCCAGAGCAGGAGCCGCCGGCATTCCGTCCTGCATGCGGCATTGGCAGGGCAGCTCGGGAGGAAGGCGGCGATGCGGCTCACCGGCTGCGACCGCCGGCTGAAGTGAGGTTCCCTGGTCCAAGGAGGCAGAGTCGGCCATGCCAGTAGGTGTGGGAGTCTGGCTGCGGTCCCATTCAGCTGACTTTCACAACAGTACCCCCTCCTCTAAGCCCCTCCCCGGAACTGCTTGATCAAGTCTTTATCAAGGATATTAGTAGAGGGTTCCCATGAATTTTCTTCTGGATCAAAGCCTTCCCAAGCAAGCAGGTACTCCCACTTGTGCCCCTGCCTCCGGACATCTAGGACCTCTCGTACCTGGTAAGTGATATCTTCTTCAGTGGACATAGATAGAGCTTCGGGTATATTCCTGGAGGGCCACGACAAGACTAGAGGCTTCAGCAAAGAGGTATGGAAAGCATTATGGATCTTCAAGGAGGTTGGTAAGCGGAGTTGCTAGGTCACCAAAACCAGTTGCCGAAGGATGGGAAAGCGTCCAATGTAGCGAGGTGCGAGTTGCATAGATTGTACCCATAACCGGATAAACTGGGTGCTGAGCCAAACCGTTTGGCCAGGACGATATTGAGGTCCGGCACGGCGATGGCTATTCACAAATTTCTTGGCTGAACTACTGGCTTTGAGGAGCATCTTGCGTACCTGTGACCACAGGCTCTTCAGGTTCTCTGCTGTCATCTGGGCAGCCGGCGATGATACAGGTAGTGGAATAGGGGGAAATGGCTGCTTGCCATTTACCCCTTCTCCTGGAATGGAGAAGCCCCCAAGGCAGTGCAGGGATGGGAATTGTGCTAGAATTCGGCCCATGGAAGTAGTTCAGACCAATTGTCTTGGCGGGCATTGATGTACATTCGCAGAAATTGTTTAAGGGAGCGATTTGTCCTTTCCACCTGGCCATTCGCTTGTGGGTGATAGGCTAAAGTAACATCCAGAGTGATGCGGAATTTTTTACAGAGATTTTTCCGGTACTTGGTGGAGAATTGTGGGCCACGGTCTGAGAAAATGTGCTGAGATAGGCCATGGAGTCGAAAGACGTGCAGGGCAAAAAGTTGTGCTAGGCGCGGAGCTGAAGGAAGAGTGGGCAGAACCACAAAGTGAGCCATCCTGGAAAATCGATGCACAGTGACACAAATAACAGTGTTCCCCCCAGAGGGAGGTAGGTCCACCAGAAAGTCTGTCGAAAGGTGGGTCCAGAGTTCACTAGGTGGAGGCAGAGGCTGGAGCAGGCCTCAGGGTTTGCCCATGGGTGCTTTTTATTGGGCGCAGGTTGGGCAAGAGGCCACGTAGGCATGAACATACAAACACATACCGGGCCACCAGTAGTAGTGTAGTAGATGTGCTAGTGTTCTTGCCCGTCCGGGATGTCCGGCAGAAGGAGAGTCATGACCCCAAGCCAAAACTCGGCTCCAAAGCCTGCATGGCACCACAGTCTTCCCTGCGGGGACGGCCTGGGTAGCTGCAAGGATCACACATGCAGGGTCGATGATGTGGCTCACACTATTGGGTGCTTCTTCCGGGGAGAAGGACCGTGAAAGAGTATCTGCTCGCTGGTTCTTGGAGGCAGGGTGATAATGCAGCTCAAAATCGAAGCACGTGAAGAAGAGAGCCCAACGACTCTGGTGAGGGTTGAGGTGCTGCGCCTGGTGCAGGTGCTCTAAATTCTTATGGTTGGCATAGACCGTTATACGATGCTGGGCACCCTCGAGCAACTGGCGCCACTCTTTGAAGGCCATTTTGACCGCCAAGAATTCTTGATCACCTATAGCATAATTCCATTGAGCTGGAGTGAACTTCTTGGAGAAGAAGGCATTGGGATGTAACATCCCGGCTGGATTGAGTTAGACGGCCCCGACTCCTTCAGAGGAGGTATCCACTTCCAGGATGAAGGGCAGTCGGGGATCTAGATGACGGAGGCAGGAGTGATGCAAAAAGGCCCATTTTAAGGTCTCAGCAGGCCCATTTTAAGGCCTCAGCAGGCCAGTCTTTTAACGGAGCTCCTTTATGGATTAAGCTGGTCAGAGTTGCTACCAGGTGGGAGTAATTCTTGATGAAGCTCTGGTAGTAGTTGGCAAAGCCTAAGAAGTGTTGAAGGCTGTGTAGGCCAGTCGGCCGGGGCCAATTCAGAATACTTTTCCTCTTGGCTGGGTCCATTTGGAACCCCTGGTTGGACACTATATAGCCCAAGAAGGGCAGTGAGGTCTTCTCAAAAACACATTTCTCCAATTTAGCATAGAGACTATTCTCTCTCAAGAGCTTCAAGACTTGACATAAGTGCTCTCAATGGGTTTTCAGGTTCTTGGAATATATCAAAATGTCGTCCAGATAAATGACTATGCAGACGTATAGGAGGTCGCAGAGGATCTCATTCATCAAGTTCTGGAAGACAGCGGGTACATTACAGAGCCCGAAAGGTATGACTTGATATTCGTAATGGCCATTTCTTGTGTTAAATGCCGTCTTCCTTTCGTCACCCTCCTTGAATCTGATGAGATTGTATGCACCTCGTAGATCTAATTTTGAGAAGACCTGGGCCCCCTGTAGGTGATCAAAAAGCTCCGTTATTAGTGGCAAGGGGTAGCGGTCCTTGAGAGTAATTGCGTTCAAGCCGCAATAGTCAGTACAGGACTGGAGAGACCCGTCTTTTTTCCACACAAAAAAGAAGCCGGCTCCAGCCAGTGAGTTGGAACGATGGATGAACCCATTCTGGAGGTTTTCCCAGATGTAGTCAGTCATGGCTTGGGTCTCCAGTTCAGAGAGCGGGTATACTCTGCCATGAGGATTTGTGGAGCCCTGGATGAAGTTGATAGCACAGTCTGATAGCCGATGGGGCGGCAAAGTGCTAGCTACTTTCTTTGAAAATATATCTGCGAATTGGGCATATTGAGGAGACAGCCTCACTGGTACTTTGTGGCTGGATTCAGAAGAAAGCTCACCGGAAGCCAGGAAACATTTAGGGTAGCACGAGGAACCCCAGTGGTTAATTCGGAGAGATGTCCAGTCGATCTGAGGATTATGCTGTTGCAGCCATGGGATACCCAGGACCACCGGGTGAATGGCCCTCTGAATGACGTACAAGAAGTTGTGCTCTCGATACCCAGGTTCAGCAAGGCACTCCAGCGGAATGGTTGTGTGGGTGATTTAACTTGGCAAGGGCTTTCTGTGGATTGATGAGAGAACCAGTGGAACAGGACAAGGCTGAGTGGGAATCGATAACTGGTCCACGATCTCTTGCATGAGAAAATTACCACCCGCCCCTGAATCCACCAAAGCCAAGGTAGGAAGGCTGCGGTCTTGGAAGGTCAAAGTCACTGGCAAGGTGAGTGGAGGGACAGGAGCAGTTAGGCCTAGGGTCAACCCTCCAGAAAATCCTAGGCCCTGGAGTTTATCGGCTGCACTGGACATTGGGCCAGGAGGTGTCAAGAACCCCTGCAATAAAGGCAGAGACCCGAACGGCACCGCCTTTGGTGTTCCTCTGGCAACAAGGGGCCTTGTCCCAGTTGCATGGGCTCCTCTGGAGAGGCCTCAGAGGAGGACTGCAGAGAGGCATTCAGTGAGATGGGATGAGGTCAAGGAGATCTGATAGTGCATCGTTTAACCCCGACTAGCTCGAAGGATCTCTCCCGGAGGCGGTGGTCAATTCTCCCAGCCAGGTCAGTTAACGTGTCAAGCATTCCTGGAAGATCGCGGGCTGCGAGCTCATTTTTTATCTCAGGGGAAAGACCATCTGTTACGGTACCGGGCCGTGCCACGGTACCTCCATTCACCCTGGGGCCGACCCGGCTCGCTGTTGCTCCATCCCGGCCGGCAGGCCCAGTCGGGGCCTCTCCCTTAGCACTCCCTCCTTGAGGGAGACGCTGCCGATCCGTCACAGCTGGCCCCACCCTCTAGGCACGCGCACGTGCAGGAGCTCCAGATTTAAAGGGGCCAGCGCGGGAGCAGGCAGGACAGCCCCCAGATAATGTCAGACCCTGCAGGGGTATTTAAACCCTGCAGCTAGGCCTGGGCCTTTGCCTTGCAACGAGGTTCACTCTGGTAGGAGTTGCTAGTTGCTGCTTCAGATCCTTCGGCTTCTGACTTCGGCTTCTGACTCCTGACTTTTGACTCCGGCTTCCGTCCATGGCTTCCGTCCACAGACTTCTGATTCAGCTTCATCCTTTGGCTTCTGACTCCTGGCTTTTGACTCCAGCTTCCTTCCACAGACTTCTGATCCAGCTTCGTCCTTTGGCTTCGGACTTCGGCTTCGTCCAGGAGGCTTCGCCTAAGTCCAAGTGGCTCGGGTCCTCACGAGATCCTCTTGAAGGGACCGCTGGCTTCCAGTGGTGAAGTTCCAGTTGGCCTCCTGGCTCCAGCTCTTTGTCTCCATTCCCTGGATACCGCCTCGCAGGAGACCACTCGTAAGTCCAAGCAGCCCTGGTCCTCACGGGCTCCTCATGGGGGGAAGATCTTCACCACAGGTCTCCAGTGGTGAAGATCTATTGGTCTCCTGTCTGTGCCACCTCCCGGCTTTGACACCCACTGGGTAACTCCTCAGTGAGCCACCAACTTTCCTAGTCGGCCCAAGGGTCCACAAATCCAATAGTTTGCAAGGCCATGGACCCGGCGGACGCCACGGGCTTGAAAGCCATTCCCGGAATTGTACAGCGGTTGCAACAACAGCAAATCTGCATTGACTTCCTGATGACGACCGTGCAGAGACTAGCCGATCAGATAGATGGAGCCGCTGCATTCATTCCTCTGGTACCAGTAGCCATGGCTGATCTCTGACCGGCCACGCCCACACATCTGCCAGCACCTTCACGGTACTCGGGGGAAGTGAAGCTCTGCCGCGGGTTCCTTAGTCAGTGTTACATCCGATTTAACCTACTGCCAGCCCAGTTTCCTAAGGATTGGATTAAAACCAGCTATATTATTTCATTGTTGGATGGGAAATCCCTGGCGTGGGCCTCCCCACTATGGGAGCGTCAGGACCCCCGTCTGGCAAATCTGGAACCTTTTGTTGCAGCCTTCCGACATATCTTCGATGAGCCCTCTCGCAGGCCCACTGCCGCCTCTGAGTTACTTCAGCTACGTCAAGGCAATCAGTCCCTTGCCGAGTATGCGGTGGAATTCAGTACCCTGGCAGCCGAACTAGACTGGAGCGACGACAGCCTCCATGGCATATTCCTGGAAGGTATCTCTTAAGATGAGCTAGCATCAAGAGATCTCCCAGATGACCTGAACAGCCTGTTCGATCTGGCTGGAAGGGTGGTTGGCGGTATCCAACGCCGTTTTCGGGAAGGGAGGTCCAGTCGTAAACCTAGTAACTCTGGGCCTACATTTCCCCGACCGGTATCCTCCTCCTCTGTCTCTCCCGGAAACCAAGACGTAGAGCCTATGCAGTTATGATGAAGTCCCATCTCACAGGAGGATAGAAGACGCTGCCGCGCTCAAGGGCAGTGCCTTTATTGTGGTGGCAAGGGGCACTTCCTAGCCCGATGTGGTGAGTGGCCGGGAAATGCCAGAACCTAGGGATCAAAGGGGAGCTGACCCTAGGTAATACATGTTCTGCCTCCTCATGTACTGTACCGGTTTACCTCGACTACCCTAGGCTTTGGTCGACTCCGGAGCCGGAGGGAATTTCATTCTTGCAGACCTCGTCCAGCAGTTGCAGATTGGGATCCAACCCTGAATTCCTATCCGGGTATCTTCGATTCACGGTACTTTCCTTCCGGGGAGCATTACTACCTGCACCAAGCCCTTGGTCCTTCGTACCGGCATCCTGAACAAGGAGGAGATCTCATTCCTTATACTGGAGAAGCCCATGCATCCCGTCATCTTGGGCTTACCCTGGCTACAGAAACATTCCACAGTCATATGATGGGATAACCTTCAGATTGCAGCTTGGGGCCCATCCTGTTTTGACTCCTGCCTGACTAATATTCCTCATCCCAGTGTACCTCTCCTGACCATACCCATGGCACTCCCGCCACAGTACCAAGACTATGAAGATGTCTTCTCTAAGGAGAAAGCTGAACTCCTCCCGGAACACCGGCCCTTTGACTGTGCTATAAATCTGATCCCGGGTACTATGCCTCCTAGGGGACGGGTCTACCACTTGTCCTTTCCAGAGACGAGCCATGTCCTTATACATTCAGGAGAATTTGGACAGGGGCTTCATTCGGCCCTCTAATTCCCCTGCCGGGGCCGGCTTCTTCTTTGTGGCCATAAAGGATGGGTCACTCCGACCCTGCATTGATTACCGTTGCCTCAATGCAATCACACGGCAGGATAGATATCCATTGCCTTTGATCCCTGAGCTGTTAGACCATCTGTAAGGAGCTAAGATCCTCACCAAGCTGGACCTTCGGGGTGTGTATAATTTGGTACGGATACGACCTGGCGACGAATGGAAGACCGCGTTCAATACCAGAGATGGGCACTATGAATATTTGGTCATGCCCTTTGGTTTATGCAATGCCCCTGCGGTCTTCCAGAATCTTATGAATGAGGTCTTAAGCGATATGCTGCACACCTCGGTCATAGTGTACTTTGATGACATCTTCATCTATTCAAAGGATTTACCCACACACCGCATACAAGTGTGGTGAGTACTGCAGAAACTCCATGATAATCGCCTCTTCGCCAAGCTAAAGAAGTGCCAGTTTGAGCAGGAATCCTTACCGTTGATCAGGAATCCTTACCATTCCTGATAAGGTGGTGGCCATTCGAGATTGGCCACAACCGGTAGGGGTTAAAGCTCTACAATGCTTCCTGGGCTTCGCCAATTTCTATCGCCAGTTCATACCCCACTACTCTCAAATGGTGGCCCCGCTCACGGCCCTTACCAGGAAGGGTGCCGATGCGAAGAATTGGTTCCTGACGGCAATATGTGCCTTCCAGAAGCTGAAGGAAGCCTTTCTTCTTGATGTCTGTCTCCACCACCCGAATCCGCAGTGCCATTTCATCGTGGAAGTGGATGCGTTGGACCTTGCAGTAGGGGCTGTCCTGAGCCAGTTATCCTCTAAAGGCAAACTCCTACCCTGTTCCTCTTACTCTTGAAAATTCTCTCCGGCAGAGAAAACTATGGTGTTGGTAATAAGGAGCTCATGGCTATCAAGCTTGCGCTAGAGGAGTGGTGGCAATGGCTGGAGGGGACCCGATACCCCGTGATCGTTTATATGGATCATAAAAACCTGGAATCCTTGTGCCGGGCCCAACGCCTGAATTCTCGACAAGCGCGATGGTCATTCTTTAGCAGATTTAATTTCCTCCTCCAATACAGGCCAGCCTCCAAGAATATTAGGGCAGATGCCCTCTCACGCACAGCTGAAACTGAAGATAACCCGGAATCGCCCCGATATATCCTCAATCCAGCCAAGGTCCTCCTTGCAGCATAAGAGGTGGCTCCTATGGATAAGACGGTCATACCCGTTCGCCTGCACAAGAAGGTGTTGTCATGGGCTCATGATGCCTTGACCGCAGGACATTTGGGGGTTGCTCGGACCTTGGACCTGCTGACCGAATATTACTGGTGGCCGCATGTCAGGAAAGATGTTCGTCTCTATGTTAGCTCCTGTACGACCTGTGCTCGACAGAAGATGCCGACTGGTCAGCCCTGGGGGCTCCTTCAACCATTGCCTATCTCCACCAAGCCTTGGACCATTTGTCGACCGACTTCATTGTAGACTTGCCACGGTCTGAAGGGAAAACTGTGATATGGGTCACGATCAATAGGTTTTCGAAGATGGCCTACTTCGTCCTCGCCAATCTGTCGTGGATGGCTCCACCCCCTAGGCGCGCATGCGCAGGAGCTCCAGATTTAAAGGGGCCAGCGCGGGAACAGGCAGGACAGCCCCCAGATGACATCAGATGCTGCAGGGGTATTTAAACCCTGCAGCTAGGCCTGGGCCTTTGCCTTGCAACAAGGTTCACTCTGGTAAGAGTTGCTAGTTGCTGCTTCGGATCCTTTGGCTTCTGACTTTGGCTTCTGACTCCTGGCTTTTGACTCCGGCTTCTGTCCACAGACTTCTGATTCAGCTTCATCCTTTGGCTTCTGACTTTGGCTTCTGACTCCTGGCTTTTGACTCCGGCTTCCATCCACAGACTTCTGATCCAGCTTTGTCCTTTGGCTTCGGACTTCGGCTTCGTCCAGCAGGCCTCGCCTAAGTCCAAGCGGCTCGGGTCTTCATGAGCTCCTCTCGGGTGGACCATGGACTTCCAGTGGGGAAGTTCCAGTTGGCCTCCTGGCTCCAGCTCTTCGTCTCCATTCCCTGGATACCACCTCGCAGGAGACCACTCGTAAGTCCAAGCGGCCCGGGTCCTCACGGGCTCCTCCTGGGGGGACCTTGGGTCTCCAGTGGTGAAGATCTCTTGGTCTCCTGTCTGTGCCGCCTCCTGGCTTCGACACCCACTGGGTATCTCCTCAGTGAGCCACCAACTGTCCTAGCCGGCCCAAGGGTCCACAAATCCAACACCATCTAAGTATATAGATCACAGATATGGCTCCTCCCAATAGAGCTCAGTAGATAAGAACATAAGAAATTGCCATTCTGGGTCAGACCAAGGGTCCATCAAGTACAGCATCCTGTTTCCAACAGAGGCCAAACCAGGCCACAAGAACCTGGCAATTACCCAAACACCAAGAAGATTCCATGCTACTGATACAATTAATAGCAGTGGCTAGGCTATTCCCTAACTAAATGTGATTAACAGCAGTTAATGGACTTCTCCTCCAAGAACTTATCCAAACCTTTTTTGAACCCAGCTACACTAACTGCACTAACCACATCCTCTGGCAACAAATTCCAGAGTTTAATTGTGCCTTGAGTAAAAAAGACCTTTCTCCAATTAGTCTTAAATGTGTTACTTGCTAACTTCATGGAATGCCCCATAGTCCTTCTATTATCCGAAAGTGTAAATAACCGATTCACATCTACTCATTCAAGACCTCTCATGATCTTAAAGACCTCTATCAAAGCCCCCCTCAGCTGTCTCTTCTCCAAGCTGAACAGCCCTAACCTCTTCAGGCTTTCCTCATAGGGGAGCTGTTCCACCCCCTTTATTATTTTGGTTGCCCTTCTCTGTACCTTCTCCATCGCAACTATATCTTTTTTGAGATTTGGCGACCAGAATTGTACACAGTATTCAAGGTGCAGTCTCACCATGAGGCGATACAGAGGCATTATGACATTTTCTGTTTTATTAACCATTCCCTTCCTAATAATTCCTAACATTCTGTTTGCTTTTTTGACTGCTGCAGCACACTGAGATGACAAATTTAATGTACTATGATGCCTAGATCTTTTTCCTAGGTGGTAGCTCCTAATATGGAACTTAACATCATTTAACTATAGCATGAATTATTTTTCCCTATATGCATCACCTTGCACTTATCCACATTAAATTTCATCTGCCATTTGGATGCCCAATCTTCCAGTCTTGCAAGGTCCTCCTGTAATTTATCACAATCCGCTTGTGGTTTTACTCTGAATAATTTTGTATCATCTGCAAATTTGATTACTTCACTCATCGTATTCCTTTCCAGATCATTTATAAATATATTGAAAAGCACTGGTCCAAGTACCCTTTTCCACTGAGAAAATTGACCATTTAATCCTACTCTCTGTTTCCTATCTTTTAACCAGTTTGTAATCCGTGAAAGGACACCTCCTCCTATCCCACGACTTTTTAGTTTCTTTAAAAGCCTCTCATGAGGGACTTTGTCAAACACTTTCTGAAAAACCAAATGCACTACATATACTTGTTCATCTTTATCCACATATTTATTAACCCCTTCAAAAAAAATGAAGATTTGTGAGGCAAGATTTGGGTAAATCCATGCTGTGTTCCATTAAACAATGTCTTTCTCTATGCTCTGTGATTTTGATCCTAGAATAGTTTCCGCTATTTTTCTCGGCACTGAAGACAGGCTCACTGTTCTATAGTTTCCTGGATTGCCAAATGGACCTCCATGTCATTGTGTGGGTTTGATTTAGTGAAGTGTAATTCTCCTTAGATGCCTGCTTCCATGGACTGATTCTCTTGAGAAGCTGTAGTATCCTTGCCATGTTGTTGTAACTTGTCCTCCATCTGTTATTGAGCCTGAAGTTGCTACTGGGCCAACTTCTGTAGAATCTTACTGATTTTATTCCTGCAGCTGCTATTATTCAATTATCCACTTCAACGGTCAACACTTGACCTAGCTCCATATTTTGCCTTTGAGAAGAAAATGACAAACAAAATTACAAACTCCCAAGTAGAATTCACTAACACCAGTCCCTCTGCTACCCTCATAAATACTAATAACTATAATGGAGAAAGAATAGGGAGAATTCATTTTTTTTTCTCTTCTTTTTCTTCAAACACCTTTAATGGATTAAAATAAAAAGTATTCCACATGTTCCTCTTGGTTTCTCCAGTTTCTTTCTCTCTTCTGGACCACTGAAATCCATGTGTGACAAGGCTAAAGTTCCAACCTCACCTATCTGCCGTTCCAGGTTCTTAACACCGAATAATCACATTTTCCCCCTCCAGGCTCAGAAAAAGGAGGTTTATTTTTGTCAGGTTAACTTCCACGGGCACAGAGCCTAAATATAAATATGAAAATAAAGTATAGGTATCAGTTGGAAAGGAATTCATGTCCCTCCTAGCTTGGGGGTCAAGCTAATCATATCAAATCCTTTTCCCCCAAAAGCTCCCCTTTTACCTATCCTTTCTATAGCTATTTCAGTGTCAGTCGTTGGTTCCTGTTTCATTCTCAGGGCTTGCTCCCAATCTCCTCTCCAGCTCTCCTTTCCTCCTTTTCCAAAGCAGAGGCACTTTTTTTCTCTTTTTTCTTTTGTGCAGCTTTATTTTCTACATTTCAGCTGCAGGTTTGACAGGCTGCATATGCACGCTCTTGCTCTTTCTCCTTATCTTGCCTATGGGACACATCATTTCCATTGCATATTCACCCTCTTAGCCAGTGCTCACTTGTGCACTTGATGGGAGCCACACTCCCTACTTCCTGGCTCAACCTGATATGACCATTGGTGGTCCTGGATTTCACCACAACCCACCTTGGGTCTGAGCTACTCCCATCCCTCATTCCTAGAGCACCTGGCCAGATACTGGGGAAGTTGCAAGCCTCTCTTTATGTTCTATTGCTCCACTACATTTCCTCTGATGCTAATCCTTCCCAATCTTAATCCCTGCTGCAAGCCGTTACTAACACCACTTTCCCCATTCCCTATATTCTTTATCACACCTGCCATTTTCTCATCTGTAACTGTCCCACCACTCTTGAATATCACAGTTTTCTTCCTCTCATCAAGCTGTCCCTGACAGCATCTCATACTTGTCACTGTTGTCACACATCTCTTCTACATTTTTTCCTGCTCCTCTCCTACTTTCAGCTGGGGATATCAATTCCAATCCAGGTCCTCCAAGGTAACTTTCACCTCATCAGTGCACATCAAACTGTTACTGCTCCAATCTTATCACTATTCCCCTTCTCCCATCCTCTTCCTTTCTTATGCTCCCTGTGGAATGCCCACTCTATTTCCAAGAAGTTTGCCTATATTCATGACCTCTTTATCTCTCATACGCTTCAACTCCATGCCTTGACTGAGACCTGGCTTTCCCCTGATTATTCTGTTTCAGTTGTTGCTCTGTCATTGAAGTTATCTTTTCTCCCATACTCCTTGCACTCTAGGATGCAGTGATAATGTTGGACTGCTGCTTTTCAACTCCTGTAGGTTTCACCCCATTTTTCCACCTCTATCCCACTTTTTTCTTCCTTTCAGGCCCACTCCTACCTATTCACCCCACTGCCTCTCTGGGTAGCTGTCATTTATCAATCCTTGATAACCCCCACCCCCTTTCACACTGACTTTTATTTCTGGCTTTCCTTCTTCCTTGACCCATTTTCTCCTTCCCTTATTCTTGGTGACTTTAACCTTCATGTTGATGACCTCTCTGACTCTTATGCTTCAAAACACCTTTCCTTAACCATCTAATTTGATCTCCAATTCTGCTCTATCACCCCTGCTGATAAGTATGGCTACTGCCTTGATTGAGTCCTGTTGAGTGCTCTGGCCACGCTAGAGCTGCAACCAGCCCTGCTCACCTTCCAGACCCAACCTCCACTGCTCTCCTGGTCTCTCCCATGGTCATAGCTAGCCGTCTGTGCCCTCGGGCTCCTAGCTCCTCGGCCTTCTCAACTCCACGCCCAGTTCCCTCCTGCACTGGTGCTCCGCATCCCTCACAGCATGGAGAGGCCCGCGCCATGCCTTCCTGCAGTTGGCCCCTAGGTGCACGCGAGCGCACAGGGCCGACCTTTAAAGGTGCCACGATGGGAAACCGTTCCGCGGCGCCCAGCGATGATGTCACCTGAGCCCTGCATAAAAGGCAGGGCTCAGCCCTCCTTGCCTTGCCTTGGCAAATGGGTCATCACATTGTGTGAGCTAGTTGCCATCCTCATTCCTGAGTTCCTGTGCTTGTTCCGGTGTTCCCGCGTCTGTTCCTGTGTTCCTGTTCTCGTTCCAGTGTTCCTGCGTTGTTCCTGTGTTCCCATGGTCCCAGCGCCTGTTCCTTTGTTCCTTCGTTCCTGAGTTTGTTCCACATTCTGCAATCCAGGTTGTACCTTCTTGGACTGATACTCGGTACTGACCTCTGCTTGCCTCTGACCATGCTTGGACCAATACCTGGAACTGACTTCTGCTTGCCTCTGACCATGCTTGGACTGATACCTGGAACTGACTTCTGCTTGCCTCTGACCATGCTTGGACTGATACCTGGTACTGACCTCTGCTTGATACCTGGTACTGACCTCTGCTTGCCTCTGATCATGCTTGGACCGATACCATTAACAATACCATTAACGGCTATTAATCCAGTTTACTTAGGGAATAACCACTGCTATTAATTGCATCAGTAGCATGGGATCTTCTTGGTGTTTGGGTCATTGCTAGGTTCTTGTGGCCTGGTTTGGCCTCTGTTGGAGGCAGGATGCTGGGCTTGATGGACCCTTGGTCTGACCCAGCATGGCAATTTCTTATGTTCTTATCTACTGAGCTCCAACTGTTCAATGCTGCTCCCCAAGGGAAGGAACTAGCAATTTGTAATACTCCGTTGGCGGAGTTAACGATCTGTTGTGGGTTGGCTCGCCACAAAGTGGCAGTCTGTTATGGTACCACTCTAGTAGTGTATGGAATAAACACTTCATGTAAACTGGTGAATCCGTGGGCTGATGGCAGATGACAGCGCCCCCAGGAGGATATCCTGAGAGGGACCACTGGCTAGGCTGGAGTATAGAGACAAACACATAGTTCTTTATTAGACAAGAAGTAGAACCACCAGAGGTGGCAGTAGTGAACTGATGTGCCCAGCAGGGCTGAAGTCCCTCAGATACTGGAAGTGCGATCTCTGGGTTGCTGAGCTGTAGAGAGAGAGACTATAGGTAGTGAGTAGACAGGGTATGCTGGATACATAACCAGTAGTAGATGATACACTCACAACATGGCCTACTGGAAAAAATGCCTATCATCCATCAACGATCTTCTAACCAGCCTCAATCTGGTGCTAAACACCAAAAAAACGGAAATTCTCATAATAGCACCGGAGCATTCTACCCCGCCAACATCCAGCAACTCTCCAGATGCCTCAGGATATTCCACCGCACCTCAAGTCAGAGATCTGGGAGTTCTACTAGACAACAGACTCAGCCTCAATAAATTCATAAATAACACTACAAAAGAATGCTTCTTTAAATTACATGTGCTAAAGAAACTAAAGCCCCTTCTACTCTACAGGGATTTCCGCACAGTACTCCAAGCCATCATCCTTACCAAATTAGACTACTGTAATTCACTCCTGCAAGGCCTTCCAGCATACACTACCAAACCACTCCAGATGGTTCTGAATGCTACTGCAAGGATCCTTACCAATGCCAAAAAAAGGGACCATATCACCCCAATCCTCCAGCATCTCCACTGGCTTCCCATCAAATATAGGATTCAGTTCAAGACTTGCACGATGATTCACAAGGCATTACATAACATCTCCCCACTCAACTTAACTTTCCAGCTTCAACTACACTCTTCTAACAAACCAACCAGAAGGGCATACCAGAATAGAATGATCACCCAACCTGCTAAATCTACCCTGAGGAAACGTGCTCTATCCACAGCAGGCCCGTCTCTCTGGAACTCACTACCACCGGACCTCCGCCTTGAACCGTGCCATACTACTTTCAAAGTGAAACTCAAGACTTGGCTTTTCCATCAAGCTTTCCCAGAGAGCTAAAAGCAAGAAGAACAAACTTTCAGCCTTGTCTTACAGCATTATTGTAATGTTTATATTGCGTCAGTTATATGTTTCAAGTTGTTTTCTAAGTTGATCTTAGTTGTTTCATAATAGATTTTACCTTGATTATTATCCATTCATTATATTCGATATGTTCCATGTAAACCGCCTCCCCGGCGATAGTTATTTCTGTTAAATGTGAACCGGAGTGATATGTATTGTATACAGGAACTTCCGGTATATAAAAACCAAAAATAAATAAATAAATAAAATTGTAGACATCTGTAATGGCTTCTGTGCAACAGAGAGTCTTCAGTATATTCAGGAACAGGAGCCATAGGCGAGTACCGGTTCCTATCTGCAATCTGTAATAGTAATTCACGATCTCCGTACCTGCGATAATGTCTTAGACAGAAGAGAGTCTTCAAAGATTAGGAACATAGGCCCTCATGGAGCGAGTACCGGTTCCTATCTGTAATAGAACTCACAGTGTTCACGTCTGCGATCGCTTCCAGGCAGTAAGGGGTCTTCTGAGCATTTAGGGATGTAGGCCCTCGAGGAACGAGTACTGGATCCCATATTAGCAATCTGAAATCAAGAAGAGAGAGCGGGGTCCCCGAGGCCCTGGTAAGTACAAGAAGGCAGAGTAGCTTGGATGAATCGTAACCAAGAAGAGTATGATTCGAGTCCTTACTAACTCGATTCATAGTTGCAAGCAAAGGCCTTTTAAGTTGGAAGCGGATGACGTCACTACAGGGGGATGCCCCCGAGGTTCGCGCCCTTGTCGGTACAAACTCTGGAGCGCGCGCGCATGTGCACGCCCTTACATTATCAGGAACATGGCGGGGATTCCAGAGAGACGCGTTAGGGAGACGCTGCGGCCGCAAGCTGTCCCTCAGGCGCCGGCAGGATGCAGTCGATCTCCTGCCGGCGCCATTTTCCGTACGAAAACGATTCGCGGCGGGAAATCGCTCCCTGACCCCCGCTGGACCTCCAGGAACTTTTGGCCAGCTTGTGGGGGGCCTCCTGACCCCCACGAGACTTGCCAAAAGTCCAGCGGGGGTCCGGAAGGACCTCCTGCCGTCCAATCGTGTTCGTCTATGGCCGCCGCCATTTTTCGGCGCCATTTTGGAAAATGGCGCCGGCTGAAGACAACAAGATTCAGGAGCAGGAGCCCGTTCCGGACCGCTGCCGTTCCGGACCGCCGCTGGACCCGCAGGTTATTTAAGTCATTTGGGGGGGGGGTTCGGGAGGGTGGGGGATTTAATTTAAAGGGTCGGGGGTGGGTTTTAGGGGGTTTTAATGTGCCGGTTTTGCGATTTTTAGATTTTTCACGATTTTTCACGATTTTTCACAATATTTTACCCCCCCAAACGGCAACAATACGATTCCCTCCCCCTCCCAGCCGAAATCGATCGTTAAGACGATCGAGGACACGATTCACATCCCTAGGCAAGGCCTCAGCTTTGGGCCTAGTCCGAGGTGCTAGTGTTGTTCTCGGGCATAGGCTGTGCCCCTGCTTTGGGCCTCAGCCTAGGCCCGATGAATTAATTTAAAACAAATGCAGTGAATAAAGTTTCAGGGCTCCCCGAATGAAATGAATTGCCCTTATTCATCACACTTTGCACATTTATTTTAAACAAATACACATCCTTAATCTGTTCCCTCATACAGTTCAAGCTCCTCTTACACACCTATAAGAGCCTTCACTCTGCAGATCCTCATTACCTCTCCTCTCTTATCTCTCTCTATACAACCCTCCTTGTGCACTCCACTCATCAGGTAAGTCATTCTATCTATGCCCTTCTCCTCCTCCAATAATTCCCAATTCCATGCTTTTTACCTGGCTGTACTGTATGTTTGGACTAGACTTTCTGAGCTGGTGCAACATGCTCACTATCTCACCTCATTTAAATCTCATCTAAAAAACACCTTTTTGAGGCTGCTTTTATATCTTAACACCTGATTGTCCCACATTCAGCCTCATTAATTTTTAATCATTATTTTAATAAATGCTATTAAAGTCTCTGTCAGAGAACCAGCAGTCAGGACTGGTCTCTGGGGGTAGTTCTCTGGCCACTCTAAAGGCCACTCCACTCCCTGTGCCACATGCAGTGTCAAAGAAAAAGCCCCAAAGCCCACGCTGTAAGCAGGTGAACGAATCCAGGCACAGGTCAGGCAAGGACAGAGTCCACTGAAGATGAGAACCAATACTGAAAGCAGATGGGTGCTGAAGACTGGAACAAGGAGCACAGCAGAAGACTATAGCAGACTGAAGATGGGTGTCCAGGCAAGATGAGGAGCCAGAAGAACACTGAGAACATGGATCAAGTAGACCACGGCTGGACCAAGGATTCAGACGAGAAGGCATGGGAACTTCAGAACTCAGAACCAGACTCAGGAACACACAGAATTCTGGAGGAGAACTCAAGAACAGAAGACTTGGAGAAGAAGACTGGCTTGAAGGCTGAAGATATCGGAATGCTGAAACAGAGTTAGACACAGGATGCAGGCAGGACACTGGCAGGAGCTGAAGACAGAAGATACTGGACCAGGCAGAAGACCAGGATGCTGAAACAAATGAAGATCACAGAGGACCTTGCTAAGGCCCCGATGCAGAGACTGAAGAGCTCTTTTATAGGGCATCCAATGATGACATCATCCTAGAGCGCCACGGGCTCTTTAACTAGAGCAGGGGCACGTGTACGCATGCCTGGGGGAATGCCAACAGGAGCGGTGGCACTGTGGAATGGCAGCGTAGTGCTGCAGCAATGGCAGAAGCAGGGTTAGCAGCCTCGGGTAAGCGAAGCCACTCGCAGGACCCTCCCACGAGAGGTTATCCTAACAGTATGTTTTGCCCTATATGTTGTTTTGATTAGAATTTAAGCTTTACTGAGCAGACACTGTCTTTTATATGTTTGTGTATAGTGTTGTGAACTTCGAGTAGAGCTATAGAAGTGTTAAGTAGTGGTAGTAGCCAATAAGTAAAGATACTTTTACATTCTCCTGCTTGTACTCTGGTAAACTATCAGTAGAAGTTTCATATTTGTATACTTCTCTGGGAGATCAATTTTTTAAGTCATTTCTACGAGTAAAACAATGTTTTACATATGAAAATGGATGCTTTGGAATTTCCCACCCTCTCTTCACATAAAAAATAATGCATAATGCCAGTACAGAGGCATTTTTATGCATAGAGGGCTGGATTTTCAAAAGGTTACGTGTGTAAATCCAGAGGATTTACGCGCATAACTGGCCTTACGGGCCTATTTTCAAAAGGCCCATCGACAAGCGTAAAGTCCCGGCCGCGCGCCTATGTTTTAAAATCCGGCCCAGAGCGAGGAGGCATTCCTGGGAATGGAGGCAGGGAGGGCATTGTACTTAAATACATATGCATGCATTTATGCTAATATACATATGCATTGATGTAATTTCAGGGGCAAAGGTACCCTCATAAACTGCAGGCATAGGATCTGGGTGCCCACTTTTTCCAACCCATTTTTGAAAGGTATTATTAATCGTTTAAAAATTGACATAAACAGCACCTGCAGACTTTACACTTCTGTGCAAATTTTGAAATATGTCCTCTCGGGGAGTAATTTTCAAAGGGACTTCTGCAGACAAATCACTGTTTCAGCCTTTTATAAAACTGCCCATCAGATATGTGAGTAAACATATGCACATATGTCATCTTTGTGCATAAGTTTACCCAGAATGAGCACATGCATTCCTGGGGGTGGAGTTGGGAGAGAGTTTCTACTTTTGCAGATATTTTGTAAAATTCAGTCATATGCATGTACATTTTCAGGACAATTTTATGCGCACCCAATAGCAGGTATGTGTGGAGTAAGTTTGGAGGGATAATTTTTAAAGTGGACTTATGTCTGCATAAGTCTGCTTTGAGAATTGGTCTATCTTATGTATGTATTTGTAGAGTAAGTTATATGGAAAGTTTGAAAACTACTCTCTCAGGGGCTGATGCAAAAAAATGCACCCAGCCTAGTGAACAGATTAATGAGTGGTTGGTCACAAATTTTGGAAATGCTAGACCAGTGGTTCTCAACCTATTTTCTATCAGGGCACACCTGAGAGATGATGCTCACATGCGTGACACTCTGAACATATGACCATTATGGGACTACATATAAGCATATGCTCTGCATCCACAGGAGTCCCCCGCTTCCTAACAATGGGTACAGAGCAGAACTAAGACATTTCCCTGTACAACTCACCATACAAAAAAGATATTCTGATTCTGGTGTCATTTTAATAACAGCATCACAAACTCCCTCTGCTACCAGGAGCATTGTAAAATAATACAAGCAACCCCACTCTATACATTTCTATCAAACCTGCCGAACCTCAGCAGCACGAACTCCAAGAAATGAAACATCAATAGCCCTACCCATGAAAAGGCAGCATTCACCACCAGGGCAATATAATATTGAGAAAATACAACAAATAAGGCTGATACAAAGCTCTAGTAAAGTATTTCATCTCAGTCACATACACAGAGAACACAGACAGATCTGCCTTCATCAAATATAGAATAAAAGACCACAAATTACAAATGTGGAAACAAAACCTGGAATGGAAACCCCAAGACCACCTTCTCCATGAAATGCAAAACTGGAGACTAGAAGCAAAAATATATTTCCTCTTACACTAAGCAAAGTTCAAAGATAGAAGAAATGCATATTCTCAAAACTGACATAGTATGGCCCTTGTACCCATTCACCCCCTCACTTCTCCCAACTACCTCAATCATCTCTTCACATGCTCATATCCCTGCCCAACATTCCCAACACATCCTCACCCCACATCCTCTTCCCCGTGCTCCCTTTCTGCCCTTCCCTCTCCCCTCCCCTACCCAGAATACCTCTGACCACCTTTTTCCTACCCCTTCCTGCTCAGTATCCCCCACTCCCTGCTCCCTTCTCCCCCAACCCAGCAGCCCCACACCTCCATCTCTCTCTCCACTTCCATCTCTCTTTCCTGCCCAGCAGCCCCCAACCCCTCCCTCCTCCTACCCAGCAACCCCAACCTCCTTTCTCCACCCCTTCCTGCCCAGCAGATTCTTGAACTCCTATCTTCCCATTCCTTCCTGCCCAGACATTTCCCCCTCCTCCTGGCTCCCAGCCAGCAGAAAAGACTTCAGTCCAATCCAGAGTCTCTCTCCCTTTTTATCAGCAGCGAATGAGGGCAAGAAGCATTGAGGAGAGGAAGAAGAGAAGGCAGCAACAGTGGGTCTACAGAGCACACAGCTTTCTCCCTTATGCTCCTGCTTTCACATTCAGGTCCCATGGCCTGAATGTGAGCATCAGCAGCTCACTGCCAGGCCAGGCAGAGGACGATACAGTTGGTGTCTTGCTGGCTCATATGAACAGGAGTTGGTGATATCGCGCTCTGATATGAGGGAAGGAGGAGGGAACAACCTCCCACTGGCCAGGAAGAGAAAGAAGCAAGAGCAGCTTCCTGTCATACCAAATAAAAGAGAAGTCAGCTAACTCCTGCCCAGACTGATGGGGAAAGATTAGTCTTCTGCCTGCTCTGCGACACACCTCCTGGGACTTCGTGACACACTAGTGTGTCCCGACACAGCTGTTGAGAACCACTGCGCTAGACTAATACCCAATGTAATAATAATAATCATGTAAGGGAGGAGGATTAGCCTAGTGGTTAGAGCAGTAGGCTATGACCCAGGAGACCACTGTTCAAGTCCTGCTGTTGCTCCTTGTGACCCTGGGCAAGTCACTTTACCCTCCATTGCCCTGTGGGGATAGGGAAATCCCTACAATACCTGAATGTAAACTGATGTGATATCTCAGATCAAATATGGGTATATAAAAAAATAATAAGGTGATTAATATATACAAAACATGTAGTTGATAGCACTCATCACATGTAAATCCCTTGTCACCCAATGCACACTTTTTAACCCAGCAAATTTAACACCAGCCCCAGAGCTGGCATTAAGTCATTCTTGAGTTATTTATTTTTTATATACTGGTGTTTGATTTAAATATCACATCGGTTTACAAATAACTTGAAAGGTGTAGGAAGGAAGTCCTTTCCTTTAGACAGGTACAGTGAATGATTAGAGAAATGTCATAAGATGATATAGCAGCAATATGGGTAAGAACAGTGCTAAAATAGATAGCATAAATAATATAGATAGCATAAATAATAATAGTGTGATACAAGGGAATAGATGGTATAAATAGTGGTGTGGTAGCAGTAATTAGCATTAGAGTAACAGGGTAGCAGAGATTATCATTAGGTATATATAGCAGCAATTTGGGTAAAAACAGTGCCAAAATAGATAGCATAAATAATAATAGTGTGACAAGAGGGGAATGGATGGCATAAATAATGGTATCATATCATTTCATATCATATCATTATGGGTTTATGAAAAAAAATAGATCTACTAAAGAATTAATGAAATGGATCAATTACAAAAAAAAATTTCTGGATGCACAATATATGTGCTCCAGGTTGATTTTGCCCCTTGATATTGTGCGTGTATATTGTGTGTCCAGAAAAAGTTTGTTTTTTTTTTGTAATCGATCCATTACATTAATTCTTTCTGGAGTGCCCGTAGCAATTGTACTGAGCGCCCACAGCAATAAGCGCACACCACATCTCCTGGGCGCAGGGATGCACAATTTCTCCCTAGCGTGTCCCTTTTAATGCACAAGCTCGTTTAAATATAGCATCGAGCGCCCATTGAAAAAACGTGCCCAGTTTGGACACACATTTTTACACATATCTTATTGCATCAGCCTGTCAATGTGTTACCCACACACACATACAAGATCCTTGTCTATTTCTGATCCACCAATCCCCAAACCCTGAAATCAGCTACAGTAAAGGGAACTCAAGACAATATTGAAACATAAACTATCATACGCATCGTTAATGCTGCTAACAATTACACCCATCTTGTTTCTCATTATACAGGTATTTTTCTACTTAACTTTCAGCAGTTACACATGTGAAAAGAACATTTGTAATTAGCATCCAATTTCCTGCATGCTTTGTTCATTATCATATTAGATGCTGCTAACTTTAAAAACTATTTGTGTAAACAGTTTCATTTAAAGAGAAGGGCAGAATGTCTTCCAGTAAGGCTGTACTGCCACAAAAGTCTATCTGCTTGGCAGAGGAGGCTGACCTCCTAACTGATGTGATGCAGAAGAATGAGAGAACATTTTTTTGGTCCTGTTTCACGGAAAAAACAATGCCTTTCAGAAACAACACGTCTGGCAGAAGATAATGAGGATGATGAAGAATATCTACCAAGGTAACAGAAAGACGGAGTATTGTTTAAAAAAAATTGGAGGGAAGAACCAAGGAGAGATACGCAGCAAATCTCCGCAGCATGGGTACCACTTTCCATGGAGCAAAATCGTATTCTGGACACAATAGATATGTTGACCATGTGAAGGGATTGACAGCCTGGATACTTCTAGAGCTCAAAAGCTGAAAGTATGTGCTGTTTTTAAGCTCTCAATTCGTAGCACATGAGGGCAAATAAGGACTATCTGGGCTCATGTAGCCTGCCCTATTCCACTTGTTTGAGTAGGCCATAGATAGGACTACCAGATGGCACGGGTTCATCGAGGATAATCTGAATCAGTCCTGATTTTGCCCCACTGCATGCATAAACGTGTTCTGATTTCACATTAATTTGTCAAGAAAAACAGAACTACGGATCCATGCATGCAATGGGAAAAACCAAGATTGATTTAGTCTGACCCTGATGATTAGAATCAGTCAACTTTACCAGAGAGCATGGTTGTGGCTAAAAGTACCTTACAGAGGAATAGAGGTCAATATTCAGACATAGTTGGGTAAGTTATCCAGATAAGACTTATCTGGCTAACAGCCAGGATATTCAGTAATGTGGCCGTGTAGCTGAATATACCAGGATAAATTGCAGTAAACTGTCTATTATACTGTCAATAAAGTGCACTCAAACCTTAATTTGGTCAAAGTTGCAAAGTTGCTTCATTTATTGTCTCAAACGGTGACTCCTTCTTTACACACCCCACAGAGTTTATTTATTT
Organism: Rhinatrema bivittatum; assembly: GCF_901001135.1. Classification (NCBI taxonomy): domain Eukaryota; kingdom Metazoa; phylum Chordata; class Amphibia; order Gymnophiona; family Rhinatrematidae; genus Rhinatrema; species Rhinatrema bivittatum. The sequence continues at coordinate 769,099,844 of NC_042615.1, forward strand.
ATTTATTTAAAAACTTTTTTATACCGGCATTCGTAGGACACATCATGTCGGTTTACAAATAACTGAGAGAGGAAAGGAAATTACAATGAACAGGGGAGGGGTTAACTGGGTGATATACAAAGAAGAGGAGAGGAGAATCAAACAGGCAGCGTTACAAAAAGAACCAATATACAAGGTTAGTTGGCATGTGCATTTGAGATATTTGGTATATGAAACTTATTTACAGTAGGACAGGGGCAGGTGCACATAAGAATGATTAAGGGGGGGGGGAGGGAGGGGAGGCGGGGGGAGGTGGGGGTGGTGGGAACCGGGTACAAACAGTGATAGTTTCCAGGGCGAGGTTGATGGTGGTGAGGGGGAGAGGAGAGTCAAACAGGCAGCGTTACAAAAAGAACCAATATACAAGGTTATTTGGCATGTGCACTTGAGATATTTGGTATGACATATATCCTTATACACCAATATAATATAAGGTGTATATCCTTATACACCAATATCCCGCAAGATGAGGCTATAGCAGTGTTAAATAGGGTTTTGAATACTAGGACAACACATCTACGAGTTCCCACTAACTTTTTAGTAGAATTGGCGGAGTTAGCACTCACACGCAATTATTTCTTGTTTAAATCCCAATACTACCAGCAATACTACCAGCAAGTCAAAGGCACAGCTATGGGGGCTACGATGGCCCCCAGTTTAGCATGTTTATTTGTAGCTGATTTCAAAGAACGATTTGTTTATACATCGGATTGGCAACCCCTTATAGCGCATTGGTTTAGGTATATTGATGATATACTGCTAATTTGGCAAGGTACAGAAGTTCAATTCTTCTTGTTTATTGATTGGCTAAATTTTGGAGCGGCCTCGGAGGGAACGGAGGCAGGTTGTGTGGCTCGGCGTGCGCAGGCTGCCGATTTTGGGCAGCCTTGCACGCGCCGACTCCGGATTTTAATGGTTACGCGCGGCTACGCGCGTATCTATTGAAATCCCACGTACTCTTGTTCGCGCCTGGTGCGCGAACAAAAGTACGCGTGTGCACAGAATTATAAAATCTGCCCCAAAGCTAACAATTTTCTTAGAATGCTTCTAGTGTTTGTGCACCTATTATATGCAAAGACTACTCTTTAGGCTTACTACTCCCATTAAAGTGTTCCCAGGGGCGAAACTTCGTCAGGGGAGAAAACTTCAAGTATACATAAAAGTCTAAAAAATATACAGGCCTGAGGCAGAATTTCTTTTTAAATAGTATGGCTATTTGATAAAATACCTTGGAGTTAATCTCCATTTCAATTTAGAGAAGTTTTGTACACCAAATTTCCCCTCATTTCTTGGCAAAATTATGCAAAATTTGAGATAATGATTGCTTGACATATTTTTTGGTTTGGCAGAATAGCTGTTATAAGAATGAATTCTCTTCCATGCCTGACCATTTTGCTTGGGATTCACCAGCGCAATGCGTTCCAAACACATTATTCAATTTTCATCCAATGACTGACCCCAAATGATAAATCTCAGGATTTCCATAAATCTAAAACAACAACATAGCATATTATACTTACACATTATTACAAAATCCCCCAATTCCTATACTTTAATACATAATCATCAGCCTACCTTTAAACATACATTGCACTAAATACATGAACTGATGAGGCTTCAACCCGAAATGAAGAACTTCTTATTGGTCATCTGTATGGGCATAAATGTACAATATTTAAATCATTTTAAACACTTGAAAATTTTTTTTAACATTTTTAAAACACTTGAGAGAGAAGAAAATTAGTCACACATACGATTCTAACCGCATTAGACAGTAATCCCCACCTGACATTTGTAATATAATCCTCACTATCCCAACTAATGACTTTTGCCTTCTATAGAAAACAACACCTTATATTTCTATTAAAATCTTCTATTAATTATTCTAAACACAATTGTCCGATCTTATTCGGTGTGCCATGTCCCCTATATTTCTTATCGCTCACAAACACTATAAAAAAAACCCTATGTTCCAGCTGTCCCAACATACTGCCTTATCAGCCACTATTAAAATATTTTAATCCACAAACTTACCATGTCCAAAAGAAATCAATATACCTAAAACTCCACATCAGAACTCTCCTAATACACAACGGCATGCCGGCACTTTCTTCGCGTCAACCATATGCGCAAATATATGAAATTCACTACCAATATCTAATGTGAACTAACAATGTACTTCCAATTTTGCTATAAGCAGCTCTCATCAACAATACTGCCAGAGAAATTAAGTATTCTGGCGCCAATATTCACATCCTCAGAAAAACACCATAGCTGCACATTGCTTCACGCTGACTTCTTATATTGTCCGATAGAGTTACTGCAAACCTGACATATGACCAAGCATAATCCAATCAAAACTCCACTTTTGTGTAACTATAAACTCTTCTAAATATCACTCCACTCAATATCCTGATTCAAACCCCATGACTCTAAAGTGTTCCAATTAAATATATAAAATTGTTCCTTTCATAATAAAACTTGAGAAACTTCACCCTCCTCGTTCTAAATGGATGTGTAGCAACACATATAACTTGAAATCTTCAGTTGTGTGCCCCGCTGTCTTCAAATGTTACACTAATGATACATTTTCTTTCTTGGTACGATTACAACTGAGATGTTTCAGTATCCTAATTCTAACTGGTTGCTTTGTCTGACCTATATACATTAATTTACATGGGCAGGTGATCATGTATGTAACCCATGCCGTTTAACAATCAAATCTGCTAGATAAAGCAAAAGCATATACATGACCCCTTGTAGAGATTTGTAACACGTTGGTCTCATATACGTATGGGCAAATATTACACTTATACTGCCCTGGATCATTCTTGCCATGCTCAATTACGGGCGTAGAAATTAACATGTCCCACAGAGACCAATTCTTTTTATATGCAATGATTGGGGGTTCTTGAAAAGTCCATCCCTCTCCAAAATGGACCAATGGCATTGAATTATAGATATGATGCCATTCGAATATCGAGAAAAAGGCAGCGCACACATCTGTCAACATAAGGCTGATGTCATCAGGAGGCGCCGCACTGAGTTATCCCACATGCACATGTGCCCGCCTATGGGATGGGCCAGGTTGCAGAGACATGGCGGCACGTATCGTAGATCCATCAGCATTTCTGCCACGTTGAGACCGGGCAGCCTTGGGGTTGAGAGCTGTGGCTCGCAGGGCTACCGGCGGGCCGCGGATCTTAACACTTGAAAGTTCATACCTCAATGAATTAGGTATTCTGTAAGGTGTTACTCACCTCTTGTCATTTTTGCTACACCAGACTAATATGGCTATCCCTCTGAATATTTTTACCCCATAGACATTATGTCAGTTTTCAAAGGGAAATCTTTTCCTTTGAAAATGGAATTTTGGAATAAGTACACACACAAACCTGTGCCTGTTATTTGTGCAGCTAATATTTTGGGGGGAAATATATGTGTACTTATGAAACTTCAAAAGTATGTGCTTAAATGATAACCTATCCCCAGTCACATCCCTGGGAATGCATCTTCTATCTGTGCATAAAGTTTTGTATGTGGAAGCACTACACGTATAACTTTACAAGCAGAAAGGGCAGGCAGTTTTCAAAGACTCTATTGTCATGTGTAAAGCAGTTTTGTGCACAGAAATGGCTTTGAAAATTGGTCCTCTATACAAAATGTGTTTGATAGCTGAAGATGCCTATGTAGAGGAGAGCACATTTTCTGCCCCATGAAAATATCCTGCCCCTTACTAACATATATTAAGTGGCTTCAGCTGGTCTGAGTGACCTCAGTGTGACAGACATCTCCCCAGACACATGCGATGTCAGTGGGCTAAGGATGAGCACCAGTCCTCATTGAGATGTGTTAGGAGAGTATAAAAGCCCCTGCACCCACTATAATGGAGGTAGACAGGAGAGAAGCTACAAGAGGATTCTAAGATCTGGAGTTCAGCTGGTGGTCAGAGCCATCTCTTCGCAGAGAACGCTCAGAGGAAACTGAAGTGAGGGAATTCCAGGATAGGAGTTCTTGGAAGTCCAGAAGAGTGAAGAAAGAGAGATGGTCCTGAAAAGCTGGAGACGAGAGGGAGAGAGAGGGGGCCTTGAAGAGCTGAAGATGAGTGTGCTGAGAGGTGCCAGAGGAGAGGCCTCCTGTCTGGGAAAATTTGTCAGAATGAAGCTGGGACCCCTCAGGAGACGAGGATTTCACTGGAGAGTTTGTGGATGAGTGTTCTGGGAGGTTCCAGAGGAAGGGCGGCATGCCCGAGAAAGATCACCAGAGACTGATTCAGCTACCATCAGTCCGAGACGTCAAAGATGAGAGAGAGAGAGAGAAAGAGACAAGGAGCCTGAAGGAAAAGAATGTATCTACCCACCAGATACAGGAGTCTCCAGGATGGAAGGGGAGAGGAAGTGTAAAGAGACTAGATTCTGTTTTTTGTGATTTTGGATTGATTTATTGCTGTGGTACATTGCCCAAAGTGTATTAGCATGTGGTGACCTCATAAGTGAACTTGATGACTTTATTGTAACTACTACAATTTTCAGCAACCTTTGAACTGAAATATGGTCAGCACTGTCTCATCCACATGAACCAAGAGGCATGGGACAGATGCAGAGCTAAGTGTTTGTAATCTGACAAGGTTGCTGAAAGGGTAAGATCACAGACATTTTATGCCTCTCAATTTTATAACTGCCCCTTTACCTTACTGGTCAATCTAAGACCTGTGCAGTATGAAGGGGTTTGACAATGACAAACCTTTTCCATAGGAAAAAAATCAGCAGAACCAGGGGTCACGATTTGAAGCTCCAGGGAGGAAGATTCAGAACCAATGTCAGGAAGTATTTCTTCACGGAGAGGGTGGTGGATGCCTGGAATGCCCTTCCGAAGGAAGTGGTGAAGACCAGAACTGTGAAGGACTTCAAAGGGGCGTGGGATAAACACTGTGGATCCATAAAATCAAGAGGCCATCAATAAAGAGTGGGTGGCTCGCCAGAATGACGGCTACTGCCTGGAGATAATACCCTTATTCAATAAACATACACATGGTTACTGTGACTCCAACATCACTCTAAGCTACAACAGCAAGAGGAAATGTGGAAAAAAGGATTCGCACTCACAAAGTGGGGAGTAGCTGGCTTGTTACGGCGGTTACTACCCCAAACCAAATAAGCCTGATACTTCACTTTCAATACATATCCAGCATAGCTCTCTGCTTCAACGGCAGGGGAGAAGAAAAACTAATACTTCACGCATAGCTCTCTGCTTCAACGGCAGGGGAGAAGTAAAACTGATACTTCACGCATATCCAGCATAGCTCTCTGCTTCAACGGCAGGGGAGAAGAAAAAAGGATTCGCACTCACAAAGCGGGGAGTAGCTGGCTTGTTACGGCGGTTACTACCCCAAACCAAATAAGCCTGATACTTCACTTTCAATGCATATCCTGCTTCAACCGCATGGGAGAAGAAAAACTAATACTTCACGCATATCCAGCATAGCTCTATACTTCAACGGCAGGGGAGAAGAAAAACTGATACTACATGCATATCCAGCATAGCTCCCTGCTTCAACGGCAGGGGAGAAGAAAAACAACCAATAAGGGCTGAATAACACAGTCTGGGTAAAACAAATAAACATGGGTGTAGCTTGCTTATTGCGGCGGTTACTACCCCTACTACCCCTAACTAATCAAGCTTGATATTTCACTTGGATGCAGCTCCATCACTGCTCTCTACATTAATGGTGGGAGAGGAAGGGAAATAGAACCAAAGAGCTAAGAGAAACAGATAAGTATGAGAGAAAAAATGTGTGAGGCTTGCTGGGCAGACTGGATGGGCCGTTTGGTCTTCTTCTGCCATCATTTCTATGTTTCTATGTTTCTATGTGGAGCATTCCATGAGATATAGCCACATTATGCACTAGGAAGGCACCATAGCCAGGGGCATGCTTGCCCTTGGAGGCCATCTCACTAACTTTGAAATCCATCAAAAAGGCACACGAGAAAGCACACACATAGGTATTAACATAGAAGGGAATCTTGAACACGTCCACAAGCATGTTGGTCTAGGGGAGACCTTTGCTCACCCTCTCACCAGTCATTTTGTGGCAAAGACCTGGATGGGATCATCACACTTCAGGATGTCAAAGGCCTTTCAAAAATGGAAAAGATCAGTGCTGAAATTTCTGGGTCAGTTTTATGTATCAAACAAAATTTGGATATCAGTTTTTTTGTATCAATCAAAGGGGTATATGTACTAAGCTGCAGCAAGTTCATAATGCATGAAAAACAGCATTTATCTGTGAGGGATGTTGTTTTTTTGCACAATATAAGCTTACTGTGGCAATGCTGCACAATATTTGACCTAAAGAAGCCAGCCCTATTAAAATGAGCTACTTGGCATGCATGATATTTTCAAATGCTCATATCTACCTCATTCTATGCAAATGAAATAACGCAGCTTGCCAAAAATTACGCAAACCATGTTATTTTCTGAAAAATTAGCTACAACTCAGGAGTTTTAGATAATTTTTCATGGGGGCATAGGGATGCTAACACGCATCCTGATTCCTCTGTGCTGCAAATTAAACAGCCAGCGGTATCCCAAATTAACCCTTATCCCACTATGACAAATCTCCCACACCCCCTGGAGTAGGCCTCTGCACATTCCACTATTGTCTGTTGAGGCAGCCCAGCCTGGGAAAAAGTTAAAAAAAAAAAAGGCATGGAAATACTAGTTGTGCGGTGATGCCCCGCTCCCTTGCCCAAACCCATCCCCTTTAAACCAAAGCTAACAACCCCCCTTCAAGCAACAATCCTCAATCCAAACCTCCCATCCCTCAGTAGCAGACTCTCCACCCAGAGACCTCCTTGGTCTAGTGGACCCCCCAACCCCCGCACCCCTTATCTTTAAAAATTACACTGCTGGTCCAGTGGGGGCCCGGAGTTCCTCCTAAAATCTGGGCTTGGGTGGTGCCATTTTAAGTAATGGCTGCCACCCAGGCCCAGAGCCTAGGGGACACTCTGGTCTGGGTGGTTTTTAAAGATAAGGGGGATTCAGAGGCACGGGGCTTCACTGAACCAGCAGTGAGTTTGGCGTACGTAAAGAGGGTCCAGAGTTGGGGGGGGGGGGATGCTTCTGGGGATAGGGGTTTTGGATCAGGGTGTTGACTTTGGTTTAAAGGGGAGGGGTTTGAGCAGGGGGGGGTGAGGAATCACCACATGACAATTATTTCTAATTTTTTTTTTTCACTGGCTGGGCCACCTCCACTGGTGGCGGGGGGAGGGCTGGGATCTACCCATCTCCCGGGGGCCGATTTGTCATTGTTGGAGGGAGGGATGCTTTTTCAGGCTGGCATGGTCTTTTTAGAAGATGGCAGCCCCAGGCAAAGTGGGCCTCCATTGTGTGATTTTTTCCTGTTTCTCTGCAATATTTTTTCTTGCAGAAAAAATTCTGCAAGAAAAATTTTGCAGAGAAGCTGCTGTTGTATTTTACTGTAGTGGGTGGGGACAAACACTGAAGGAACGCCCACATGGTGTTTTACTGCAGCCTGCAGTATTTGTCCCCTCTTGCAGTAAAATACTGTGGTATAGTAAATGACCCTTAAATTTAGGTCTTGCCACAAAAATCTGATCTATTAAATACTGACTTTTTTGACTCAGAAGTTTTCTTGTATTCCTTTGGACATTCCAACTCAATGAGAACCAGAGCTGTGATCCTAAAACCATGAATCTTCATTGACAACTACTCAAGGATGTGTTCCACTATTTTCTAATCCCTCCTTTCTCCATTTATTTAGTTTGGTCATTGCAATGACAATTATTTCCCAGAGACTATGAACCAGTGCTCCCTCCAGAGCACTGCAATTGTGACACCATCACCCCCGAATCTAACCACTAGGTTTCAGCTTTGATCATGATTTCATCCCCTCAGTAACTGTGAACGCTGCCTCCACAATATCTCCAGCCCCAGCTGATCCAAGGTGCAAAAGCCTCAACTCAGTGATCAAACAGGACCTTTTCAAAGGCACTGCTACTGAGCCACCAGGCCAGACCTAGGCACTGGGGTTAATTTTCAAAGGGTTTAAGTGTTTAACTTTGGGGGATAAGCCCCTAAATTGGCTCTTTTGAAAATTGTCTAGAGCTGAGTACATTAATTTAGGGTTCTAGTTTCATTAGGCTCCTAAATTTAGGACCTTGAAAAGTGGGGGTGCTACAGGGCAGAATTAGGGTGTTGATTTTCATCATTAGATACCTAAGTTGGGAATTTAAATCTAGGCAAATGAACAGTAGACCTTAATTTAGGAAACAAAAGTTGTAGTCCCTCAAATTAACATGAATTAATTAGCTGAAAACTTAGGCTCTTAAGTCCAAATGAAAATAGATTCCTAACTTAGGCCTGGATTTCCTAAGGTCGCAGACCTTAGAAAATCCGGCAGTAACGGGGGGCGGGGTGGCGAAGCAGGTGGGCAGGCTTGCGAAAGCCAGCAGCGATCGTACCTCCGCGGTGCTATCACTGCCGACTTTCGCACCCAATAGCGCCATCGTAAAAGGTGCTGCTATTGGGCGCGAAACTGGTGGCGAAACTTTTTGCCATCAGCGGTGTCTTCGCGGCATCCGCCCCGACTTTGTCCCTTCCGGTGCAGACGCCACCCTGAACCCGCCCCGATCCGCATTGAAAATGACCCTCTTAGGCACATAACTTTGGGGTCTAAATTTAAGAGCTCAGCATTTTTTTGCATATCAGCCTTGCTGATTTGTATTCTTACATGCAGGTTAGCTGCTTTATAGAGCATAGTTGTTTGATAATGTGTTGAAGCAGCTGATCATTCCGATGGTATAGATTTGTCTCTTAAAGCAAAAGGCATGAAAGGCATGTTCTCTGAACTTTATAAAATGATAAGCTTTGTTTGTGAATATGAATAAACTGAATTGGGATATAGACTAGAGTTGTAATGTCATTTTTTGAAAAACAATAAAATATAGGACTAAGAAGGTATTTCTGGTGTCCATGTTTACAAATTCATATTTTAGTGATCTGCTTGGTGTGATTTTGCATTACATCAGTTCATTAATGTGGTATTTAAATACATGTTTGTGCACAGAGAACTACATGTGAAATTTTACCGTTGTGAAACCCAGTTTTGCAAAGTATTTTTTAAAAAGGGAGCTTTTGTGAAAAATGTTAGCATTTTTGTGCATTTCTGGGAGTTTTATACTATTTTTCATGCAAAGTCCCCTTTTGTGAAAAAAAACTTTGCAGCTTACTACATCAGCCTCTGATTGGTGGTATCTTTTCAATTGTAACTTTGCACTTTGTGATTGTGTCTTCAGAATTTGCAATATTACCTCAATAAATTCCAGTTCATTCACGTAAGGAAGCTTGGTTTTTGATGGTGATAACTGCTTAGATGTGAGACTGGTTAGGCCAATTTGGTCTTTTTCTTCCGTCATTCTACGTTACTGTGTGATTTCTAGCAGGCTTTAACTGGCAGTAGAAGCCCAATAGAGACAGCTGATCTGAAAAGTCAATCAGTACAGTACAGAACATTAGATTTTCTAAAAGCAGTGACTGCCTTAGCAGTGGGCGCGATCAACAACTAATTGCCCTTGCTGTTTTGATAGACATCCTTGGCTTTGGCTTGGGATATCTTACTATCAGTGCAGGCAATTACTGTATCTAATGATGATGCCTGCTGTCACGGGCACTATCACTTAAAGTGAATTTGTCACCATCATCATTATCATTAAAGTCTCCTACTTCACTGAGATTGCATGACTAATTGACCAACATTTGAATATGCAAGAACCAAAAGGTTTTAGATAAGATTCACAGCTATTTTTTTTTTCATCAGCATTAAAGAAGGTTGAATGCTTATATTTAGGAAAGTTGATTTTGATTCTGGAGTGAGTCCTAGGAGATTTGAACCCAGACACTTGGAAAAGCCTATAGACTTGCTGCAATTTCACAAGGTTTGATTCAGAATAGAATAGGGGACGAAATAATCTGGTCCCCCAGTACCAAAAACAGATCTGGTTTTCAGAATAATGATTATTCAGTGATGAGTTTACGTTTATTATATATATTTTAGCTATAAATTGCTTAGAGCTTAGGCAGTAAGCAATTAATTAAAACATAGAAACAGAAATGACGGCAGAAAAGGCCTAACGGTCCATCCAGTCTGCCCAGCAAGCTTCCCATGGAAGTATCTGCCATGTCATGCAGCTTACCGCCATGTGTCAGTCAGTTTTGCTTGACGTGCTTCGCTTATGGGCTTGGGCCGTAGATGTGGTCCTGGGTTTTTTCATGAATGTCTGAGCATCAGTACCCCCTAGACTGTAAAAAAAAGTCACGGCTCGTGTTGGTTGTCTCTGAATCCAAATTTCTCTTTCCATTTAGCTCTCTCCCCCTATTTCAAAGCAGAGAGCGATGTAATGTAAGTAAATAATAAAATAAGATAAATAAATATGCAAATTAACCAGGCTGTTTGACAAAATGTATGCATGATAAATGGTCAGTGTGGCTATCCTGAAAACCAGACCTGTTTGCAGTCCTCAAGGTCGGGTTACCTACTCCTGGCCTAGAAGCAACCAAGAATTCAACCAAACAGGAGCTGAGTTCTGCAAGTCACATGTTTCAAACAAAATTAAAGTGAGAAATTCTAACCCTGAGCATGAAATACAGTAATGTTTTAGAATGGAATCAGGATCTTATGAGCTTTCATGTGTTATACTTCAGGACCTTAGCATGACCAGTTTTTTTTTCTCTGCATGGCAAGCGTCAGAAGATGACAGTAAAAACAGAGAGAGCATAAATTAGGTTTAAGAGATTAAATTCAGTTTAACTAAGGAAATAATTCAAGGCATCATTAGTTGTTCACTATTTACAGATCTAATCAAGCTTTATCAGCCATGGAAAGAACACCTTCAAGCACCTTGTATTTGTACATAGCTGTGAAAATAGGTAGTAATGGAGAGACCTAGTCTGATCTTGACTAGGAAAATTGAAAGTTTATGCTCCCCTCTCTCTCTTTATAAAATTTGAATTTTGAAAGTGATTTCCAGGCATAAAACAGTGTTTTATGTGAAGTTAAGTTATGGGGTTTTTGAAAATTGTCTATCCTTTCTGAGTGTAAAGTTAAGTGTGTAGTGCCACTCTGTGTGTGACTTTAAGCACAGATAGGAGAGGCATTCCCAGAGGCAGAGTTGGGGAGGAGTTAGTTCTTATGCATGTACTTTTGAAGTGTCAATAGCACAGGTATACAATTTCCTAGAAAATGTATCCACACAAATAGCAAGTGCAGGTCTATACACATTGGGGGAGATTTTAAAACATACCTGTGCGGCATACATTTGTGTGTGCAACCTGGCACGCACAAATGTACGCCTGATTTTATATCATGCGCATGCAGCCGTGCACATATTATAAAATCAGGGGCTGGCGCACGCAAGGGGGTGCACAATTGTGCACCTTGCACGCACCAAGCCACGCTGCCTTCCTCCGTTCCCTACCCCCTACCCCACCATCCCTTCCCTTCCACTAACTCTCCTGCCCCCCAGCCATTAGCTAAACTTCCCTAAAAAAATTATCTTATCCAGTTATGCCTGCCTTGGGCAGGCACAAGTTGAGCATGCCGGCCAATGGCCAGCACGCGATCCCAGGCACAGCAGCAAATGGCCGCTGTGCCTGGAGGCTCCGCCTCTTCCTCGCCCCTTTTTTCAAGCCCCGGGATTTACACGCGTACCGGGGCTTTACTCGAATAATAGAAAGAATGGAATAAGCACAGAGAATGTTTTGCTGCCGGGAAAGAATAATTTCAGATTTTATATAGTACCAACCCAGGGAACCTCATAATACAATATTGTAGACCTTAATTGACTATAACTGGAAGGAATAATAGTTTATTTGCCATTGTGGTAATTCCAGCAATAATGGCTTGGGAACAGACAGAGGGAAAAAGGAGGCAGGCTCTGGCTGTTCCATAAGTGGAGTTTATTTACAGTGCATAACCAGCATGGCTCTCTGCTTCAATGGCAGGGGAGAAAGTCTGATACTTCGTGCATATCCAGCATAGCTCTCTTCTTCAGCAGCAGGGGAGAAAGTCTGATACTTCATGCATATCCAGCATAGCTCTCTGCTTCAATGGCAGGGGGGATGAAGAAAAGTGGATCTATATACAGCCAACAACCAACAAGGACTGAATTACATAGTCTGGGTAAACAAATAAGCATGGGTGTTGCTTGCTTATTGCGGCGGTTACTACCCCTAACTAATTAAGCTAGATATTTCACTTAGATGCAGCTCCAACATGGCTCTTTGCATTAATGGTGGGGGTGGAAGGGAAACTGAACCAAAGGGTTACTAAGAGCCAAGAGTAACAGATAAGTATGAGAAAAAAAAAAGTGCAAAGCTTGCTGGGCAGACTGGATGGGCCATTTGGTCATCTTCTGCCATCATTTCTATGTTTCTATGTTTCTATAAAACAAACAAAAGTGCAGTGCCCAGATAAACCAAACAACTTAACCAGCTTACCTTGGCTGCAGGTATCTCAGAAATCGTTTTGCCTTCTTTCCACCTTTCTTAATGTGTGGAATACATCTGGACTGTGCTTCTAGAATGGTATTTTTAACAATGAACACGCCTCTTGCACATTTTTTACTTTTGTAGCTGCTCCTTTCAGTTTTTTTCTAACAATTTTTATCATTTTATCAAAGTTTCCCTTTTGAAAGTTTAGCATGAGAGCCATTTGTACATTTAGTCTCATGCAGGATGTTTATCCTGTTAGACTCTATGCCATCCTAGACATAAAGCGCCACATCGCCTCCCGGGTGTTCCTCCCTGTCATTTTGCAATACAAAATGGCGCCGGCCGTATGGCCATATTGCCGTATTGCAAAATGGCGCTGGCCGTATGGCCGTATGGCCGGCACCATTTTGCAATACGGCAATACGATTCGAGTGCAGGAGGTCGCTCCCGGACCCCCGCTGGACTTTTGGCAAGTCTTGTGGGGGTCAGCAGGCCCCCCCAAGCTGGCCAAAAGTCCCTGGGGGTCCAACGGGGGTCCAGGAGCGATCTCCTGCGCTCGTGACGTCGGGGGACAGGAACCAAAATGGTGCCGGCGCTACCCTTGCCCTGTCATATGACAGGGCAAAGGTAGCACCGGCGCCATTTCTATTAACGCACTAGTGGCCCGAGAGTGGAAGATCACACCGGGACCCCCCCACTGGACCCCAGGTAATTTAAGACATTTTGGGGGGGTTCGGGAGGGTGGGGGATTTATTTTAAAGGGTTGGGGTGGGTTTTAGGGTTGTTTTAGTGTGCCGGTTTCCCCGCCCTCCCCCGATTTACGATTTACACGATTTAAAAAAACAAAACAAAACCTCGACGATCCGATTCCCTCCCCCCCCAGCCAAAATCAATCGTTAAGACGATCGATCACACGATTCACATCTCTAATAATTTGTACCCCAGTATAGCACTGTCCCATTGGTTTTCCTCCTTCCACCATGTCTCTGAGATGCCAATTAAGTCTATGTCATCATTCACTGCTGTACATTCACTGCTAAATATTCTAATTCTCCCATCTTACTTCTTAGACTTTTGGCATTAGCTTACAAACATTTCAAAGTTTGGTTTTTGTTTGTATTTTCATTCTCCTTTTTAATTGGTAGGGATAAGTTAGAATTTTTTTAGCTCAGGTGAGTTTTTAGTTACAGGCACTTGGACTACTTTTCTTATTATTGGAAACTGTTGGGATGCCCTAATTCTAATGCATCATTAGTATCCTTTGAAGATTCGTCCCGCCGAACCATGCGCTGCTAAGCGACTGTCGGCTCTCCCCTTTTTCTAGTTTAAAAGCTGTTCTATCTTTTTTTTAAAGGTTAGTGCCAGCAGTCTGGTTCCACCCTGGTTAAGGTGGAGCCCATCCCTTCGGAAGAGACTCCCCCTTCCCCAAAAGGTTCCCCAGTTCCTTACAAATCAGAATCCCTCTTCCTTGCACCATTGTCTCATCCACGCATTGAGACTCCGGAGCTCTGCCTGCCTCTGGGGACCTACGCGTGGAACAGGGAGCATTTCAGAGAATGCTACCCTGGAGATTCTGGATTTAAACTTTCTACCTAAGAGTCTAAATTTGGCTTCCAGAACCTCCCTCCCACATTTTCCTATGTCGTTGGTGCCCACATGTACCACAACAGCCGGCTCCTCCCCAGCACTGTCTAAAATCCTATCTAGGTGACGAGTGAGGTCCGTCACCTTCGCACCAGGTAGGCATGTTTCCAGGCGATCCTCACGCCCACCAGCCACCCAGCTGTCTACATCCCTAATAATCGAATCACCAACTATGACAGCTGACCTAACCCTTCCCTCCTGGGCAGTAGGCCTTGGAAACACATCCTTGGTACAAAAGGACAATGAACCACCTGGAGAGCAGGTCCTTGCTACAGGATCCTTTCCTGCTGCACCAGGTTGATGCTCTCCAATCATAAGACCTTCTTCCTCCAAGGCAGCACCAGGGCTGCAAGTCTGAAGTTGGGATTTGGCTACTATGTCACTGAAGGTCTCATCTATATACCTCTCTGTCTGCCTCAGCTTCTCCAGGTCTGCCACTCTAGCCTCCAGAGATCAGACTCGTTCTTTGAGAGATAGGATCTCTTTGCATGGCATGCACATGTACAATTTCTCACCGGCGGGTAAAAAATCATACATGTGACACTCAATGCAAAAGACTGGGAAGCCCCCTCTTGCTGCTGGACTGCTGCCTTCATCTCAAATTTGTTCAGTTCCTAGTTAAGTTTTAGGTTGCTATGGGAGTAGGAATGTATCTAATTAATGTCATTTAAATGTATTAGTGAATTCACTGTATGCCTGGTAGTGGCCTACAGGGGAATGATTAAACTCTCAATAAGTTGTTTGTTTTTTTTTTGTGTGTGAAAGTGGCACCTGCCTATAAATTAAAGAATGAGCTGGGGTGGGTAGGCGAGGGGTGGGAGGGTTGGGAAATACAAACAGTCTAACTTCAGTTAGTTAGTCAGAGTGACTTACTGCTCTCTTGATTAACAAATGTTGGTACCTAATCAAACCAAATCACACTACCTTAACACCTTTCAAAGGTGAGTACTGAACTTTTCAACCTTTTTACTTAGGTATACACTGCTCCCAGCTTATTTCTAGCTTCTGGCTACTTTTTTTTTTTTTTTTTTTTTAAATATACAAACACTAACTTCTGCTTATTAGCTGCCTTACTGTCTGACTATTTAAAAATACAGTCTAACTTCAGTTTATTCCCCGCTTTACTGACTATTAAAAGCACAAACACACTAAATAATATTCCCAAATAGTTAACTTCACCCCAATACTTTAAGAAAAAAAAATTCCCAAGCAAAAACTTACTGATTCTTTTCAGCCACCAGCAAGGTGATCCTCTCTTCTCAGTGCTCCCACTGGATACTGAAGTGGGGACTACAATACATTATTTATTTATTTATTTATTTATTTATTTAAAATCTTTTCTATACCGTCGCTAAGTTATATACCATTGCAACGGTTTACATGTAGGCACATATTTAATGTAGGGTAAAAGTGTACTATAGTACATTCTAACAGGTGCCGTCAAAGGTTCGGTTACAATATTTCATTAGACAAAATAATTTTTCGAGGAGTGGGTCATGACCGAGTGTACCGAAGGTATTTTCACGGGTAAATTTATCATACATGGTGTTATCAATATGCTTAACTGATATTAGGATGTAAAATATTCAACCACATGAACTATTTAAAACTGGAATCCATGTCTTTAAAAATAAAAAAGTAATAGACAAGAAGAGTTATACAGCTGGGTCTATGTGGCAGGCTACACAGGGGATCTAGGAGGCTTACTAATAATAATAGATCAGGCTGTGAAAGCAGAATCAAACTATTAGCTGGAACAGCCTGGCAGGTTGCAATTACTAAAATAGCTAGAAGACCTGGTGGAAATGTAGACATTCAAGTAGCTGGGTCTGGCTGGCTGGATATGCAAAGGACCCGAGAGGCCAGATGTTTTGGCAATGGCCATCCATATTATTATTGCTGGCTATTGATATTATTATACAGAGGAACTCGGCAATATATAATGCCAAAAAATTTTTGTACACAATAATTTTAATTTATTATAATTTACGTACTTTTTATACAAGTCCCACTATGTAACCCAAAGACCTCCTTACATTAAAAACAATCTCATTCATACTCTACCCTCCAATCACTCCATTCATACTACTCACACTACTCATACCACATAAAACCACCAAATCCACTAAACTTACAAACTTGACACATACATATCACATATAACAATGTATTGTAATAAATGTTATATACAAATATCCCTCTTTACATTAAACTTTGAATGCTTTTAACAATTACATTTCAACACTTGGATCTAAATATGGATCATTCTTTACATAATCCGATGAGGCACTCGTTTCGCCCATACACAGGGAACAATGTTGTATCTCCAAAAAGAATGTTCTCATACAAGCACAATCAAAATAAAGTCATCTTTGCTTAACACTCTGATATTTGTTGCGATCATCGATGGATAAACCCCCTGGACGGCCCATTGTTTCTGGAAGAGGATCAGTATTTGAGAATGTAGCAAAATATATTGATGCTATATTACAACTGTTAGTGGGAGAGATCAGATCTTATGTGAAAGACACTACAGCATTTATTGAAATGATAGGAAAATTACATGATATTGACTATCAGAGTAGACTGGTGACAGCAGACATAACGTCTTTATATACGAATATTCCCCAGCAGGAAGCTTTGTTAATCATTGATTCTTCTTTAGCTAAGCTAGGTATCTGCACTTTTTAAAAATCTTTCATTAATCAGTTTACCGAAGTCGTGATTACTAGGTTTTATTTCCATTTTCAAAATCAGCTGTTTAATGAAATCAAGGGAATCCCTATGGGCTCCCCGTTAGCTCCGTCCGTTGCTTCCTTATATGTAAGTGCCTACGAGGAAAAATACTTATATACATCTAGGTATTTTACCCAGATACAGTTCTATAAGAGATATATTGATGATCTCTTTTTTATTTGGGTAAGTAATGGGCAAGAGCTAGTAAATTTTGAACAGTATTTAAATACATGTGATCCCAATTTAAGATTTACGATGCAATCTGATTTAAATCAATTGCCATATTTAGACATGATGGTGAGTCTGCAGGACGGAAAAATTTTGACATCAGTGTACACTAAGCCTACGGATAGAAATACCACCCTCCACTTTAATAGCTTTCATCCAAAAAAACTAAAGGAAAGTATACCAATAAGCCAATTTTTACATTATCGACACATTTGTTCTACAACAAAGGAATTCAAGAAGTGCGCCAGTACATTAATGTTGAAATTTAAAGAGAGAGGGTATCCATCTAAACGCATTAAGCGTGCATACAAGAGGGCGCTATATGCAGAGTGAGACAATTTACTTCAGCTTAGTCCACGTAATAGTGTCACGAGACCTATATGTACCCTTCCATTCTCCACTAGAGCTCATTTAATTAAGCGCAGTATATTACAACATTGGCGCATTCTGCAAGAATTGCCTGGTTTTGAAGAACCACCCATTTTCGCTATGCGCAGAGGTGTAAATTTGAGATCTATGTTATCCAGAGGTGAGAGACTAGAGCAGCAGGAAGATTGGGGGCAGGGTAAATGTGGAAAGTGTTCTGTATGTAGCAATGTGTTAGAAATAAAAACGTTTAATGTTCCGCACTTGAAGTACCCCTTTATTCTCAGGGGCAGTTTTACATGCGAGTCTGCTATGGTAATTTATGCTGTCACATGCCTGTGTGGATTGTTGTATATAGGCCATACAAATAGGCAGATTAGACAACGCATTATAGAACACAAAAGTAGGTTAAGGACTGGCAGAATAGGGGCACCATTGGTAGCCCATTGGGGTAATTCCCATCATAATATTGATGACCTTAAGTTTTTTGTTCTTCAACAATGTGATATCCGCCAGCAGGGAGATATCAGCAACATTCTCAGAAGAATTGAACAAACGTATATTTATCAATGGGACACAATTTATCCCCGGGGACTGAATGAAACAATATAGTGGGAGGTGTTTTATGGAATGTAGCGTCGCTAAAAAGGTTTCTGGCAAAAAAACATTTTTTTTGGTTATAGGTTATTAGAGACCAGGAACTTGGCTTAGTTAATGATTTTGTTTGAATTGATATGCATTGTATGGAGATGCCTGTAGACGTGGAGTGGAGTTTAGGACCCATAGGAACTCGGTCAGTCGGGTTTGGGTTGGATCTTAGGAAGCTTTATGTGGGGTCGGTGGGTGTGCGGTTATGGACGGAGTTGCCGTTTTATTGGGTGGTGATGTGGAGCATGGTGTTTTTTAGTCTAGCTGACGTGAAGTGAAGTTGTTGAGGATATAGCTTCATAATGTGTTAGGATATATATTTGTATAGCTTGATTCAATTCTGAACATATGATGTAGGAGGGGGAGAGCCAATGGTGATTGGTTCATGCAGTTTAAATGGACATAAGATAGCGGGACAGAACGTAAGTTTGCTATGGATTTGTAACCGTCCGGTGAATGCCATGGGACGGCTTCATGTGAGTAGTGATTTTACACTGCCAGGTTATTGACGAGAATGATTACAAGTTGTTAGTCTATATATGTAGGGGTAGATTTTTAAAAAAAGCACGTTCGCGTACTTTTGTTTGCGCACCAGGCGCAAACAAAAGTACGCTGGATTTTATAAGATACGCGCGTATCTTCTAAAATCCTGGATCGGCGCATGCAAGGCTGCCGATTTTGGGCAGCCGGCGCGCGCCGAGCCGCGCAGCCTGTCTCCGTTCCCTCTGAGGCCGCTCCGAAATCGGAGCGGCCTCGGAGGGAACTCTCTTTCGCCCTCCCCTCACCTTCCCCTCCCTTCCTCTACCTAACCCACCCCCCCAGCCCTATCTAACCCCCCCCTTACCTTTGTCCGTAGATTTACGCCTGCGAGAAGCAGACGTAAATCTACGTGCGCCAGCGGAGTGCTGGCGAGCCGTGCTCCGACCCGGGGGCTGGTCCGAAGGCCTGGACCACGCCCCCGGGCCTGGACCACGCCCCCGGTCCCGCCCCCGAAACGCTGCGTCATCGGGTCCCGCCCCCGACATGCCCCCTTCCGAAAACCCCGGGACCTACGCGCATCCCGGGGTTCTGCGCGCACCGGCGGCCTATGGAAAATAGGTGCGCCGGCACACAAGGCCCTGCTCGCGTAAATCCGGGCGGATTTACGTGAGCAGGGCTTTGAAAATCCACCCGGTATTGTATAGTGGGCGGTTCAGATATTTATAGAGTGTTTGGGAGGTGTAGTGTAAAAACGGGTCTGTATGAAATGAGCATGGTTCTGTCCCGTGTTAGAGTTAAAATCGCAAGTTTTTGAAGCATATGTGTTTATATGATTTAAGGCAGATTTCATGAGATGATTGAGTGTACTGTTGTGATAAATAATTATGGGGGATAATTTATGCTTAGGTATTTTGAGGTTAATTGTGAATTATTTATTTAACACAGGTTGGGAAGTGCATCAGTCTGCATGCGTTAAGCGAATTATTTGAGCATGAAAAAATGTTGCCTTTGATGAAACGAGCATAGTGGTTTGACCGTCAGAGATGGCTAGAATTATGGGAGTTTCTCTCATATAGATAAAATAGTAATTCCCAAATCTGAATTGGTATTGGATATTGACAACATTGGATTGGCTGGTACTATTTAAATATATGGTGATGGTGCACAAGGTGGATATACCTGTTATTACATTTTGATCAGATGGATAAATTAATAGTGTAGTTTATGTTATTGTTTCCAGAGTCCAGTGCTATATATTGATGCTACATATACAACATATCAACAGTGGAGATGTGACCCTCTGTTCGATGATCACAACAAATATCACAGTGTTAAGCGAAGATGATTTTATTTTGATTGTGCTTGTATGAGAACATTCTTTTTGGAGATACAACATTGTTCCCAGAGGAAGCCCTGTTGTATGGGCGAAACGAGTGCCTCGTCGGATTATGTAAAGAATGATCCAAATTTAGATCCAAGTGTTGAAATGTAATTGTTAAAAGCATTTAAAGTTTAATGTAAAGATGGATATTTGTATATAACATTTATTACTATACACTGTTATATGTGATATGTATAAGTGTCAAGTTTGTAAGTTTAGTGGATTTGGTGGTTTTTTGTGGTATGAGTAGTGTGAGTAGTATGAATGGAGTGATTGGAGGGTAGAGTATGAATGAGATTGTTTTTAATGTAAGGAGGTCTTTGGGTTACATAGTGGAACTTGTATAAAAAGTATGTAAATTATAATGAATTAAAATTATTGTGTACAATAATTTTTTTGGCATTATATATTGCCGAGTTCCTCTGTATGATTATATAGCTTATGTTTGGAACAGAGGTAGCGCACGTGCTTTGTTGACCTATTGATATTATTAGACAACTTTGTGATTAGACATGAGAAAGGTAGAATGCTGAGGAGAAAGGCAAAAAAAGATTGTCCCAAATTAAAGGTGTGCACAGGAAAAATTGTTTCATTTAGTTTTACTTAGGTTTCTTTTTTTAATTGCATTTTTAAAATGTCATTTTGTTTAGTTTCATTATGTACACATAAAATATGTTTTTTTATGTAAACAAATTACATGCATAAAGTAACACAACTAAATAAAACAAATGCACATCCCTATCCTGGATAAGGAGTTATTTTTTTTTGCAAGTGGCCATATTCTGTGGCTAACAGTTGAGATGTATCTTTGACAGTGTAGATAGAATAACTGGGCAGACTGGATGGGGAATTTGGTCTTTTTCTGCCATTATCTCCTATGTTGCTCTGTATAGTAAGTACATATTGTGGTATTTACTTAGTGCTTATTTCAATGCTGTTTTATGTTGTGTTTCTTGAAGTCTACCCTGGAGCATGAGAGCTTCTAAAACAAATTAAGATTGCTTCTTCATGCGCCAGGTGAATGTTTCCACCTCTTGTGGAGCTCTAATTATTTCACTATCATTTAAAAAACCTGGAGACAGAGACCTAAAAACTTAGCAACCTCACACACCCATTGTTATCTTGTTTACTCTTTTCCCTGAAATAATTTTTTTCATAAAGGGTCTTGGAGGATCTGGCAAAACAATGAGTTATTTGGAAACAGAACAGAAAAAGTGATATGCCTCTAAAACATCTGTCAGGAAAGCTTTTACAGTACCTTATACAGAAAATAGATTTAATATGGTTAGATTTTTTCTTAAAAATCAGAGAAAGCCTTATTAGGTAATGTAGCTGCCCTTTAAGTCTGCAATTAGTTGAACAAAGATTTTATAATTGTTCAATTGGTTTCATTAGGAAATGCATAATAGAATAATAAAATAAAACAAATGATATAAAGCAGGCCCACTAATTAGCTGTACATGATTGATATAGCTTTGGACTAAGCATTTGATCTCAAACAAAATGCAGTTCCTTGTTAAGAGGATTTTTAATTGATGTGCAGAGAGGTATTAGATGATGTTGGAAAATAATTACTCAAAAGCTATTCATGCATTTGGCTAAACATAACAAATGAAGTTT
This sequence comes from Rhinatrema bivittatum, assembly GCF_901001135.1. Classification (NCBI taxonomy): domain Eukaryota; kingdom Metazoa; phylum Chordata; class Amphibia; order Gymnophiona; family Rhinatrematidae; genus Rhinatrema; species Rhinatrema bivittatum. The sequence goes on from NC_042615.1 coordinate 769,121,496, forward strand.
GGGCACTGGATCTGGCAGAGTGGACACATGCTAATTAATAATGAGACGAATAAGCATCTTGCAGCAGTTTTTTAACCCAGTATTTGCAATGAGAGTGCATTGCAATTATAAGCCATAATGAGGTTGTCATCCAAAGAAAATTGACATTACTCAGATGTCAGCTGATATTCTTCATTGAGGAAACCATGGTGATTTTGTTATTTTGACTCTCAAGTACTTATCAGTAATCAATGGGGTCTCATGCTCTGGTAAAGATGGACTTCTTCTCTTAGTTCTGTTCGCTTGTTCTAATGAGTTATAAATACTACTCCAAGATTCATAGTCATCCTTCCTTTTATTACTTGTCATGTACCTGCTCCTCTAATTAGAGAAAATCCTATATGTTTAACTACCTTAAGTTTCCTACTAGACCAGATACTCAAACCTATTTTAACCTATCAACATAAGGCCATGTATTTTTGAGAGTCGCTCTATAATATGTACACTAGATATTTTATAAATAGCCTGTAAATATACTCTAACTATCCAGTAATTTTAACTATTCTCTCTAGTTATTGTTAACTCCTAAATTGAACTCTCTACTTTCATCAATGTTGTAATTAGTATAATTTGATACAGTTTTATGTTCTATGTAAAGGATACGCCCATTCTCTGGCACCTCTATTCTGTTTTATGTAAACCGTTACAATGTGCAAACTGTTATCGGTATATAAAAACGTTAAAATAAATAAATAAAATAAATAAAAGCTCTATTTATGAATGAATATGAAAGACCATCATCATCGTCATCGTCGTCATCGTCATCGTCATCATCATCTTCATCATCAATGCTTATTTATATTACACTTTTCCAGCAGAAGAGTTCAAATTGTGCTATAACAGATTAAAGCATTACAGTCCCTTCATTGTAGATTACATTTCATAGATAGTTAGCCACAAGGACTATTATAAATATGCATGATACAAGATACAAATGCAAATATAAATATCCAGGATACAAATACCATTTTAAACACAGGTACAGTGCAGGAAAGGCCTGGTTACAGTGAAAATGTTAGGCTTAAATTGAATAAAGCATATCGATGACAGCAATTTAGCAAATCTATATAAATAAAAATGTAAAATAGTTTGGACGTAATCGATAATCTCAGAAACTACTGCACCAATTGCTTTCAAATTTGGACACAACCTTGCTTTTACTTTCGGCAAGGTTCTTCTCTATCTAGATTACATAGATGTCACACAGTTACAGAGAAAAACATGTGTTTACATGTGTGTGGGGAAAACAGCGACATCTGTTGGACAGACATGCAATACATGCTATCTACCTTGGGAAATGAAGCTGCTGTACTGCGCATGCGCGTGCGGGAGTGCACGTCGGGCACAGCGGGACCAACATGGCGCTGGGAGGAGCAGCAGCGGCGGACCGGCGGCGATATCGGGTGTGGTGGTGTCGGCCGGCCAAACTTCGACACCTGGGAGGAGCTGCGGCGGTGATCTGGTATGGCTCACATGCATGACAGGGAGGGATCTTCGCTGACTTCGCGTCTTCGGGAGCAGGCCGCGCATAACCACACAAGAGGGAGAGGGACGGGGCGGGGGGACAGGGCATCAGCTGGGAGGGCATTGCGAGCAGGAGGGGATCTGAGTCAGGGAAGGAGATTCAGAGAGGGTGTGCTGTCACTGACGAAAGGGTAGGGAGTAGGTGGGGAGAGGTGACAGTGAGAGGAGGGAGAATAAAGGGGGCGGTGAGTGTCAGGGGAGAGACACAGAGGGGAGAGGTGAGTGTGAGGGGTGAGAGTTGGAGTGGGGACAGGGGAGTGAAGGGGGGGTTAGTGACCAAAGGGGGAGGGGTGAGTGTGAGGGGAGAGAGTTGGGGTGGGGACAGGGGAGGAAAACAGGGGTGAGTGACCAAGAGGGAGGACGATGTGTGACTGAGGTATATGAGCAAGGGGGAGGGGGAGGGGGGAAAAGAACCTGACTCTGCCACTGCAACGCATGGCTGGGTACCGCTAGTATAAGATAAATTATTATATTTGGATACAGTAACATAAATATCAAATCCAAGTTGAAATAAGATGTAGTGATTTGGTGGGGGTGGGTGGGACGTGAGGGGTGTGTTTTAGTGCAGTGTGGAGATGTTCTTGGGGGCTGAGGTAGATTGAGTTTAGAGGCCGGTAGTGAAGACAGGGCCATCCAAGAAGGGGCGGAGGTGGCATAGTTGGTAGAAGAGAGGTGTTGTTACTGATAGTATTTAAGCTTCAGTGGTGAGATGGGAGTCAAAGATGAAGCCTAAGGTGTGGGCTCGGTAGCTGATAAAGTTGCACCCAGTGCCTCTAATCTCTCACCATTGTGCGGCCATGTGAGAAATTACATAATTAGCTTGTAACCACGTATTTGACAAGCTGCCACAGAATCAAAATCTCAAAAGCTTTCAAACCGGTGAATTCAATCTTTTAAAGTAAGCTGCAGGGAGCCACCTGCTTTCAGTCTCTGCTTCCACTCTAGCCCCTCCCTCACAACAAGCCTGCAGGGAATCCTCTCTTTCTTTTGTTTCCCCCACCTCCTTCCTCCTGTCCTGAAGTCAACAAGAGGGTGGAGGGTGGACAGAGAAAACAGTCAGAATGTTTGATACCTCAAAGATCTCTTAAATCCTTATCAAACCATAGATGATTTTGATATAATTCCTGGATGGATGATGTCACTATGAATTCCATCTTTATAGAAAGGTTCTTGCACCTATATGTGGCAGACCCCACTACTCAGTCACTAATTGTCCCTAGCTCCCAGCCCTTAGGATTTATATCAGTTTATTTATTTATTTATTTATTTATTTATTTATTTATTTATTTGTTGAGTTTTATATACCGTCATTCTGTAAAGCCATCATAACGGTTTACAAAATTTAAATTGTAACTCTTTTAACAATTGTGCAAAAGTATAACAATGTGCATATTAAACAGAGGTTAAACATTTCAAGTCCAGAAAGTATCATTAATTGGGAGGAGGCTTGTTTGTTCTGGTTGGAGAGGTTATTTTGAGGTTTTTGGATGAAAGCTCGATTGGGAGTTAGGATGTTCAGAAGTATGAAGGTCAGTGTAGAATTTGCGAAACAGCAATGTTTTTAGGTCTTTCTTGAATGTTTTGAAGTTGGGTTGGGATCTCAGATCTTTAGGTAGGGAGTTACAAAATATAGGGGAGGCAATGGAAAAAGCTCTTTCTCTTGTAGTTGTCAGATGTGCATCTCTGATGGGGGGATGTTTGAACGTAGGTTGTTTGAACGTAGGTTTCTTTGAGGATTCTGGGGGGTTATGTTTAAGTCATTTAGTCCTTGATGATCATTGTTTAGAATTTTATGAATGATGGTCATTGATTTGTGTTCGATGCGTGCTTTAATTGGGAGCCAATGAAGTGAGATCAATATGGGCGTTATGTGTTCATTTCTCTTTGTTCCAGTCAGAATTCTGGCTGCTGAGTTCTGCAGAATCTGGAGCGGTTTGAGGTTTGAATAAGGTATTCCAATTAGTAAGGAGTTTAGGTAGATCAGCATTTTTGCATAGGCCCTTCTTCCCAGAGGTTTGCCTGTGAGTAATGATCTCCTAGTCCACAAAGTGGGGGGGGGGGGGGGGGTTGCCATAGTTAGAGGGTGGCAGTGTAGATTTGAGGGAGAAGGAGTGCCTTCAATGTAGTCTCCAAGTTAGGCCCTCAGCTTAGCAGAGAGAGGGAGAGACACTGTCCTACTAGGTCCCCAGAAGTGGACTGAAGAGCGAGTAACAAAGGGATTTTTGTGATTTTTCTGAAGTTTTCCTGTTTTGCTCTGAGCCTTCTGGTAGGTAGACTCCCCTGCTCAATAGGTCAGGAGGGAGCTTGTACCTCTTTGCCCAGTCTAAGAGGTGGCTGCAGTGATTGTGCAGAGAGAAGAGAAGTGTCTTACTCAGAGATTTAGTTTTTACTACCAAAAGGGAAGGAAGCTGTTTTCTGCCACCCTTCCTTGCCCCGTGCTGGAAGCTATAAGGATTGCTTTCAGTAGTAAGCCTTTCATTCTGGAAGGCTGCATGTCTTTTGAAGAGGAGCTCAGTTGGTGGGAAAAAAGAGGAGAAGGACATCTGGAAACCTCCAACGGAATTTCCACCCCTGGGACACAGGACACTGTCAGCTTGGAGTACGGGATTCTTTGGGGACCTCAGGTATTGTGTAGTGTATCCATCATGGTTTGGAAACCCCCACATCACTTGGGACATGGAGGATAAGCTAGTTTCAAGCACCTGACTGAAGGGACACATCCACAGAGCTAGAGATCAATTAAATCCTGGCTCATGTAAATCTAAGGACCCTGAGTGTAACTGGATATTTAAGAACATAAGAAAATGCCATACTGGGTCAGACCAAGGGTCCATCAAGGCCAGCATCCTGTTTCCAACAGTGGCCAATCCAGTCCATAAGAACCTGGCAAGTACCCAAAAACTGTCTATTCCATGTTACCGTTGCTAGAAATAGCGGTGGTTATTATCTAAGTCAACTTAATTAATAGCAGGTAATGGACTTCTCCTCCAAGAACTTATGCAATCTTTTTTTAAACACAGCTATACTAACTGCACTAACCACATATTCTGGCAACAAATTCCAGAGTTTAATTGTGCGTTGAGTAAAAAAGAACTTTCTCTGATTAGTTTTAAATGTGCTACATGCTAACTTCATGGAGTGCCCCCTAGTCTTTCTATTATCCGAAAGAGTAAAAAACCAATTCACATCTACCCGTTCTAGACCTCTCATGATTTTAAACACCTCTATCATATCCCCCCCTCAGCTGTCTCTTCTCCAAGCTGAAAAGTCCTAACCTCTTTAGTCTTTCCTCATAGGGGAGCTGTTCCATTCCCTTTATCATTTGGTCGCCCATTTGTTGCTGATTATTTTGACCTCAATCCAAGTAAACTTTAATTTGTACACTCATCCAGAGAGTCTGGCCTGGTTTGTAAGTGTACCTGTCCCAAAGAGCAAGGGTAACACACATAAGCCTGCCTGGGCCAAGATGGTTTCTCCTTCACCCACACAGAAAGGACCCACCCCTTGGGAAAAGAATGTAGACCAAGAAACTGAGGAGCTAGCCATGTATTATAAATTCTAATCTATTATGGCCCTTTGGAATTGGGCAAATTCCCTGGGAAAGGGTTACATATATATATATATATATATATATATATATATATATATATATATATATATATGGCCAATCATAACCCATTTACAAAGACCTGGATGCGTTTTTGGAAGTCTGCAACTTCTGGTGTCTCAAAGCTGGAACAGAGGACATTACTCTCAATTCACGGAAGCCTTGATTGACACCATTGCTGACAAGTTTCAAACTCTGCTAATTCAACCCCTTTTCACATCTGTTACCACGTATCTAATATATGTGCACATATCTGCTGATGTTGAGGGCATTTTTAGCATACAGAAGCTCATATACCTGGAAGGATGACAGGACTTTCTTAAGAAAATGTAAAAGGATGGTTGTACCTTTTCAAGATAATCCGCTTTCATTTGCAATAAGTAAACATTTTTTAAATTATGTTTAAGATCCTAGAGGTTAAAACTTTTGCTGGAGATAATGCTTCAGACAATTGCACAAATTCCCATCTGGCGGGTCAGCAAGAAAATTTTAAAAGAAATACCAGTCTGACCTCTGAACCAGATTCTTAGTTCGTGCAGCAAGAGAAAATAACGTTGAAATCCAGAAGCCAGGTGCAGTCCCAGACAAATGTTAGTAATTAAAGGTAAATTTACAAAGAATATTTAATCAAACATTGGAGGATAACTTTAAAACATGCGTGAGTGTGCCCATAAGAACATAAGAACATGCCATGCTGGGTCAGACCAAGGGTCCATCAAGCCCAGCATCCTGTTTCCAACAGTGGCCAATCCAGGCCATAAGAACCTGGCAAGTACCCCAAAACGAAGTGTATCCCATGCTACTGTTGCTAGTAATAGCAGTGGCTATTTTCTAAGTCAACTTAATTAATAGCAGGTAATGGACTTCTCCTCCAAGAACTTATCCAATCCTTTTTTAAACAAAGCTACACTAGGGCAGATTTTATAACCTGCGCGCACGGGGTACATTTGTGCGCACTACCCGGCGCAAACAAATGTACGCCCAGATTTTATAACATGCGCGCGCAGCCGCACGCATGTTATAAAATTCGGGGTCAATGCGCGCAAGGGGGTGCACACTTGTGCACCTTATGCACGCCGAGCCCTAGGGGATCCCCGATGGCTTTCCCTGTTCCGTCCGAGGCCGCTCCGAAATCTTGGGGTGGGCCGGTCTGGGGGCGGGGTGGGGTGGGGCCAGAAGCCTCCGACATAGTGGCCATTGCCGCTGTGTCAGAGGATCTCTTGCCGGCAGGCTGCCAGCGCGCGCAACTTGCGCTTGCCCAAAGGCAGGCGCAAAAGGTAAGATAAAGGTAAGATAAAGATCGGGGGGGGGGGGTGGGGGGGAAGGTTAGGGGAAGGGGTGGGAAGGTCAGGCTAGGGGGAAGGGAACGGGAGAAGGCAGCGCGGCTCACGCCGACCCTCAATTTTATAACTTGCACGCGCCTGTGTGCGCAAGTTATAAAATCAGGTGTACATGTGTGCGCGCCGGGTAGCGCGTGCACATGTATGTCTGCGCGCACCTTTTACAATCTACCCCATGCCTTGATATTTTTAATACAATTGCAACATTGCTCCCTGCTTAGAAAGCAGGGGGAAAAGAAGAATTGGATTCAGACAACAACAAAGAGGGCCTGACTTCTAAGGTTTGGGTTACTGATATGCAGACATAAGGGAGAAAGCACAGGACTGCTTCTAAAGCCAAATCCTAAAGGAAATGGAGAAGGTATGCAATGGATTAACTTGTTGGTATGTCAGTTACTACCCTTAGTAGAAGGAATGGAAATTACTGCCCTTAACTATTAAACCTTTTTGCTTTTAATGCACTGCAACATTGCTGTCTGCTTTAATACCGGTAGCAGGGGGAACAGGAGAACTGGATTCAGATAACAACCAAAAAGGCCCTGACTTCTATTGTCTGGAATACTGATACGCAGACATAAGGGAAAAAGTGCAGGACTGCTTCTATGGCCAAGTCCATAAGCAAAGCACATCAAGCAGCACAGTCTGAATTTTCACCCAGTAAAATATGTTGCTGGCAGTAATTTTTTATGGGTTATCATAAGGCTTGGGGATAACTGCACAGAGCGGCAGTTATACCCTGAAGAGAAACATAGGAGTAACCTGCACAGAGTGGCAGTTACTACCTTAGGAAGCTTACTAGGCAGATTGGATGGACCATTTGGTCCTTGTTTACTGTCATTACTATGATACTATGTTATGTTATAAGCTGGAAACAAATGGCACAAATTTGCTGGCAGTATCTAGTCTTAGTTCTATTCAATAGCTAGAATCAGCCCCTCCCAAAAGGCAAATCTATACCTGGCCCCAAATAGTTTGAAAAGTTAAGCTCTGCTATTTTCTGTCCCCAAGGATTCCTTTGTTTTCAGGTTCAGCAAGTGCACGAAGCATTAAATCTCCTGGTAGCCCCCATCAGCCACTGCCCTGGTCATTTTTCTGTCACTGCCTGTAGCAGAAAAGCCACAAATAATCACGTGCTTCTGGCATAGCCACTAGTTTTCCAATAGACCTCTTATTGCTGCTAAAATAGCATAGCAATGTATGTTGGATTAGAACTGCTAGGCCTACCTTGCTGCCCTGATAAAAACTAGACAGGACCCCAGATGGCAGAATAATATGGCTCAGCTTTATTAGCAGTGAATTCAAAAGGAGATTGATAGGAGCATTCCAACACATATTACAAGCAATCAGACCTTTATACTGTTTTGTTTTGTTTTTTCACATAGTAGGATATGCATGGCTATGTGCCAAGTTTTACTTTTGTTATATTTTGCTTCAGGCATTGAGTTTCAATTATGCCTTCAAGCCAGCAAATTGTTATTAGTACTACATATCTATTTAAGACAACTAATCTTTGGAACCTTGCATTAAGGTTTGTTCACATATACACACACTCCAAATTCCCCAAAACATGTGCAACTGTTAGTCTTATTACAGTGACTCAAAGCTTTTGATTGCAAGAGTAAGCTAATTGCGCTGAGCTACACAACTAAAGATCCAATAACCTGATCAATTTCAACAATTCTTTCATTTTGTGCTTTGCATGATTCATCGTAGTGAGATTTTCTAAAAAAAAAAAAAAAAAAAATCCTTAAAACAGATCCGTCTGCAGTATCTGTGATTCTTTTTCTTTTGGGGAAGTTTCCTCCAGAGCTAGCTGTAACAGGTCAGGGAAAGTAATCACAGCAGTCTTTGTGACAGTTTGTTTGCATGAGGAAATCAAGCATTGAAAACCAAAGCATAAAGCCACAATGAAAATAAAAAATAGAGCAATAATAATAGTAAGAGAACATATCAATATCTTCCCAAATCCACCAAAGCAGGAATTTATGCCCAAAAGGTCCCAATCCCAACTGCAAGAGGGATATAAGCCCAATGGTCGTATCACAGAGGGAGGAGGAAATCCTTTGTAGTTCAGCAGTTTTACCATTAAATGCACATTATGTATTAATAAACTGACAAACCCCTCCTTCTCTGCATGTAATGGGGCCAATATTAAAATATATCCAGCTATGTAAATTAGCCGGATTAGACTTATCTGGCTAATATACATGGTATATTCAGCGGCACAACAATGCCGCTGAATATACCTGGATAAGTATTTAAGTTAGCCGGATAAGCTTATCTGGCTAACTTTAGATCTGCTATGGGCCACATCTAACTTATCAGGTTAACTTAACCAGATAAGGATCAATATTGCTACTTAACCAGTTAAGTTGATCAGATAGGTATCGCCGCCCAGTTACGCCCACTGTTCACCCACTATCTATATGACTAACTATATAGCCAGATAAGTGGTATAGCCAGATTTTCATTTGCAGCCACTTAGCTGCATAAATCTGATTTATCCAGCTAAGTAGCATTTGAATATCTACCCCTATGTCTAAAGACTGTAGATTTTGAAAGACCATCCCTGCTTGTGATTTTATTTCAACTTGTAAAGCTTCCAGAGCTAAATCTGTATTAACTAGAGTTTCCTATAAGGTGGAAACATTACATAAGGTACCTTCTACTCCATTTACCCCTAACTGGGGAAAAAAAGCTCTAAAAAACATATGATATTCACTAGTTGGCCTTTCTGCAATGGGATTAAGGTCACGACAATAACAAACAGAAGGGTGACTGTCTAAGTACAAGTGAGACTGGTTAAAAACTGGGAAATAGAAAAACTGTGAAGTTACACTTAGGGGTAGATTTTAAAAAATAGCGCGATCGCGTACTTTTGTTCACGCAACAGGCGCAAAGAAAAGTACGCTGGATTTTATAAGATACGCGTGTAGCCGCGCATATCTTATAAAATCCGGGATCTGCGCGCGCAAGGCTGCCGATTTTGGGCAGCCTGCGCGTGCCGAGCCATGCAGCCTGCCTCCGTTCCATCCGAAGCCGCTCCGAAATCGGAGCGGCCTCGGAGGGAACTTTCTTTCGCCCTCCCCTCACCTTCCCCTCCCTTCCCCCACCTAACCCCCCCCCCCCCCCCGGCCCTATCTAAAACCCCCCTCTACCTTTATCCATGGATTTACGCCTGCCGGAGGCAGATGTAAATCCGCGCGCGCCAGCGGGCTGCTGGCGCGCCAAGACCCAACCCGGGGGCTGTTCCGGAGGGCGCGGTCACGCCCCCGGAACGCCCCCGGGCCAAAACCATGCCCCCGGGCCCGCCCCCCAAACGCCGCGTAACGCCCCCGAAACGCCGCGTCATTTGGCGATGCCCCCGACACGCCCCCGACATGCCCCCTTAAAAAAGCCCTGGGACTTGCGCGCGTCCCGGGGCTCTGCGCACGCTGGCGGCCTATGCAAAATAGGCGAGCAGGGCATTTAAAATCCGCCCGTTAGGGCAGCAGTTTCTGAGTGACTTCAGCATTTACTACCCCATCCCTTGCTCATGAACTATATCCCAGAGGTAGTGACTCAAAGGCCCATAGAGGGACTTTTCATATCTGTGAGCCCAAACCACCTTTATAAAGAAAGAGATAAGGCCTGGGACTCCACTTTGTCCTCCAGAGTACAGTTCTGGGAGGGAGAAGATTGATTGGAGAGGCAAACTAGTGAGCCTGGTTAAAGAAACAGATAATAATAATACAAACACAAAAGGTAACGCCAAACACAATCACATATAGTTGCCACCGTTTGCCAACTCAATTGTGTATTCAAAATTTATGGTTCCTTAATAAAGTCCAGCAAACAAGAAAACATTTTTTTACATAAAGTCCAGCAAACGAAAATTTTTTTTTAACAGGAAACAGAACTGCATCAGCAAGCCATTGTCGACGTGCTCAGTAAAGACACACCGAGCCGTCCGGTCTTTTCAATCATTTGCAGCCTGTGTATTGAAATCACACCCTCCGGTGTTGTTCAAATTATATGTCAGTATGTGCAGCTTGTATGTTCACATCATACTCTCCAAAGATGTTCAAATTAAATAGCCTCAAGCAATATTCTCTAGCAGGATAAATTATCATTGCCCTTTCGATGTCTCATAGTGTGATCCGTTTGACATAGATAACTTTAGTACACATATCTTATATTAAATGCTGACTCGACAGCGGCCGTGTTTTGCAGCCTTTCGGCTGCTTCTTCAGGAGTCAAATAATCTTAATGAGATATCTGTTCATAGCAGGACTTAGTCTCGATGAAATCCCATTCAACAACGCCAGGATTTCATCGAGACTTTATGTCCTGCTATGAACAGGAGCGGGGAGCACGGAGACAGGAACTTCTGGAGGAGTGATGCAGAGACTGCCCGCGGGGCGGGACAGCTTAGCAACAGAGTCTCTTGTGATGTCGAGGGGCTGCCACGAGGAGCAGGGAAGCATAGAGTAAAGCCACTGGTGTAAGATGTCGAGACTGCCCTGAGGAGCGGGGAAGTGTGGAATCAAATCTCAGATAAAGTGACGTAGAGGCTGCCCTGAGGAGAGGGGAAGTGTAGAGTCAAAGTCTCTGGTATGGTATGATAGAGACTGTATGGTAAGGTAGAGACTGGTATGGTAAGGTAGAGACTGTCCCGAGGAGCGTGAAAGCAAAGAGATGGGATCTCTGATAGGCAGTGCTTGAGGCAACCCCGAGGAGCAGAGAAGTGAGCAGATCAAACCTCTGGTGAGGAGTGCAGGAGCTACCCTGAGGAGCAGGGAAGCCTGGAGACCAGGTCTCCCGAAGGAAATGCAAGCAGGCCCCCAAGGAGCGGGTACCCAAGCCAGAGTCCAGATCAGCAGGTGGAGATCCAAGACAGGAACCACGGGTCCAGAGAGACAGGAACAAGCACCAGTGAGGCGAAGGAACTCATTGATAAGTCGGTTAGCGTAGGCCAAGGGAGGTGCTTATAAATCCCAAACTTGTGATGTCATCAGTTGGGGACGCCCCTGAGGTTCCCACCATTGGGCCTTTAAAGAGAGGCCCGGTGGTGCACACGTGCTCCTAGGAAGGCCCAGAGTCGGTGTGTGGGTGGCGGCGCACAGACGCCACAAGGAGTCTTGAGAGTCCAGAGGTACGTGGCGACAGCGGCTAGCCATAGCCGCAATTTCACCCAGAGAGGAGAGCAGGGCAATACATGACGAGAGTTGGGTCAGCCACGGCCACCCACGGCTGATGGTCATAGCAATAAATTAGCATCTGTATTAAATCCATTAAATAGGTGAAATGGGTAAAGCAGCTGCCTGCATGGTAGCAATCGCTATAATGTTTTCTCAAGTTTCAAAGGAATCTTCTATGGAATGAGCCATGCATTTAACAATAGCAACTTGTGAGGAAGAGAAAAGAGCTTGTAAAAGGAACTATCTGGAATCAATATAAACAATAATTGATAACAGTCTGGGGAGTTAGCCAAAAGGCAAGCCAGCATAATAAACTTTGGAGAGGTGGGCTGCCTGCATGATGGAGATAGAACACAATAACACATTAAGTTGGAATCAGAAGAGTTTATGAGATTCAGATCTGAAAGGGGATCTGAAACAAATATGGGGAAAGACGAATCTTACTATTCAATAGCAGCATGAGTGATCCCTTCACTAAGGAAATTATTGAAGGTTGAGGTAAAATGGTGTGAGGTAGAATGGCAAAGAGCAAGATTTCCAGGCTTTGATTCACAGACCCTTACAGAGTAGCAGTGTTAAAAAAGGAAGAGAGATGAAAGTGAGGGATATACAGGCAAAGAAAATTACCTAGAATAAAAGACGAGACAAATTCCACTTATAGGCTATAGCCATTGTATACCACAGACGTAATGCTTAGATAGAAGTAGCAGTATATTTGTCAGTATCAGGCTTTTGTACTGTCAGAATGGAAGTGATATGAGAGCTAAAGAAGGAGGATTGAGGCAGAGATGGAGGAGGCTCAGAGTGCAGAGATAGGGGCTAGGACTTGGTAATAGCAGGATTTCTGTCTTCTAGCACCTTAGGAGTTAAAGGATACTGAGAAATGGAACAGAGAGAGGATTAGCAGAAGTAGTGTCAAGAAGAAAATCATTACACTGATATAGCCCTCAGAGAAGCAGAGATAGCAGACAAATCTAGCCTGTGAGCAGGAAGTGACAAGGCTGAATTTGGAGGGACCAATTCAAAATGAGTCTGTACCATAAGGGGGGTTTCCTTTGTCTGTGTCTGAAATGATGGTGATGAAAGGAAACCTCCCTTGAGTGGGGAGGGGGATTTGAAGAAAGTAGTAGAACTGAGCTAGCAAAGAAGGTCTCAGTATGGATAGCAAAAAGAGAGAAATAATTTCAGGAGCTTCAGGGTAACAGACTAGGGGTGAAAGTAAACATAAGTAGGAAACCAATCAAATATTACATTAAAGATTTGTCTAATATAATATCTGCCAGTATATTCTTACTCTAGCAGACCAAAAGTCTGGAAGCATCACTTCCTGTCTGTTTTAGTATATAAAAACCACTAAAGACACTAACAGCTCAGCATAAATCAGAAAAAGGAATCAGGGCGATGCCAAGCATTGTTTTTCTACTAGTAACTAATACAGGTTATCTAGCAGAATGCAAATCAAAGGACATGGTATCAAACACGCCACACTGGAGAGTAATCTGCTTGTTAAACAACTTAAAATGACCATACAGTTTAAATTGCTTCAAAAATTAGCACAGCTTTGCTGTTGAAAACAATCATTGGTTTATTTATATTTAAATTATTGAAAAGTGAAACAAACAAGTATAATTGGACAAGTGCCAGAATAGCATTAACAATTCTTATCTGTATGACAACACTGAAAAATCAAACAGAGCTTTAACAACATAAAATATACATTCATGGTTGCAACAGTTGCATTTATCAAACTAAGGGGGTCATTTATCAAAATGCGGTAAGGCATTTTCGCATGCGTTAAGGGCTTATCGCATGCGAAAAACCCCGTTTTTGCATGCAATAGGCCTTTAACGCATACGAAAACGTGTTTACCGCATGCGATCACACCATATCGTATGGTGCGATGCAAATTCCAAACATAGGAGGAGTTAGGGGTAGCCTGCCTGCGAAGAGCTATCGCACAGCCATAATGCTGATTTTAACAACACCTCTTTCAGATGTGTTAGCTGCTGTGATGTAACATTTCATTGCCATTTGTGATGTCTCCTGTAATTCTGATTTCAGCTGAATTGATATGAGAGAGAGAGAGAGAGAGAGAGAGAGAGAGAGAGAGAGAGAGAGAGAGAGAGAGAGAGAGAGAGAGAGAGAGAGGCCATAATATCATGGCCCATAGGCAGGTATTTGTATCCCTATGGTAGGCCCACCTAGTAACTCAAGGTGGGGATTAGGTAAGTGTGTAGGGGGTTAGGGGCCACTTTGATATGCTATGTGACACCTACGAACAGAACAGTGGTCTCTTGTGAAGATTTGCTGGCCTTCGGAGTGAGGAAACTCACTCCAAGATGAGATTTGGGCAAGGTTCTCTCAACCTAGCTTGATGTTACTCAGGTAGAGAGTCCATCAAGCTAGGTTGAGAGAACCTTGCCCAAATCTCATCTTGGATATTATGGCCACTCTCTCTCTCTCTCTCTCCCCTCCTCCCCCCCCCCGCTATCGCATGCGGTACTTACCGCATTTTGATAAATCCAGGCCTAAACCCCAAGTTTTACTCACACATACAAACTATTACCTCTTTAAAAGCATTCTTAAAAAATAATTATTTAATTTGGACCAAACATTCAGGCTGATGCAATACCATGCGCCAGCCGCAGTGCCCTGCTCAACATGTGATTGGATGTGCATTTTGGAAGCGCGCTCATAACCCCCGATGCAAAATGGGTGTTAGAGTGTCCAAAATACACGTCCAACTAAGCTCATAGGGCCAGATTTTATAACATGCGCGTGGGCGTAGATTTGTGCGCACAAGATGGCGCCGGCCGTCCATTGCTCCTACCATGTGACAGGGCCTGACCAATGGCACCGGTATCCCCTGTGACATAGTAAGGTCAAAGGCTATTGGTGCCATTTTGAATACTGGCAGCTGATGGCGTGAGTGCAGTAGATGGCTCCCAGACCCCTGCTGGACCACCAGGGAGTTTTGGCAAGTCTTGGGGAGGTCAGGAGTTCCCCCCCAAGACTTGCCAAAAGTCCATGTTGGTCCAGCGGGGGTCCTGGAGCCAACTCCTGCACTCGGGCCGTCGGCTGCCAGTAATCAAAATGGCGCCGATTGCCTTATGAGTAGACTATGCACTCGGGCCTTATGACTAGAATTAGCCGGATAAGTACTGGCTAACTCAGAATATCAGAGTTAGCTGAGTTAATTTATCCAGCTAAGTCCGCTCCTCCTCAAAATGCCTACTGCCTTCCCCAGGAACGCTCAGACTTATCCAGTTAAAATGTAGCTAGATAACTTGCTATCTGGCTAGAATTTAGCCAAATAATTTATTTAATATCACAGCTAAATCATTTAGATGGATAACTTTTCAGTTATTCATCTAAATGGTATTTGAATATAGGCCTAAAGAATTCGTAATTTTCCTCAATATCCTCTAATTTCACCCATAGAAATGCTGAATAAATTCTATCTTGAATTTTTGAAGATTTCTAACGAGGTGATTCCAGTATTTTCTAAAGTGTATTATTTGCCTATTAAGAAAAAATATGTTTCTTCCGTGGGTAATGAGGGCAAAACTAAACTTGTTCCTGATATTTTGGATCTTACATGTAGCAGGTTCCTCGTTTGGCTGTCTGGCATTATCCGGGGTGCTACAAGACCGGGATTCATGTCTAGCGGTGGGGGGAAACTTAATTTCCTGGGCCTCTGGTACTGTCAGTAAGTCCAGTCCTCACTAAACTTACTATCAGGCCGATACAGTACAGTTCGCTCCGACAGAGCCAGCATTTGGACGCGCGTTTTCGACGCGCTAGCTTTACCCCTTATTCAGTAATAGTGCGTCCAAAACGCGTGTCCAACCCCCCCGAACCTAATAGCACCCGCAACATGCAAATGCATGTTGATGTCCCTATTAGGTATTCCTGCGCGATTCAGTAAGTAAAATGTGCAGCCAAGCCGCACATTTTACTTTCAGAAATTAGCGCCTACCCAAAGGTAGGCGCTAATTTCTCCAGGCACCAGGAAAATGCACAGAAAAGCAGTAAAAACTTTTCTGTGCACCCTCCGACTTAATATCATGGCGATATTAAGTCCGAGGTTCCAAAAGTTTAAAAAAGTAAAAAAAAAATAAAAATTTTGAAATAGGCCTGTGGCTCGCGGGTTGAAAAACGGATGCTCAATTTTGCCGGCATCCGGTTTCCGAACCCGTGGCTGTCAGCGGGCTAGAGAATCGACGCCGGCAAAATTGAGCGTTGGCTGTCAAACCCGCTGACAGCCGCTGCTCCTGTCCGAAAAGAGGCGCTAGGGACGCACTAGTGTCCCTAGCGCCTTTTTTTTTAACTGCCGGGCCTAATTTAAATAAATGTATTTACTGAATCGCATGCACAGGAGAGCGGGCGCTCGCCTGCTCTCTCACATTTTTTACTGTATCGGCCCGTATGGTGGTGGATATTCCCCAGAAGGTGCAGGACAAACCACATAGAAACCTAGAAAAAGAAAATAAACACTGGCCAATAGCAGTCAGTCCACTCATCATCCATTCACCAAAGGGCACAGTAGAGAAAATAAACCAAAGAGAGTACAATTAATGTTCAAACTAACAGAGTTTACTTAGATAAAGATCCTTGAGATCTATCCCCCCCCCTCCCCTCCAAGATGAGGCAATGACCATCAGGAGATCTCGCTCCTTCTCTCTTCTTCACTTACCAACCCCACTAGCCCACTCACTTCTGAACAAGCTCCAGGGGGATTTATACCCCACTGAAGACTCCCACAATCAGGTGGGGTTAAAGTCAGGGGAAGTTCTCCAAAAAAAATGAAAACACACTCCCACTGCCTATGATGGAAAAATACTAGGGAAACTGTTAATGACAGACAAAGCTGGGTCACACTTCCTGATGTCTACAAAATGAAAAAGAATTCAGACAGGATACTGGTGCAGTCCCTATTCTTACCATGCCTATCACTTCAATCCATTTTCATACATAACATTAGAGAAATACAATGTGATGTTATACTATTCCTAACCACTTGGGGATGCACTAATCCAAGAGCAGTTAATAAGACCTGCAAAAAAAGTAGGAATCTATATGATAAAGAGACTCACAATACAATACATATAACACTCAGAGCAAGCAATGATTGAAATTCTTCTTGGGGAAGGATATTTATGTATGCCATCAAATTTAACAACACCTCCATTCCCCTATAAACCCATATTGGAGCAACAGGTACTACCCCACAACATTTAGTATACCTCTAATACATTTAGAGAAACCTGAGATGGCAGTAACCATGCCCTAAATGTATCGTGCTGTGTATGCTGGCAGCACAAAACACATTAATAAGGAAAACACATTCATGTCATTAACTTTGGTGACAAATGATCTTCCAGCTGATCTCCTTGGGGAAAACCATAAAAATGGGAACTCTGGGCCCTTTCCACTATACTTGGAGTGGGGAACAACAACAAACTTCCACTGCTCATAACCCATACAGGAAGCACCCACTAATAGGAAGGGAGTGTCCCACTAACGGCATAACAGGGAGAACTTCAACTGTCCAAAACATTCATACATTTGCAGACTGATTTTAAAATGAGCGCGTGCATGCCCATACACGTGCATATCAGCAAGCGAATGGAAATACGCTGTAATTTTAAATCATGCACATACTTGATTTAAAATTGAGCGTAAGGTTGCCCCCTAATTATAAAAGGTTACTTGAGTAAACCTTCTTCACTTATCTTCCATAGGACTTTGCCAGCGTTAATATTCATATGTAAGTGGATTTTAAAACATTCTTATGTGAGGGACAGTCCCAGTTTTTCCAATTAGTTCACCAGTTTGCCCAGTCAATATCGAGATCATCCTGACTCCTATGATTCTTCTTCCTACATGCCAGAGACCGGGTTCAGACCTGACACCGCAGCCCTACCCGAAGGCCGGGTCCAAATTCTGGGGCCTCAGCCTGGACCCAGGCCGGACACAGGGGCCCAGCCTGGAGGGCAGGTTCTGATCCCTGAGACTCAGCCTAGAGTCAGGCCCAGGCCCAGATCCCAAGCCTCTCAGCTCCATTTTTTCTTCTTTAAACTGACGCCATGTGCTGGGGGTCACACGGCATCAATGGCAGACGGTGCCAGAAGAGTATGATGAGGGGTTTGAGTAAAGTTCTGATCAATTGATTATGGTGACTGTAAAGCAATGAAAATAATGCCTTACTGTTTATTATATATTGCTATGTTTTCAATTTTCTATGCTGCTAATAATTTCCCATGTGAGGGAGTTTTACCTCATTATGGGAGGGTGCATTGTTTCCTCTTTTCAGAGCCTTTAAATATAGCCCTCTGCAATCAACAGGCACTCAAGTGCCATCAAAGAGACTTGGATGGAAAATCAGGGCTGATGCTGAAAGCTGGGCTTCAAGTTACCAGCTGAATGTTGATCCCATATGTTAAGGGTGGCAAATGTTATTTTGGAATACAATTGATTTCTTATATGTTAGTAATTGACATAATGTTGATTGTGGTAATTTGTCAGATGGAAGCATATGTTATTTAAATATTATAGTTAATGTCACTGGTTATCAAAGTTAATTGAAGTTAATTTAAGAAACATAACTAAAAACCCATAAAAACTTAACATTTTCTGTGGAGTTTAGTATATTTATTTGACTCTGGTATCTACAATTTGGGTTGCATTATCTGAACTGAGGTTGTCATATGGTACCAACACGTTCCCTGATGTTTGTTGTCTGTACTTTTGATGTTTATTTCCAATAATTTCTTTTCCAAGAATAAAGGTAATTTGTTCCCTTCCTCAATTGCATCCCCACCTAGACGGTGTAGAAAAACACAAAGGCTCTCCAACTGGACTGCGCTGCGTTGTGCAGTTCTTCATGGCACTGGCACTAGTGCTGTAAGAAAAAGGGTTTTGCACTTATTTAAGTGACTTTTGTGATGGTCTCTGCTTCCAAGAACTAGGCTACTATTATTTATGGTACAACTGGTATTCTTCTAAGGGAATACCCTAAGGGATCGATTTTAAAAATGTTGTTTGCGCAAAAATGCTCATTATAGGGGAATATGCGGCAAAACATGAGTGATGCAAATTTTAAAAGCAGCAATTTGTGTGCAGATATGCGCATGCATAAGCAAAAATTAAGGAGGTGAAAAGGGGTGGGGCATGGCCGTTCCAGAGCAGGGCCAACTTTTGGGGAGTTAGAGCAGGGCTAGGGGGGAAAGGTTAGGGGAAGGGGTAGGAAAGTTAGGTTAGGGGGGAGGGAATGGGGAAGCCTGTGGGCACTGGTGCGCGCAAGGTACACTAGTGTGCACCCCCTTGCACGCGCCGACCCCCGATTTTATAACTTGCGTGCGCCTGTATGTAGCTCCGTATTTTAAAACTGGAGACTGCAGTGCATGGCAACTTGTTAGGTGCGTAACTTTATTGCTGATCCTGATGAGGAGAAAGTCTGCAGATCTAGCATTTTAGGGCTTACAGTATAGGGGTGTGCAGAGATAAATTTGTTTTCATTTTTTTTTTTTTTTCATTTTCAGGAGGTTTTTTCCCCACGAATTTTGGTTCGTGGAATGTTTGTTTCATTCATGTAAAAAAAAATAAAAAAAATCAAACATTAAAAAAAAAGACACACACAAAAAAAGGAAATGGGGCTTCCAAAGGCCTCCCATCCTGTCCCCACCACTCATCCCTCCCATCCATAAAATTGATGGTCCCGGGATTCCCCCAGCCACCCGATCTGGTGAAGATCAGTCAGTGAGGCTTAGGCCCAGGCCAAAGTGTCAGCTTTGCAGAGGCTGAGGCACAGTAGGTTGCAGCAACCTCAACCTATGCAAAGCTGATGTCTCGTACTCAATCTAGGCCAGATACTGGGTGTGTTTTTTTTAACCAAACCATTTGGTAGCAGACATTCAATTTGGTATTTGCCACTCAGCTGTCACAATGGTCGTATCTAACCCTATCTTTATAGCTGTTTCTCCCTAGTCTCATGTCTCTGATCTTTCTATAAATGTAGGGGGATAGCTGATATTTAACCACTGGAGGCCCCCAAGATGAATCTCAGCCAAAGTGGGACAGAGATTGAAAAAGATGGATATTGACAGGTATCTTCCCACCAAGACCCTGTATCAGCAGAGAAAGAAAAAAAACTGGATGAGAACTTTAACCAGAAAATCAAGATCTGCTTGTTTCCCTGTTGACTATAAGCCACTGTGTAAATAAATCAAAGCAGAGAGGAGAAAAACAACTTCTCCTTAAGAGCAGAGGTCAGTGTCGCCAAGGAGCGTCCATACGACAGGGCTGTGCCACCATCCAAGGATGAAAGAAGAATTTGTGGACGTGAAAAGACATGGAAGGACACCCCCAAGAGTTTAAGGGGGTGGCAAAGACCTGCAATGTGGAGAAAACATCCTTCACTCACTGCATGATCATGCATGAACCTTATGCATAAGGCATAGGCTGGCTAGAATAAGAAAGAACCGATGACCCGAAGGGGGACAGACTACCTGAAGAAGGGAGATGACATGAAGGATCCCTTGCAACTCCACATGTGGAGGAAGGAGAGGACCAGGTATGGCTGAGAGACTAAAGAGAGAGGAAAACCCTGCCAAGTATCTGACTGCCGGTAAAGTATTCAGGAGACCGACAAGAGGGAAGTCCTACCTTGGTACCGGAAACCCCGCCCCCAAAGTCCAGAACAGTCCAAAACAGAGAGAGATACCTGTTTGGCCATCCAGTACCCAAACCCAGGAAGCAAGCCTGTCACTCGAGACAATCCTTGAGATCTCCATTCAGAGATGGCTCTAGAGGCAAATAGAGGGAATCTCCTGAAGTTATTGGAGATAGTTAACTATTGGCTTATATATATATTTTGCAGGCTAAGGTTTCTGGCAAGCCACTAATGTTGCAGTTCTTTTTTCAGTATAAACTAGTGCTTAGAAACAAGGAAGTTAGAGATATGTATTGTTTATCTTTTTCTAAATGCTAAGCCTGTAAAGTCTGCAAATAAATATCTAATACTGTAGATAAAACATGTCTGAAAATCCAAATATACTATATCAACTACATGTAAATTTACAACTTCAAAAAAATTTAGTCAATTGATAAGGCAAGAATTCCCTTTTCAAAAACCATGTTGATACTCCCCCATTAAATCATATCTATTCATGTGTCAGTAATTTTGATTTTCAGAATAGCTTTGACCATTTTGCTCGACCCTGATGTCAGGCTCACCAGGCTATATTTTCATGAATCAACTCTGGAGCCCTTTTTAAGAGTTGGCATCCAGAATGGTACTATGGCTGTTTTAAATGATAGGTTGCAAACCACCAGAAATAGATATGCAATTTCATGTTTGAGTTCTTTCAGAACTTGGGAGTTAATGCTTTCTAATCCCAGTGATTTGTTATTCTTTACTCTGTCAATCTGATTTTGTTTAGTCACACATAGTCATTGCTATCAAAAAATGTTTCCGGTGTGGATTGATCCCTACATACTCTTCAGTAAAGACAGAGGAAAAGAATTCATTTAGGGCCAGATTTTCAAAGGTTACGTGCACCGGGCTTATTTTCAAAAGGCCCGGCGACGCGTGTAAAGTCCTGGGAGTGTGTAAATCCCGGGGCAGTTATACTGAAGCTGATATTCAGTGCTACATAGTGATTCATCAATGCGCTATAAATATAGTGAAAATAGCGCCCACGATAAAAAAAACTGCATGGTTAGGCTAATTTGCAGCCTGCTGCATCGCATAGGTAAATAACGCATGCCACGTTCTGTCAGTGCATTGTATGTTGCATCACCACATCATGTTATTTTACGCTGCTAGAGTAAATTTGTGTGTGGTGCGTTATTTTTTTCAGTTTTTTTATCCCAGCTTCCTGCAGCTGCCTCCTGCAGCTGCCTCTCTGATGGTGTGTCAGGCATGGGAGAGAAAGGAGATGAGAGTTGGTGAGTGGTTTAGTGTAGGAGCCTTTTTTGATTTGATTAACTGAGTGCGTTGTCTGGTCTTCTGTTGCCATCTATTTCTCTTTATCTTGGTCTTTTGTCTTCTTTGTTGGAGTTAAAGATTTTGTTTGTTAGTCCAGTTTGCCTGTCTGTCTTTTGGTGTGGAGGCGTCATAGTGCCGCTATTTGCCATTTGCCGCTGTGTCGCTGTGTCTATCTGTCTTTTGGTGTGGAGGAGTCATAGTGCCGCTATTTGCCATTTGCTGCTGTGCCGCTGTGTCGGAGGATCGCGTGCTGGCAGCCTGTCGGTGCATGCAACCTGCGCCTGCCTCTAGGCAGGCGCAAAAGGTTGGACAATAATTTTGGGGGGGGTTAGAGTAGGGCTAGGGGTGGAAAGGTTAAGGAAAGGGGTGGGAAGGTTAGGTTAGGGGGGAGGGAACGGGGAAGCCTGCGGGCATTGGTGCGCACAACGTGCATTAGTGTGCACCCCCTTGCGTGCGCCGACCCCTGATTTTATAACTTGCATGCGCACGCCTGCGCATGCAAGTTATAAAATCAGGCGTATATGTGTGCGCGCTGGGTAGCGTGCTCACATGTACGCCTGTGCGCTGGTTTGAAAATCTACCCCTTAGTTTTTCTGCTATTTCCTTGTCCCATATGAGCACCCCTTTTACACTACAGTCATCTAGCAGCTCATCTGACCCTCTCACAGGCTATTTGCTTTGAATATACTTGAAAAAGGTTTTTTTTACTTGTTTTTATCTTTATGGTAAGTTTCTTTTCACATTCTCTCTTAGCCTGCTTAATTACTTTCTTAAATTTAGCTTGCTAGTGCTTACTTTCTTCCCTATTTTCCTTTTTTCGGTCTGCTTTCCATTTTTTGATTGATGACCTTTTGGCTTTATTTGTCTCTTTCACATCACTATTAAACCATGCCAGCAATTGTTAGGTTTTCCTTTGACCTTTTTTAATATATGGAATATATTTTTCCAGGGCTTCATGGTAATTTTAAACAATGTCTACTCCTCCTGTGAATTTCTTCTTTTAGTTTTTTTCTAAAAATTTCTAACAGTCTCCTTTTTTATATCTAAATGCTACAGTAGCATTTAGATTTAAATGATTGTCAAATCTAATTATACTGAAGCTGATATTCAGTGCTACATAGTGATTCATCAATGCGCTATAAATATAGTGAAAATAGCGCCCACGATAAAAAAAAACTGCATGGTTAGGCTAATTTGCAGCCTGCTGCATCGTATAGGTAAATAACGCATGCCACGTTCTGTCAGTGCATTGTATGCTGCATCACCACATCATGTTATTTTACGCTGCTAGAGTAAACTAGTGCGTGGTGCGTTATTTTTTTCAGTTTTTTTATCCCAGCTTCCTGCAGCTGCCTCTCTGATGGTGTGTCAGGCATGGGAGAGAAAGGAGATGAGAGTTGGTGAGTGGTTTAGTGTAGGAGCTTTTTTTGATTTGATTAACTGAGGGGTAGATTTTTAAAGTTATGCGCGGGCGTAGATTTGTTCGCACAACCCGGCTGCCACGAGAATGTTATAAAATCCAGGGTCGCTGCATACAGGAGGATGCACAATTGTGCAACCTGCACGTGCTGAGCTGAGCAGCCTGCCTCCATTCCCTCCGAGGCCGCTTTGAAATCGGAGTGGCCTCGGAGGCAACTTTTTTTCCAGCCCCCCCACCTTCCCCTCCCTTCCCCTCCCCTCCCTTCCCTTCCCTTCCCCTACCTAACATACCCCCCAGCCCTAACTAAATCCCCCCTACCTTTGTTGAGAAAGTTATGACTGCCCGAGGCAGGCGTAACTTGCGCACGCCGGCCAGCTGCCGGTGTGCCATTCCCCAGCTCAGGGCTGGTTCAGAGGCCTTGGCCACGCGCAAGAACACCCCCAGGCCAGTACCACGCCCACTGCCCCTCCCCCGGAATGCCCCTGGATGCTGCGCCGCCTCCGACACGTCCCCGACACGCCCCCCCAAGCAAAGCCCCAGGACTTACGCGCGTCCCGGGGCTTTGTGCGCGGCGGCGGCCTATGCAACATAGGCGTGCCGGTGCAAGTCCCCTGCGCACGTAAATCTGGCTGGATTTACATGCGCAGGGCTTTTAAAATCTGCCCCTGAGTGCGTTGTCTGGTCTTCTGTTGCCATCTATTTCTCTTTACCTTGGTCTTTTGTCTTCTTTGTTGGAGTTCAAGATTTTGTTTCTTAGTCCAGTTTGTCTATCTGTCTGTCTTTTGGTGTGGAGGAGTCATAGTGGAGGAGAGGAGGAATGAGGAGGAGTGGAGGGGTTGTGGTGGTGGAGGAGTATGGAGGAGTGAGGAGGAGTGTGAGTGAAGGAGTGTTGTTGGTGGAAGAATGTGGAGGAGTAGTGTTTGTGGTGAGGAGGATTGAGGAGGATGGAGCATGAGAAGTGTGGGGAGAGAGGAGATGCATGAGGAGAGGAGGGGAGGAGGGGAGGAGGGAAGAGAGGATGCAGGAGGACAATGACAGGAATGCTAGGGGAAGGAAGAGTAGGAATAGGGGCAGGGACAGGATTAAAGATAGGTAGGAGGGAAAGGATAGGAGGAGGGATGGAGAAGGAGATAGGCAGGCAAGGATGGAGAGAGGAGGACAGAAGGCTAGGGATATATATAGAGAGAGAGGGCAGAGGAGAAGAGAGATAGCAGCCAGGCAGCAGGATGCTCTTGTCACAAAGCTATCAGATTCAGCATCCAGGATAATGAGATATCATTGCAGGAGTCCTAGAGCATTATGGCATACTATTTGGCAACCAGGCGGCCAAGACCTCAAAGGCATCCAAATGCTAGATCTGGCACAACATAGCCAGGGCATATCCATGTGCAGCGGAGTCCAATGAAGAGGGGAGCAGGTATCAGGACATCAAGATGCAGCTGAAAGCAAAGATGGTGGCCAGAAATAAATATATATGGTGGACCAGAGGAAGAACCCCTTGTCCCATCATCCTCACCCCCATGGAGGAGCACTTTGTGAAAAGGCTGCAACTGGATATCTTCGAGGACATAGCTGGGCGGCTGGACACCACGTGAACTGCAGTTAGTAAGTTCACCTCACCTGAAAATGGGTAGACAGCAATGGGTGTACACATCATTGGCATAAGATGCTGACAATGCTGAGGCAAGGAACACTTCTGATGACAAATGAAAAAAAGGATAATTGTTGCCATTGGTTCTTATGTCTTATGTTTTGTTTCCACAGCTCTCACCCACAAAGCTGCCGGTCACAACCAGGAAGCCCCATTGACCATCCAGCAAGCCCCAGGGACCAGCAGCCTAGCAGCCCTTTTGCACAGATCCTTCTTGATGAATGCCCAGACCCAGATGAGCAACGAGGAGGAGGAGGAGCTGCAGCAGTCACAGGCTCAAGAGTCATTGCAGATGCTGCAACCTCTGGGTTCACCCAGCCCACTCAATGTGTCCCTCAACCTCTTTGGCTTCATGGAGGAACCAAGCCTTGAGTGGGAGCCAATAGATTCTTCACAACCTTGAGCCAGCACACCACAGCCTGAAGCCTGCTTCATCCTGCTTCATGCTCCTGCCAAGGATGTGGTATCCTTGGCAGGAGCAGCTGAGAAGTCCCATCATGCCACATTTGAAGGTCCAAATTCTTGCACTCCACATCACCATCACAGTACTACCACCAGTACCAGTACCAGCACCAGCACTAACAACATCCCCGTCACCAACAGAGGAGTCCATGTATGAGCAGCTGGACCAGCTGAAAGGAGGAATGGGAAACACTTCTGACACATATGAGCAGAGCTAGTGGAACCTCAGGAGGGCTGTCGGCAGAACCAGATCCTACGAAATCAGAGTGCCACAAACATGGAGGATGTTAAAATGCTGACTGCAGCAGTCAATAGCATGGTGAACATGCTGATGCAGATCCTGCAAAGAATGCCCAAACAGCCATCTGAGTCTTCCCCAGCATCACTGGAGTTCATAACCCCCAGCAGTCCCCAAGCTAACAGATGCCCGAGGGGTAGGTCCCCAAAAAACATGCCTCCCCCAAGTGGTAAGCCACAATGCTGCAAAGGGCCATAAAGGACTAAAGGTGGTGGCATCAAATGTCAAATAAGAAGAGTTGTTCCAATAATCCTGGGCGGGCCCCACTCCAGAGTTCCTGTGCAAGCTAAATGGAAGAAGTCTGCTGGGCCCATCCTCACTATTGAGTACTTGTGCCGGCAAGATGGAGGAAGCCTGCTGGGCCCATCCTCACTACAGAGTTCCTGTGCCAGCTAGATGGGAGAAGCCTGCTGAGCCAATTCTCACTACAGAGTTCCTATGCCAGCATGCAGAAGGGATGATCTACTGTCAGCCATTATAGTCCAGGAGCCTAAATCCCTCATCGATGCTCTGTCCATATTCTATCCTCCTTGATGTGGCCTCCAGTCATGGTGAAGCTGCTGCCTCTTCTCATCATGTCTCATCTCATCTCAGCTCATTCTGCTGCTGTCTCCATTCTGCTGTGTCTTCTCCTGACCCTCCTGCCTTCAAGCTTCGATCAATGGTCCTGGTCCTGCTGCCTCCATGCTGATCTCTTTGGACCTGGTCTTGCTGCCTTCACTTGAACTCTGCTGCCTTGGCCCTTAGGCTGTCCCCTTGAGTGCACTCTTTGAACATGGACTGACTGGGGCCTTTTCCTAGCTATCACATAGCAAGGCTGCTATCAGCTGTACTGTAGCACTGGGGGTGCCACCTCCACTTTCTACAGTCTTGGTTGTAATCATGATTATGCTAAAAGGATAAGATGCTAAGCCTGTATATGTAATGGCACCATTTTAAACAATGTATGTACAGGTCTACACAGAATGTGCTGCTCATATAATTAACAATGGTTTTGCTGTTTGCTATCTTGTCCTTGCAGTTTGTGATTACCTAAGACTTTGACTTGATTTCAAACAATGGACTACATGTCTTCCCTAATAAACTGGTCACTGCTTTGAAAAATACACTTCCTGGTTGGCTCATTTCATTGTGGTTTTTGTATTAATGGTTTATTAGGTACAAGGTTTGCCCTCTACATAACCTTGCATGCTAGAATTCCCTTGCACATTCAAAGTAGCCATTTATCTAGCTGGGAAGACCAGATGGGCTAGGCCATACAATTGAATGCTTTTGCAAGAGCTAAAGAAGAAGTTTATTACTGTGGGCCTTCTGTAATGCCTCTTGTTGCCTTCTTCACACTGCATATTCTTAGCTAACTCCTGCTTATGTGGGCCTGTATGTAAGATGGACAGTAGCTAGATGGCCAACACAGTATATTGTGTACATGAGGCACTTGAATGGTGTTAAGGGGAAGTTAGAGTCAACATCACACAAGACTAGATCTTTGGTCCTCTCACTTGTATCATGTCTCAAAGGCTATCTGTACCCAACCATTTGTACCTTTCACAGTAAACCAAATGTGATGTCTTCTTGCTGATAGCTAGAACAGTGTCAACTGCTGTATGACAACTAGGGGTGTGAATCGTGGCTGGGGGGGGGGGGGGGGGGGGAGGGAAATCTTATTGTCGTGTTTTGTTTTTTTTTAAATCGTAATTACCTGGGGTCCAGTGGGGGGGTCCCGGCGCGATCTCCCTCTCTCTGGCCACGACTGCGTTAAGAGAAATGGCGCCGGTGACCCTTTGCCCTTATCATGTGACAGGGCAAAGGTAGCGCCGGCGCCATTTTGGTTCCTGGCTCCTGACATCACGCGTGCAGGAGATCACCCCGGACCCCCGCTGGACCCCCAGGGACTTTTGGCCAGCTTGGGGGGGCCTCCTGACCCCCACAAGACTTGCCAAAAGTCCAGCAGGGGTCCGGGAGCAACCTCCTGCACGCGGGCCGTATTGCCAATCTTCAAAATGGCGCCAGCGCTACCTTTGCCCTCACTATGTCATACGGGCGACAAAAGTCCCTGGGGGTCCAGCGGGGGTCCGGGGGCGATCTCCTGCACGCGTGACGTCGGGAGCCAGGAACCAAAATGGCGCCGGCGCTACCTTTGCCCTGTCACATGATAAGGGCAAAGGGCCACCGGCGCCATTTCTCAATGCAGCCGTGGCCAGAGAGCTGGAGATCGCATCAGGACCCCCCCACTGGACCCCAGGTAATTTAAAACATTTTGGGGGGGTTCGGGAGGGTGGGGGATTTGTTTTAAAGGTTCGGGGTGGGTTTTAGGGGTTTTTTGGTGTGCCGGTTTTCCCGCGCCCTATTTAACGATACAATACAAATGCCCCTGACGATAAATCGGGGGCATTTGTATTGTATCGTGCACTCTAACGATTTTGGACGATTTTAAAATTATCTGACGATAATTTTAATCGTTCAAAAACGATTCACATCCCTAATGACAACTAGGAAGGAGGGAGTATTGTTGCTTCAAGAATATCCACAGGCCAACAGCAGGGAAATACACTGATTCAAATTAAACTCTGATACCACTTTTGGCAAAATAGAAGGTACAGTCCTGAGCTGTACCGCCCCTCTGCCTCCATTGTATGCAAATCTATCTCATGCTTATTCATTGTGGATATCCTGATAACCTGGCCTGATTGTGACACTCGAGGACTTGAGTTCGCCATCACTGCTATAGACTGAGCAAACTTGTGGACAAACAATTTAAACTGGTCATTTCCTGGACATGCACATGTTATAAAATTCCTTCATTTGTAGATGTTAATGCTGAAATTGCCCTGCTGTTTGCATACACACTTAAAATTAGGATCACACATACATGCACCAAATCTATTTTATAACATGTGTGGGTACCTGTGTGCAGAATATAAAATTCATCATGCATGGCTGTATGCCCATATACATGATTACATGGGCGCAAACACACACATTTTAAAGTTACCATCTTTATTTTCTCAGTCACATGTACAGTATTATGAAATGTAGAAGACCTGAACTCTGTTTCTTTAATATATTGATGTGAAGTCCCATTAAATCAGTTTGTTTGTTTTTTTTGCATTGTGCTTTAGCCAACAGACACATCACTAAACATTTAAGGGTTGATTCTCAAATTGTTTTATATGCATAAACCCTTTTTCTATTCACATAAATTGCACTTTATGGGTGCTGTGAGTAAAATTATGTACAAAATCTGATTTCATACATGCTTTTACCTGCAGCAGGAAGGGCAGAGTTGGGGCAGGGAAACAAATATACATTTAGACTTTTGATTTTATTTATTTATTTATTTTAACATTTTCTATACCGACCTTCATGACAAGATTCATATCAAACCGGTTTACATGGAACTTAGGGACTAACTAAATAAATTTTTGAAAGTATGTGTGCAAGTCTCCATGCTCAAAATTGCACCTGCTCGGGAAGAGTTGTAACTGTGCACATATATGGGTGGGTGTACTAGGGACATCCATAAATTTTCTCAGTGGACTTAAATGCATAAGACCACTTTGACAAATCAGGCTAAAGTTTGAGAGTAGAAAATACCCACAGAGTTTAGCCCCATGCTGGCCTCAGGTGGCTGTTATAAAATAGCTAGGCAGAGCTTATGGTACTAAAAAGACCTCCTCATTTTTAATGTTGTAGAATAATTGTGAATATTACAACTCATGTTGATGAAGCGATTCAACAAGATTCTAAATAGAATCTTAGAACAGAGATCAGAATTCTCATATATATTCTGCATACATTTTTAATTTCCCAACTCATTTTCTAATTTTATATAGCTCTCAATTACTGATGTTCCTTCTCATCTTATTATGAATATGTCCTGTTATGATCACATTGTTCGGAAGTGATAATGTGTGCAGAAAATGGTTTTTTGTATGTGAGCTTGCCAATCACTATGGAAACAAGTAAATATTTAGAAAACTCATACACTGATTAATACCCAGTGGTTATTTTGACATTCAGAAGTTATTATTGATATGTGAAAAAAATTATATGACACAGTGAAGTTCACTGCAAGAACTGCATACTATTTGACCTACAATTTAAACTTTTAGAACAAAAGTTAACTCATTAGCGGAAGCCAAACGAAAAGGAAAATGTTTCTGATTCTGAACAAGTTATTTCATTATCATTAGATATTTTTAACATCACTGCTTTAATTGTGCTGGAAATAGTTTAAGTCTTAGTAACCCCAGAAACCGAATGAGTGCAAGACACTGAAAGCATCAATATGCCATGGCTGAGAAGGATCTAACTACTCGACATTTTATAAATTCTTAATAACGTCTTTAGTGTTCTCCTCTTTCTCTGACAGATCATGAACTCAAAGGTTAACTCCCTCTTTTTCGTATCTGTAGATCTGATAGCAGAGTTACTATAAATAGTAAAGAGCTCTGGGCTTCTGTGAAGTGGTTAATTAGGGCAGTTTCTCCAGGAGACTGGAAGTACAACAGGGTCTGAGGGCTTAGAGGAATTGATTGTTTATGACTAGTTTGGGAGACTGAATAATTTGTTTGCCACAATGATCAATGGCCTAATAATAATAATAATACTTATTGATACTGCACAGATAAAGGTACCTTTCTTTTGCTGCCCTCTCCCTGTACACTCTTGCCGAAGTTCCAACTCCTCCTTAGGGTCTACTCCCTGCTGCAGAGGCACCCCAGGTTCAGGAGCAGGGAGAGGACCCCTGAGGAGTAACTTGGATCACGGCAAGTGTGCAAGGGGAAAAGCTGCTCTTTCAGAACTTTTGGTGAGGAAAATTCAAAAGTTGTGGGCACAGATGCCATTAATTTCCCTCAATGCCAGGAGCTGTCCAAATGCTGAAATCACTTTGTTGCTTCAGTTTCAGCCAGACTGATGGACAAATATGCAGAGAGACAGGACCATCTCATAATGCATTATCTCATATATATATATATACTAGCTGTACCCAGCCACGCATTGCCGTGGCTCAGTCTGGTTTAATTTCACAATGCGCATTTGCTCTGCTCCGGCCGTCCCAACTCCCTCCCCCCCTTCCCCGGCAGTGGACGGACTGGCTCGGTGACTCTTCTACCCTTTCCTCCTCCTGTGTGTAACTGTCCGGCAGTCCCTACTCCCTCCCCCCTTCCCCAGCGGCGGAGGAACGGGCTGAGCCATTTCTCGGAGCGGCGACTCGTCTGCCCTTTCCTCCTCCCCTCTGTGACACCCAGCACGTAGCGCAGAGCTCTATGGTCCGCACATGCACGATAGAGCTGCTCTCTACTGCGCATTTGCGGTCCATCGGTCAGAGCCCATTTATATTGTAGATAGCGTGTGTTGCTTTTACGTCCAACAGATGGCACTGTTTTTCCCAAAAAGCATTTTTTTCCCTGTCACAGGTGTGACATCTATATAATATAGGTATATAAAAACATGCGCGTATTCGAATGCAACGTTGTGTCAAAATTTCAAAGCAATCGGTGAAGAACTTTCGGAGATTTATTTTGAACAAACGAGCATTTACATTTTTATTTATATAGATAGATATAAATGGAAACCTTTAATGACATGGCATGCAGCACACACAACTAGATTATAAATGCTCGCTTCGTAATAGCTTGATCCAGTATGTTTAACGTATTCTGTTCACTATGGGGGAGGGGGGTAGAGAGGGCAAAAAGGGAAAAGTTTTGTCATTTGCATATGCACTAGGCTCTTTCTATTGGTGTTCAGACAAAGTGTAACTTTTGTATGTGTCATGTGCTCTTTTTTGATTCAATAAAAGTGAAATAAAAAATAAAAATATATACATGCTCAATTAGCATGTACTTGCATATATGCTATTTTATAAAGGTCAAAAGTATGCATGTATTTTCCATTTCATTTGTATATTTTACTACAGAATAAAAGAGTCAGGCTAGGGCACTCTAGGCCAGGGTTCAGAAATATATACAGGTGTTGCTATTTTGCAAGAGATACACGTGTTGTGGAGCGCTAGGAGAGCGGTCCCACTTACCAAGAGATGTGTGTTCTTGGGCCACGGCTCGACCCCAGAGGAACTCCGGAGAGGTGCCGCAGTAGGCGAGGCATGCCCGAGCATGGGCTGGACAGGAGCAAGGCTGGACTGAAGACTGGAGATACTGACCCTCCTCCGGACCTGCACGCTTCGGAAGACCAACAATGCAATGATGGTCTTATGAACAGTCCTCCAACCATTCCAAGTCCTTTCGGACCTGCCCCATGGTACTGCAAGAAGCGGCAGGCCGGATGGAGGTCAGGGCAGCGAAGACTGGAACATGGAGATTCAAATGAAGACTCAGGAATGAGGTACTTGCATGCACAGATGAGACTCAGGCACAGACGTAGACTCAGGAATGAGGTACTAGGCTTTCAGAAGACTCAGGAACAAGGTACAAGGCTTGCATCATGAAGCCCCCTACTCAGCCCGCCCGTGGGGCTGGACGCGGACCACTACATGGCTTGCCACGAGGTACCAAGCATACAGAAGATTCAGGAACAAGGTACTTGGCTTTCAGAAGATTCAGGAATGAGGTACTTGGCTTTCAGAAGATTCAGGAACAAGGTACTTGGCTTGCATCATGAAGCACCCTACTCAGCCCGCCCATGGGGCTGGTCGCAGACCACAACATGGCTTGCCGCATGGTACCAAGCGTACAGAAGACTCGGGGATGAGGAACCAGGGTTCAGAAGAGCAAGACAGACTCACGGACTTCAGGATCAGGAGAAGCAACATCAGGCTGGATCACGGATATCAGTAATAAACATCTGGACTGGAACACAGATACTAGATCAGGAGACAGACCTTAGGGCTGGCACACAGACATCTGGAACAGCAGGTGAACATCAGGACTGGAACGTAGACAAAAGGACAAGACGAGGAGCTCCAACGAAGAACAGGAAACACAGGACCTTGAAGAAGTGCTGGAACAAGGATGACTCCTGGAGCGAAGGACAGCAGGATCCCAGGAGTGACCAACTCCTTGCAAAGGCAAAGCTGGAATGGACGCTGAGCCCTTTTGTAGGGCTGAAGAGGACAACGCCCAGGGAGGGGTCAGCAGAGGGCCACACCTGGCTGGCCCTTGAAAAACAGATGAGAGGCGCGCGCCCGCACCTAAGGAGAGCTGGAGAAGAGAGAAGCAGGATCCGCTGGTGGCGTCCTCGGCCACGTGGAGGGCCCAGGAAGCAAGGCAGGCAGCGGAGCAGCCCTGTCATGAAGTTGGACGAAGAGCAGGCTATTGGAGTGGCTTCCAGCCATGAAGACAGAAGCAGGAAGCAGAAGAAGGGCTGGCTGCAGGAAGAGCAGGGAGCTGTAGCAGGCTGCAGGACCGGCAGGGATGGCTTCCTTACTGGGCGAGGACCCGGGCTGAAGCAGGCACCGGCAAGGACGGCCTCTCTGCCGGCTGAAGACCCCGGGAGCAAAGCAGGACGTCGGGGAGAGCTAGGAGCAGCAACGGAGGACCTGGCCACATGGAAACAGCTGCGGGGATGGCCCCAGCTGATTCGGGGGAAGAGAAGAGAGTCAGCGGCCCAAGGCCGCGTGAGGTAAGAGCCTGCCTGCGCTCCTCGCGGGCAGGATCGCAGCAACACGTGCATATATTACTGAACTTATTCATACATTTTTACACCTACTAATTGGATTTGTGTGTTGTCTGCAGTTTTTGGGTAGGAGGTCTGATTGAACTGGAGGGAAGTTCAGAGTAAAGTGGTAGAGGATCTAGAAGAAGTGGAGAAGGACTGGGTGAATGTGTGTGGGGGGGGGGGGGAATGATAAACTGCTGATTTCAAGTTTGGTGCACAAGTATTTTCAAAATGGTATACATGCATACATTAGAAACATGTGCATGTTATATTTTTTTTATGCCTTTTCATCTAAAAGAAGAAGCAAACCATTAATCGCAAATAGTAACTATCAAATACGACACCATTTGTCATAGCATTTGCATCTCAGCATTCTCACAGAGATCTGTCAGCTCAGCTGCACAGCATGAGACCTCAAGTTTATCCCAGATGCAGAATGAAAAGATTAAGAATTTTGGACCAATGTGGGTTCAGTTGTTTCTAGATTTGTCTCAGGGATCTTTTGTACATAAGCTAAGTGTTCTTTTTAATTGCAATTCATAAAGGAACATATACAAAAACACAGTTTGATGCATTAGTAAGCGATGATTATAATTGTTTGATGCAGTTCATCTACTGTTTTGTAGTTGATGAGATGCACATATTATGACAAATGGCATAGTATTGGATGGTAACTATTTGTGATTAATATGTCAATTAATATGTAGATGAGAGGGGATTTTCTGATGTTTTGATTAATTTTCTCTACCCTTGGGTTTCCATTATTGAGCATATTTTTTATGTGCCTAAAATATATGTAGCTATGTTTATAAAATAGGTAGAGAAAGTATGAGTTTTCTTGCATTGGAAATATTATCCTATATTGAAACATACACACACACATACGTTTGGTGGAGAAATATAAACTGTGCAGCTCCTGCTGCACAGTTTATAAAATACTCATATTAATCTCTGCACATTCATGTACGCACATAAATGTTGTACCAAGGACAAGTTTGAAAGTAAGGCTTTCACATAGAAAGATTTTCTGCACCAAAAATGCAAAGTCAGCAAATCCAGTTTCACATTTCAGGCTATTCTGGCATGTGAAGATCACCAATGGAAGAATTGTAAACAAGGGTAAAAAGCCTGAGTTCAGCTTAGGACTGTTGTGGAGGGGGACCCTTGGCCCAAAGCGGAGTTGGTGCTACCCGTGGGGAGGCCCCCACGGGTCCCCACTGTCGGGAGGTGGAGCAGACCAGGAAGAGGAGGCCAACTGGAGCTTCGCCAATACCAGCCCTTGTTCCCCACAGGTTGAGCCCTTGGGTACTGTGTCCAGCTGATCTTAGACGGGCCTCCGCATGGTTGATCCCAAGGAAGGGGTTCAGAACAGGAAGCCAGGAAGCAGCAGGGACATGGGGGTCCAAAGGAGCTAAGTTCAAGACAGGGCCTGGATACAGAAGCAAGCTAGAGAAAAGGAACAAGTTAAGTCCGGGCTTATAAGTAGGCTGAAGCCTAACGGAGGCCAAGTCCACGTAATCAGCTGAGGGCAGAATCGAGTTCAGGCTAGAGTCAGGACAGGTGGCTAGAGACGAAGTCGAGTGCAGACTGAAGTCAGCGCAGGTGGCTGGAGATGAGGTCAAGGTATGAGCAAGTGTCAAAGCCAGGAATCCACCCAAAGCATAGTCAAGGGCGAGCAAGGGTCAAAGCCAGGAATCTGTCCAAAAGCATGGTCAGGAGAAGCAAGGGTCAAAGCCAGGAATCCATCCAAAAGCGTAGTCAGAAATGGGTAACAGGTACTGGAACTCAGGAACTAGAAACAGGCACGCAGGACGGGAACAAATGAGCACAGGAACAGGAACAGGAACCAGGAACAATGGAGCAGCAACTAAGCACATGACAAATGTGGATACCTGTTGCCAAGGCAAAGACCAAGTGGCGGAGGCTGCCTTAAATAGCAGGGCCCTGCGATGTCATCATCTTGGGCCGCGGGAATGTTCCCCGCCGCAGCCCCTTTAAAGTCAGGAGAGGCATGCGCGCCTAAGGCAATGACTAGGATTATGAGATGGCGGCATTTCCCCCATGTGCACGTGGGGAGACCCGACTGGGACCGGAGGAGGTCATGGAGCAGCAGGAGGAACCTGGGGAAGAAGTAGGAATGCGGACTTGGAGGCGGCTGCCTACAGCTGCTAGCGAGGAAGGTCCAGGTCTGGGACCCAGGTGCCGGGGGTGAGTAGGGCTGGCCACGGGCCTGCCATGGCCGGGACATGCAACAAGGACTGATTGAAGCTTTTGGAAATATCCATTAAAAAAAATTACATTGCCTGGGACATTAATGCACTTAAGGAAATATATCTTGTTTGAGATGCTTAGTCAAACATTTTTGAAAAAGCAATCCCCATTTACCCAACTTCTCTTCCACCTCCAAAATGCCCTTATATGGCAAATAGAAGTCTCTGGAGATATCTGTAACATAAGGATTGTGGAAAATAATGTCTTATCTAGAATTTTCATGGATCAAACAAAAATATGGACTTCTTCCTAAGGGTAATTATCTAATTTCACATGAAAAGAGAGAGCCAAATCCAGTCCTTGTTTTACCTCATTGTGTGCATGAAAATGTAGTTCTATTTTTCTTAAAGAGAACAGCATCATGATTCCATATATGTAATGAGACACAATTAACAGGGTCAGTGATCACATCGTGTTAGGGCCTTATTGTGGATGCTAGGGTCCTAATGCCCATGAAAACACCATAACGCATGCGATAAATACATCATGAGATGCATATGCAAATTGTATTTATTTATTATTTTTTATATACCGACATTCAATCAAGATATCACATCGGTTTACATTCAGGTACTGTAGGTAATTCTCTATCCCCAGAGGACTTACAATTTAAGTTTTTGTACCTGAGGCAATGGAGGGTAAAGGAGCAACAGTGGAACTCAAACGCTGGTTTCCTGGTTTGTAGTCCACTGCTCTAACCACTAGACTATTCCTCCTCCCTAAAGTTTCAAAATTTAGTCAAAGGGGAGAAGTTTATTAAAATGAGGGTGTTTTTTGTTTTAATTCTTTATTTATAATTTTCAAACAAAATACAAACATTTTAACTGTTTGCATCAGAAATAAGTGATATGATAAGATTTAGATAATAAAAAAAAGATGAAAACATAAATTTACTGACAATTAATAATCCTTTACCTATACCATTAACATATCAAGCTCAAAATGGAGAGTATTATACCTGGTGATAGAAAAGGGGAGTTCTAATTGACAGTAGTTCCAGCAATGGCATTAGCATAAAACCTGCACTTCTCTTTTCTTTTCTTTCTACTCATTAGACAATGGGGATGAGGTTGGTAACCTTCTTTCTGCAAGAAAGGTTTTTAACTGATCAGGCATGAAAAATATATATATATCTTCCTGTTTTTTAATCAAACATTTACAAGGGTACCGTAATGTAAATGAAAACCCCAGGGAGATAACCTCTTGTCAAAAGGCTAAAAAGGCCTTCCTCCTAATCTGTGTGGATTGTACTAAGTCTGGGAATATTTTAATAGCTTTTTCGAAATACTCAATAGGATATTTATTAAAATATCTTTTCATAATTTGGTTTATATCTTCAGAGGAGGAAAAAGTAACCAGTAAATTACCCCTTTCTATAACTTGTGCTGATGAGTCTTCCAAGAAATTAGTGAGATCACCCTGAAAAGGTAATTCAGATACATTTCTAGGCTTAGGTAGAAAGTAACAGTTGTTTACTACAGGAATGTTTTCTGAAACAAAGCCAAGCTTATCTATAAGAAACTTTTTTACTGTAATCAAAGGAACTTCTCCTACAATTCTGGGAATGTTGAAAAATCTTAAATTAAGACGCTTAGCATTGTTTTCCAGGGATGTGCAGAGCAAAATTTTATGTTCATATTTCTTATGTCCGAAAGGGGGTCCCACTTGCGGCCAATATGGACATAAAAAAAATCCAATGAGTTGGGTATATGTACATATGTGCAAAAAAAAAATTTAAACCCCCTCACCCTCCTTAATCCCCCCCCCAGACTTACCACAACTCCCTGGTGATCGAGCGAGGAGTGAGGACGTCATTTCTGCAATCCTTGGTGAGAAGCATGTGACGTCGGCGGCACGTCGAGTGACGCCGGCGTCACGTGATTCCCGGCTCGTTCGCGCCGGACGGCTCGTTTGGCCCAAAAAGAACTTTTGGCCAGCTTGGGGGGGTCAGGAGGCCCCCCCAAGCTGGCCAAAAGTTCTTTTTGGGCCGAACGAGCCATCCGGCGCGAACGAGCCGGGAATCACGTGGCGCCGACTTCACTGTCGAGTGACGCCGGCGTCACTCGACGTGCCGCTGTCACATGCTTCTCGCCAAGGATTGCAGAAATGGCGTCCTCACTCCTCGCTCCATCACCAGGGAGTTGTGGTAAGTCGGGGGGGGGGGGATTAAGGAGGGTGAGGGGGTTTATATTTTTATTTTGGCTCAACAATCGCGATTTCCCACATATCCAACATATCTATGTTGGATATGTGGGAAATCCGATCGTTTATGTCGAATCAATTTTTTAAGTTAAAAAAAAATATGAGTAGCGTTTTACTAATGCGGTCAATCCGAATGCACACCCCTATTGTTTTCTAAGGATTCAGTTCTCCTAGCCATTATCTCTCTATCCTTCACCACTGCAGCATTAAAATTTTGTACTATTTTTTCCCGCTCTTCTAATTTTTTAATTCTTTCTGTTGTCTCTTTTATTTGTTTCTGTGTCATAAGATAATCTCTTTGATTACCAGTACTTAATGCATCCACTTTTTTATCTAAGCCTTTAATATTAGACATCATACCAGCCATCATGTCCCATAATATGTCTAAAGTGACCACTTCAGGACGAGTTAGGAGTTCTAAAGTTTTGCCACCAGTTGGATGTTTCTCTAACCCTTCTGAGAGAGAGGACGTTAGTCCATCTACATTCTCTTCTGAGATAAAACCAGTGCCAAAAACAGCTCCTTCTGCTATCAATCCTTTATCGCGGGTTAAATTTACTCCCGCTTCAGGTATGGTAGCGCTGTTATTTAGTTTACACCTTCTGGAGTCTCCTCACTAACTCTTTGTGCTGGAGGTAATCTGAAGTGGGGACTCAAGGAAGCCTCCTCTGCCAGGCCAGGTAGCTCTCCCCGGCTACCTGGCACATCAGACTCCTCGGTTCCTTGTTTTCTAAGTGCAGGAGGAGATCAAAAAGTGACTGATCTCCTGTTGAATAGGAGAGGGTAAGGGAAGGGAGGGAAAAACCCTAACCGTCCCTTTCCGCTTAGGAGGCATAATTTAATTCCTATATTCTTTTTTTAACCAGTTCAAGGGAGACCATACGCTTCGTCTCAAACTATGCAGCCAATTTAAACCAGCAGGTATAAATATTGAAGGAAAGATCACAAATAATCAAACATATTACCTCTGGAAATATGACAATCTACATATTATATGAAACAAGCGAATTTTAAGGAGGAGGGCTACCTTAGGCGAATCCCTGCGAAGCCCAGCGCGCGCCGCAAATAGGTCGATGATATAGGCCACTTCCGGATCCCGCCTCCTGGCCCGCCCCTTGACGTCACAGCTCACAGCAGCCGGCGATTACCGTCGGGGAAAGCTCCAAGCGCTTACCCCCAGGTCAAACAGCTGCTGGCAATGAGGTAGGGAACAAAGTTCTTTCTCCTCTCACTCCCCTAAAATGAGGGTGTTTAATATTGTGTGTGATAGCACAATACACATTATACCTTTTTTCCTGGTTTTATGCCTGATCTTGGATTTGTGATATTTATTGCAAATCCTGTTTTGGGTAGGAGAGGGGAGAAAAGTGGAGTGGAGTGGAATGGAGGAGAGAGAGAGTGTGAGAGAGAGAGAGAGAGCTTCTATAGTGGCACACTTATTGTCAACTATAACACTGTAGGAGGGTCAACTAGTAACTTGAGGTGAGGTTTTGGTGGTGGTCTAGGGTTGGGGGGGGGGCAGTTTTACATGCACAGTTAGAGGTACGAACAGCACAATACACATCAGTGAAGCTTTGATGTGATTTGGAGTGAGGAAAGGGACACAAAGATGAGATTTGTACAATGCACTCTTGCCCTAGCTTGATAGCAACTAGGTAGAGCAGTGGTTCT
The DNA here is from genome assembly GCF_901001135.1 of Rhinatrema bivittatum. Classification (NCBI taxonomy): domain Eukaryota; kingdom Metazoa; phylum Chordata; class Amphibia; order Gymnophiona; family Rhinatrematidae; genus Rhinatrema; species Rhinatrema bivittatum. Next base: position 769,160,772 of record NC_042615.1, read on the forward strand.
CAACTTTTTTTCTGTCGGGACACACCTGACAGATAGTTCTCACATGCGTGACACACTGACCCATGATCGTCACAGGGCTAGATGTAAAAGTAGAGTTTGCATACACAGGAACCCCCCTGACCCACAATAATGGATGTAAAGCAGAATTATGACATTCCCCATACAACTAACCCTACAAAAAAGATATTCTGGTTCTGGTGTCATCTCAGTAACAGCAACTCAAACTCACACTTCCAGGCTCAATAGCCCTACTTATGAAAAGACAGCAGTTTACCACCAATGCATGTCCTCTTGAGAAAACACAACAAATAAGACTGACACACACATGCTGGTAAAATATCTCATCTCAGTAACAGACACAGAACCAACCTAACATACTCCCAGGATCTGTAGTAATGCACATAAACTAATCCGCACACAGTTATACCTGTATTATGGAATTCACTCAAACAGGAGCAACCCTATCTATGAAAAGGCAACACTACAAATATTAAATCAGGCCCTAAAAACCAATACACCTCTTAGGAAAACAGAACTAGCAAGCAGCTATAGATCCCCACACATAAATAATTGTAAAACTATACTAATAACCAGAATAAATGTTTCAAAACAGCTATGAACAGATCCAACAATTAAAAACTCATAAAAACTATTAAACATTTTCCAAACACCAATAAAATATTTCAAAAAAGCAGACATCACATAATATTAAATAATTAAAATGGCAGTAAATCAAGAAAAATAAACTTAAAAAGCCACCTTTACTTACTCCCTCCAGCAGCTCTCCTACTCCCCTTCCATGCAGGCCATGGCACACACCAGAAGCAGCAGTAGAAGCTAAGCTCTATACTCATGGCCCTCTTCCTTAGTGCCCATGTCTCTCACACACACACCATACCAGTCATGCCCACATGACCAGTTTCTGTCTCTCACACACCAATCATCTCCCAACCAGTCTTTGACACACACACACCAGTCACCTTCCTAAACAGTTTCTCTCATGCCATACACACACACAGGCTTCCCACTCCCGTGTTCTACTTACATATATGGGCTTCTCACTCTCATAATCACTTTCTCTGTCTCACACACACACTCACCAGTCTCTCACTCCCATGCTTGTTCTCTCCACATGCACATGCTTCTCATTCCCATAATCACTTTCTTTCTCTCACACACACACACACAAACACACACCGGTCACCTGACCTCTTTCATGCATACACACACACACACACACACACAGGCTTCCCACTCCCATGTTCTCTTTCAGATATACAGGCTTCTCACTCCCATGCTGTGTCTCACACACACCCAGGTTTCTCACTCCCATGCTCAATCTTCACATGCACAGGCTTCTCATTCCCATACTCACTTTCTTTCTCTCTCTCTCACACACACACACACACACACACACAAACACACACCAATCACCTGACCTCTCTCATGCATACACACACAGGCTTCCCACTCCCATGTTCTCATTCAGATATACAGGCTTCTCACTCCCATGCTGTGTCTCACACACACCCAGGTTTCTCACTCCCATGCTCACTCTTCACATGAACAGGCTTCTCATTCCCATAATCCCTTTCTCTCTGTTACACACACACCAGTCTCGCTCTCATTTCCATGCTCGCTCTCCATGTGCACAGGCTCATTCCCTGAATCACATTCGTTCTCTCACATTCACACACACCAGTCTCTTTCTCTCACACACACGGTCACCTTACCAACCAGTCTCTCTCTCTCATGCATGCACACAAAAACACACACAGGCTTCCCAATCCCATGCTCTCTCTCACATAATCAGGCTTCTCACTCTCATGCTTTCTTTCACACACACACTCCCCCACACACACACAACACCAGGCTTCTTATGCCCATGCTTTCTCACAAACCTAGATTTCTCACTTCCATGCTTTTTCTCTCTCTCACACACACACATCAGTCACCTCCCTGACTAATCTCTCTCATACATATCAGTCATCTCCCTGAGCAGTCATTTAATTGTCTCTCACATATACATACACATCAGCTCTCTGACCAGTTTCTCTCAATCACACACATGCTCTCAATCACACACAGGCTGGCTGGCTGGCTGGCTGCTTCTCTCTCACTCACTTCCACTCCCTATCCACGAGCACAAATGGTAGCTGCAGCAGTCTCCTCCTCCAGCCCCTGCAGGCCAAGAAAGAAGAATCCCATCGGCCATGGGAGGCTCATGCTGCTGTCTCCTTTCCCGATTACCGGCTGCTTCGATTGCTCGGGGGCCGATGCTGCTGCCTCTGCTGCTATTTTTCCACGTGGCACGGCCTTTCTCCTTCCTGCGCACTGCTCTGTGTATCACTGTCACGGGGGGGGGGGGGGGGAGGGGGAGGCACGGGAAGAAGAAAAGGCCAGCCACGGGTGCCACAGCTTCTTCTAGCACCGCCTCCGTTCTCATTGGGCTTGAACATATTGATAGCCCGGTGGCAATGGCAGCAGGGAAGGAAGAGCAGCGGGAGAGACTGGGAGCACGCGACACACCTGCCGGTGTTTGGCGACACACCGGTTGAGAAGCTCTGAGGTAGAGAGTACATCAAGCAAGGGTGAGAGTACATTGTACAAATCTCATTTTTGTGTCCCTTTCCTCACTCCAAATCACATCAAAGCTTCACTGATGTGTATTGTGCTGTTCGTACCTCTGACTATGCATGTAAAACTACCCCCCAAACCCTAGACCACCACCAAAACCTCTCCCCGAGTTACTAGTTTACCCTCCTACAGTGATATATATATATATATATATATATAAATAATATAATGAGTGTCTCTCCCTCTCTCTCTCTCTCTCATTGTGCTAAAATACCACACATCACAATAACTCAAAAATTCACCTAACCACACCCCTTTTAATCACAGGCACTATTCATGCAACATTTATATCAAATGATGAATCTAGGCCTAAAACTGAGGACTGTATTAGTCTGTTCCTCTTGAAATAGAGCTACTGTATATAGCTCCATTACTAGCAGAGTGGAATTACCTCTTTGACTGACAAAAGGCTTGCAGTGAGATGATGCATGCTTGTTCATCACAGTGACACTTTTCCCACTCCAATCTAAGCAAAGGAAAGAAGCAGGAAGAACTGATTGTCTGGTTGTGTCCAGGTCGCCAAATGAAGAAAACCAGGTTTTGCCCTGCTCTGGTTCCTGTGTCTGCTCTTCCATGCTCCTTTTAGGGTCAAAGCACATGTTGATGAGTGGAGCAACTGTGGGGATGAGAAGCATGTATTCAGTGTGTCTCCAAGCTGCTGTGACCAAATAAAAGCATTGGAGGGAAGTAAGGATTGAAACTATAAAGGGAGAAAGGAGGGGCTTGAGGGCTGTAGAAGAAAATGAGCAGAGAGGTACCTGGAATGGAAACAAGAGGCATTGTGAATAAACCAGGTTGGGGGGTGGGGAAGAGTAGAATGAAGAATATCCTGGAGATAGAAGGAATAGGCATGAGTCAGAAGGGAGAAAGAGGGAGGAGCTGATTCTAGGAAGTGAGAAAAGTGGGTGGGGAAGAGAAAGGAACCTGAACAAAGAGTGATGAGGAACATGTTACCCCTCTTTTTATGGTTCTATATTGGCTCCCTATCTGCTTCTACATTTAGTTCCAACCTCTTCTTTTTTTTTTTTTCTCACCTACTGGTGCATTCACTTTGCAGATCCATGATACCTTCCCCTGTTTTCTTTCTTGTCATCTCCTGTCATTGGGAAAGCTGCTTTTATGTGTGTCCCTCTCCTCCATTGCTAATTCCATACTCTGAGCTTTCAGTCTCACAAAACCATGTGCCCCCAATATCTTAACTGAGTTGGTGGCAGACACATCCAGCTGTTGCCTCTTTGCCATATTCAAGTCCCAGTTAAAAATTCCATTCAAAAATGTCCTTCAGATTGCTTGAAAATCCAAAAGCCCTTTCTTCCTGATCTTAGCTCCCTCATGTTAACCCTATTTTACTGTAACAGCTAAGTGAATACCAGAAAATTGCTTTAATTTTGTATTACAAGTAGACTGTAAGCACCAGGGTGCAGTGACTGTCTCTTATATATATCTGAATAATGCGGCACATGTCTTATAGAGCTATATAGCATTGTTAAAAATAGGAAGAAACTTTTAGCAAAGAAGGGGAAGGAAATAACCTAAAAGGATGGAAATGGTGGAAGAAGAGAAACTTTAGTTAGTTGGCATGTAATGAAAGAAGTGGGGGGCTATTGAAGAAAGAGAGAGAGAGGAAAGTAGTTGGAAAAAGAAGGTGACGGTCAGAATTGAAGGTATGGGGCTGACAGTAAGGTGACATTGGAAAGATGAAGAGAGTAAGGTGTAGGGATGTGCATTCCATTGGAAATGGAATAGGACATTTTTACAAAGTTTCCTGTTTCTTTTCATTTTGTTTTTAAACGAGGCAAAAAGAACAGAATTTCATTCATTTTCATTTGTTTCATTTTAAAAATTACTGGTCACCTTCACTGTAAAAAAAACAAAACAAAACACAAATCTCTCACGGACTCTTCCTCAATGCCACCACTGTTCCTGGATCTGCTTACCTCGTCTTCTTTCTTCATGAAGCAGATCTATGGTCGCTCCTGCTCTGATAAGAAAATGGCTCCATTCTGAATTAGGCCAGTACCATTTTCTTTTAAAGAAGAAATTGATAGTAGTGTCACTATCAGCCTGCTGGTGCCATTTACAATTGCAACACCTCAGAAAAAGAAAGACCAAGACTCTCTTCTGCCCTGTAAAGAAAGAAGACTTGAAGCATATCTTGAAAGAGTGAGGAAGGAACCGGAACAGAAATATTTCCAGTGGGGGTGGCCCCAAATTTCTTAGATTTCTTCTTTTGTTTATATTTCTTTTATTTCATTTTTTGTTAGTTTTTTTTTCATTTCAAATAAACAAAGCAAAAAACCAAAAATGAAATGGAAAAAAGAAAAAAAAAAGAAAACAATATAAAATGAAAAAAATAATGTGTGTGCACATCCCTAATAAAGGGGCTGGAGAGATGGAGGGCAAAGAGCTTTTCAGTTGATGAAAGATGGGTCAAGATATGGACGGATCACTGGAAGTGATAGATAAGCAGGATGGGACCAGAGAGATTGGAATGCCAGCAAGGACTGAGAGTGCCTCCACATTTTTAACCCTTGGACTGACAGCTTACCTTAACTTAGATAGATCATGATAGGCCTGTTCACTTCTTTTTTGTTTTTCCTTTTGTTTTAGGTTTAATTCACTTTGCTTGAAATGAAATAAAATGAAAGACAAAAAAGAAACATTAAATAAATAAAAGGAAGGTTCTCTCTGCCCCGCAGAATCATAGTACATATAAAAGCAGCACATATAGGTGAGATCAGAGACCAAACCTTCTCCATAGGTTGTCCTGTTCTAGGGAATAATATGCAAGAATCATTGAGAGGCGAATTATCCACTCCTAAATTTAAGAAAAACTTAAAGACCTAGCTATTATGGAGATATTTAGGACCTATAGCGTCATAGGCAGAAGTAATGAATAGAAGTGATATCGGCACTGATTACACAGTTGTTTACAAAATGGCATTTTGAGCTGTTTGGAGGTTGTTTTTATTTTTAGGTTTTATGTCTGTATTTTAAGTTTGTAAACCTCATCAACTTTGTATGATTTAGTGTTTTAAAAGTGATTGTAAATAAATACAACTTAAAATGTAAGTCCCCCCCGGACCTTCCTCTATCCCACAACATGTCCCATATATGGAGGTAGAAAAGGTGAAAATGGGGAATGAACAAATCCCAATTGCTCTTAACTCAACAGGTCCCTAATTGAAAATGGTTCCAGCTAGCCATGAAGCCGGTACCATTTTGTTATATGGGGGAACATTTGCCTTCATACAGTGGAATGAATTGAAAGAAAACAGTAACCAAAGATTTGCACGTTGCAGAGTCTTTACTGGTTTTTATATGTTATGTTTTCTCGATTGCTATATGACCAGCAGGCACTGTGTTCAGTCTTTTCTGGATGTTCTTATTGTTATGTTTTTACTTAAGTTGTCAATAAAAATTTCAATTAAAAAAAAAATTCTTGTTTTGTCTTCAATGAATGCCTATTCCTAATATTCACATATTTAATTTTTTTTATAATAGTTAACTTTTTAGTATAACTAATCAGAACTCTGATTCCTAAGAGTAACCAATAGATTACTTCTATTAACAAGTCTCAATGCATCTTCTTTAGTAACATATATATATATATATATATATATATATACTTAAAACCAAAAAATACCCTAATCTCTACTTTCTAAATGGCTCCTTTAATTAATCAAATTCACATATCATTCACTAATCACATAAAACTGCCCAGTCACTTGTCCCAAACCTAAACACTACAGATGTTCTTTGTCTTCTCATAAAGGCAGAAAGTTCCTGATTTCTCAAAGTTTACAGATACTTAAGCATTTCTTAACAGTTCAAACCATTCCAATATATACGAACATAAAGCTTTCTAATACTTTTGTAGTGTCTCTCAATGTTGCAATGAACTCTGCTGGAGATGATGGTAAACTAGATCAAAAGATTCCAGATTAAAGAAAGTACATAGAAACCTTGCAATGCAAATTTCTCCTCAGTAAATTTCAATAATTTCATTGGATGCGAAAATTTTGAACCCCAGTGCCTTGAAATAATAAACGGGTGCAAACCCCAATGATGGATGCTACATAAGCCTTCAATTGAGAGTTCACAGGCCCCAACAAGGACCTCACTTAACCCACCAAACTGGACTTTTCAGGAGGATCTGATATTTATAATTCCACAATACAAGTTACATCAATCGAAGGAGGGAGGAGTAATGCTCTGCTGAAATGACAGCCTCTGGCAATTGCAACTAAGATAATAACTATCAGTAGTTCTGCCACTGCACAAAAACAGGTAGGATGTTTTGGGGACAGAATTTAAGCATTCAGCATTTATTCAAACAGTAGAATAATGCAATTGCAGTGGTACATACAGAAGTTTTTGCAGGAGAAAGCATTTTTTTTTAATGTAGTGCAAGACCTAATGGCAGCATACACTATCCTTTTTACCTGGGATGCATCTAACAGAAACAATGAGGTGCAAAAGGCAACACACATTTATTGTGGAATCATAAATATTTTTTACCCATGGGTTTTGCTCCAGGTACCAAAACGAACATGGTTACACACTGAAAACTGCTGTGGGCACAGAGTACTGGCAGAGCGGTCCTTTGCACCTGTTTGTTTTATTAGATTTTTTTGAGTAGGCACTTTTTGAATGAAAAATAACACATATAGATTTGAAAATGTAATCTATGCTCGTTATTTTCCTCCCAGATCAACACAAACTCTCAAGAATGCCATCCTCTTAAAGCAGTGAAGGGTGACACATTGTGGGACAACTAAAGAGAAGGCGATTTTTAGATGACCGATTTTACACAAGTAAAATGCTGTTTATGCACCTCGACAGCTTTGAAAATTGCCCTCCTAGTGTTATCAACAGTTAAGAATACAGACTTTTTTTTATTTAACACCTTCTTATAAGACACCTCCATTATATCTGGCAGTAGTCTGTTCAAGAGCCTTATCATTGAGTCAGTAAAAAATGTGTTTCTAAATGTTAACATAAATTAAGCCTTGATTTCTTTTTGTTCTACAAGTTTTGTCTGTCTTAAACAGACCTTTATATAAATCTTTGCGAGACTCACTGAAATACTTTCAAAATATTGTTATATCCCTCGAAACATCTGTTAAAATCTTTCTTTCTTTTTTTTTTGTATTGATAATTGCCCTTTTATGCATGCTAAATCTCTGGAGCCCTACAGCTGCCACCTGACTACAATGTCAATTTTAGTTTATAGTCTATCCTAGAGCCTATGTCTTTTTCTGACTTCTGTCTTCCTAAAACATTTTTTCCCAATTTCTAAGTCAGTTGTCTATTTTTGTTTTCAATTCTACAAAATTCTTTAGCCATGTAAATTACCCAATATCTGAAGAGATTTAGCCCACAGCATTATTTTTCATACTGCAAAAACAAATTTTGTGCCAACTCGGTTAAGGTTGGACTCTGGAAGAAAATTTGCTGCTGTGCATTTATTCAAATTTTGCAGAATAGAGATCAGTGAGGTCAACTTACTTAAGCTGAGGAACAGACACTGTGAGGGAAGCTGAATAGGGGCAACTAATTGAAAATGAGCATGTCAGGCCACATTGCTTTGAGTTGCAGAATGCATTAGTTTCTTCATTATCCCTTTTTAAACACACAAAGTCATTCTAATGATGTCGTCCCCTACAGAAAATGTCAGGCAGACAACAGTGATAATGCATTGGCCATGATGTAAGTATGCTTCTCCATATTTGTATCTCCAGAATACTTCATTTGCATATTCTCTGAGCCAGCTCTATAACATGGAGAAAGAAATGCACGGGAACATCTGGTATGCAGGGCCAGGATGTAATCAAATATTTCAAAACTAGCATTTACTTTCATCTACTCAACCTGTGTTCTCTGTCCTTCTTTCACAATTGTCCTCTTCATGAAGAGGTAGACATTCACAACACACTTGGAATGTGCTGTTGTGGAGGTAGACAAGAATGTGGACCCCTTGCTCGAGGTGGAGTTGGCGCAACCTGAGAGGGCAAGCCCTTGCAGGTCTCCACTGCCGGGAGGCGAGGCCGGACTTGTTGCAGGGGCCAGCTGGAGCTTCACCAATACCAACCCCGTTCTCCGCAGGTTGAGCCCTTGGGTGCAGGGACCAGCTGGTCTTAGGTGGGCCCCTGTGAAGACGGTTGGGTAGCAGCTGGGAGTGTCATCCAAAGTTGGTCCAAGCTTAGAAGCCAGGGGGATCACTGACAGCCAGTCCAGAATCAGAAGCCAGATGGTCGCCGATAGCCAGTCCGAGGTCAAAGCCAGAAGAGTTACCGAAAGCCAGTCCAAGGTCAAAGCCAGAAGAGTCACTGAAAGCCAGTCTGAGGTCAGAGGCCAGAGAGTCACCAAAAGCCAGTCCAAGGTCAGAAGCCAGAGAGTCGCCGAAAGCCAGTGCGAGGTCAGAAGCCAGAAGATCCGTCTGCAGGAAAAAAGGATGGGAGATGGAGCAGGGATAGGACTCGGAAGGCAGGAACAGGTCTCGGCAGGCAGGAACAGGACTCGGAAAGCAGGAACAGGAACCAACGCAGCACAGAAGACTTCACCGGAGTGAAGCAGACTCATTGCCAAGTCAAGGAACTGGAAGAGGGAGCTCCCTTAAGTAGTTTCAAGCCTCAGACATCATCCAGGAGGCTGGACTACACTTGGTGTGGCTGGCCCTTTAAAAGGTTGCAGGAGGTATGGCCACGCGCCTAGGGAGGGCCCTGCACAGAGGATGTTGCAGGAAGCATCGACCTGCGGCCTTGTGCCTCAAAGAAGCAGTCAGAGGTTGGCCCCCTGCCACGGAAGATGGCGCAGGCCCGGTGGTGGCAGCCACGAAAACAGACAGGGCTCGGTGTAGGCATCAAAAGGGCTTCCCCGTGGCCACACGGGAGCCGTCGGAACTCCTGGTGCAGAGGAGGAAGGTAGGGGGAGATGGCCACGGGAGACCACGGCTGGGACGCCTAACATGTGCACAAAATATTCTGGTTTGTTTACCATTTTAATTTGTTTTCTTTATTTTGGTTTCCCAGTTAATTTATTCATTTCATTATGTCATTCAATCTGTTTTACATTAAAGTGAATGGGGGAAGCAGTGCACCTTATCTGGACTCTTATACTGAGGTTTCCTATCCAAGTTAAATGAAATTTGCGGGCAAGTATCAGCAGCAAAGGGAATGGAGAAAAGTGGCACCAACAGTGACATAAATAGCCCAGGCACCATGATTGGAGAAAAGCAACAACTGACATCAGTATGACAGGAACTAAGGAGAAGAAACAGTAGGGATGTACAAAAGGAAAAATTCATTTCAATTTGGTTTTCCTTTCGCTGGGACAAACATTTGTTGCATTCGTTTCATAGGGGGGAAAACAAATTTGTTGATTAGTTTTATTCGTTTTCCGATATCCCATTAAAGTCAATGGGGGAAGTATTTGCAGCCTATTTTTGGCTGCAGAATTGGAGTTTTCTTGTAAATTCTGATGAAACTTCTGGGAGCAATCATCAGAATGACAAAAAAGGGCTCCAAGGTACTTAGACTGTGGCAAAGTGGCACCAAAGTGGCATGAATAGCCTAAGGTACTTTAAAGGGGCAAAAGGGTACCAGGAGTGGCAAGAGTGCTTTAACAGAGGTGCAAAGCAGCAGTGAGAGTGTCAAAAACACACCACAGCTTCAAAAGAGAGCACCAATAACAGATGCATGAACCCTCAAAGGCAGCACAACGGGCAAAGTGGAAGACAAGTGGCATCAACATCCTACAGCACAATGAAGGGGGAATACAGCAAGCAGAAAGACTAGCACTAATACACTGAGGAACCATGATAGTGGCAAGAACACCAGAAGGAGTTGAGTGAGTCATCTGGTATATGGCAGCAAGGCAGAGTGGCAGAAAGCTGATAGGGGCAAGACAGGCTGGTAGAGAGGAGGTAGTCTGGTCCCTGTGGTTTTGATAGGGGCAAGACAGGCTGGCAGAGCTGAGGTAGTCAGGTCCCTGTGGTTTTGATAGGGGCAAGACAGGCTGGCCCTGGGCCATGAGGCTGTGCCTAGATGTACACTAAAACTGGGACCGCTGTATGTGTGCACACACCAAGCTTGTAACTACAAAAGAGGCCCACTGGGGATTTGGCTTCAGAGAGCACTGCTGTCCCAATATACGTGAGTCTGAAAAACTGCTCCCAGGCCCACGAGGCTGTGCCTGTATGTACACTAAAAGTGGGACCACTTTTTGTGCACGCACCAAGCTTGTAACTACAAAAGAGGCCAACTGGGGATTTGGCTTCAGAGAGCACCGCTGTCCCAATATATGTGAGTCTGCAAAACTGCCCACTGCCCACTGATGCCCAGTGAGTGCCCTGTCTTCTTGGCTTAAAAGAGCACAAAGAGACAGCCTAAGTTCAATAAAAAAAAACTGCAGTTAAATAAAAAGGATGGCTTGCTTGGCACAGCAGAAAAAAGAAGAAATATATTTTTCAATGGAAAATTCTATCAAAATAGCTAGCAATTAAATATATCTCCCACCCACAATACCCAAATCCTGCTTGAAACCTACCCCAAGGAGTAAAATAAGCAGAAAAATGCCACTGCTAGCAGCTTCTCTCAGTGGCACAGAAAGAGAGGCCATCTCAGATCAATAAAAAAAAGTGTGGTAAAAAAAGAATGTATAGCTGGTGGCAGCACTGCAGCAAAATCGAACAAATATCTTTTTCAATGGAAAATTCTATCAAAGTAGCTACCAATTGAATACAGATTTGAGACACTCAGACTAGCTCTGAGTTCAGCCACCTCCCTGAACCACCTCCCCAGACCATCCCCGCCAAGAAAGTGTGTGGCACGCCGTATGCTTAACATATAAATAGTGCTGCGTCATCAGGAATAGCATCATAGAGCACCGAGTGATAGGGGTGTGCATTCGGTCCTTACGTATTGGCAATCTGCAATGGATGTGGCCATATTCGTTGTATTTGTGGGGAAGCGAAACGTATCGCGATTCCCCACGAATACATGAATCTTCGCTGAATTATTCGGCCGCCTAAAGAAGCCAATTTAAACAAACCCCCCACCCTCCTGACCCCCCCCAAGACTTACCAAAACTCCCTGGTGGTATAGCGGGGGGTCCGGGAGCCATCTCCTGCACTCTCACCATGGGCTGCTGGTTTCAAAATGGCGCCGATAGCCTTTGACTTAGTAATGTCACAGGGGCTACCAGTGCCATTGGTCAGCCCCTGTCACATAGATGGCCGGCACCATCTTGTGCTCCTACCATGTGACAGGGGCTCACCAATGGCACCAGTAGCCCCTGTGACATAGTAAGGGCAAAGACTATCAGCGCCACTTTGATTACTGGCAGCCGATGGCCCGAGTGCAGGAGATCACTCCAGGACCCCTGCTGGACCACCAGGGACTTTTGACAAGTCTTGGGGGACCCTGCTGACCCCCACAAGACTTTCCAAAAGTCCAGCGGGGGTCCGGGAGCGACCTCCTGCACTCGGGCTGTCGCCTGCCATTATTCAAAATGGCGCCGATAGCCTTTGCCTTTGCCCACACTATGTCACAGGGCCGACCGTTGGCCCCTGTGACATTGTGAGGGCAAAGGCTATCGACTAGGGATGTGAATCGTTTTCCATATCGTCTTAATGATAGAAATCGTGTGGCAGGAGAAGAAAATCGTGTTTGGCACGATTATTTCATTGAAAAATCGTTAAAAATCGTTTTTTCCGATTAGTGCGCACTAACTCCCTGTTAGTGCGCACTAACTCGAGTTAGTGCGCACTAACTCAAAATGATACAAATAGACACTTTCCAGGTCACTGAAGGTCAGTTAGGAATGAATATGTGTTCCTATTGGCTGGCAGCCCTCTTATCTATTGATGTTACCAAGGTTTCCACTGAGGTGATGGTTGGGGGGATGGGAAATGGAACTGGAAACTCATGAACACCAACAGAAAATGAAACAAAGTGTTCACACTTCCCAGGTCAGTAAAGGTCACTTAGGAATGAATATGTATTCCTATTGGCTGGCTGTGCTCTTATCTATTGATGTTACCAAGGTTACCACTGAGGTAATGGTTGGGGGGATGTGAAATGGAAACAGTTGGAAGCTTGACATGTGATGATCAGCACTCACGTGACTAGAACTTCTTTGTTTATTATTTTTGTTAGCAGGCACCTGAAATGCTAGTGCATGTTGAATTTGCCAATCACTGTGCATTTTAGAAAGGTGGTCCTGGCTGGAACTGTAGTTCAAATATATGTAATTGATTGTTGGTAAGTGTATTTTTTAAGTAGCCACACTGGCACAAGTATGTTTACTTTTCCTCCTATTTAACTCACTAGCTCAGCTTTGTAAGAAGGGCTTCTCTGCTTGAGTGAGGGTCAGGCAGCTCCCCCCTGTCTGTGAAGCCAGCCTCTCACTAGTAATGCAGGGAGGGAGCTGTCTCAGACTTCACCATCCTCCTCCCCCCCCCCTCACCCACACACCATTCACTAGCTGGGACATGGGGGAAGTCAGGAGTGAGGGTCAGGCAGCTCCCCCCTGTCTGTGAAGCCAGCCTCTCACTAGTAATGCAGGGAGGGAGCTGTCTCAGACTTCACCATCCTCCTCCCCCCCCCCTCACCCACACACCATTCACTAGCTGGGACATGGGGGAAGTCAGGAGTGAGGGTCAGGCAGCTCCCCCCTGTCTGTGAAGCCAGCCTCTCACTATTAATGCAGGGAGGGAGCTGTCTCAGACTTCACCATCCTCCCCCCCCCCTCACCCACACACCATTCACTAGCTGGGACATGGGGGAAGTCAGGAGTGAGGGTCAGGCAGCTCCCCCCTGTCTGTGAAGCCAGCCTCTCACTAGTAATGCAGGGAGGGAGCTGTCTCAGACTTCACCATCCTCCCCCCCCCCCTCACCCACACACCATTCACTAGCTGGGACATGGGGGAAGTCAGGAGTGAGGGTCAGGCAGCTCCCCCCTGTCTGTGAAGCCAGCCTCTCACTAGTAATGCAGGGAGGGAGCTGTCTCAGACTTCACCATCCTCCCCCCCCCCCCCCACCCACACACCATTCACTAGCTGGGACATGGGGGAAGTCAGGAGTGAGGGTCAGGCAGCTCCCCCCTGTCTGTGAAGCCAGCCTCTCACTAGTAATGCAGGGAGGGAGCTGTCTCAGACTTCACCATCCTCCCCCCCCCCCTCACCCACACACCATTCACTAGCTGGGACATGGGGGAAGTCAGGAGTGAGGGTCAGGCAGCTCCCCCCTGTCTGTGAAGCCAGCCTCTCACTAGTAATGCAGGGAGGGAGCTGTCTCAGACTTCACCATCCTCCTCCCCCCCCCCCTCACCCACACACCATTCACTAGCTGGGACATGGGGGAAGTCAGGAGTGAGGGTCAGGCAGCTCCCCCCTGTCTGTGAAGCCAGCCTCTCACTAGTAATGCAGGGAGGGAGCTGTCTCAGACTTCACCATCCTCCCCCCCCCTCACCCACACACCATTCACTAGCTGGGACATGGGGGAAGTCAGGAGTGAGGGTCAGGCAGCTCCCCCCTGTCTGTGAAGCCAGCCTCTCACTAGTAATGCAGGGAGGGAGCTGTCTCAGACTTCACCATCCTCCTCCCCCCCCCCCCCCTCACCCACACACCATTCACTAGCTGGGACATGGGGGAAGTCAGGAGTGAGGGTCAGGCAACTCCCCCCTGTCTGTGAAGCCAGCCTCTCACTAGTAATGCAGGGAGGGAGCTGTCTCAGACTTCACCATCCTCCCCCCCCCCCCCCCCCTCACCCACACACCATTCACTAGCTGGGACATGGGGGAAGTCAGGAGTGAGGGTCAGGCAGCTCCCCCCTGTCTGTGAAGCCAGCCTCTCACTAGTAATGCAGGGAGGGAGCTGTCTCAGACTTCACCATCCTCCCCCCCCCCCCCCCCTCACCCACACACCATTCACTAGCTGGGACATGGGGGAAGTCAGGAGTGAGGGTCAGGCAGCTCCCCCCTGTCTGTGAAGCCAGCCTCTCACTAGTAATGCAGGGAGGGAGCTGTCTCAGACTTCACCATCCCCCTCCCCCCCCCCCCCCCCCTCACCCACACACCATTCACTAGCTGGGACATGGGGGAAGTCAGGAGTGAGGGTCAGGCAGCTCCCCCCTGTCTGTGAAGCCAGCCTCTCACTAGTAATGCAGGGAAGGAGCTGTCTCAGACTTCACCATCCTCCCCCCCCCCTCACCCACACACCATTCACTAGCTGGGACATGGGGGAAGTCAGGAGTGAGGGTCAGGCAGCTCCCCCCTGTCTGTGAAGCCAGCCTCTCACTAGTAATGCAGGGAGGGAGCTGTCTCAGACTGGTATCAGGGTTAGGGCACTGTGTGCAGGAAGATCACAACACTCCTGGTATTAATAGGGATAGGGCACTGTAAGAGATGACTGTAGTAGATTGAATAAAGATCTGATGTTTCTGCTCTTCTCACACCAAACAAAAACAACACACAAGCAGAGAAGCCCTTCTTACAAAGCTGAGCTAGTGAGTTAAGTAGGAGGAAAAGTAAACATACTTGTGCCAGTGTGGTTTCTTAAAAAATACACTTACCAACAATCAATTACATATATTTGAACTGTGTACAGTTCCAGCCAGGACCACCTTTCTAAAATGCACAGTGATTGGCAAATTCAACATGCACTAGCATTTCAGGTGCCTGCTAACAAAAATAATAAACAAACAAGTTCTAGTCACGTGAGTGCTGATCATTACATTGGGGCGGATTTTCAGCGCCCTGCTCGCCGAAATCCGCCCAAAACCGGGCGGATTTCGGCGAGCAGGGCCCTGCGCGCCGGTAAGCCTATTTTACATAGGCCTACCGGCGCGCGCAGACCCCGGGACTCGCGTACGTCCCGGGGTTTTCGGAGGGGGGCGTGTCGGGGGCGTGTCGGGGGGCGGGCCCGGTCGACGCGGCGTTTCGGGGGCGTGTCGGCCGCGTTTTGGGGGCGGGTACGGGGCGTGGCTACGGCCCGGGGGCGTGGCCGCGCCCTCCGTACCCGCCCCCAGGTCGCGGCCCGGCGCGCAGCAGGCCCGCTGGCGCGCGGGGATTTACGTCTCCCTCCGGGAGGCGTAAATCCCCCGACAACGGTAAGGGGGGGGTGTAGACAGGGCCGGGTGGGTGGGTTAGGTAGGGGAAGGGAGGGTAAGGTGAGGGGAGGGCAAAGGAAAGTTCCCTCCGAGGCCGCTCCGATTTCGGAGCGGCCTTGGAGGGAACGGGGGGAGGCAGCGCGGCTCGGCGCGCGCAGGCTATACAAAATCGATAGCCTTGCGCGCGCCGATCCAGGATTTTAGTGGATACGCGCGGCTCCGCGCGTATCTACTAAAATCCAGCGTACTTTTGCTTGAGTCTGATGCGCAAGCAAAAGTAGGCTGTTCGCGCGCCTCTTAAAATCTACCCCATTACTTTTTTTGTCAAGCTTCCAACTGTTTCCATTTCACATCCCTCCAACCATTACCTCAGTGTTAGCCTTGGTAACATCAATAGATAAGAGCACAGCCAGCCAATAGGAATACATACATACATATTCATTCCTAAGTGACCTTTACTGACCTGGGAAGTGTGAACACTTTGTTTCATTTTCTGTTGGTGTTCGTTAGTTTCCAGTTCCATTTCCCATCCCCCCAACCATCACCTCAGTGGTAACCTTGGTAACATCAATAGATAAGAGGGCAGCCAGCCAATAGGAACACATATTCATTCCTAACTGACCTTCAGTGACCTGGAAAGTGTTTATTTGTATCATTTTCAGTTAGTGCGCACTAAATCGAGTTAGTGCGCACTAACGGGGAGTTAGTGCGCATTAACTCGAGTTAGTGCGCACTAACACGATTTAACGATTTTTAACGATAAATCGTTAGAATTTCTATTGTATCGTGTTCTATAACGATTTAAGACGATATAAACATTATCGGACGATAATTTTAATTGTTGAAAAACGATTCACATCCCTACTATCGACTGCCAGTATTCAAAATGCCTCCATGACCAACTGAGGCTTTTTTCATATTAATTTCTCCCATTTTTGTCTCCCAGGTTTTTCTGTTTTCTGTTTTCTGTTTTTCTCAGTACAGGTTCTCACTGCCCTCTCGAGCCCCACAGACTTCCAGGTTGTGCCCCTCCCCCTCGGTGACATGGCTGACGTCATCAAGGGACCCTGGGGATAAAAGAACACCAGGACCCTGGAAGGCGCCATGCCTACCTGCCTCCATGACCAACTGAGGCTTTTTTCATATTAATTTCTCCCGTTTTTATCTCCCAGGTTTTTCTGTTTTCTGTTTTTCTCAGCACAGGTTCTTACTGCCCTCTCGAGCCCCACAGACTTCCGGGTTGTGCCCCTCCCCCTCGGTGATGCTGCAGATGTCATCGAGGAACCCCGGGGATAAAAGAACACCAGGGACCTGGAAGGTGCTACGCGCCGGCGGCGCACACCGAAGGGGAGCAACAAAGGGGCATGCCCCTTTGTACGCCCCTTCGTACAGCCCCTCATACACCCAGAAAGAACACAAATGGACAAAGTCCACTACCTACCCAACAACAGGACCACACCAACAACCACTAGCTCTACATTCAACATCCAAGAAAGCACAGGAAAAGGTAAATATACAAATAACACAAAGAAACAACAACACAAATACAATCACAACAACAAAGTGAAAAATAATATGACTATAAATAATCTAATTCCGGTAAAACGTACTAACAGTAACAACGTAAACAGATTACTAATGATCTCCTTTCTTCTGGTTAATGCACAATCAGTGACAAAAAAAGTCCCATCATCACGGACCTGCTATATGACACAAAACCTAATTTTATAGCAATAACAGAATCATGGCTAAAAAAATCAGATGTAGTCCTAAAGAACCAGCTCCCAAACAAAAACTATGAGGTCTTCTCAATCCCGAGAATGAATAAAAGAGGCAGCGGATTAATATTAATTATTGAAAAAATATTTAAAACTAAATTACTCTCAATCACAGCGCCAATGAATCATGAAATTGCCCTTTTTGACACTAATCAATTTCAAATCTGCCTGATTTACTGCCCACCCAGACTCATCGAACTAAACATCTCCCCATTAATAGAATTTTTCACAACTCATATAAATCCCTCTAAACCCACTATAATATTAGGTGACTTTAATCTTCACATGGACGTTCACCCCCTATCCAACACCTGCCAAACACTATTAGACATAATGACAGCATTAGGTTTCAAACTAATCACAGATAAACCAACACACAAAGCTGACCACTCATTAGATCTAATCTTCATTAACAGTAGCCTCCTTTAAAACATAAAAACCGAATTCACACAAATCCCTTGGTCAGACCACTTCCTCATCAACTTCCAGATCAAGCACACAGGAACAATAAAAAAAACAAAACATAGAACCAGTCGAGTTCTCATACCGCCCCCCCCCCCCCCTTCAACACAGATATTCTTAAAAACAAACTAATTGAAGACCTAACACTCATCAGCTATGCAAATAGCCCCAATGCAACAAATGACTGGTTAAATAGAACCACTACTTTAGCTAATGAATTAAACCCTCTGCAAATAGCCCACATTAAAGAACCAAAGTTAAATAATCCATGGTATAGTAATCAAATCAAAGAAGTGAAACGGACCGTGAAAAAGAAAGAAAAAGAATGGAAAAAAGAACAAAACAACTGAGAATTTAACAAAGTATAGAAAACAACTAGCATACTACGAAAAATCAATTTTAGACACTAAAAAGAAATACTACAGCTCAAAAATAGAAACATTTGCAAATAATGCCAGAACCCTATTTAACACGGTAAAGAACCTAACAAGCGACAAAACGAACAACCACTTAACCCTTCAAGAGAACCAATGCAATGATGTAGCTCAATTCTTTAAAGAAAAAATTGAGAACCTGAGAAAAAAAATCCCTAACACTACAAAACAAGAGATAAAGATGCCCACTAGAGAAGTTAGTAACTGGTCAGAATTTGAAGAGGTATCACAGGTTGAAGTCGAGAAAATGATAAATCAGTTGAACCCTGCTACCCACATAATAGACACCATTCCCGTTACAGAACTAAAAAAATTAGCCAACACAATAACCCCAACACTAACTAAGATCATCAACCTCTCACTAGATGAAGGAGTAATGCCTGATACCTTGAAAGGAGCCATAATCAAACCAATCATTAAGAAAAAGAACCTCGACCCCCTAAATCTTAACAACTATAGACCTGTCTCCAAGTTACCCCTATTAGCCAAGCTAATTGAAACAACAGTACAAAAACAATTGTCAAACCACATTGAAAGCAACAACATATTATACCCAGCACAACATGGTTTTCGCAAACACTACAGTATTGAAACTTTGCTCTTAGCCTTATCAGATACTATCTTAAGAGGTTTCGATACAGTAACACACTACATTCTGGTTCTATTAGATCTCTCCGCAGCATTTGACACAGTAAATCATGAAATACTACTCAATAGAAGAGTTTTTAAATAAATAAATAAATAAATAAATTAATTAATTAATTAATGCAACGTATGTTGTCCCTCTGCACATCCCTACTGAGTGATATCGGCGATTGGCTGCATTAGAAAAATGCTTATATTGCTTAGCTCTAATAGGTTGCATTCTGGTCTCCTTGCCAACCTGTCTGATCTACTCTATGACAGGGCTGTGAGGTCACTTATGACTCACAGGAAAGAGCTGGTTTTTGCTATCTCCTATTTCAAACGCCCACTAAGAAATCACTGCGAGCTAAAAGAATGAAACTAATATGATATGTTGTATTCGTGGGGGATCGCGATGCGTTTCATGAACCCATGAATACAATGAATAGGGACTTATGTGTTGTGGATTGCCAATGCGTTGAAAGCAAATGTACATACCTAAGAAACAGTGTCAGGAGCAGTCTTACCTTATTGTTCCTAAGCAAGGTGAAGAGAAAGGAATCTCTGGGGGAGTTCTGAGTAGTTCTGGGGTGCAAATTGGTTGTTGGGCCTGGGTATAGGGACAAAAGACTAATCAAAACGTCTTGTAGTTGAAAGATTGTAAAGTTTCAATCCCTGGGAAGAGTGAAGGTAGAGGAAATCTCTGGAGGAGATCTATAATGGTCCAGACATTGCATCCCTACAGCATTAAATGAGAAAGGGGCCAGGAGATCAGGTTTGGAAATCGATTTCTCCTTTGCTATGCCGTTGTTGATGCTTTTCTTAGGGAATGCAATATTTATTTATTTATTTAAAAACTTTTATATACCGGTATTAGTATGCATACATCATACCGGTTTACAATGTAACTTTAAAGGCAGAAATTACAATGAACAGGGAGGGCGAACAAGGAGGAGTATACAAAGAGCAGGAGGTGGAGGAATTAAAGCAATACATAAAACTGCAACGGACTATTTACAGGAATATACAAGGCGTAGGCAAGATACTTGCGGAAGTCAGTGTACTTAATCAGGGTAGGCTTGTCGGAAGAGCCATGTTTTAAGTTTTTTTCTGAACTTGGCGTAACATGGCTCTAGCCTGAGAGTGGTAGGGAGGGTGTTCCGTTGTTTAGGGCCTGCAATGGATAGTGCACGGTCCCTAGTAGAGGAGAAGTGGGCTTTTGACAAAGGGGGAATGGAGAGGGTGCCTTTGTTGACAGTGCGAGTGGGTCGTTCAGTGCGTATAGGACGAAAGGGTTCATCCAACCAATTGGAATTGTGCGAGTGGATGGACTTGTGCACTATGGTTAGAATTTTGAAGAGAATTCAGGATGCGATGGGGAGCCAGTGGAGTTCTTTGAGTATAGGGGTAATGTGATCAGCTTTCCTTGAGTTGGTGATGACCCTGGCGATGGCATTCTGGAGCATTTGTAAGGGCTTGGTGGTGGAGGAGGGTAGGCCGAGGAAGAGGGCATTACAGTAGTCCAGCTTTGAGGAGAGGGTGACTTGGACGATGGTGCGGAAGTCATGATAGTGGAGGAGGGGTCTGAGTTTCTTCAGGATGTGAAGCTTGAAGAAACCTTCTTTGAGGATGGAGTTGATCTGTTTTTTGAGATTGAGTTGTTGATCTATGATAACCCCTAGGTCTCTTACTGTGGGTTGGGGTGTTATGCAATAGGGAAATCAGAATAAGTCCCAGCATGCAATGGGATAAAACCAGGACTCAATCAACCTGTCCTGAAAATCTGGATCCAGCTGGTAACCCTATTTGTGCCTAGAGCAGTGTGTTATTTGAACCTCCTGTTTTTATACTTATTCTTATTTTAACAATGTTTCTGTTTTTCCATTGTTATACTGCATACAGAGTCTGGCTTCTTGTGGTTTCCAGTTCAGTTTTTGTCTGCATGTTTGTATTTCTACTTTATGGTCTTTTTATTCTGTGTTTGGCAAGGGTCTGTCTTTTTTCTGCATGTGCGATTGAGGCAAAGTATTCTGTTAGCTTGTAATTTCTGTATAAAGATCTATAGCAGCCTGACTTGCTCTGTTTTCCTAATAGGAGGTGTATAGATATTTTAAGGCCTGGTGTAATATTTGCAGTGTTGCCTTTTGATAGGTAAGATTCTTACTGTTTGAGTCTGGCAGTTAGGGTGTTATGTTATGACAGGTTTCCTATAATTCATTATGTAAATCAACTCATTAAGTATTAGCACAGAATAAAATTATGCAAGAAATTAGCTTCTCAAAGCAAATTTGTAAAAATGTAACTACGCCCAATAAGATAGTTATATTTTTTGCAAAATTTTCTGTTCCAAAATTATGCACAATTTATTTTTATTTGGCTTATTTGCATATAAGTCCTGCTACAAAAAATTGATTGTAAATGTTATGGGAGTCTCTGTTTAGTGGACCCTTGGGCCGACCTGCTGGATACTGGGAAAGGTGGTCAATGTCTCTAGTGAATAGCAGGCCGGGAGGCAGATGTTCAGGCAGGACGTAGATGCTCTTCGCTCTGGAAGCTGGTACTCCCCTGGGAGGAGCCCGTAGGAGCCCAACCGCTGGGACTTAGGTGGCTTCACCCTTGGAAGCCGAAGTCCCCCCGGGAGGAGCCCGTAGGGACGCGGCCGCTGTGACTTAGGCGAGTTGTGGATCAGGACAGGTAACTGGAACCAGACTAAGACAGTAGCAATACTGTAACTGGGTTCAGGTTCTGGAACCAGGCAGGAACTGTAGCAGGATTCGGGTATTGGAACCAGGCAGGAACTGTAGCAGGCTTTGGGTACTGGAACCAGGCAGGAACAGTAGCAGGCAGGCTGGGACTGTAGCAGGCAGGCTGGGACTGTGGCAAGCAGGCAGGAACCAGGCAGGTACTGTAGCAAGCAGGCAGGAGCCAGGCAGGTACTGTAGCAAGCAGGCAGGAACCAAGCAGGTACTGTAACAAGCAGGCAGGAACCAGGCAGGTACTGTAGCAGGAACGGAGCGACAAAGCGAAGCGAGTCACTCCGAGGCACAGCGCAATAGGAAACCGGGAGGCTAACCCGTTGCAAGGCAAAGACTGGATGGCCGCAGCCAGCTTATCAAGGCCGCGGCGTCGACGTCAGAAGTTGGGCGGAGTCACTACTGGTGGGAAACGGCCTAGAAAAGCGCCCAAGTGGCGCGCGCGTCCATGGGAGGGCCTGCAGTGGCACAGCCCCAGCGGGAATGCCGCCAACCAGGCTGCAAACCAGGCCTCTGGAAGCGGGAGCAGGTCCAGGGACCCGGAGGTAAGGGCCTGGCTGCGGTGCTCGCGGCCAGAACCGCAACAGTAAAATTGCAAATAACCTGCAAAATTTGGCACACCTTAGCAGTGGCGTCCAAGGGTCTTTGTGGCTTGGGTGCCATTGCATTTGTGTGCCTCTCCAGCATCCCCTATCTTTCTTGTACTAATGCTTAAGGTCATAGAAAATCTGTGGCATCTCCAGACAGAAGAATTGGAGGGGGCAGAGCCAAAATACAACTTTCTCATATCACACCCACCTCCTGCTTTAAAATTAGCTATAAAAAAAGTCCCAATAAGAAAGTTCAAAGGGTCTTCTGCATAATTTAAAAAAACTGGCTAGTTTCACCCATTTAGTAAAACTACTATTTAAATTATTTGATAGCCTCATTTAACTAATTCTATATGGCTATGAGAGTGAAGTCTGAAATGTATACAGGAAGGAAAACAATGTTAATATAAATCTGCGCCTCCAGTTCTGTAACACACTGCGCATCAACACAAATTCTCCCAACAAAGGAGATGGGATGTTTTCCTTACAGCTCATTGTACAACAAATATTTCAAGTTCTGGTGTCATCTCACAGTAATAGCAGTACAAACACCTTCCACTGTCAGAGATGTTGTAAACTAACACAAAACCCTGCAAAAAAGACACTCATAATCTATACAGCAAACCTATCATAATGCAACAGTAGGAAGGAGTGCCTCAGGGATCTGTATTGGAACCCTTACTTTTCAATATATTTATAAATGATCTGGAAAGAAATACGTCGAGTGAGATAATCAAATTTGCAGATGACACAAAATTGTTCAGAGTAGTTAAATCACAAGCAGATTGTGATAAATTGCAGGAAGACCTTGTGAGACTGGAAAATTGGGCATCCAAATGGCAGATGAAATTTAATGTGGAAAAGTGTAAGGTGATGCATATAGAGAAAAATAACCCATGCTATAATTACACAATGTTGGGTTCCATATTAGGTGCTACAACCCAAGAAAGAGATCTAGGCGTAATAGTGGATAACACATTGAAATCATCGGTTCAGTGTGCTGCGGCAGTCAAAAAAGCAAACAGAATGTTGGAAATTATTAGAAAGGGAATGGTGAATAAAACGGAAAATATCATAATGCCTCTGTATCGCTCCATGGTGAGACCACACCTTGAATACTGTGTACAATTCTGGTCGCCGCATCTTAAAAAAGATATAATTGAGATGGAGAAGGTACAGAGAAGGGCTACCAAAATGATAAAGGGAATGGAACAGCTCCCCTATGAGGAGAGACTAAAGAGGTTAGGACTTTTCAGCTTGGAGAAGAGATGGCTGAGAGGGGGATATGATAGAGATGTTTAAAATCATGAGAGGTCTAGAACAGGTAGATGTGAATCGATTATTTACTCTTTCGGATAATAGAAAGACTAGGGGGCACTCCATGAAGTTAGCATGGGGCACATTTAAAACTAATCGGAGAAAGTTCTTTTTTACTCAACTCACAATTAAACTCTGGAATTTGTTGCCAGAGGATGTGGTTAGTGCAGTTAGTATAGCTGTGTTTAAAAAAGGATTGGATAAGTTCTTGGAGGAGAAGTCCATTACCTGCTATTAATTAAGTTGACTTAGAAAATAGCCACTGCCATTAGCAATGGTACTTGCCAGGTTCTTATGGCCTGGATTGGCCACTGTTGGAAACAGGATGCTGGGCTTGATGGACCCTTGGTCTGACCCAGTATGGCATTTTTTTATGTTCTTATGTTCTTAAGGAAGGAAAAAGATCATCTAGAGGTTTGGTGGTGACTTGTTTTCTTCAGTCTGTGGTGGGATGAGCTCCAAGTACTCAAACAGCAAGAATCCTACCTGTGAAAAAGCACAGGTAAATATTATACTGGGTCCCAGAATATCAATACATCACCTACTGGGGAAACAAAACAAACCCGATTGCTATGGATCCCTACACAGACACTCTCTCACCTTAGTCACACACACAGAGCAGAGACATGTTCTCACCAAATACAGAATAAATGATCACAAATTAGAACCAGCAATATGCAGACAAAAACTGAAATGGAAACCCCAAGAAGCCAGACTCTGTGTGTAACAATGGAAAAACAGAACCACCATTCCTCATAAAATAAATAAAGTCAAGAAACATAAAGCATCAATTATAATAGTAAAACCATACTAATACAATATTTTAAAAATACTCACAAAGAGAATAACTTCTATTAATTAAAATCATATACATTTTTTTAATTTCCCAAGCACCAATAAAATATTTCAAAACAATACTCATATCAAATAACACCCAATAATTAAAACTAATAAGGATAAAAAAAAAAGCCCCTGCTGTCTATACCTGGGAATTCTTGATTTCCAGTCACCCTGAGATTGTTGAGGATTAGAGGGGCACACAGACTTTACCCTCTCTCTTTCACACATACTTGCATGTCCATTTTCTCTCACACATACACTGTCAAATACATACACATACATGCTCTTATACACACCCAAATCCTCCCTCTCTCACAGACACAAACACACTCATGCACAGGCTCTCTCTTTACCCCACCTCCTCACACAAGTTCTTACTTTCCTGGATTCTTTCATATACACACATGCTCGCATTCTTACTGGGCTGGCTCCCTCATATACACAAACACACACACACACACCCCCCACCCAGGCAAGCTCCCATTCACTCTCACACACACACTCAAATCCCCAGACAGGCATCAATTCATTTTCACACCCACACCCACATACCTAGTCAGGCACCCATTCTCACACAGACAGACCCCAGGAAGGTATCCATTCATTTTCATACGAGACACATCCCCAGGCAGGCACCCATGCATTCACACTTACACACCTCCAGGCAGACTGCCATTCACACACACACACACACAGACACACACACACACAGAGTGAAGGCAGACCCACTCTCTTTATTTTGCCAGCAGCCTCAGAGCCTCTCTCAATCCACTGCTGCCGCTGTCACTACTGGCATGTGCCTAATAGGGAGGCACCAATCGCTGCTACAGGCACTGAAGTCCAATCTACTGCCTCCTCTGTGCAGGCTCTGTGGTATTAAAAATTTGTGGGGCTTCCAGTTCTCCCATCTCGTACATTTGAGTAGCAAAGAAAAAGTGTAACACTTGCACATTCCCAAAGACAACATGCCAATCACTAAAAATTCAATTTCTTTTTTTATCTTTCTTGATAGATCTTAGTTTTCTAATCAGTGGGTCACAGGCTTTTTTTTTTCCCCACCTTCCCTTTCTTGGTCTTTTGCCAATTCTTTTTACAGGGTCTCTTTTTTTTTCTGTTTTTCTCTCTCCACCTATCTTCCCTTCCTCCCTCAATCACAGTCAACCTCTCATTCTCACACGCTGATGCTCCCTCACACACACACACTCAGGCTCTCCTCACACATTGCCTCTCTTTCACACACACACACTCAGGCTCACATTCTCACATGCTCTCTCTCTCTCTCTCTCACACACACACACACACACACACACACACACACACACCTCTCACTCTCACATGCTGTCTCTTACTTACATACAGAGGCTCTTGAATGCTGTCTCCCCGAACATACAGGCTCTCACTTTCTCGTCTCTGGGCCTCCTCTTCGCGGGTCACCGCAGGATGGGCTCTGCGGCGGCCCTGATCTTCTTGGGCCACCGTGAGGTGAGATCCATAGTGGCCCTGCTACCAGGTCTTCTCTTCTCAGGCTGCCACGAGGTAGGATCTGCAGTGGCCCTGTCACAAATGTTGATCCTCTTCTGCTCGTGGGTCAATGATGCTTCTCCTCCTTCCTGCCCGCACGGCTCCAGCAACATTTTTCTTCCATAGCCATGCAGGCAGGAAGGAAAAGGAGCACCTGGAGGTTTGGAAGTGACTAATATTCTTCTGGCCGTGGTGGATGAGCTCCACCACGGCCCCACCGATCCTGCTGCTGTGCGCGGCCACGCACTCGCGCAGCTTAGAGGGAATAGTGGCCAGCACACAGTATAGGAGCAGCATGCTTCCCTGTTCAGCCATCAGTGGAATGGGATCCTCCAGCGGCGATCGCTCCGGGACCCTCGTTGCACCCAAAAGGAACTTTTGGCCAGCTTGGGGGGGTCAGGAGGCCCCCCCCCAAGCTGGCCAAAAGTTCCTTTTGGGTGCAACGAGGGACCCGGAGCGATCGCACGGGGAATCACATGACGCCGACGTCACGTGCTCCTCGCAAAGGAGTTCAGAAATGGCGTCCTGACTCCCTGCTGTACCACCAGGGAGTTTTGGTAAGTCTTGGGGGGGGGGATTAAGGAGGGTGAGGGGTTTAAATTTTTATTTAGGATCAAGAATCGCGATTTCCAACTTATTCAACATAGCTACGTTGAATAAGTTGGAAATCCGATCGTTTTCGCCTCATCACTTTTTTAAGTTAAAAAAAAAAAAAGTTGCGTTTTACATTTAAGTTCAAAACGAATGCACACCCCTAGAATTTAACAGAGACCAAATCTATGTATTATGTGATCATAAGAAGAGTAGTATTCAAAGGGACCTCTGCAGGAAAAACAGTGCTTTACCTGTAGAAATAGCCCTTGTGCAAATTGCCTGACTGTGATGTATGTAAAGTTACACACGTGCACCCTGTATGTGCATAATTTTAAGCACATGAGGCAGAAGTGTTCTGAAGGGTAGAATCTTGGCTGATTTTGCATTTATGCATTTATGCAAAACTAGCATTTTTGAAAGGTATGTGTGTGATTTTGAAAGGTATGTGTGTCAATTTCTCTGAACACAAAGTAGAAGATCTAACTTTATGTGGGCAGTTTTCATGAAAAAAATGTTCAAAATCGCATGTAAGTTTGCTTTGAAAATTGGTGTAACATAGGCATGTAACAGCCTGCAAATTTACTTGGGCTATTATAAAATCACCTCTAAGTGGGCGTGGCTAAAGCAGATTTTACCTTCTGCTTCAGGTTCATCCTCCTGGGGAGTACAATAAAATCTCTTTTACTGAACAATACAGAATGGCTAACAACACTTATAAAATGGACAGTTAGATGTAAAAAACAAACAATGTTAAGGGGGAAATTTTCAAAATTATACACTTTTACCTGTGGGAATTTCACCAGTTTCTATGCACACATTCTGAAAACTGCGAAAGGAAAAAGCACTCTTGCACTTCCTTTTTCTGTGGATTCTTTTTCTGTTCAAAACAATGGGGTTGATTTTCAAAACCGCACACACAAGTGCATATGGATGCGCCAATTTTATAACATGTACACACCAACACACGTGTTATAAAATCAAATGTTCGCAGGCACATGCGCGCCAGATTTTAATATCCACACGCGTGTGCGGACGGACCATGACTCGCGCGGGCAGGTGGGGGAATTTTCAAATTACATGTGACGATGCGATCGGCCTTTTTTCCAGTTCCTTCCCAGTCCCAGAGTGGACTGGGAGGGAACTTCCTTATCCCCCTGCTTAAACTTCCTTCCCTTTCCCCTCTCCACCCTCTCCACCCACCCCAACCCCTACCTAGCTACCCAAAATTTTATTTTACTACTTACTCCTCCTCCGGCCGGCCTCCATCCCGTCCCACCCCGCCCCTCCCCGCCCAGACCCCGCCCCTGCCCCGCCTGTTTCTCAGGGCCCGGTACTTCTGCATGTAACAGGGGTTACATGCATGGTTGGGCCCATTCTAAAATGCGCGCAGCGCACGCAAGGCCCGGCCACGAGCGTAACCCCTGTTTTTTTTAACTCGCACGGCCTTTGAAAATGAACTTGAATGTGCATAATTTAGAAAAGGCAGAACTCTGTACATTATTGCCCACCACCCCTGGTCTAACCCTGGCCTAGGAACATCTCCATGGAAAGGCAGATAAAAGCAAGCACTTTCTGAACTGGTGTGCATACTTTTATCCATGTAAAGGATGGACGGTTTTCAAAAAGCCCTTTTACCTGGTTAAGTAGGCTCAGGGTGGGTAACTTTTAAAGCAGTTTCCATGGGTGAAATAATGCTTTACCTGCAGAAATGGACTTTTAGGAAATTGATTTGCCCTGTGGGGCATAAAAGTAGCTATATCAGGCCTCCATGCACATACCTTTACCTGCAGTTGGGAGAGATATTCCAGGAGGGTGGAGGTGGGGGCGGAGTTAAGTTTATACATTTTAAAGGTGAATTTTAAACTGGGAAATAACGTGAATATGTCAGGTCAGCGCACACCGAGCGTATTTTAAAAGCCGCCAGATACGAGAGTATCATCCGCACAACATTTTTTTCCTAAAAAATGGAGCGGGAATGGGCGTGGTCTTGGTGGGGAATGGGCATTCCTGGATTTCTGAATGAAAACAGCGCATAAATACCCAACGCACAGAAGCACCCGCCGGGGTCCCCTGCTGCATAACTTTACTTCTGCTATGGATGGCATGTAAGTCATAAGACAAAAAAATTACACAGATGAGGGGAGATTTTAGGGTCAAGGAATGAGTGCTATTAAAGTAGGGGAGGTTTGGAAAGCCCTATCCCTTGCTTGGGCAAACTGGGAAAATGGGCATTTGCGTTGGCGCATGTTTCTATTTAAATCCCCCCACTTACGTGCTAGAAGTGGCATTTGCACGCACAGGCACACACACACACTTAGAATTGTGTGCACGCAACCTGGCGCGCACAAATCTACGCCTGATTTTATAACATGCGCACGCCGCGAGGCGCATATTATAAAATCCGGGGTCAGCACGCGCAAGGGGGTGCACACTTGTGCACCTTGCGCATGCCGAGATCTAGGGGAGCCCCGATGGCTTTCCCTATTCCCTCCCGCCACCCCCCAACCTTCCCCTCCCTTCCCTTACCTAACCCACCCCCCAGCCCTACGTAAACCCCCATCCTGACCTTTAATCTTCAAGTTGCGCCTGTCTCCAGGCAGGCGTAGATTGCGCGTGCCAGCCAACGGCCGCCCCGCGATCCCAGGGACTGCGGCATATTTATTTATTTATTTTATTTAAAATATTTATATACCGTTTTACCAATACAAGATTGACCAAATCGGTTTACAATGATAGTAACAAAAAATTCAAATCAGATAAAAATAATAAAACAAAGTTAGAATAAAAATACAATCTACTTCTTGGCTCCAGCATCGCCCCCTCCCCGCCCCCTTTTTCAAGCCCCGGGACATACGCACGTCCCGGGGCTTGCGCTCGTCACCGAGCCTATGCAAAATAGGCTTGGCACTCGCAGGGGCAGGTTTTCAGGGTTATGTGCATACGTTATGTGCGTATCCCTTTGAAAATCTACCCCAATTTGCACACGTAAGTCGGTATATTTTAAAACATGCACGTGTAATTGAAATTACCAGCTTTCCAATTCCTCCACCAGTTTGCCCAGTCCTTCTCCAGGTCATCAAGACTCTCCTACTTCTTCAGTTTGAACTCCCCCCAGTTCACCCAGACCTCCCACCCAGCCAATAGTACACCATAAAAAAGTCTGATATCAATTATGCAAGATAACTAGCAGATGTAACATTACAAGAATAAAGTAATCAAATATACATGAGTAAGTCTCTTTTAAATAGCAATGTATGTGGAAAACTGTTAGACCCATCCTGGAACTCCACTAGACTGCCTCTTTCTTCACACGTATGTAACCCCACCCCGGTGTCCTGTCCTGCATGTGTGGGACCATAAAAGAATGTATATGTTCTTCAGGGCAGGGACCCTGGATAGCTGTAGACACTGTCTCTTTTCTCCCCAAGGTGAAAGTCCTTTTTTGGCTGGGTGGAAAGTTACCTTTCAAGGCCCTGAATGCTAAGGGTGTCTCTTATAAGTCTGTGTACCCCTTGGAGAGGAGTACATACAGGAAAATTCACACTGTGGGCTCATGGTGCAAAATCCACTCCAGACACCGAGGTGGTATTCAAAATGAAACTTTACTTTCGGATTATAAATAGTGTAGTGGAACAAATCACTCTGTCATTAGCTCCAAAGGAAACGTTAACTTGATTACAGTTCCTTCTCTCAATCTGTACATGAGATTTCCTCACAGCAGCCTCGGTTATCTCCTCCCTCCAGGTTGTGGAATAATGAAGGCCTTGGGTAGAGAAAGTACCCCTTTCTAGGTGACAGGGATCCTCTTAAAACCTGGATGAAAACAGGTAAAACAGTCTTGGGGCACAGAGTTGCAAATCCCTTCTCTCTCCCCAGGAACAAAGACTTCAGATGGGTGTCCTCGGTGATGTCAGAAAAGTTCTTACTCACAATTTTGTTAAGACCCTTGGTTTTGTTTCCTGGTACCTGCATCCCCAATGGGAGGAAACCTTCTGGAACAGCAACTCCTGATGTTCCTCTTCAGGTAGAAAGGGGCAGCCAAACACTTCCTCCTGAGCCTCAAACAAAGGGGCTGATGCAATATCATAAGTGCAAAAAACGTGCGTCCAACCTGGATGCACGTTTTTTGAACACACACATCCCCTCTCTTGGCTGCTTGATCTAATATTCTAATGAGCTAGCGCACAATAGATAATTTGCACGTCCATGCCATCAAGTGCCCAGGAGAAGTGGCTGTGCACGGGTAAGGAAAACGGACGCTCAATTTTCTGAGTGTCCATTTTGCTAAGCCATGTACAGCCACGGGTTAGGGAAATGGACGTTCATAAATTGAGCTTCCCTTTTCCTAACATGACCTCTGTCAAGTTTTTCTTTTGTTTTTCTTTTTTTTTTTTT
The DNA here is from genome assembly GCF_901001135.1 of Rhinatrema bivittatum. Classification (NCBI taxonomy): domain Eukaryota; kingdom Metazoa; phylum Chordata; class Amphibia; order Gymnophiona; family Rhinatrematidae; genus Rhinatrema; species Rhinatrema bivittatum. Next base: position 769,191,829 of record NC_042615.1, read on the forward strand.
TTTTGCAGCTTTCTGTAGTTCCTTCTGCTTAGTATTGCAACGATATTAAGTAGGAGGAACCACAAAAAACAATATTTTTTTGCTCTTCTGAGCATGGCTTGGGTGGGTGCGTCAAAACTTAAAGTCAGCTTCAAAATGCGCATCCAACTACACGTTAAACAGTGCACTCGGTGTATTTGACTTTTCTTGCTTTACTTTTCAGTCTCGATATAAAATTCTTCAAGGAAATAAAGCTTCTCCGAATCCTCCATCTAAAAGGATCTAAGGACAGATTCAAGAAGAGGTCGTGTTGGTAAGACTCTTGAATATTTGATATATTTTCTTAATTAATATCATGCCCCATACGAAAAGAAAGGGACGATTGTGGCTTGAGTCCTCTGCCCCAGCACCAAGTCTCCCTTTACAATCGCGAATTGAGGTTTTTTTTTACCCCGGCTTCAGCCTCAACACCTGGTGCAGAGTCCGCTGAGAGAGCAGCCGGGAACATAGCCCGTCCCTCTTGGACAATCAAATATCTTTGAGCCCAGGAGCACCTGTAACTCCTTCTCCCCCAGTCCATTGCAACCTACAAGGAACCACCCAGGACATACGGCCACAGGCTGGTGGGAATCTGGGAAAAGAGGGCGGAATTGAGGACATTGCATTGGAAATCAGACATGTGAATGGTTATGATATGAAGAATGTTAATGGAAAAGAAGAAAAAATGTTAAGTGAGCATGTTGGAATATCTAAGAATATGGAAGGACAAGGTAGGGGGAGGAGAGAGACTCTGCAGAGGAGATTCAAATGATCTCTGAAGTCTGTCGAGAAGGGGGGTTAAACGCTGATATCACTATACAAAAACTAGTTAAACCCAATATAATAACATTAGATTCCATATGGAATACGATAATGACACTTGAGAAATCCATATCATCATTAGCTAGTTCAATAAATGCTTCACATAATGCAATACAAAATATAGAACCCAAGGTAAACGAACAAGAAAGTAAGATTAATGATATGTCAGAAAAAATAACAAGAGTACAAGAGGTACAAAACACCTCGATTCAGTCAGATAGTATGTTGAGGAGAAAATTAGAAAATATGGAGAATAAGATGCGATATTTAAATCTAAGAATTTTAAATTTTCCATCCATTAAGTTGATTTCTCCTAAAGAACAATTTAAAAAATATCTTACAGATATTTTATTACTACCCACTGCATCTATACCAATAATATCTAAGATTTATTATGTACCAACATTGAAGAAAGTTAATAACCCAGAAACTGCAGTCTTTAATCTGAATCTTGAGACAGAACTTACTGCATTTCTGGAGACTTCTAATGAAGGACAGGTAGACTATCGAGGAACTGTAGTAGTATCGTTTATATATACTATGGATAGAGATTTAGTCCTAAGAATGTTTCTAAAAAAACAAAACAAGTTATACCTAGGACAAAAAGTCTGGATATACCCAGACATTGTGAGAGATACACAAATTCGTAGGAAATCTTTTGTGTCAGGAAGCAAGGAAGCTGGGTACCCAGATAAATATTAGGTACCCATGCAAATGTGTGTTACAACATAATGGGAAAAGTTATATTTTTTAGGATCCATTACATCTGAGGGATTATTCAGATAGTTGTAAGGGTGGAACCAGTATTACCTGACCTGTCCAGGTGCAATTAGATGTGAAAGGTTGAAATATCCTTCTTTTTCTTCTTTATTAAGTATTTAGTTGTCAAGAAATGTTCTGTTGACCTAAGATCCTTTTATTTCTTCTTATCTTAGGCAGGAAATATAGTTTACATTAAGTATATTGACCTATGCTGATATGTTTATAATTTTGTTAGAAATTAAGATTCAATTTGATGTAGATTTTTCTGTTTGTATGAATGAAAAATTGATAAATAATTAAAAAAAAACAAACAGTGCACTCGGCTGAGCAAACTGTTTTGCATTGGCCCCAAAGTCTCTTCCCTTGTAAATCAAATTACTACTGGAGGGTCCTAGCACTAGGTCACCATCTCCTCTGTCCTCGTTGAGGTATAGAGGGACAGGTCTTTCCTAACCTGGGCAGCCCCAAAAACAGGGTTTTCAAATCCCTGAGTCCAGGTGGTACACAGGGTTTCACCAGTCCTCCTACAAAGAAAATTGTAATAATCATGAAGATATATACAGAGGGATATCCCCATCAGCTTGTGAGTAGACTGGAAGGAAATCCTCCCGACATTGTTCACAAGCTGGGTTAGCCTGATTGCCCTGACTGAGCCTGAAAAACACAACTCATTTTACGCTCCACAACTATCTCCTCGAAATCCATAGAGGACTGCTCATAGATTCCCTCTATGGAGCTGCTTAAAAGCCTCTCAGAGAGATGGCCATTCCAGACCCCTCAAAGGGAGGTTACTGAATTTGAATGGATCTTCCCCCATTCACTAACCTGTTTTAGCTGTCATTTTCCAGGGTTTACTGGTAATCGACAGGATGATCGGGTTGCATGTACTTTTGAGATTTATAAATTACGGATTATGCCAGTACAGCCTACTTACGTGCATAGATGCTCATTTTTACGTGTACAGCTCTTTGAAATTTCACCTCGTTCTTTATTCATAGAATTGTTCTCAGCAAAACATCTCCACACAAAGGAGCAGGTATGAATGCGTGAGAGTAGTTTTCCTGGGATAATTTTCAAAGTGAAAGTACGCATATACTCTCACTGACAATTCGTGCAAAGTCCATGTGTAAAAGGTATACAGCCAGTCTTAAAATTACCTCTCCAAATGATCTGTGCTTTAGCCAAGAGATCCTAAATGACTAAGGAATAAATAGGAGTTTTATCACACAATCACGCAATGTTGTTTACCCTATCATAGTGCCCTATATCTCTGAGTTTCATTTTATACTGTTTTTGAATGGTGCTTGCAAACTGGTCTATGGTAGCTTTCAAGCCCAGAGAGGTTCCTCCTCAACATGACTGTAGAAAAAAAAAAAGATCTTTTGGAAAATAAAACCAAAGTGTGTCAAACTACACAAAACTGTTATAAAGAAAACCAGATGCAAGTTCTTCTAACTGTTTTCGTGTGGAACAATAGTGACATCCACTGTTAATTAAGTTAACCAAATCATGTCTGCTTTCTGATATATTCCAGACCCTTTCTCTGTTTCTGACGGTTCATAATCTGATTCTAAATTAGATAGCAACTATTTAATGTGTTTATCATGTTCCCCGGGGCATGACTTCTTTTTCGTTTGCGCAAAGAGCAGCTAACAAATGTAAGTCGAGTTAGAGGCAAGAAAAAATTTAATAAACTGTTCATTACAGAATAACGTACCCACATTTTTTACCCACAGTAAAACCTGTAGTTCTCATAGAATTCAGTGTATGTTGCAGTATAGATCCCACCTTATTAATAAGTTAACCATGGGTTACCTCTTATGCATCTTGTTTACATTTTAAAATAAATAATGATGCCAGTAATTACAAGAAATGCCTAAGCAAAGACAAAAATATTAGAGAATGTGGTAATAACTGATTTCGGAAATAGGCTTATTGCTCCAGCACTCAAACTGGATTCTCCTCTATGTTTATGCTTCTATCACAGCAAGAAGTTGTACTATATCCTTCAGAGGGATAGGTGCAATTCTTTGACACAGAAATACCTTAAGGAGGTAATTTTCAAAGCATTATGTGAGGGCTGAGCTCATAAAATTAGCATATATGGATGTAATGTTGTACATACATGAATACATGCTATTTTAGAAAGCTTGCAAGTATCTGTGTAGTTGTGTGATTATGCACAACAATAAGCACTAATAAATGGACATGGTTTACAAGTATGTACATACTTCTGTATTTTATAAAAGTAAACTATGCACAGACGCTTTTACGTCTGCTATTTAATATGCCAAATTCATACCTCACTTGTCTTTTTTGGTCTTAGTGCTTGGCATGGTGGAAACTGTTGGAGATAAAAGAATGCAGCATGGAGGGAGTTCTTGGGACAGTGAGAGCAATGGTTGTAATGGTAATTTTTTTTTGTGATTTGTCAGCTCTTTCTTTGAAGCATCATTCATGCATTATGTTTTGGTTTGTATAGTGTTTATCAGTGTGTCTAATAATATGGTTGGTTGCCTTTCAATATATGTGGCTCTATTTATCAGACTGTGTTTGTCTGGGGTTACTGATTGTCCGATTATGTGCCTAGTGGTGGTAGTAGTTAGTTTAGTTTAGGTGATTGGTTTGGTATAGATGTTGGGTCTGGTGTAACTGGTTGTGGTATGAATGTGTGGATTCTGTGGCAGTAGCGTATGCCAGAGGAAAAGACAGCAGAGGAGGAGGAGTAAGTACCCCATTGAAAGAGTATGTAGAACTCAAATGGTTTTTGGGAGCAAGTCAAGTGCAGATTCAGGTTCAATAAGGAAGTCATAGCATATTTCTGCCAGTGTTAGGAGGAATATCTGTGATATTATAGAAAATCCATGCCTTCCCATTCCACCTCAAGCTCACCAAAGCCCTGGCCTTTTTCACCACCGGCACATTTCAGACCCCTCACGAGATAACTGCTGGAAGAATCCAGTCAGCCAAATCCTTTTGTATTGAGCAGAAGGGGTATGCAGAGTAAAAAAAAAATCATAGATCATAGTCATTTGTCGGGTTCATCTCAAATGAAAAAAAAAATTTCATTTCTTCAAGTCATTTGTTTTTTTTTTTTAATTTACATTGAAGTCAAACAGGGAAGAGCTCCATAAGCCGCAAAAGCCCCACTGGGACCTGGACCCAGCCCAATGAAAAAATGGGCTGGATCCAGGTTCAATCACTGAGGCCCAGGTCCGATAGTTGAGGCCCAAGTCTGGGCCAGGCCTGACATTGGAGCCCTGCCTAAGGCTGGGTCCTGCCACCGAGGGCATGTCTAGATGAAGTGATTGCCTAAGGCCAGGTCCTGTTGGCCTAGCCAAGAGGCCCAGAACTAGGCCATTTTCTTTCTTCTTCTGTCTAATAAAAATGACACCATCCACCTGAAGGATGAGCTGTAGTGACTCCACTGCAGCAAATTTATCCCAAGCAGATGGAACCGTTTGGATGTACAGCTGTACATTTCAATGGCCACACAACATGTCCTTTGGATGAATAGTATCATTTATATTTATTTATTTGAAGGTTTTTATATACCAATAACAGTTTGCATATTGTATCGGTTTACATGGAACAGATAATAATAAGTAACAGTTACATGGAACAATTGGTTGCATAATATGATAAGATATGGTACATAATTATAAGCATAGTAGTAACTATAAACATAGTAATAATTAATAACTATAAACATGGTGCTAATTAAATGAGAATGATATCAGAGTTTTACGTGAAGAATCTAGCAATTAACATACGGGGGCTTCAGAGCGGTTTACATTTAACTTAAGGAGGGATAAAGTAGGAGGAAGAGAGGGATGGCAGGAGAGGGTAAAAAACAAAGTTAAAGGGGGAGGGTGCAGGGGGGGGAGGGAAGGCGTGGAGGGAGAAGGGTGGTACCGAGGGGTGAGGGGGGGGGCAGCATTAGGGGTAGGCTTGTTTGAAGAGCCAAGTTTTTAATTTTTTTTTGAATTTCTGAATATTTGACAGAAGAAGAAAGAAGATGGCAGAAAGCTTGGTCCTAGATCACTGAGCCTGGGCCTTGGCGACAGACCCTGGCTTTGTGCTTGGCCCTGGAGTAGGGCATACACCTAGGCCCAGTCCCAGGCCTTGGCAATGGACCTGGTCTTGGTTCAGGCCCTGTCACTGAGCATGGGCCTAGGCCTGGGCCTAGATCTGGACCTCAATACAAGACCCAATTGAACCTGGCATCAGGTTGATCCTAGATAATGGGACCTACTCTCAGTGTTGCGACCGTCACTGCCTGACGTCTCCACTCCGCCCTCCTTACCTCTTTGGCGACGCCCTCCTGGGTTGATGGAAGTTTGGCTGCCATGGCGTCATCTTGCCGACCTCCTCTGGCATTACCGGACCGGCTAGACGCTGCCTTCTGCCAAGTTCTCCTGAGGCTTAAGGGCGCGCGTGCGGCATGGCCCTGACTCAAGTACCAACAGTGGCGCGAACCTCAGGGGCGTCCCCCTAAGATGATGTCATCATCTTCGGATATTTAAAGGTCTTTCATTTCGCTAACTAATCGAGTTAGCAAAGGGTTTCCTCCCTAGCTGCCTCCAGGTATTGCTGCAGATGGGATTCGCTCTCCGCATACCTTGCTACTCTGCCTCCTCAGACTTTACCAGGGGTACCCGCTCCTCGTGGGCCTTGCTCTCTCTTTTACTTTTCAGGTCGGTCTGGAACCGGTACTCGCTCCTCAAGGGCCCACGTTCCCGGACCTGCTACTGAATATAACTTCTACCAGGAAGTCACCGCTGCCTACAACACCAATGAGTTACCCTCTCTCTCTCAGAGCTTTCCCTGGAACCAGGTACTTTCTCCTCGAGGGCCTACTTCATTCCAGCTCCTGGGCTGTTCTAAGAGACTACAGTGTGAGTGTTACCATCAAGGTTCTGTTCCTGAACTCTGCATACTCTGCCTACTCACTATCTCAGTTTTTCTACAGCTCAGCCTTCCTGGGATAGCTGTTCCAATGCCTGAGGGACTACAGCCCAGCTGTGCTCTTCCAGCTCACTACTGCCACCTCTGGCGGTTCTCAAAAACTGTTTAATAAAATAACTTGTGTGTACCTGTCTCCAAACTCTGAGCCTGACTGGTGGTCCCTCTCGGGATCTTCCCCCGAGGGTGTGGTCAGCTGCCACCGGCACAAGGATCCACCCACAACTATCACAAATACTAACCTACACCCAGATCTGGCCTTGGAAATGGGACCTGGCCTTGGGCTGGGCCTATTCTTTGGTCTGTGCCTTGACAATGGAACCCAGCCTTATGCCTGGCCCCTGTATCAGGCCTGGGCCTCAGCAATGGGTCTTGACCTCAGTCTAGGTCCCCCCTCCCCCTAAAAAGGGGGAGGGGGGGATTTCTAGGGGATATATTTGAGTAAAATGGCTGCCAGTTATGCTGTACAATAGCATTCTTTGTTCAATTATGGTTGCATTTTATTATGTACATGGTGCACATCTGTTTTTGTTTCATGCCAATAAAAGATATAAATGAAAAAAAATGAATGCACATCCCTAGTGAGCTGAGTAACCCCCACTGATGATGTGCCTTAGTTATGGATCAATATCTTTTCTATCACTTTTTCTACTGAAGTTCAAGATTTAGGAGTCATACTAGATTCCCACTTATCTTTAAAGCCTCAGATAAATAATGTGTTGAAATCTTCCTTCTATAAACTTTGATTAGGGAGCTCAAATACATTCTTCTCAGAGATGAGTTTTGCATGTTAGTACAAGCTTTTGTTTTGACAGTGATAGATTATTGCAGTGCACTTTGGACATCCTAAATGTCAATTAAAACTTTTGTTGTTGATTCAAAATTCCACTGCACTTTATAAGACATATTATCCCCAAACTTATAGATTTGTTACTTTGGTTTTTAAGGTTCTTAAACATGATGGTCTTTGCCATTTAGTTGATATATTATGTACATACTGTCAAGGGTTTGAGCCACCAGTCTGTCTCCCAGTCACAATCTGGCTGGGATTCTCTAGTTGAATAAGAAACTGAAATGCTGGTTAAGTCTCTGAAGGTGTTTCTCCATGGTCCTGCTGCCAGACTCCTACTTACAGCTTCACCTGGTTCCTCCTTTGGAGGCTCTCCAGGCCAGATACTGCAGTCTCTATTGCCTACTTTTACCCCATTCCTTCCAGGGTGTCATAGCTATGGATTTGGGTTCTCTTACCCCAGTTGGTGAGCTGGGCTTAAGCAAACATAGTCCCAGGGTGTCCTGGCAGTTGAAAGTCTCTATCCCTTTACTTTACCAAACATCAATAGCCCCAAAATTATGCAGTAATAAAGCAAAGCAACTCTTTCCTTAATCCTCATTCATCCTGCTTGCAGTTGCTTCCTCTACAGCTTGGGACTGGCATGCACTCTATGGGCCTAGTTCTAGGGGAGCCAGGCCCTGCTGTCATCTCTCACCATAGTCTGCAGGTGAAGTTTGTACTTCCCCTTTTACTATAGCTGCTACTACATCCACCCATGGAAGTATTCACTTAAAGCTCCTTACCTGAGTATATTCCCTGAGTATATCCTCTTCTGGAAGGGGTCTCTGCCACGCATCTTCCTGGTCCATCAATTCAGGCTCATCCTTGGGGCCAGAGTCTTAGCCAGACTATGTGGCACCTATGGCCAAGTGCCGATCCTACACCTCTCCAACTCTCCCCTCTACTGCCCCCTCTCAGTCCTCCATCTTCTCCTCACTAAGTTGCTCCTTTTACCATCTCCAGCTGTCTGGCTCTCTTGTTCTTCCCCTCAACAGTTGCATCCTTTCTTGTGCTCTAGAAGCCCCCTCACCTCCAAATCCTCCTCTCCCCCCTCTCATCTTCCACAGGTATCTTCCAACCAATCATATCTTCTACTCTTTCCTAGGACCAGTGTATGGGTATAAAGCACCCTAAGTGAACCTTACAATCTTGCACCTACCTCCTTCCCGGTTGCACCCTTCCCCCACACAATTCTAAATTATGCATTCGTAATAACATATTTTACATGAAAAAAAGACTCTCTGAGGTAAAAATATCACTTATAGCATGTATATTATATTTACAAGCACTGCTGTGGTGCCAACCAGAAACCCAACAAAATAAATAAATAAATAAATAGACGACATTTGAACCCATATGGTATTAGGCCTATGGTAACACATACTAGATGTGGGTTTGGCCCTTGGAAAGCTATGTATTGAATTATAATTATAATATTGTAAACCTCCACTACCAAAACAGCCCTAACTTCCAGTACTCAAAATAGTAAATTGTTGTGGAAGTGGACCCTTGGGCCGGCTGAGTCTGATGGTGTTGCACTGTGGGGGTCCACAATGGGCGCGCAGTCAGGAGGCAGCACTGAAGAGGTGTTCAGAAGAAGGCTTCACAACTGGAAGCCCGAGGTCCCCCCAGGAGGAGCCCGTAGGGTCCCGGGCCTCTTGGACTTAGGTGTGACCCTATGCGACCAAGGACCAGAGAAACAGCCAAAGAGGTAGTCGACGGGAGCAGCTGAGCCCAGGAGGCCAGAAGAGACTTCACCCTTGGAAACCCTCCCAGGAGGAGCCCGTGAGGGCCCAAGCCGATGGGACTTAGGAGAATCCTCCGGGCAAGTGAAGAACCGGATACCGGTAGACGAGGAGAGAACTGGAGCCGAAGTCAATGGACGAAGCAGGGTTAGAAGCCAGAAGTCCGAAGCCAAAACCAGGGGTGAAAGCTGAAGTCGGAGTCAATGGACGAAGCAGAGTCAGAAGCCAGAAGTCAGAAGTCTGAAGCCAAAACCAAGGGCGGAAGCTAAATTTGGAGTCAATGGATGAAGCAGGGTCAGAAGTCTGAAGCCGAAGATAGACAGGAGTCCTGGAGCAGCAACTAGCAACTCAGAAAGAGCGAACCTCGTTGCAAGGCAGGGAAGGAGCCTAGCTGCAGGGTTTAAGTAGGCCTGCAGTGTCTGACGTCATCGGGAGGCAGTCCTAGTAGTTTCCCGCGCTAGCCCCTTTAAGTACAGAGCCCCCATGCATGTGCATGCCTAGGGGGCAGGGACAGACGTGAGGGATCGCCGGCGTCTCCTTCAAGGATGGAGTGCCGCGGCTGAGGCCAGGACAGGCCTTGTCGGCGTCTCGGCAGCCTGGGCCGGCCTCGAGGTGAGTGGAGAACCCGGGGCACGGCTCGGGGCTGTAACATAAATATCCTGTTTATGAAAAGGCAACACTGTAAATATTACACCATTTCCTAAAATAACAATATAACTCCTATTAGGAAAACAAAACAAGCCAGGCTGCTATAGATCCCTACACAGAAAATGCACACTAGCAGACTACCTCACCTCTATCACATGTGCAGAACACAGACAGACCTCACTAAATACAGAATAAAGAGACAATAAATTATAGATAGAAATGTGCAGACAAAAACTGAACTGAAAACTGCAAAAAGCCAGATTCTGTATGCAGTGCAATAAGGAAAAAGCAGAAACATCACCATTCCTCATAAAACATCAAACAATAAAATCAAGAAATATAAAACATCAATCATAATAGTAAAACCATACTAATAAAAAGAAATATTTCAAAACAGTGAACAAATAGAACAACATCCAATAATTAAAAACTCATATAAAACTTTTCCAAATGGCAAAAAAAATTTCAAAACAGCAGATACATTAAATAACAGCCACTAATTAAAACTAACAAGGATTAATAAATCCCCCGCTTTCCATATCTGGAAACTTTTAATTTCTAGATGCCCTGAAATTGTCATGGATTAGTGGGGGAGGGGGAGCTGTTTATTGCACACGGATATTCTCCCCTCTCTGTAATGCTCATTCACTCTCTCTTTCACGTTCTCAATCATGCACACCCACACTTGTTTGCTCTTTCATATGCTCAATCATACACACACACACATGCTTGTTCACTTTCACATGCTCAATTATACACACACATGTTCGTTTGCCCTCTCACATGCTCAGTCATACACACATACACACTCGCTCATGCTCTCTCTCACTTGCTCAAATCATACACATACAAACACCACATGCCCATTTGCTCTCACACATGCAGAATTGCACACCTATGCTTGCTCATTCTGTCAAATGCACAATCATACACACACTCATATATGTTCGCTCAATCTGTCTCACATGCACAATCATACTCACACTCATTTTCTCTTTTTCATACACAATTATTACCACACATATGCTCATTTGCTTTCTCTCTCACATGCACAATCATATATACACATGCTTATTCACTCTGTCACATGCTCAGTCATACACATATATGCTCATTTGTTCTCACACATGCTCAATCATGCACATACATGCTCATTCACTCTCTCGCACACTCATTCATACACACAAATGCATGTTCGCTTTCTCATATGTTCAATCATTCACACACATACATGCTCTGCTCTCTCTCACATATGCTGAATTATATACACACACATGTCCATTTGCTCTCACATGGTCAATCATGCACACACACATACACACACACATACACACACACTCATTCGCTCCCTCTCATATGCTCACACAAACACACATGATCCTGTGCTGTGTCTCTGTCATACACATAAGATCAACCATACACACACACACATGCTGAATCACAAACACACATACTCACACATGGGGCTTTGTTCTCTCTCTCTCTCACATACACACACACAAACACACATACACGTTTCATAATATTTTCATCACTTTCTCATTATATTTAATTTTTTACCATCATTAATATTAAGTTTTATACTACTAATCATTTTTTTACATTGAAGGCTGCCTATGAACCTCCGTGGACAGAGCACATTTATGAATATGCCAATCTAGTCTTAAATAAGGTACGAACCTATGGAATTTTATATTTTGTTTTTCATTAAAGTGAAAAATCAATTAATTTTTAAGGTTTGAGCATGTGCAAAGCACATTTCGCTGTTTTAGTTGACAATCAATTTTATCTGTCTTTTATCTTGCTGTAATTCTTTTGCCCCCCTCTTTTTCCTCTTCTTTGTTTTCCAGAACATGTCTGTACCTTTTTTATTCGTAATTTGAACAGATATCTATTTTTATTAATTATTTTATATGATTACTATTTCTCTGTATGCTTAATTGTTTATGTTAAGCTGATTTTGTGTCTGTGTTTTTTAATCATATTTTAAATTTCTCTGATTTTTTTAATTTAAATTCTTAATTCAGATTATTTATTTATTTTATAGCTCCTGAAGCAGCCCCTTGATGGGCGAAACTCAGGCCTAGAGTCGGGCAATTAATAAACAGATTTTCAAAGAACTTTCGGCTTATCCTTGTTTTGATAGTATGGGCAAAGGCTATCGACACCATTTTGATTACTTGCAGCCGATGACGAGATCGCTCCCAGACCCCCGCTGGACCCCCAGGGACTTTTAGCACGTCTTTGGGGGATCAGGAGGCCCACCCAAGCTGGCCAAAAGTCCCTGGGGGTCCAGCGGGGGTCCCAGAGCGATCTCCTGCCCTCGGGCTGTCGCCTGCCAGTAATCAAAATGGTGCCGATGGCCTTTGCCCATACTATGTCACAGGGGCTATCGGCGCCATTGGTCGGTTGCTTCTACCCTGTGACAGGGGCTGACCAATGGCACCGGTAGCCCCTGTGACATAGTATGGGCAAAGGCTATCAGCGCCATTTTGAATACTGGCAGCCGATGGCTCGAGGGCAGGAGATCGCTCCGGGACCCCCGCTGGACCCCCAGGGACTTTTGGCCAGCTTGGGGAGCCTCCTAACACCCTCAAGTCTTGCCAAAAGTCCCTTGGGGTCCAGCGGGGGTCAGGGAGCGATCTCGTCGTCGGCTGCCAGTAATCAAAATGGCCCCGATAGCCTTTGCACATACTATGTCACAGGGGCTACCGGTGCCATTGGTCAGCCCCTGTCACATGGCAGGAGCACAAGATGGTGCCGATGGCCATGTGACAGGGGCTGACCAATGGCACCGGTAGCCCCTGTGACATAGGTCAGAGGCTATCGGCGCCATTTTGAGCGAGGCAGGCACGCTGGGCTCGGAGAGACAAATCGCTCACGGGACCCTGCTGGACCACCAGGGATGTTAGTAAGTCTTGGGGAGGGATCGGGATGGTGGTGGTGGGGGGGGGGGGGTTGTATTATAGTTAATTGTAATGCTTGGGGTGGTTTTTAATTTAAAAAAATAAAATGTGCCCCTCCCCCCATACAAACCCGAAAAACAGATTTTCCCCGAAGTTCAGGGAAAATCCTTGTCGGGGTTCAGGGCCCCCGATCCACGATGAATTAGGCAATTTTGTTGAAATTGCCTAATCCCTGATAAACATTGCACATCTCTAATACCTAATTCTATCTTGCGTACTGCAAATTAACAGCTACTAGTAGCCCCACCTATTAAGGATCTTTATTTTCCAGAGATTTGTAAAAATACTTTTTCTTTGCTGGGATCGATGATAAGTTCTTGATGAATTTTAAAAAATCAAAGATTATAGGTTAGTCAGAAAACAACAAAAAGCCCTTGTATTTTCAGGAAGCCTTTTTTTTTTAGATTCTAATTCATTTAACTTGGTCCTTTTCTTACTTAGGTGACTTCATGGCTACTTGCTTTTTTATGGGATTTTATGATTTTAATGCTGCCTATTTAAGTTGTTTGTCTCATATTGTTTATTTTTTATTGTTTGATACCTGTATTCTGCTAAGTATGATTTGTTTTATTATAGGCAGATTATAAGAAGTCTAAAATAAATAAAATAATAAATGTTATAGGTTCTTCAAAGCTGGAGGACAAATAGCTGGAGGAGGAGTAGCCTAGTGGATAGAGCAATGGGCTACCAACCAGGAGACCAGTGTTCAAGTCCCACTGTCACTCCTTGTGACTTTGGGCAAGTCTCTTTACTCTTTATATCCTCAGGTATAAAACTTAGATTGTAAGCTCTCTGGGGATAGGGAAATACCTACAGGCCCTTAATGTAAACCAATGTGATATCTCAGATTGAATGTCGGTATATAAATAAAGCTACCTGAGCCTCCACTTTTTCTTTTTGTCTACATAGCTTGCAATTTATTTTTTCCTGATGAACCATTATTATTGAGGGCCTTTGCGCTATCTGAAAGGTAGCATAAGGGAGCATTTTGTAAGACTTTCTATGGGCCATCAAACAACCAGTAGAGTGTGGAGGTATCTCTTCATCATCTATCCTGAAGGAGATTTTAGATAAACTGGCTGTTTACTTTAAATCTAGCTGCGGTGAGCTGGTCCGTAATAGGTTTGTAATACTCTCTCAGTAGAAGTGTCATATGTTTATTTTTGGCCTTAACAGCTTCATGATTACAAGTTATGTTTTGGCTTTGCAAACTAGGGAAGAGGTAGAATATTTTACCACTTGTTTGGCACTGTTGCACCTGTCTTTTGGAGATAGGAATGGATGGTAACAACTTGTGGAACAGTGCATTTTGTACTACATAGCACCTACCAGCTCTACTATATGACACTTCCTGTTTTTCAAAACATGTTGTTAGGAATGTGATGAAGCCATTGATGTAGTCAAAGTTTTCATATAATTGTGTTCTAGTTGCACTTTGATTTTATTACATCTTAGGAACAATATAAGTTCCCAGTGTACCTGGCTTTGCTGTATAGACCCTCTAGGACTTGGAGGAGATAAGTCTTAAGTGGAGTAAAAATGGCTTAGGGGAAATATGGGCAGAACACAAAACAAGCCCTGAGGAGCTTTATTTCTATTGCACATCCTTACATAATGTTGCAGAAGTGAGGCTGCAGATAGGGTAGTTGTCAGCAGGAGAAAGTTAATTGGAATGATAATGATGCTGCTGTACATGCATGCCAGTGTGTTAGGAAACCTGGTCCTCTCAGCTTTCATGAGCACTATGTTTTATCTGTGCATAATAAAGCCTTGAATGATATCCTATTGGTACAGTGTGAGTTTCCTAAATATGACAGGATGGAAAGTTAGAGCTGCAGTCTTGGCTAGAGGTAGAAGGACTAGATGGTCACTAGTTACTATGTGATTGAAAATGCACACAGAAAGACAATGGTGAAACCTCTTAGATGTGAGTTGGATGTACTTACCTTTGGTCTACTCCTGTCTCATGTGCAGCTGGTGTAGCCACTTCTCTAATTGGAGCAACTCCCGGACTTTCTTCATGAAGTTTTCTATCTGTTGAGACTAGAAGATTGGAAGATATGCTATTAGATTACATATGTTGCTTAAGGCCCATCCATAACTGCACATTCCTTTGGTACCATCTTACTCTAAGTAAACCACCCAGGGTACATTCTTCTCATTTTCACTGTCACGGTAGTGGCTAATAGATATAAAGGTCTGGGTTTTCCAATAGTGTATCACAGTGAGAAGTTCACTAGATGTTACCCAGGATATATTTATAATGGGATAATAAATAAACACTCTTTTATGAAAGAATCAGATTGTATTTAATGAAATAAGCTGGCATGAGATTAGGTAGATTTCAATAAAAGAAGTATTCATTGAGATAGAATGTTATTAGCAATTCAAACTTTGCATCAGCATTCAACTATTTAGTTAAATAAACTTTTTTTTAATATCCTTTATTTTTCATTTTCCAAGATACACATCTGCAATAGCAACATAGTGATAAACACAACAGATACACAACATGGTTACAGTCGTCTAACCAATTATTCCCTCCCCCCATCCCTCCCCTATCTACTTCTCAATCTTGATCAGTCAAAAACATAGGCAGGACCCATTCTCCAGTGTGTTTGAAACTTATGGACCAGAACATCGCCAATTATTATTATTTTTCTGTCAGCCCAAACAGTCAACGCATCGCTAGTAGATTGTTTCTGACTTTGGTGTTAAGGGACACCAAGTATATGCACCACGTGTCCATGTAGTTAGCATAGTTCTTTGGGGACGAGCTGCAAGCCGTCATGAGCTCGTAAGTAGCCATTCTATGCAGTCGTATTCTCCAATACGTGCCGGAAGGGACTTCTTTTACTGTTCAATGTTCTAGAATCAATTTCTTAGCCAGAAGAAATACCTTGCACAGGATCATCCACTGTGTGTCTATAAGAAAGTGTCAGATCCCTGCCCCATTTTAAAAAAAGCACAACTGTGGCAATGGCGGTATCTCCACACACAGCAGACAACTTACATATTTTAAAATCCTTCCCCAGTACTTCTTTAGTCCTGGACATTTCCAAAATAAATGGTATAATGTTCCAGGTGCCTTATTACATTTCATACATGCATCTGTTGTAATCAGTTTGGCTCTAAATGCTAGGGATGTGCATTCATTTTCAACGAATGTGCAATCTGCAATGCATAAGTCCCTGTTTGTTTGATTCATGGGTTCGCAAAATGCATGGCGATCCCCCATGAATGAAACATATCATATTAGTTTCATTCTTTTGGTTTGCAGTGATTTCTTAGCGGCAGTTTGAAAAAGGAGAAGGCCATGTGGGAGTATCCATAGCAAAAACCAGCCCTTTCCTGTGAGTCATAAGTGACCTCACAGCCCTGTCATAGAGTGGGTCAGACAGGTTAAGAACATAAGAACCTAAGAAATTGCCATGCTGGGTCAGACTAAGGGTCCATCAAGCCCAGCATCCTGTTTCCAACAGAGGCCAAACCAGGCCACAAGAATCTGGCAATTACCCAAACACTAAGAAGATGTTATGCTCTACTCCTCAAGAAGGCGGCGTTAGCAATCTGTTATGAATCTCCTCTTCAAGAAGGCAGAGTTGGCAATCTGTTAGGAAACTGACTCCTGTGGAAGGAGGAGTTAGCAATCTGTAATGGTTCTGATGCTGGATGGGCGGAGCAATCAGATAGGAGTTAGCAATCTGTAATGGAAGCTCTGTGTTAGAGCTGGGAGATAGCAATCTTGTTATGGTTCGGCTCCTGTGGTAGGAGGAGTTAGCAATCTTGTTATGAACTGCTCCTGTAGAGGGAGAAGTTAGCAAACTGTTATGCATTGACTCCTGTAGAAGGGAGGAGTTAACAATCTGTTAGGGACTCCGTGAAGAGTTAGCAATCTGTTACCAGCGGAGTGCTTGGAGAGGGCACTCGGCTGTAAAGGAATGTAAATAGGTGGATCCTTGGGCCGATGGCAGATGACTGCGCCCCCAGGAGGATATCCTGAGAGGGACCACCGGCTAGGCTTGGGTATGGAGACAGACACAGATAGTTCTTTTATTAGACAGGTTAGTAGAACCACCAGAGGTGGAAGTAGTGAGTTGATATGCCCGGCAGAACTGAAGTCCCTCAGGAACTGGAACAGTGATCCCAAGGTTGCTGAGCTGTAGAGAAACTATAGATAGTGAGTAGACAGAGTATACTGCGTTCATAGCCAGAACTAGATGACAAAATTCACATAAGGACTTAAGGAGGCTCAGTAGCTGGAAAGGGTTAGGCCCTCGAGGAGCGAGTACCTGGTTCCAGAGAAAGCTCAGAGAGAGCGATGGTAACTCACAAATGTCTGTATCTGCGATAGCTTCCAGGCAGTAGAGAATCATCAGAGTGTTCAGGAACATAGGCCCTCGAGGAGCGAGTACAGGTTCCTATCTGCAATCTGAAATAAAGAAAAGATAGCGAGGCCCCCGAGGAGCGGGTACCCCTGGTAAGTCCGAGGAGTCAGAGTAGCGTGGACGAATCCTTGCTAACTCGATTTGTTAGCAAATACTGAGACCTTTTATATTGGAAGCGGATGACATCATCCAGGGGGACGCCCCCAAGGTTCGCGCCCTTGCTGGTACATCAATCATAGCACGCGCGGACGAATGGGGCATGTAGAGACATCATGGCCAGGCTGACCACACTACTTATACAGGCCGCATTTCTTCTGAAATCTTCTCTCCTTTGAGGTCAAGTGACCATGACCAAGTTGTATCGGTTCCTCTTTATCAACAGCAGGAATTGCTGGACCCATCCGAGGTGCAGGGGGACATGGTGTATCCGCAGCATCGTGCCGGTCTGGGGACGCCAGAGAGAGAAGGCAAGAAGACGCTGCAGCAGCTAAGCATCCATCAGACCCGGAGGGAGTCGCCACAGAAGTAAAGAGGGCGGAGTGAGGGCGTCGAACAGCGATGGAACCAACAGTACCCCCCTTCAAAGGGCGATCTCCTCTTCGGGTACCAGGCTTAGGTTTCAAAGGATGCACGAGGTGAAACTGATGAAGCTCTCTTTATCCAAGATATTGGTCTGAGGCTCCCAAGTGATCAAATCAGGGCCGAAGCCTTCTCAAATCAGAAGGTATTCAAAATTCTTTCCTCTGTAGCGAACATCCAGAATCTCTTTGATCTTGATTTCCAATTCGTCTTCTGCAAAGGTGACAGATTGATCTTGAGATTAGGAAGAATCTTTCAGAGTGTAATTGATGATAGCAGCAGCAATGGGTAGAGCTGCTGTGAACCTCACTGAGGAATTCAGTGGATGTGGTGATGTGAAGAATGTCCAAATTCCACTTGTAAAGATGACTCTCCAGTAGATGATGCTGGATGAGAGATGGTAGTATTTAGCAGCAACAGCTAACTGCTATAAACGCCACTGAGACTTCAACGGAAGTGGTGATGTTACGTCCAACCCTACTTCTAAAGGTAACTCTTCACTGAATAACAAGATGAGGTGTTGAATTCAGCAGTAATAGCTCAGCTGCTGTGACATCACTGAACCTTCAGTGGAAGTGGTGAAGTTGGGGTCCGTCCAACCCCACTTCTAAGTGTACATCTTCAGTAATGTAACAAGATGAGTGTTGAATTCAGCAGCAATAACCTAGCTGCTATGGACATTCCAGAATCTTCAGTGGAAGTGGTGATGTTGGGGGTACATCCAACCCCACTTCTAAGGGTTTATCTTCAGTAATGTAACTGGGTGAGATGTTGAATTCAGCAGCAATGTCCTAGCTGCTATGGACATCACAGAATCTTCAACAGAAGTGGCAATGTTGGGGTACGTCCAAAAACCCACTTCTGGATAACTCTTCCGTAGATGAAGCTGGAAGAGAGATGGTGGTAGCACCAGCAATTCAAACAGGCTGGTAGCTAGAGATATCTTCTTCGGATCTAATTGTGTTGAAGTACTTCAGACACGACTTCCGAGTGAAACAATCGTAGCAGATATCTCTAAGTTATAGTCCATGAAGACGGTAAAGATGTAGAGCTCCATCTAGCCATGGTGAATATAGCAACCACTATGAATATCAGCAGCCAAGTAGAACTGCTGTGGACGTCATAAAGATCCTCAAGAGAAGTGGCAATGTAAAGGAATGTCCAAAGCCCACTTCAAGTTGTGAAGCAATAATGGATCTTCAAATTTGACAAAAGGATTCCTCAGGTCTTCCACAAGTCTGAGAATAAGGTTGCCTCCTGCCCCTGAGTCCAACAGGGCTCATGACTGATTCAGAGGTCATGAACCATGACTGATTCAGAGGTCACAGAGACTGAATGAGAGAGCGGAGGAGATAATGCAGTATGGCCCAAGAACAGTCCTCCCACGGGACTTAGGCCCGTCCATTTCCCGGACGAATGGAGCATGTAGAGACATCATGGCCGGGCTGACCACAGTACTTACACAGGCCGCATTTCTTCTGAAATCTTCTCTCCTTTGAGGTCAAGTGACCATGACCAAGTTGTATCAGTTCCTCTTTATCAACGGCAAGAATTGCTGGACCCATCCGAGGTGCAGGGGTACTGGCCTGTTTCAACCCAGTTAACACCTTAGGCCGGAGTTCCTTCACCTTGTCTCGGAACCGACAATCAATCCGAGTAGCTAAGGCTATCAATTCTTCCAGCGAGTCAGCTGTCTGGTGAGGGGCCAACTCGTCTTTCAAGTGGGTATACAGGCCTCTGCAGAAGAAGGTCTTGAGACATCTGGGGTCCCTGCGAAGTTCCGCTGCAAGAGTCTTAAATTCTATGGCAAATTCAGCCACTGATCTGTTGCCTTGCTTCAACTCCACCAAAGCAAACCCAGCAACAGACATACGAGCAGGGTCATCAAAAACGGATTTAAACAAATCCATAAATCCTTCTATGTCCTGCAAAATAGGGTCCTTGCATTCCCACAAGGTAGATACCTATGACAAGGCTCTCCCATCCAAGTATGGCAGGATGTAGGCGGTCTTAGAGAGGCCCGTGGGAAACAATGAAGGCTGTAAGGTAAAATGCATTCTGCACTGGTTCAAAAAGCCCCACATCTTCTGGAGTTCTCCGGAGAAGCGAATAGGCGCAGCCAATAGAACAGCAGTCTTTAAAGTTACCTCCTGTAACTGACCTTCTTGTGTAGAAGCTGTGTCTTGTATTTTCTGTGTGTGAAGCTGATGGAATGCTGCAGTAAGTTTCTCCAAGGTTTCTTGCTGTTCTGAGATGTGTTGAGCCAGGCCCGATATAGCCTGCAATTGGAGAGGTGTGCAAGGTCCATGGAGTTACTGACATCCCATACCTTAAGCTGGAATCCCAGGAGTACTGCTTCTCCAATTTAAAGCCGGATCCACTGGAGTTAGCAATCTGTTATGCTCTACTCCTCAGGAAGGCAGAGTTAGCAATCTGTTATGAATCTCCTCTTCAAGAAGGCGGAGTTAGCAATCTGTTAGGAAACTGACTCCTGTGGAAGGAGGAGTTAGCAATCTGTAATGGTTCTGATGCTGGATGGGCGGAACAATCAGATAGGAGTTAGCAATCTGTAATGAAAGCTCTATATTAGAGCTGGAAGATAGCAATCTTGTTATGGTTCGGCTCCCGTGGTAGGAGGAGTTAGCAATCTTGTTATGAACTGCTCCTGTAGAGGGAGAAGTTAGCAAACTGTTATGCATTGACTCCTGTAGAAGGGAGGAGTTAACAATCTGTTAGGGACTCCGTGAAGAGTTAGCAATCTGTTACCAGCGGAGTGCTTGGAGAGGGCACTCGGCTGTAAAGGAATGTAAATAGGTGGATCTGTGGGCTGATGGCAGATGACTGCGCCCCCAGGAGGATATCCTGAGAGGGACCACCGGCTAGACTTGGATATGGAGACAGACACAGATAGTTCTTTTATTAGACAGGTTAGTAGAACCACCAGAGGTGGCAGTAGTGAGCTGATATTCCCGGCAGGGCTGAAGTCCCTCAGGAACTGCAACAGCGAACCCAGGGTTGCTGAGCTGTAGAGAAACTATAGATAGTGAGTAGACAAGGTATGTTGTGTTCATAGCCAGAAATAGATGACAAAACTCACATAAGGTCTTAAGGAGGCTCAGTAGCTGGAAAGGGTTAGGTCCTCGAGGAGCGAGTACCTGGTTCCAGAGAAAGCTCTGAGAGAGCGATGGTAACTCACAAATGTCTGTATCTGCGATAGCTTCCAGGCAGTAGAGAATCTTCAGAGTGTTCAGGAACATAGTCCCTCGAGGAGCGAGAACCAGTTCCTATCTGCAATCTGAAATAAAGAAAAGAGAGCGAGGCCTCTGACGAGCGGGTTCCCCTGGTAAGTCCAAGGAGGCAGAGTAGCGTGGATGAATCCTTGCTAACTCGATTTGTTAGCAAATACTGAGACCTTTTATATTGGAAGCAGATGACATCATCCAGGGGGACGCCCCCGAGGTTCGGGCCCTTGCTGGTACATCAATCAGAGCACGCGCGTGCATGCGCCCTTACATCATCAGGAACATGGCGGATCCGCAGCGTCGTGCCAGTCCGGGGACGCTGGAGAGAAAAGGCAAGAAGACGCCGCATTAGCTAAGCATCCATCAGACCCGGAGGGAGTCGCCACAGAGGTAAAGGGGGCGGAGTGAGGGTGTCAAGCAGCGACGGATGCAACAGAAGATCCCATGCTACTGATGCAATTAATAGCAGTGGCTATTCCCTAAGTAAACTTGATTAATAGCAGTTAATGGACTTCTCCTCCAAGAACTTATCCAAACCTTTTTTGGCAAGGAGACGAGAATGCAACCTATTAGAGCTAAGCTAAGCATTTTTCTAATGCAGCCAATCGCTGCTCTCAGTGCTCTGTGATGCTGTTCCTGCTGACATTGTACTATTTATACCTTAGGCACGCAGCATTCCACACACTTTTTTCTTAGGTGGTGTCTGGGGAGGTGGCTTTACTCAGAGCTAGTCTGAGTGTCTCAAATCTGTATTCAATTGCTATTGCTGCTATGCTTGCTACTTTGATAGAATTTTCCATTGAAAAAGATATTTGCTCATTTTTGCTGCTGTGCCAGCCAGGCTATTTTACTGTACTTTTTTTTAAATTGAATTCAGACTGTCTCTCTGTCTCTCACACTGAGACAAGCTGCCAGCAGTGGAATTTTGCTGCTGATATTACCCCCTGGGGTAGGTTGCAGCCAGGGTTTGTGTGGTGTGGGTGGAAGATAGTGTGAGAGTTACAGTGGCTGTCTGGAAGTTGGTATTTTCAAAAAACAAGCAGCATCACTGTAGGAATTGGGCTTGCTCAGGCTTCCAGTCTTTTCTCTGTGTGTGGGTGTGTAGTTTTACACACTCACATATATTGATACAGAGGTGTTCAGTCACCAATAAATAAATAAATAAATAATTCTTTTAATTGGAATCCCTAGTAGGCAGTGACATTAAATCCATGATGTCAGGGAAAGCTAGATGTGGTCGATGATTGGAACTGGCAGAGGAGGCATTGGAAGAGGAGGCACTTCAAAAGGCAGTGCCAGTCCCCCATTAAAGTTAAAAACAGACCTGTTCTAATCTAAAATCTCTGGAGGGGCAGGCAGTTCCATCCGGAAAAAATTGAAATTTAAAGATGATGCACTGCCACCACCTGTTTCTGACCCTGTAGTTTTGGAGGTGAGGGAAGGGGAGGCTGAGTCATGCAAGACAAAAGGGCAAGACCCAAAAGCAACAGTGCAACAGCAGACTCTAGCTAGCGCTGAAAATGTAGCACAGACACTGTTTGTTTCTGATCCGATGAAGAATCATCTTGTGTGGGATTCTCATCATCAGAAATGGAAGAAGTAATAGCTGAAGAAGGTTTAGGAGGATTAGTTAGTTCTGTCTTAGCCTCCACTTCAGTGCTGCAGGGGAGAGATGGAACAGATGATGATGAGGAGGAAGAGCAGTCAGCACAGGCACAGAGTGTGATGCCCCTAGCATTGCTTCTCAGGGTGCACGCACTATTTCAACTCCAGTGCCAGCATCCACCCCCGAAGGCTATAGAGAAGGGATCATGAAATAAATCTGTGATCTGGAGCCACTTTAAAGTGACAGAGGACCCACGTTTTGCTCAGTGCAATTACTGTGCCAGGGCTATTAGCAAAGGCAAGCAAATGGGACATCTAACTAATTTTGGCATGATACATCATATGCAGAAGCAACACCCAACAGTACTGCCATCTGAGGATGGTGGCAGTACCAGTCAGGGGACCCTTTTTCCAGGCAGCATAAAGTGGTTGAAAAGGAGCAGAGACATCCCATGCCCTCAGCCCCTTCTAGCAGTAAGGTGGCAGGCCAGCAGCCCCCTGCCATGTGTCAGAAGCGACAACCCACCATGGAGGAAATGGGGTGGTGTTCAGTAATGCTATCTCGAGGAAGGAGGCAGGCAGCCTCAAAAGTTGTAAACAGGAGCATTGGGGAAATGATTTCCCTTGATGACCAGTCCTTGCAGGTAGTGGAGAATATGGGTTTCAAGCATTTGCTGAAGGTCTTAGTTCCAAATTACAAAGTCCCCTCCAGAACCACATTGAACAGAAAGGTCATCCCCAGCCTGTACAACCAGTGTCGCAGTTGCATCCAAGCGCTGCTAGCTAAGGCAGAGTGGAGGAGTGTGTATTTCACCTGCGATATCTGGACCGCCATGAATGCTGCACACTCTTACCTCTCCCTGACAGCACACTGGTGGGACCTGGCTGAGGCAGGGGCAGGCAGCAGCTCTATTAGTGAACAAATATCAGGGTGGAGGTGGGCTTTACTGCACACCCATCTGACGGATGAGGCCCATACCTCAGCCAATATTCTAGCATGCATCAGACAGATGCTGGTGGGCTGGCAGTTATACCAGTGAGACAGGAATCTTCAGGCAGGGTTCTTTGTCTCAGACAATGGTGCAAATATGGTAAAGGCAATATG
Organism: Rhinatrema bivittatum; assembly: GCF_901001135.1. NCBI lineage: Eukaryota > Metazoa > Chordata > Amphibia > Gymnophiona > Rhinatrematidae > Rhinatrema > Rhinatrema bivittatum. The sequence goes on from NC_042615.1 coordinate 769,215,506, forward strand.
TGACGGGCACTTTCAGAACATCCGATGTTTTGCATACACTCTGCACCTGGTAGTAAAGTCAGCTCTGGGGTGGGAGTCCAATTACCAAGAGAATGAATACCTGCATGCGTTAATACACAAGTGTAGGAACATAGCAGCGCACTTCCACAGAAGTGTGAAGGCGGGGCAGGTTCTCCAACAAAAGCAGACTGATTTGGAGTTGCCTCACAAGCTTCTCATTCAAGACATTGGTACCCAGTGGAATCCACCCATATGATGCTGCAGAGGTTAGTGGAGCAGCAGATACCCCTTCCTGAACTTTCTGTGGCAATGGACATAGGTGTGCAGAATCCCCTAGGGCATCATGATTGGTTAGTCATGAGTCAGCTGGTAAAAATCCTGCAGCCCTTCAAGGATGCCATGGAGGAGCTGAGTTCCAGAAGTGCCACCTTGGCTGACATCATCCCTATAGTTAATTTTCTGGAGGAAAATTTGGAGGGCTTTAAACAGGAAGAGGGAATGACAGCAGAGGTGCTGCATTGTCTGGACATTTTGCAGAAGCAGGTGCAAGAGAGATTAATACCTTTAACAAAAGACCACACATACAGGCTTGTGACAGTCTGTGATCCCCATGTGAAAGGGGAACTTACCCTACAGTCCAATTTTCTCACATTTGTGAAGGACCTGCTGTTAGAAAACGTCCGTGAACAGGAGTGCCATAGGCAGAGACAGATTAGGCATGAAGCAGAGGAGGAAACAGCAGGCACTTCAGAGAGTAGTGCAAGCCCAAGCAGGAGCAGCACTCTGTCAGCGACGGCTAGTACTTCCTCCTCCACTTCAGTACGCCAAAGCCATGTTGCCCCTAAATAAGCATCTGTTCTGGAATGGGCTAGAGCAAAAGCAGCTGGCAAGAAGGACTCTCAGCCCATCCAAGCAAAGGAGACACCAGCACAAATGTCAGTGTCATGGTATCTCACAGAGCCCATAGAGGACATGCAGACAGATCCGCTGGCATATTGGGTACACAAATCCACTGTCTGGCCACACCTAGCCAAAGTGGCTCAGTGATATCTGTCATGTTCACCAACCAGTGTACCCAGTGAACGTGTTTTTTCAATGACAGGGGATATCATGAGCCCTCACCGCTCAAGGCTGGCACCAGAGTTGATGGAAATGCTAGTGTTTTTGAAAATAAACATGCCTTTGCTTGGTTTTCCAAATTTTCCCTGTGAATGGCAAGATGAATAAAAGCAATTTAAAGTCTTGCAGCAGCTCCAACTGCCTCATATGCTCCAGATAATATCAGCACATGTACCTGACCTCAACCACTGTGCCTGTCTGTCCACTGTCCAGCACTTACATCACTACAAGGGCCTGACCTCAAACGCTGTGCCTGTCTGTCTAGCCCTTACATCACTACAAGGGCCTGACCTCAAACGCTGTGCCTGTCCATCCAGCTCTTACGTCACTACAAGGGCCTGACCTTAAATGCTGTGCCTGTCCGTCCAGCCCTTACGTCACTACAAGGGCCTGACCTTAAATGCTATGCATGCCTGTCCAGCCATTACGTCACTACAAGGGCCTGACCTCAAATGCTGTGCCTGCCTGTCCAGCCCTTACGTCACTACAAGGGCCTGACTCCAAACGCTGTGCCTGTCTGTCCAGCCCTTATGCCACTACAAGGGCCTGACCTACACTGTGCCTGTCTGTCCGCTGTCTATCCCTTATGTCACTACAAGGGCCTGACCCCAAACGCTGTGCCTGTCTGTCCAGCCCTTACGCCACTACAAGGGCCTAACCTCAAAATGCTTTGCCTGTCTGAGCTTAGTTCTAGTATTTCTAATTTCAGTTTCATGTATTTGTGCATCATTTCTTTACAGAATATTATTTTTCCTGTTTTGCAACATTTGGAATGTAAGAACATAAAAAGCTGACTTAAGATGGTTTGGAGCTTGCATATTTCATAAGCTCAATAGTTTTCATGACCTTCATAATATGGGCCATTTTCCCTAAATCTTTCTTAGGTGCTAACATTAGGGATGTGCAGAGGGACCGCATACGTTACATTCGGTATTCATATTTGTGGGGGGGCAGATACGTTGCATTCGTCAAGGGGGGGCCCCAATCCGTTCATGCATTCTATTCTTATCTGTTTCCCGGCTAAAATTGAATTAACTATAACCCCCACCCTGCTGACCCCCCCCCCCCCAAGACTTGCCAAAACTCCCTGGTGGTCCAGCGTTTGCTCTTACTATGTCACAGGGGCTATCGGTGCCATTTTGAATACTGGCAGCCGACGGCGTGAGTGCAGTAGATGGCTCCCGGACCCCTGCTGGATCACCAGGGAGTTTTGGTAAGTGTTGGGGGGGTCAGGAGGGTGGGGGTTTTGTTTAAATTCGCTCCTTTAGATGGCCAAATAATTTTGTGAAGATTAGTTGTATTCGTGGGAATCGCGATACGTTTCACTTCCCCACGAATACAACAAATATGGCCCTATATGTTGCGGATTGCTAATACGTTGCAAACGAATGCACATCCCTAGCTGACATTAATGTTTCTAGTACTATAGGAAACTGGTGGTAGTTGCACTCTAGTTCATTCTCTGTGTTCCCATAGTTTACAGAGGCACTGTGTAGGCTACAAAATAAACATAGGTTGATATTGTAGATTTGGACTTGAGTAGCAATTTTCTTATTTCTGAGAGCTCTTCAAGTTCCTTTGTCATCAGCTGAAGTACTTAAGCAGTTAATAGCTTCTGGGTATTCAGTATATGCCAATGGAACCACCACACATTTGTGGCAAACCCATTCCAGGGAGCCCTTTCCTGCGCAAAGGAAAGGGAACTCTCCCCGGGTGTAGCCAGCCTATCTCTTAGTACCTGCCGACCCATGTTGAACCAGAACCGCTGTTCACATGGAAACCTCCTCCATGTTGACTCACCACACTTTGAAGGCTTGTGCTCCTCTCTAGGGGCCAACCCATTCTAGGGAGCCCTTTCCTGCACAAAGGAAAGGGAACTCTCCCCGGGTGTCGCCTATCTCTTAACACCTGCTGACACATGTTGAACCAGAACCGCTGTTCACATGGAAACCTCCTCCGCCTCAGCCTTCAAAATTCTCATTTGTATATCTGCTACGTCCACCAGATTTTAAAAGACCAGCAAGAGCTTACTAGATGCCAACGGAACCACCCCACTCTAGGGGTGAACCCATTCTAGGGAGCCCTTTCCTGCACAAAGGAAAGTGAACTCTCCCCGGGGCCAGCCTGTCTTGCCCCTATCAACTTTCTATCACTCTGCCTTGCTGCCATACACTAGATCAGCGGTTCTCAACCGGTGTGTCGCGACACCCCAGTGTGTCGCCAAGCACCGGCAGGGGTGTTGCGTGGCTCCCGGTCCCTCCCACTGCTCTTTCTTCCCTGCTGCCGTTGCCGCCGGGCTATCAGCACGTTCAAGCCCAGCGGGAACGTCAGCGGTGCAAAAAAAAAAAAAAAAAGCTGTGGCATCCGCGGCTGGCCTTTTCTTCTTCCCGCGCCTGCATTCCCCCCCCCCCCCCCCCCCGGACCCGGAACAGGAAGTGATACACGGTGCGCGGGAAGAAGAAAGGCCGTGCCGCGTGATAAACTAGCAGCGGCCGCTGCAGCATCGGCCCCCAAGCTATTGCAGCAGACGGTAATCGGGAAAGGAGAGAGCAGCATGAGCCTCCCGCGATCGATGGAATTCTTCCTTCTTGGCCTGCGGGGGCTGGAGGAGGAGGAGCAGCTACCGTTTGTGCTCGGGGTGGGGGGGGGGAGAGGAAGTGAGTGACAGAAAGAGAGAGAAGCAGCCAGCCAGCCTGTGTGTAAGTGAGAGAATGTGTGTGATTGAGAGCCTATGTGTAAGTGAGAGTATGTGTGTGATTGAGAGAAACTGGTCAGAGAGCTGATGTATGTGTATATGTGAGAGACAATGAAAGTGACTGCTCAAGGAGATGACTGATGTGTATGTGAGAGTGTGAGACAGTCAGGGATGTGTGTGTGTGTGTGAGAGAGAGAGAGAGAAAAAGCATGGAAGTGAGAAATCTGGGTATGTGAGAAAGCATGGGAGTAAGAAGCCTGGTGTTGTGGGGGTGTATGTGAAAGAAAGCATGGGAGTGAGAAGCCTGATTATGTGAGAGAGAGCATGGGAGTGGGAAGCCTGTGTGTGTGCATGTATATGAGAGAGACTGGTTGGTAAGGTGACGGTGTGACTGGTGTGTATGTGAATGTGAGAGAGAGAGAGAATGTGATTCAGGGAATGAGAAGCCTGTGCACATGGAGAGCGAGCATGGAAATGAGAGAGAGACTGTGTGTGTGTGTAACAGAGAAAGTGATTATGGGAATGAGAAGCCTGTGCATGTGAAGAGAGTGAGCATGGGAGTGAGAACCTGGGTGTGTGTGAGACACAGCATGGGAGTGAGAAGCCTGTATATCTGAAAGAGAACATGAGAGTGGGAAGCCTATGTGTGTGTGTATATGCATGAGAGAGATCAGGTGACTGGTGTGTGTTTGTGTGTATGTGAGAGAGAGAAAGAAAGTGATTATGGGAATAAGAAGCCTGTGCATGTGAAGAGTGAGCATGGGAGTGAGAAAGCTGGGAGTGTGTGAGATACAGCATGGGAGTGAGAAGCCTGTATATCTGAAAGAGAACATGGGAGTGGGAAGCCTGTGTGTGTGTGTATGCATGAGAGAGATCAGGTGACTGGTGTGTGTGTATGTGTGAGAGAAAGAAAGTGATTATGGGAATGAGAAGCCTGTGCATGTGGAGAGAACAAGCATGGGAGTGAGAGACAGGTGAGTGTATGTGAGAAAGAGAAAGTGATTATGAGAGTGAGAAGCCCATATATGTAAGTGGAACACGGGAGTGGGAAGCCTGTGTGTGTGTGTATGGCATGAGAGAAACTGTTCAGGAAGGTGACTGGTGTGTTTGTCAAAGACTGGGAGATGATTGGTGTGTGAGAAACAGAAACTGGTCATGGGGGCATGACTGGTATGGTGTGTGTGTGTGAGAGACATGGGCCCTAAGGAAGAGGACCATGAGTATAGAGCTTAGCCACTACTGCTGCTTCTGGTGTGTGCTACAGCCTGCATGGAAGAGGAGTAGGAAAGCTGCTGGAGGGGGTAAGTAAAGGTGGCTTTTTAAGTTTATTTTTCTTGATTGACTGCCATTTTAATTATTTAATATTATGTGATGTGTCTGCTTTTTTTGAAATATTTTATTGGTGTTTGGAGAATTTTTAATAGTTTTTATGAGTTTTTAATTGTTGGATGTTATTCTGTTCATAGTTGTTGTGAAACATTTATTCTGCTTATTAGTATAGTTTTACAATTATTTCTGTGTGGGGATCTATAGCTGCTTGCTAGTTCTGTTTTCCTAATAAGAGGTGTATTGGTTTTTAGGGCCTGATTTAATATTTGTAGTGTTGCCTTTTCATAGATAGGGTTGCTCCTGTTTGAGTGTATTCCATAATACAGGTGTAACTGTGTGTGGATTAGTTTATGTGCATTACTACAGATCCTGGGAGTATGTTAGGTCGGTTCTGTGTCTGTTACAGAGATTAGGGATGTGCAGAGCAAAATTTTATGTTCATATTTTTTATGTCCGAAAGGGGGTCCCACTTGCGGCCAATATGGACATAAAAAAAATCCAATGAGTTGGGTATATGTACATATGTGCAAAAAAAAAATGTAAACCCCCTCACCCTCCTTAATCCCCCCCCCAGACTTACCACAACTCCCTGGTGATCGAGCGAGGAGTGAGGACGTCATTTCTGCAATCCTTGGCGAGAAGCATGTGACGTCGGTGGCACGTCGAGTGACGCGGCGTCACGTGATTCCCGGCTCGTTCGCGCCGGACGGCTCGTTCGGCCCAAAAAGAACTTTTGGCCAGCTTGGGGGGGCCTCCTGACCCCCCCAAGCTGGCCAAAAGTTCTTTTTGGGCCGAACGAGCCATCCGGCGCGAACGAGCCGGGAATCACGTGACGCCGGCGTCAGTCGACGTGCCGCCGACGTCACATGCTTCTCGCCAAGGATTGCAGAAATGGCGTCCTCACTCCTCGCTCCATCACCAGGGAGTTGTGGTAAGTCGGGGGGGGGGATTAAGGAGGGTGAGGGGGTTTATATTTTTATTTTGGCTCAACAATCGCGATTTCCCACATATCGAACATATCTATGTTCGATATGTGGGAAATCCGATCGTTTATGTCGAATCAATTTTTTAAGTAAAAAAAAAATATGAGTTGCGTTTTACTAATGCGGTCAATCTGAATGCACACCCCTAACAGAGATATTTTACTAGCATGTAAGTGTTTTATCAGTCTTATTTGTTGCGTTTTCTCAAGAGGACATGCATTGGTGTTCCCCGTAACCTCTATAATGTACTCCCTGTGCTGATTATCATGTTTTTCCCTTTTTTGATATTCCCTATATTCCACTCGTTATGCTTGTTCAACTACAGTTCTACTCTAGTACAATTTTGTTAATTATGTTCTTATTGTTGGCTGTACAAGGTTTAGTTAAATTATGTTCTTATTGTTTGATGTAATTTCCAACTGTTGGTTCACTGTAAACCGAACCGATATGTACTTGTACATGATCTTCGGTATAGAAAAGTATTTAAATAAATAAAATAAATAAACTGCTGTCTTTTCATAAGTAGGGCTATTGAGCCTGAAAGTAGAAGGAGTTTGAGTTGCTGTTACTGAGATGACACCAGAACCAGAATATCTTTTTTGTAGAGTGAGTTGAATGGGGAATGTCATAATTCTGCTTTACATCCATTATTGTGGATCAGGGGGGGCTCCCGTGGATGCAAACTGTACATTTACATCTAGCCCTGTGACGATCATGGGTCAGTGTGTCACGCATGTGAGAACCATCTGTCAGGTGTGTCCCGACAGAAAAAAGGTTGAGAACCACTGCACTAGATGACTCACTCTACTCCTTGTAGTGTTCTTGCCATTATCATGGTTCCTCAGTGTGTTGGTGCTAGTCTTTCTGCTGCTTTGTCCCTTTATCGGTGGTTTTTTCTCACACTCTTTCTGCTTGCTATGTTCCCCCTTCATTGTGCTGTAGGATGTTGATGCCACTTGTCTTGACACTTTGCCTGTCGTGTTGTCTTCAAGGGTTCATGCAACTGTTTTTGACACTCTTGTTGCTGCTTTGTACCACTGTTAAAGCACTCTTTCCACTCCTGGTACCCCTTTGCCCCTTTACAGTACCTTAGGCTATTCATGCCAGTTTGGTGCCCCTTTGCCACAGTCTAAGTACCTTGGAGCTCTTTTCTCATTCTGATGATTGCGCCCCAGAAGTTTCATCAGAATTGATAAGAAAACTTTCCCCATTGACTTTAATGGGAAATGAAAAACAAATGAAACTAATAAACGAATTGGGTTTTCCCCCTATGAAACTAATGAAATGAATTTGGGTCCCGGTGAAACAAAAAACTAAACGAAATTAATTTTTTCCTTCTGCACATCCCTACTAAATGCCCATGTTGTGGGAACGAGATTTCCTTTATGTTTTGGAAGCAGTCTTTTAATAATTGAGGAGATATGGATATATCTATTTCCTGGTTCTAGCGTGTTGCTAATTGGGAGAACACGGGGCTTAGGATGACCTTAGGAAGCATAAGAATTTATTTCAGAAGCTGAAAATAGTTCTTTGCCATATACATTTTTATGTAAGAATTTTAAATTCTTGTTTTTGAGTAAATATGTGTGGACTCCAAGGGTCACTCTATCTTTCAAATAATTATCCTGCATGTATATGACAGATAAACTGAAGTGCTTTGAGGTCAACAGTTCTCAGTTGATGTGCTTGCCTATGCGTAAGACAGAAAATTAGGATTAAAAGACTTTTTACCTGAAGTGTAAGCAATTGTTTTTGGCTGCATGCCCATACTCCATGGCAACACCAGTATTTGAGGCATGCTCAGCGGTAGCTCCCCAGGCCTTTTCCAGATGTGCATGATTTCATAAGAATGGATATCGAGAAAAGGAGATGCTATGCAGGCAGGGAACACAACTGAGATCACAGTGAACTGCTATCTAGCTCAGCCAAGAAAAATACCAAGTATGTCTTGATCCTGCATGCCTGTGCTCAGCAGCAAACACAGGCTAAGTCAGAAAAGGAGTGCCTGATTGCCTTATTGGAATCAAAATAAAATGATACCCAGTAAAGTGAGAGACAGAGATGGGAGGGAGAAATGAGGGATGGAAATACAGATTGGAAAAAGGAAGAGAGACTGAATGGTTATGAGGGAGAAAATAGGTCAGGTGACTGGTAAGTGAAAGCTAAGAGGGTCAGCAGGAGGAAAATAGGGAGAGAAATGAGAACTCTTGTAGGGAGCATATACTATACCTTGATATCCTCCCACATACAGATATAAGAAGAAATAAAAAATTAAATTAAAATATGAATAAGGATGACATCATTAACACTGCAGGCCTACCAGCCTGAGGATCCTCCCTATCCCTCCTCCCCCCCCCCCAAACAAATTCTAAAATTAACTATGGCCTCTGGGCCCCTTCCTAATGCTCATCATCCCATCCACAACCCAAACTGGAACCCTCCTATGCCATCCTGTGTTCCCCAAGAACCTTAGGCTGTCAGAAGTGTGGTACATTTTGTAGCAATCCCAGGAGCTTCCTTTGTTGTTTTGACAGCAACACTAGATACCTCTGGGAGCGTAATGAGTGTACAGCGCTCCTGGCAGACTGGAGGCTTTGTGGATGATGGATGGGAAGGGAAGGGTTTAGTTCAGGTTGCGGGTTGGAGGGTGGACTTTAGGTTGGGGCCTAGAGACCATAGTTAATTTAACAATCCAGGGATCCTCAGGCATATAGGCCCACAATATTTAAAATCATTTTGGAGTTTAGGGGGAGGGGAGGGGATTTGGGCATGTATGGCCCACATTAGTTTTAAATACCCCTAAAAAAAGGTTACTTTCCAAAGTGTACACATAGCGTAAAAAATTTAAAACCCACTGCAGTTTAATATTGACTTAGAAAGCCAAGTAAAAAATGGTGAGTTCACACTGACACTATGATCACAAAACTGGAAGCAGGATGTGGAAAGTTTATAATCATAACCCACAGTAAAAAATACTCAGAAAAATATTTGTATAAATTGAATGTTTATGTGAAAAAATATCCAATAAACTAAATTGTAATTCAAAAAATAAACTTCTTACAGACACTTTAAGGTGAATTTTCAAAAATCATGTGCATACAAATTAGCAGCTATGCATGTAAAATAGCATATATATGACTATATGCTATTTTTAGAAACCTCAACATAAACATGTAAGTAAGGATACATGATAAATATGTGCGTGTAAAAAAAAAGGGTGTGCCGGGGCATTATGGGGATGCATGTAAATTTGGCAGCTTCCTTGTGTATATTTACTTCTCAATATCCGGAGTAAGTGATCATAAGTATCTTAAAAGTGAAAAAATGACTGGGTGGGAGATGTGGGGGAAACGGGGAAGCTTCAGGCTGAAGAACCAGGAGGGTCTTCATGATGTACAGATGGATGGCGGCAAACTGGTAGACTAATTGGTAAAACTGGTAATTTGATTGCCACAAGCATGTTGTGTTCCGCACCCGTGGCCGTCCGCGGGCACGCCCCCCTACCTGAGCTCCGTGGCAGTCACCGTGGCAGCGTCGGGGCAGATTGCCCTACCTCATGTGCCCAGTGCCACCGCGCGTCGGTGCAGGCCTCCGGGCTAGCCGCCGGGTTAGGAACCGTTCCTGCTCCTCCCTCACGGCAGCTAGCAGCTTTCCTCCGCGGCCTGAGATCCAAGATGGCCACCGCCATCTTAGGCACAAGGCCGCGCCTCCTTACCAGAATTAAAGGGACCTCGTCCCTTTAATTGTCTACAGCTGATTTCAATCCATTGGGCCAGAGGAAGTATAAAAGGAGACTTCCTCTGACCATTCCTTGACTTGGCAACTTCCGTGGTTAGTCAGGTCTGCTTGCTTCGGTGAGTTCTTGTGCTTTGGATCCTTGTTCCTGTTTCGCCTTGGTGTTCCTGGTTCCTGACTTTGGATCGGCTAGCGGTGATTCCTGGTATTGACTTCGGATCAGCTAGTGGTGATTCCTGGTGTGTGACTTCAGATTGGCAAACGGTGATTCTCTGGTGTGTGACTTCAGACTGGCAAGTGGTGATCCCTCGGTGTGTGACCTCGGACTGGTAAGCGACGACCCTCTGGCACTTGACCTCGGACTCCTTCTTGACCATTGTCTCCAAGGGCCCGCCTAAGTCCCAGCGGCCTGGGTCCCTACGGGCTTCTCCCGGGGGGACCGCGGGCTTCCAGGGGTGAAGCTCCAGTCAGCCCTTGCACTGAACTTCTTGACCTCTCAAAGGTCCACCTAAGTCCCAGCGGTCCGGGTCCCTATGGACTCCTCCTGGGGGGACCGCGGACTTCCAGTGGCGAAGACACACTTCCTTCCTTCGACGTCACGACTCTTCGTCTGCCTCCACAGTCACCTCTGTCTCCAGTGCCGAGGGTCAGCTGGTCACGTCTTCTGTTCCTGCCTCGCCACCCGACGGAGAACCTACGAATCTTCCTCCTAAGGTATTCCATCCTCCCGTCGGCCCAAGGGTTCACAAGCCTGGGCCTAACAAAGCAAGTTAGAAAATCTACTGAATTACGTATGTAAAAGCCAACTTATGGGAGGTAAATGCATATAAAATCTACTAGTAGTATATCACTGTAAAATTTGAAGTAAAAATACTCGGGTATATCATTTGCTCACACTCATGTGGCTACATTCTGACCTATCTGGCTAAGTAGTACTTTGCTGCTACTTAGATGGCAAGTTTGGCGTTATCTGGATAAGTAGCAACATTTATCCATATAAGATCCAATATATGGATGGATATGAAAAGCGCTTTTCCATCTAAGTAGTGCTTTTCAGCCATATCTGGTTAAATAAGATAGCTGGATAAGTCAGAAAAACTGATATAGCGGTTTAAACCTTAACTTGCTTGAATGGATATCCTTAATATCCACCCTGATTACCTTAGTTTACTCATTTTTTTAATTTTTATTCTACATTTCAAGCTATCAATTATCTCTCTAGAGCAGCTTTAATAGTAGATTACACTAACAATAAGTTACATTTTATTTAATATTTTGAAAAATGTACCACAAGACTATATCCTATAACAAGTTAAAATCTGTCATAATAACAGCAATATTGGTATGCATGTACTGTAAATATATATACAATGTTGGCACAAAAATGACTGCCCAGATATAAGATGATACTACTCCTTCAGAGTCCAAAATTGAAAAAGCTGTATTGTACTCAGGGACATTTCTTATATTGTACCAAGTCCCAGGCCCAGATGGAGCACTCCTCCCTTGCCAAGTTCTATTGGGACATAGCTGTTTGTATATACAGAGAGACACAATGGGACTGAAGGACAGAGAAGGCCTACACACCATGGAAGCTTAGAAAAGGAAGACACACTGCTGACAGACAAGGGAAGGCAGTAATCTTGTAAGGATCTGATTGGAGATTGGTGTATACTATAACCCATATACCGCTTGGTTGAAAGTGCCAGCAGATCAGACTGGACTGTAAATGAGACACATTTCCATAAAAAATGAAAAAAAAACCCTCATCATATTCAAGACAAAGCGGTAACAGGATTAAGTACACTGAGATCACAGAACCTCAAAATGTACTTATTCTTACTTTATGCTTCTCTGCATGTGCTTAATCTGCTATACATCATAGACTCTTCATCATAATTAATAATAAATCAATTAAAATTAGTATTTTTAGTTAACAAATCAAAATCAGAGGAGACATTTTTTAGAAAATTTTTGAATCAAAATTGAAAACAAGCTTTCTAATCGGAGTAAATATTCTAAATTGACTGAAAACATTTTTGACAGCTTTCCAATAAAAGGCATTCACAGTTTTACTGCTAGTGTTATATCTTATTAACAGTTCAATAGTATCACAGTAGGCTGTGACATGGCTACCGAACTGTAATAATGCAAATTTCAGCACTCTGAAAGAAGATTACACTTCTACTTGTATAATAATCATAATGATGCGTAAGCATTTAATGGCCAGAAATAGCACCCATCACTATTAGGGCGGTAAACATTAATTTGCCTTCATGTAACTTCATAGCTGGTTACAATTCAGTATGCAATGGCTGAGCAGAAATCTGTGTGAAGCATTCTGACTGATAAGGCTAATTTATATTTCTGTCAACATGGATTGGAATTCCAGTAATATAGCATAATTCCTATGTAGTGGCAGAATAAAAGAATTATATGTACTGTACATAAGGAACAAGTAACATAGTAACATAGTGAATGATGGCAGTAAAGACCCAACTGGTCTGTCCAGTCTGCCCAGAAAGTCGTAATTGCCACTCTGTGCAAATTATACTGCATGCAGAAATGTCACACCAATAATTACCATAGGCTACCAGTTTTCTTCATTTCCATCCTCTAGCCACTATGGATCATCTGCGTCTATTCCATGACCTTTTGAATTCAGTCACTGGTTTTGTCTGAATTCAAAAAGGCATGGGATAGACACAGAGGATCCCTACTGGCTAGAGTGTCTGTTTAGAATAAATTAAATGATCAAACAAATATTACCATTGTAGAATGCTATAAATTCAATATGTTGAATCAATATAACTGTGACAATAAGGGAAACCATTCTTCAGATTAGGAGGCATGAACTTGACATGAGGCCAGATTTTACTTCCTTAATTTAGGGGGTTATTTTCCAAGTTGAGTTATGGCATTTTCGCATTCATTAAGGCGTTTTTACATGCAAAAAATGCCTTAGCACATGCGAAAAGTACCATAATGCATGGTGTGATACTAATTGTTAAAAGGGGAGGAGTTTGGGGTGGGGTTTTTGGAAATGTGGGCTGGCTTTGCAAAGCCATTGTTGGTGTTTGAGGTAGTTGTGGGTGGATCCTTGGGGCGGTGGCAGATGGCCACGCCCCCGGGGGAAGATCCCAGGGAGCACCGGTCAGGCTCAGAGTATGGAGACAGACACACACTAGTTCTTTTATTAAACAGTATATTGAACCACCAGAGGTGGCAGTAGTGAGCTGGAAGTGCCCGGCAGGGCTGTAGTCCCTCAGGTACTGGAACAGCGATCCTGGATAACTGAGCTGTAGAGAAACTGAATATAGTGAGTAGGCAGAGTATGCAGAGTTCAGGAACAGAACCTTGATGGTAATACTCACACAGTAGTCTCTAGAAGTAGTCCAGGTGTTGGAATGAGTTTGGCCCTCAAGGAGAGAGTACCTGGTTCCAGGGAAAGCTCTGAGAGAGAGATGGTAACTCACTGGTGTAGTAGGCAGTGATGACTTTCAGGCAGAATAAGTATTCAGCAACCAGTCTGGGAACATGGGCCCTCGAGGAGCAAGTACTGGTTCCAGACTGCGACCTGAAAAACAAAGAAAGATCGAGACCCCCGAGGAGCGGGTACCCCGGTAAGTACGAGGAGGCTAACTAACTCGATTAGTTAGCGATTTCTAAGACCTTATATATCCGGTACTGCTGACGTCATCTCAGGGGGACGCCCCTGAGGTTCACACCATTGCTGGTACATCAGTTGGGGCCGCGACGTGTGCATGCCCTTAGGCCCTTGTGAAACATGGCGGATTGCAGCGTCGAGCCGCTCTGGAGACGCCGGAGGAAGACGGCAGAATGACGCCGTGGCAGCCAACCTTCCACTTGAGCAAGAGGGAGTCACCAAGGAGGTGAGGAGGGTGGGGTGGAGACATCGGGCAGCGACGATCACAACAGCCATATTGCACAGTTTTAATGCTGAAGATAACTACACCTTTTTCATTGGCATTAAGCTGTGTGATATGCTTATAACACAAATTGTGATTTGGACATTTTTGGGGAGGAGGGGAGGGAGGGAAAGGGAGAGGGAGAGAGAGAGCTTCTGGGGGTGGTACCATAAACAGCTATTTATGCTACTATATGCTTCTATATGCTACTATAATTATGGGTGAAGCTTGCTTGTTACAGCGGTTACTACCCCGAATCAATTAAACCTGATACTTCACTTGGAATACATATCCAGCACAACTCACTGCTTCAACGGCAGGGGGGAATAAAGAAAAGAGGAATTATATTCAGACAACAACCAACAAGGACTGAATGGCACAGGCTGGGTAAACATATAAGCGTGAGAGTAGCTTGCTTATTGCGGCAGTTACTACCCCAACCAATTAAGCTAGATACTTCACTTAGATGCAGCTCTAGCACTGCTCTCTACATCACTGGCGGGTGTGGAAGGTAACTAGAACCAAAAAGTTACTAATAAGGGCCAAGATTAACAGATAAGTATGAGAAAAAAAAAAGTGTGAAAGCTTGCTGGGCAGACTGGATGGGCCGTTTGGTCTTCTTCTGCCGGCATTTCTGTGTTTCTATGTTTCTATATAGGAGGCCCACCTAGTAACTCGAGGTGAGGTTTAGGAATTAGTGTAGGGATTAGGGGCCACTTTGACATGCAGCGTGAGACATATGAACAGAATAGTGCGAAGATTTGATGTCCTTTGGAGTGAGGAAACGCACACAACGATGAGATTTGTACAATGATGGACTCTACCTGGGTAACATCAAGCTAGTTTGAGAGAACATTGTACAAATCTCATCGTTGTGTGCGTTTCCCCACTCCAAAGGACATCACAAGAGTGCACTGTTCTGTTCGTACATCTCACTCTCCATGTCAAAGTAGCCTCTAATCCCTACACTACTACCTAAACCTCACCTCGAGTTACTAGGTGGGCCTCCTGCGACTGCCAGTATGGCGCCAATCACCTTTGCCCTCACTATGTCACAGGGAGCGACCATCGCTCCCTGTGACATAGTGAGGGCAAAGGCGATTGGCGCAATTTTGAGACCAGTCCAGCAGCACCAGCACCGAGGGTATGATTGAAGGGATGGCTCCCGGACCCCCCGCTAGACCACCAGGTACATGTAAAAGGTTTTTGGGGGGGTCGGGAGGGTGGGAGAAGCAAAGGGGTAATTTGTAAAGGGTCGGGGTGGGTTTTTTTTTATCGGGCCATCGGCGCCATTTTTATCAGTGGTAGCCAAAATGGCGCCGATGGCCCGAGAGCGGGAGATCGCACCGGGACCCTCACTAGACCACCAGGTAATTTAACATTTTGGGGGGGGCGGGGTTCGGGAGGGTGGGAGAGCAAAGGGGTCATTTGTAAAGGGTCGGGGTGGGGTTTTTTTTATCTGCTCAGGCCTCACTAAAAAATTAACGATGTGAATTGGAATCGGAACCGATTCCAATTCACATCTCTAACGATCCGATTTTTTTCTCCCTCCATCCGAACCTGATCGTTAAAACGATCGGGCACACGATTCACATCTCTAATTAAGATAGCACATGTTGTGATAAATAGGCTATTACCTTAAAACACACCCCTCTTCCTATCACATGTGATAGTTTGATGAATCTAGCCCTTAATGAGATATATAGGATTTGGGACATCTGAGATAGGTAAAAATATATTTCTTTTGGAGGTCTTCATGATTTGTGTTAAAATCATACCTAATTTTGATAGAATCAGGTTTAAGAAACCGTTCTGAGGTAGAGTTGAGGACATTATTGGAGTGTCAATGAAGGCCCCAAGCCTACATGGGCCACATATCTTTTGAGGTAATTGACATTTTTTCTATTTTAGAGGCTAAATTATTTTTATGACAGTTAATATTTGGCAAAACCTAAATATCTCCCACAATTTTTCCCCATCAGGCTAAATATAATATAGGTAAACCAAGCCCACTGTACTGAAAACTATCTACAATAACCGTTTCATTCAGATAAGGGTTTTCTAGGACAAATGCCTCCTTTTCTTTTTGCAAATTATGCTTCAGAAGTGTAACGGTAGCAAACACACATTTTGCTTTAGGATAACGACACCTATGTAGAGTTTACACCCACATTATTCTGCCAGTGCTCTCAATGTTTTGTAGTTATAATTGGATTAGAGCTGCCAAAAGACTTCTATTTTTTCAGTACAGGTTGATCCAGTATTGGTTCAGCCTTATTGTAGGAATGGATTCTTAGGACAAAATTTTCCAAAGCAGGGATGATAATTTCAAATGAGTGCACATATACGCGTGTACATCAACATGCGCTCAGAGATGTGGCAGTTTTATAATACACTATTAGAGAAGTAAACATGAATAATTTAGTCCTCTTCCTACTTAATACAAATTAGGAATGTTATAGCAACCAATGTGAGATTCTGAAGCTGTAGCCAAGGCTACATGGCAATGGCTTCCCTAGTTACTGGGATAAAGGCTAGTGTAATAATGAAAACTAAGTTTAAAACATTAAAACTTACAGAACAACCAAAACCATATTGAGAAATTTTAAAGTTACTAAAAATTATCCATCATAGGTAACAGTAATATCAAACAGAGAGGGAACACATAGAAAGAAATTTAATAAGACTACCAATTGATCTAAGGACTATTTTAGATGATTACATCATCAAGAGCAATAATTTTAGATACTAAGAAGAGAGATGACAATTTAGAACTTAAGGCAGTAATCCACGGCTGCATTAATAGAAATGGCGCCGGTGGCCCTTTGCCCTTACCATGTGACAGGGTAAAGGTAGCGCCGGCGCCATTTTGGTTCCTGGCACCTGACGTCACAAGTGCAAGAGATCGCTCCCGGACCCCCGCTGGACCCCCAGGGACTTTTGGCCAGCTTGGGGGGGCCTCCTGACCCCCACAAGACTTGCCAAAAGTCCAGCGGGGGTCCGGGAGCGACCTCCTGCACGTGGGCCGTATTGCCAATATTCAAAATGGCGCCGGCGCTACCTTTGCCCTCACTATGTCATACGGGCCGACGTCGCAGTACACAGTACAAAAGTCCAGCAGGGCTTCAGGAGTGACCTCCTGCATGCCGTCCGTCCGATGCCAGTACTCAAAATGGCGCCAATCGCCTTTGCCCTCACTATGTCTCAGGTACCGACGGTCAGCCTCTGTGACATAGTGAGGGCAAAGGCGATCTGTTGCCAGTATTCAAAATGGCTCCGATCACCTTTGCCCTCACTATGTCACAGGGGCCGACCATCGGTACCTGTGACATTGTGAGGGCAAAGGCGATTGGTGCCATTTTGAGTACTGGCATTGGACGGACGGCGTGCAGGAGGTCGCTCCTGAAGCCCTGCTGGACTTTTGGCAAGTCTTGTGGGGGTCAGGAGGCCCCCCAAGCTGGCCAAAAGTCCCTGGGGGTCCAATGGGGGTCCCGGAGCGACCTCCTGCACGCCGTCCGTCTGATGCCAGTACTCAAAATGGCGCCGATAGCCTTTGCCCATACTATGTCACAGGGGCTACCGGTGCCATTGGTCAGCCCCTGTCACATGGTAGGAGCACAAGATGGCACCGATGGCCATGTGACAGGGGCTGACCAATGGCACCGGTAGCCCCTGTGACAAAGGCTATCGGCGCCATGATGAAACCGGCAATGAGGGTGTGAGTGCAGGGGATGGTTCCCGGACCCCCCGCTGGACCACCAGGGAGTTTTGGTAAGTCTTGGGAGGGTTCAGGAGGGTGGGGGGTTTGTTTAAATTTTTATTTAGGTGGCCGTATAATTCGGGGGAAGATTTGTGTATTCGTGGGGAATCGCGATACGTTTCGCTTCCCCACGAATACTACGAATAGTGCAATATAAGTTGCGGCTCGCCAATACGGCGAAAACGAATGCACACCCCTACCGGATGGTATGGATGATGAAGTCGTTTCGTAATCTTTGGAGGATATGGAAATTCCTCTGGGATCAGAAACATATAGGACTATGTTGCAGTTCTTTTATAGAGATGAGTTACTAGCTCTGATTTCCCAGATATTAAAGATGCTGGGAGTGCCTGGGGCTGATTCCATGTCTGAGCCAAAGAAAAATCCTATTTTGGCTTCTTTGCATATAGCATCTTGCTTTTTCCCTGTTATGGAGGCCATTCAAGAATTTATTGATCTTGAGTGGGGGTGCCTTAGAGGATAATTTCAAAGGGAGTCAAGACTTGGAACGCCTGTACCCATGAATCCAGTAGTGAGAGAGAAGTTGTGTTTTCCAAAAGTGGATGCGCTTGTATGTGCCATCTCCAAGTAGACAACTATCTCCATGGAAGGAGGAGCGGCCTTGAAGGATGTGCACAATAGAGGGGTTGAGGCCATCCTTAAGCAACCATTTGAAGCAGTGGCAATGACTTTGCAGATAGTTTCTTGTTGTTCCTTGGTAGCTCGCTCCTGTTTACTTCTCTTTTCATCCCATCCTGGATCTTAAAGGTGTCAATCATCATTTACGAGTGACTCATTTTCACAATGAAACTCCGGCCGTCCGATGCCACTACTCAAAATGGCGCCGATAGCCTTTGCCCATACTATGTCACAGGGGCTACCAGTGCCATTGGTCAGCTCCTGTCACATGGTAGGAGCACAAGATGGTGCCGATGGCCATGTGACAGGGGCTAACCAATGGCACCGGTAGCCCCTGTGACAAAGGCTATCGGCGCCATGATGAAACCGGCACCGAGGGTGTGAGTGCAGGGGATGGTTCCTGGACCCCCCGCTGGACCACCAGGGAGTTTTGGTAAGTCTTGGGGGGGTCAGGAGGGTGGGGGGTTGTAGTTAATTTGAATTTTAGCTGGCACACGAATAGAAATCACCGTATTAATGCATTGGGGCGCCATACGGCCGAATGCAATGTATCTGCTCCCCGATGAATCCGAATCACGAATGCAACATATGGCATCCCTCTGCACATCCCTACCATCCGGATTCCCATCAGGAAGACCTGCTGCCAATCTAGGAGTACTTTGGTGCTTAACTACAGCACCAGGCATGCAGGAGGTCACCACCTGTGACTCTGACCTAGCAAGATTGGTTGGGCTGAGGACTACACCTGAAGAAAGGATTACAATCCTTGAAAAAATTCCATCCAAGAAAAAGCAGAAGGATCCATGCCAAAACCAGGAGGCACATATCTATGCCCACTGAGCTACATTTCTCCACTGATGAACTTAAGGGAGTTCCAAGGTCAGGTGCCCCTTCTGACATGTCTTTAACCAACCCATCATCAGGCTAGGAAAAACTGGGCTTAGTAAAATCAGAGGAAGGCAATTCTCCCTAAGGCTCTAAGCAGCGCTGACACAAGTTAGAGGGAAGGCCAGGCTGAGATGACCAAATATGACAAGCAACACAGGGGTATGGTGAATAGATTTCTTAGTTATAGGTGCCATCAGTCTGTCAGTACACTTAACAGGAGACTGAAAGGTGTGCATACAGCTGAATTTACACTGTAAAAAATATGCATCAAAAATGTATGCGAGCCCTGTGCTTCATGGGCTCCCAAAAACTGAGCACCCTCAAAGCAGCCCAGTTTGTGTGAACAGGCAAGCACACATCTAAATCACATGCCTCTACCAACTGGACACCCAAGCAGGTGTCCAACTATGTGTTCAAAAACTGGGTGCACAACTGGATGCACAGCTGGATGCACTTGCACAAACCAAAGGTCCTGAAAAGGGCAGCCTAACTCACAGGAAAAATGTGCTAAAACACCACTGCAGTCTACCACACAGCTCCCATAGAAAAGCCTAAGAGCAGGGCCTTGCCCAAAAGGGCTGCTCATCCTACTTGGCTGCTCACATCCCTTAAACTACCTCGGGGGTGGGAACGAACGTTGGATCGGCACGCTGAGCACAGAGACCAGAGGAAAAAGGAAGCCCTACAAAAAAACATCCTTTTCTGTTCTCTGTCTTTTTTTTGCAAGCTTTACCTGAGTTCAGCCTGACCCAGCTGAGTACAGAGTCTGTTTCCGGCTGTGGGGGCAGAGGGCATATACAGGCACTGCCACGCTCGGCTTTCTGCACCCACTGCCTTTCAGCTGTTTCAACAGGTAAACCTACGCTGGCTGGATAACCAGCTTTCGGACCACGGCACTCATCTGAGGGACCACAGAAATCACTTCAAGAATTCTTAACTGGGGAAGGAACCATTTGGTATCACTGCAGGAGAGCAGGGTGAATTAAATTTATTCTTTCTTTCTCCTTCTAAAACATGAGGCAATCCCCAGTAGGGAAATGCACATCCACCATCTACTGGAGACAGAGAATACTAGCAGGCTGATGTCACTGCAGGAGTATATATACTGTGATGTCAGCTTCACTCTATCTCCATTTGCTGGTAAATGTGCATAACCCACTGGCTCTGGATTCATCTGTCTGGACACTAAGAAATTTAATTTTAAAGTCAGTTGACCCACAAGAATTTAGCATCAGCATATGTTAGGCACCAGAGAAAGTGGAAATCAGTGGCTACATTGCGATTGCCACACAGTTGCAAAAGTAAGAGATGTAACATTTGTCAAGAAAAAACTACAGAAATATATTCTTGACACAGAGAGGTCCATAATCAGATACGGTCTGGATTGCAAAGTTAGCCAGATAAACTTATCTGGCTATCTTTGGAAGCCTATTTAACAGTGCAGCTGCACTGTTGAATATAGCCGGTTATCTTAAGGTTAGCCAACTAACTTTAACCGACTAATTTTAGGTCAGCTATTTGGCCCAACCAGACTTAGGGCCTGATTCATCAAAGTATTTTTCCATAAACATAGAATGGGAGAAAAGTCTTAGTGAATCAAGCAGTTAGCCAGCTAAATCATCTGGTTAACTCTAAATGTTGAATTTAGGTGATTAACATCCGGCTAACTCAACTCCTCTCAAGTTATACTCCCAGAATGCCGCTAATTTATCCAGCTAAATTATACCTCCCTAACTTATTAGCCAGCTAGAATTTAGTAGGATATGTGCCCAAATATTTATTTAGCTGGCTAACTTCTCAGTAACCTCCAACCTCCTCCTTATGTGAACTTTTTTATAGACAATTTTTTTTGCTTGTTTTTTTGATATGTTGGTACATGCACAATTGGATCATAGTGTTCCCCCAGAGGAAATTGTAGGCCATCAGACGTGTGGGCACTGTAGTTGGTGTTATCAAGCTATAGTGGGGAAAGAATGGGTGGACCCTGTTACACACTACAAAGTTTGGAGAAAATGCAATACAAACTGCAACTCTAGTAATGTGGTATATGTTATAATTTGCCCGTGTCCCAAACTTTATGTGGGCCGCACGTCACGCCCAGTGCGCATCAGACTGGGGGAACATAAATCGCGGTATACCACAGCCAAAATGATGGCCCCCTATGGTGCAACATTTGAAGGAAGCAGGACAAGGCATAGCAAACTTAAAATGGACCGTACTGGAACAAGTTAATATTTCCACACGCGGTGGGGATCCAAGCACACAATTGAACTATCCTGAATTATTCTGGATTTATACATTACAGTCGCCACATCCAGTGGGGATGAATGAAGAGTTAAATTTATCGACAGTTTTGTAATAAGAGCTTCTATCACGGGATTGTAATATTTTTCAGGATACACAATCAGAGTAAGTTGGATCATATTGTTCCTAACAGGTCCGTTGGGATACATGTTTTTATATCTGAAGATGTGCAGCAGTCCAACGAAGTCCAACATTATAATAAAGTAAATGACAATGTTGCCAACCGGGTCTGCATGACCCAATAGCATCGTAACAAGGAGGTGTGGTTTATTTTAAAAGTGCCATGTTTAAAACTCAACAGAGTAGAATATCTAACATCATGGGTCCCCATTGGCTCTTAGGATCTCAAAAATCACTAGATTGGACAAAATTCCATGTCGAGATGTTGGTTATAAGGAGTTTGCTCTGTGCATTGGTTCAGATGACATCCAGAACAGGAGAGACATTATATCTGGACACTTTCAGAAACAGTGAACCTTCATGGAATCCAAGAGAAGCGGTGAAGACTTTCAAGCTAAGTCACAGCGCGTTTGTGAAGGACGGTGTGGTAATGACCATCTGTAACTTTCATAGCATAGTGTATTCCTCTGAGGAAAGACGATAGCATCTGGAAAATGTACATGTCAGGACTTTTAAGAACAGATTGATTTATAGCAGATGGATTTGAGGTACATACCATATCATTAGAGTAACCGTGACACAACATCGTGGGAAAGCACTCTGAAAGGTTGAAGACCTTAAGAATAACTTTATCGGATGTCATATAACATAATTAAAAAAAAAAAAACAAGCAAATAAAAATTGTCTATATAAAAAAGTTCACATAAGGAGGAGGTTGGAGGTTAATGATTAAAACATGCATTCAAGGTACAGGGACGCCTACACGATTATATGAAACCTTCAACCAATTCCTATAAATATTTTTAAAAAAATATTTAATGATCATACTCTAATCACAACAAATTTTGTAGCACAGTCATGTAGGTTCTATAAATTAGTATTCTAAAAAAAATACCTATATTCGACAGTAAAATATTTTATAGTGGAGATTTGAAAAAAAAAATTCTCGGCACAGTGATTGAACAGTCGTGTTCCTTTTGTGACTGAAGTATAATTATATATCGCTGTTAGGTGGTTTTGATATTTCATAACTTCTCACTAAGGGGGTCATTTATCAAAATGCGATAAGGTGTTAACGCATGCGAAAACATGTTTAATGCATGCAATTGCACCATATCGTATGGTGCAATGCAAATTCAGAAAATAGGAGGAGTTAGGGGCAGAGAGTGGGCTGGGTTAGCCTGTCTGCGAAGAGCTATC
Organism: Rhinatrema bivittatum; assembly: GCF_901001135.1. Lineage (NCBI taxonomy): Eukaryota > Metazoa > Chordata > Amphibia > Gymnophiona > Rhinatrematidae > Rhinatrema > Rhinatrema bivittatum. The sequence continues at coordinate 769,238,207 of NC_042615.1, forward strand.
GCACAGCCATGTCTCAGGTAAGTCCTATTTCAGGTGAATTGACGGGTCGAGAGAGAGAGAGAGAGAGAGAGGGAATGGGTATTGAAATGGGCATCAAAATGGTAGATGAAGTTTAATGTGGAAAAGTTCAAGGTGGTGCATTTAGGGAAAAATAACCCATGCCATAGTTACACAATGTTAGGTTCCATATTAGTAGCTACTACCAAGAAAGAGATCTAGGCGTCCTAGTGGATAACACATTGAAATCATCAGCTCAGTGTGCTGTGGCAGTCAAAAAATCAAACAGAAGGTTGGGAATTATTAGGAAGGGAATGGTGAATAAAACAGAAAATGTCATAATGCCTCTGACCACACCTTGAATACTGTGTAGTACAATTCTGGTTGCCACATCTCAAAAAAGATATGGTTGTGATGGAGAAGGTACAGAGAAGGGTGACCAAAGTTAAAAAGTCATTTACAGAGGTTGTGTGACTATCTGAGGAGCTACAGCAGTGGCTGACTGCATCCATAGGAGTAACTTTTGGAGAAAGAGACACAGAGGAGTGGATCCCAAGGCAAAGCTGGATAAATTAGAGTCACAGCCCAGGAGGAGTTCTTGAGAGTCAGAAAACCATGGAGGCTGGTTTTCCCCTGCACTAAAGCTTGCTGATCTATGGGTACTAGGGATCTCCTGCCAGGAAGCAGCACCCAAAGAGTATGGCAGAGAAACAGTGAGCATGAGACCCGCCCCCTTGTGATGTCATCCAGCCCAGCGTCGAGCCGGTAAATGGCGCCAAGGGGCACTCCCCTTTGTGCACCCCTTCGTGCAACCCTTGGTGCTACCTTTTTTTGTATTTTTTCTTTTTAACTTCTATGTTTCTTCCACTTTTGTTTACCTTTCTCTTTTTTCATAGTTGTTATCCCTTGTTAACAATTTTCATTGTTATTAATGTTAAATGTATTTGATAAAGGTAACTTTTTTCCTGCATCTCCTGTTTTAATGTAAACCGGTATGATTTGCATATTATACAAAAATGTCGGTATATAAAAATTAAAAATAAATAAATAAATAAATAGGGAGAAAGTCAACACTGTACTTGACTAGAGATAATAAGAGAGGAAAAAATTGCTTCCAGCCCTATTGGAGTCAAGAAACCAAAACTTTTATCTCTTGTTCCACCCTCCTTGCCACAGAGTATACTGCAGTGAGACATAGATGATTCACTTGAGTTTTACTTTGAATTTGTGAGGGACCATGGTAAAAGTGCTCAGAGCAAGAGGACATAAGCTTATGTAGTGTCAGTTGTTGCTGTACATAGACATTCAAAGCCACACAAAATAAACTATTTGAGAATTCCACCCTAAAGTTACTGGGGAAGTTTCCCCAAAATAAGATAGCCAATATTTTGATAGATAATTGGAAACACCATCCAACATTTTGCTTGGAAGTTTGACTTGGTACCAGGTATACAGTAGGAGTACACTCCTACAAAGAGACTATTAAGAAAGACTTAATAAGTTTTTCCCTTCTTTTTCTTGTTTTTTTTTTTTTTTTTGGGGGGTGTTAAGCTCCTGCTATCACCTTTAGTATTTTCTTGCTTACTCTGCTTCTATTATTCAGGGGTAAGTATACTTTATTTTTCTTGAATACCATTTAAGTAACCTAGATTTTGATGAGCCACAGTCTTTGACTGAAAAAACCCAGTTTGGAGAAAGTGATGTTTGTATTAAATTTGTAATTAATCACTGTGCTGATAAAAATAATGCTTCATAAATATAAAATTATTATTTACTAAAATAACAGTAGCATTTAACTCTGAATGTAGGAGTTGTACTGTAAATAACAACTGTGTTTATTGTCTCCTACTGTCGCCAATGGTGCCTTTTAATCATTTCTGTAAAGCAGCTGCCTCCGTTCCAAAGATTTACATAAGTATAAATATCCTTTATAAGTATGCTTTCTGTCTGACAAATTACCAAACATTTAAAGCTTTTGTTTGTAACATAAAGTAGGAATGGTGATAGTGGGTATCTGTTCAGCATGGAGAGAGAGGCCCCCATATGACATATGGCATCTGGTACTGATATGAACTGTAATAAATCATCGTACCTGCAATGACAGTGAGTGAGAATTTTTGTCAATTTATGTTCTGAATCCCTTATCAGAGCCCCAAAATGAGAAGATCACAGGGATGAAGCAGTTTTACATGCACACTAATCTGGCATAAGGTTTTGTGGAGGAAAGCTTGAATGTCTTATCATCAGATAAGTAACTCTGCAGCTTATCAGTTATTTACATTCGTTTAGTCCTATATTCCCAAGGGTGCTTTTGTTGGAGAAACCACTACATTTTCATCACATATTCTGAGTAATTTAAAGTATTCATCACAAATCAAATACAGTTTTATGATTCAGTGTGTGTAGGAGTGCATAAGCCAGGAGGATAGTCTTCCTTAAGGGACCAATCATAGCATAATCCAGAGGACTACATTAAGAGAAAGAGAGAAACTACAACTGACTCATGGGACATTTTCTTTCCTTACAGAATAAGAACTCAGGAATGGAAGGGGTCAGAGAGGCTCATAACCAGAATAAGAGAGATCTGGAAAACTGAAGCCCAGAGGGACCTCTGTCACAGAGAACCACTGTACAAAAAGGCTCTCTACTCAATCTTGAAGGCTAATGGCAGAAGCAGTGAAAATAAACCTGTACCTTTTTGAACATGCATCCCTGACTGTAGTTCTGAAAGCAACCCATGAGAAGCTGGGAAGAATAGACCAGAGAATTATCATATAAAGTGGTAGCAGTGGGATACATTTTTCCATTTTTATCAACTTCAACACTTATTCAACTTCTTCGACAAACATAATCAAGCTACCATTATTCACTCCTTGCAATTCTCTGTACCATAGTATTCCATAGCACAGCCTAAAACACTTACTGGAGTTAGCCCCTGCTAAAAGCAGTGAGGCTTTTGACAGGGGCTAACTCCAGTGACCACATGAAGCCTGTTCTGAATATGCTCCATTGACTCTCCACTGAAAGCAGGATATAATTTACAATATATTGTATTGTCTTAATACCTAAACCAAAAAAGCATCAGCATACTTGTGTCAAATCTTGCTCACGTACACATATAGGACTATTTAACTGACCCTTGCTAGCTACAGCATGCTATCCTGTGAAAGGCTTCATGCATTCAGTTGCTTATAGAACAATATCCGTAGGACTTATATAAGGAAGCCTGCTACTCTTCCTTTCAAGAAAATCAAAACCTGGCTATTTAGCCAAGCTTTCCGCTGAACTCTGCACCTCTATTCATTTTACTGCTAGGGATCCTCCTTTTACACTGAAAACAATGATCTACTATATTATGTGCTGTTTGCATATCTTATTTCTAGGCATCCTTCCCATACTATGAAGTCAATATATACTGTATATTACTACCTAAACACTTTTACTATGTGTGTTTCCTAGGAAAAAGTGAAATATCAAATAGAACTAAACAAATAAATATCTACGCAACAGTGAAGACTGACAAACAGCCAAGCAAAAAAACAAATAAAGAAAGAAAACAAATGTTTTTCCTTTTCTTTTCTTCCTGTACTCCTACTAGTTCACCCTATTAGAGAGGATGAGAACTAATGGTGAGAGAAGGAATGACTATTCCAGGCTTTAATGGAGGAACAGCAGCAACAGATGAAAATTATAATCCAATGGCAATGGGCCCACCATCGAATCCCTCAGAGCAGTTCAACCAGTAACGTGTCTCCTTAAATCAAGTGGCACAAACCATACAGACTGCCACTGCCTGGCCCAGTCAACACATCCCAATTATGCCAAAAATGGCTCTGAATAAAAACCTAAACAGTTTCCTAACAAACTCTGAAAGGATGGCCAGCTTGTCAGGGTGGCCCAAAAGCACCTGGATCACCAAGTCCAAGTCAGTCCAAGTCAAGTGACCTTCCAGGTTGCTAATCCAGATGGGAGAGCTTCTTACCCTATAGTCAAGGCCATAATCCTTGAATGGCTAGGTTACACCCCAGAAATATTCAGACTGTGGTTCTGGCAAGATGTTTATTGACCCACTGGAAGCAAACAGGGTCTTTTTCTACCAACTGAAAGATTTGGGCTGGAAATAGGTCCAGCTTGAATGAGAAACTGGAATAGAAGTGGTGAAGCTGATATTTTTGGAGTAATTCCTGGATGGATTGGATCCTTCCATGAAACAGTGGATGCACATACACCTCAAATTTGAGCTAGAAGGAGCCTTGGAGACACAGAGCCCTTATACCAAGCCCAAAGCCTAAAGGAAACCCTAGGAACATGAGAAAGAAGACCCAGTCACCCTACATAAAACCACAGGGTAAGGACAGAACCCTATCAGCAAACAACAGAGAAAAATGGGTCACTGGCAATGCTCAGGCAGCCTGCACAAAGACTGCTCCAATGCTTTAGCTGTGGAGGCTGTACTCATCTTGCAATAGCATCCTGCCAAGCAAGGAAAAAAGCCTGATAATGTCTCACTTCAGGATGGAGGCAGGCAAGCCTGGGAGAGAGGTTTTCATTAGGGATATAAATGGATACAATTTAGTTTCATTTTTTAATTTCATTATTGGGGTTTTTTTTTTCACAAATTCCATTTCATTTTCTTTAGTTTACAAAATGCAATAACCATTAAAAAAAAACCAAAAAAAAAAAAAAAACCCACTCCAAAAGCTCAATAAAAAAAAGAATTGGTGCCTCCTGAGGCCATCCATCCCCACCACCCATCTTTCCACCAGCAAAAATGCTGGGGCCAGGATCCTCTTCAGCCCTCACGTACCTGGGGGGGGGGGGGGGGGAATCTGATGACAAGGCCTAGGCTCAGGTTAAAGACTAGGTGGCAGTATGATGCTGTGACCTCAGCCTAGGCACTACATAAAGCCCGGGCTTTGTGGCTTGGTTCTGACCCTGGGGCCTATGCTTGACACTGGGATCTCAGCCTACGCCAAGGCCCAGGCCTAGGTCCAACACCAGGGCCAGGTCCAGAGACCAAGCCCCAATGCCAGAACCTTGCCCCAGACCCAGGCCCAATGCCAGAGCCTGACCTGGAAGCTCGGGCCTGGGTCTAGGGCCAATGGGTGACTTCTTTTTTTATTTTTTGAGGTTCACAAAATGAAATGTGAAAACCAACAACATTTTGTATGATTTTCAATCATTTCATTTTGAGAATTAAATGAAATAGTTTTCATGATCTGTGTAGAGGTACATGGTGTTTCCATTCAATTGTTGGTTGACTCCAGCAGCTAAGTTAATTAGTGGATAGTCAGACTAGATGTGCCATGTGGTCTTTTTCTGCCGTCATGTTTCTGTGAGCCTTATCCTGTGCACATGGAGATCTGTAGCATTACAGAACAGTGCAGGTGGCCATGAGGACTCTAGTTGAACCAGTGACCTTGGAAATGGGCATTCTACCCTAGCTTCCTTACCCAGTGATCCTCTGGTGACACTTCCAGAGGTTTAGGACCTAACTTTCTTAAAATGCATAGATGCTAACCAATTTCTCCCAGAAAGAAATGTCTTTCCAGGAAATGTTTTCCCTGGAAGATCTGGACCTGTTTATTTGACAGCCTATGGTTTTAAGATCAGAGTATCAGAGAAAGACCATTATGCAGACTGCCTGGGCACCTCTGTGAAAAAGGATCATGAAGGAGATAAGAAGTAGGCAATGCATTTAGAACCCCTTAGGGGTCCCTGGGGAATGGGATATGGAGAAAAACCCTAGGAGCTTTATTCAGATCCAGCATAAAGATGACTCCCTTAATTCTATGCTTGAATGGGATACTGGAAACTTGGCATCAGGCTAAAAAAATGACCTATTATACAAACTAGAAAAGGGGAATTTGAAAGAGGAAGTTTAAGAACATCACTCATACTCCAGCCATATCACCAACAGGTATTCCAGCTGACCAATAGCCACTTGCTAGGAGAAGAGCATTTAGTAGAGAAAGTGACTCATGAAAGGATACTGGACCACTTTCATTGACTAAGGTTTTACAAACAAATAAAATAGTACTGTCAATTCTTCCCCACCTGTGAAGTAACCAAGCCTGTAGGAGCCCAAGTGGCATCCCTTGTCCCAATTCCAATCCTTGAGACCGGGAGTATCACCATGGGCTTGTTTAGTTCTTTGGAGAGGTCTGCCTGGGATTATAAAATATAAAAATCTAAATCTAAAATCATAGTCATGAAATATGCCACCAGCCATCCTGAGATTACTCCCCTGTGCCATATGAGAACTGCAATGGTGATGTAAATAGGGTACCAAAAGTAATAGTGAAAAGGTTACCTGGTTCCCAAGGCAGGAAGACCCAGAGTAGGGAGTGATCCCCAAAGCTGAATGCGATCTGGCAAGGGTCTGGAAAAGGCCTGGTAGCTGAAGAGACCTGGAGAGTTGAAGGAAAAACAGTTGGTGAGGCAGCGAGAGAGAGGGACATGGTGGCCATTGTAATCAAGCCTGGAAAGAGGTCTTGTTGAAATCTCACCAATTGGACACTTTGTGGTAGTGACTCTCCCGCTTTGGTGGCTGAGTGAGAAATTTCAACTAATAGGGTTTTGGATGTTAATAATAGGGTCCCTATCAGATTTTATCAAAGTACTAATTGAGAGAGGAAAAATGTGATTGCTCTTCTTCCTGCTGGGTATTCTCCAAGGAAATATGGGGCAGAATCCACCCAGACAATCTCCCAGGGGTAGAGAGGGAAGACAGAGACATAAAAAGAAATGTTTTCAGATGGAATCAATATGAATGTTAAACAATTATTAAAAAATATCAATTATTTAAACAATTGCAAGTTAGAAAAAAGCAGCAATTTGTGAATGCTTTGTGCTTACACTATGAATTAGCAACACTGACACAATGATTCTCTATTTTTTATGGCACTCACTGACACTGTTGAGAACCAATTCTCCTCACTCTATAATAAAGTAATCAGATAAGTATATTTTGTTATCTTTAGTAATTTCTTTATAAAGAATATTTTAACTAGCGTTATGTAAAGAAATGTGTGTCTTTGTGTTTCAGTTATGCTTTCATGTGCTGCAGGACGAGATCACCATTTCCAGGTTGCAGGTGAGTAAAGGAAAGGTGGTGATTTTTTTTCTTGTTTCTCTTTCTCCATATGTCTGTGTTTAATCTTTTCGTTCCTTACTGGATCTTCCTAGTCTCTGTAAGTTACAAATTTCCTGTTTTGTGTGTTCTTTCCTATATCTGTGAAACAATTGCTTATGTTTGCTCTTTTAGTGTCTCTTTACTCTCTTTCTTTTTCTGTCTCTGTGCTTTTCTCTGTAATGCTGTCAGTTTCAGTCTAGCTAGACATTTCCTGTGAGTGTACACTTAGCTTGAACTTAGTGGAAAGAAATCTTCATCCCCTCTACTGCTGTTAGCGACTGTGGCTTAACAGATCACTGTTAGAGGACTTGGCTAGAGCGAGAGGACAGGCGCTGATGGACACTTCCTGAAGAACTGCAACCGGTCTGTTTTGAGAGTGTTGTCTCTCCTGGTACAATCTGAATTGCCTCTCTATTCTTTAATTAAAACACTAGAGTGTTTCTTCACTACACTGAATCCGCTTCTCTTCCGATAGTGTACTATAGTATAGATGTTCTCTTAGGGGTAGATTTTCAAACCGCGCGATTTGGCCTACTTTTGCTGGCGCATCAGGCGCAAGCAAAAGTACGCTGGATTTTAGTAGATACGCGCGGAGCCGCGCGTATCCACTAAAATCCGGGATCGGCGCACGCAAGGCTATGGATTCTGTATAGCCGGCGTGCGCCGAGCCGCGCAGCCTACCCCCGTTCCCTCCGAGGCCGCTCCGAAATCAGAGCGGCCTCGGAGGGAACTTTCTTTTGCCCTCCCCTCACCTTCCCCTCCCTTCCCCTACCTAACCCACCCGCCCGGCCCTGTCTAAACCCCATCCTTACCTTTGTCGGGGGATTTACGCCTCCCAGAGGGAGGCGTAAATCCCCGTGCACCAGCGGGCCGCTAGCGCGCCGGGACGCAACCTGGGGGCGGTTACGGAGGGCACGGCCACGCCCCCGGACCGCCCCGGGCCGTAACCACGCCCCCGTACCCGCCCCCAAAACGCTGCCGACACGCCCCCTAAATGCCGCGACGACCGGGCCCGCCCCCCGACACGCCCCCGACATGCCCCCCTCGGAGAACCCCGGGACATACACGAGTCCCGGGGCTCTGCGCGCGCCGGTAGGCCTATGTAAAATAGGCTCACCGGCGCACAGGGCCCTGCTCGCCTAAATCCGCCCGGATTTGGGCGGATTTAGGCGAGCAGGGCTCTTAAAATCCGCCCCTTAGTGTATGTCCTTGTAAACTTATTGGAACTGGGCTAGCTATTTGTGGAAAAGAAAATTTAATTGAATCTCCCTACTATAGCTAGTGCACAGAGGAATTCACAAAGTTGATGTGAAAGTAAAAAAAAAACCTCTTTCATACACATTTGCCCTCTTGGTCACAAATATGCACATCCGTTCCCTTTACTTTGCTCACTGAAGGGGTTTATTATAGGAAGAACTAGGTAAGTGTTCCATGTGTATGCTTTTTTGGTGATATCCCTCTGTCATCAGCTTCTTTATGCTGAATTTGTTGGGTTTTTTTACCTTACTACCACAGTAAGTCACAAATTCTATTTCTCTTCACCACCAATTGTGAACGCTCTTTGGTATCCTCAAGGATTTTATTTTCTTACATTAAGAATAATTCTGTTTCACACAGTAATTTAGTACTGCATAGTATTTTAAGTCAGGTAATCCTATAAGATATTTCTTCCTTACATAAATTTTACTTGGCAAGCTATATAGGTTACTTTTAAGATGAAGTCACCTTATTAGTTTAAAACCTGTTGTTGCTCCTTTGTTTAATATATTATTAATACCTTAGAAATAGTTATATCTGATTATAATTACCAACATAAATCCATTTTGATTCTCTGTTTATCTGGGCTAAGGAATTAATCATCTGAAAAAGGTGTTACCTTCACAGAAATATTTTCCTTATTTAATATTTATTTACAGAGTTACTTTCAGTTTTACCCCAGTGAGAATAGGACTTAGTGAATATCATACATTTTCGGCGGAGCGGCGGCGTATTACTGGGGAGCGAGGGAGGAAGTAAAGAGGGCTTGCTCTGTCCAGAGAGTACCCAGCTGGAGGATAAACCTGTTAATATTTTCCATCACGCAGGTGAGCTCTATCGACGCTGGAGAGTGATGTCGGGGGGGGGGGTGGGGCTATCGGCCCTTATCTTCGGCGGAGCAGCGGCGCACCGCTGCCGCCGGCGCGCCGCCTAAGCCGCGTGCGCCGAAGGGGCACTCGGCTTTGTCCGGCTTAGTCCGGCGCAGTCTGGTGTCTGGACAAAGTTCTTTTCTTATCGACGGGGAAGAAAAGAAAAGCAAAGATCTTTACCTCTTCACCTTCAACTCAACAACATCGAGTGGGCCCGATGGATCACCATGTCCTACGACAAATGGAATTGCCACTAATGGACAGTTTGGGAGGTGAATCTCAAGCCTCCCTTAGTCCAGGCATTGGACCGACGTCTCCACCTCAGCCAAGCTGTAGCCCATCAACGGTAATGGCTAAAGAACCGGTAGGAACAACACCAAGGGACCTAAGCCTGTTAACACAGGCAGAAGTGCCTAGGCTTGAAAATGAAATGTTGAGTAATTCAATTAATAGTCTACCACAGGTTCATTTGGAAAGTAGTATTAAACCTGGAAGTAATCCAGATAATATTAGAGATGTGAATCGTGTCCTCGATCGTCTTAACGATCGATTTCGGCTGGGAGAGGGAGGGAATCGTATCGTTGCCGTTTGGGTGTTTAGAGTATCGTTAAAATCATTAAAATCGTGAACCGGCACACTAAAACCCCCTAAAACCCACCCCCGGCACACCCCCGGCACACTAAAACCCCCTAAAACCCACCCCCGACCCTTTAAATTAAATCCCCCACCCTCCCGAGCCCACACCCCGGCACACCCTCCTGAACCCACCCCCGGCACACCCACCCCCGGCACACCCACCCCGGCACACTAAAACCCCCTAAAACCCACCCCCGACCCTTTAAATTAAATCCCCCACCCTCCCGAACCCCCCCCCCCAATGCCTTAAATTACCTGGGGGTCCAGCGGCACACTAAAACCCCCTAAAACCCACCCCGGCACACTAAAACCCCCTAAAACCCACCCCAACCCTTTAAATTAAATCCCCCACCCCAAATGCCTTAAATTACCTGGGGGTCCGTAGCGGCGGTCCGTAGCTTAAATTACCCCCGGGTCCGTAGCTAAATCGGGGGAAGGGGGAGAGCAGGAAATCCGGCACTAAATCGTGGTGTCTTCAGCCGGCGCCATTTTGCAAAATGGCAGCCGCAAAATGGCGGCGGCCATAGACCAATACGATTCGACACAGGAGGTCGTTCCGGACCCCCACTGGACTTTTGGCAAGTCTTGTGGGGGTCAGGAGGCCCCCCCAAGCTGGCCAAAAGTTCCTGAGGGTTCAGCGGGGGCCCTGGAGTGATCTCCTGCCGCGAATCGTTTCCGTACGGAAAATGGCGCCGGCAGGAGATCGACTGCGGGAGGTCGTTCAGCGGGGGTCCGGAACCAAACCTCCAAACCCCCTCACTTAAAATTGGGCATCTCACCGCCACTAGGGATAGAGCCTTCTCCATTGCGGGCCCTACCCTCTGGAACTCCCTACCCGTCAATCTCCGCTTAGAACCGTCCATGAGCCATTTCAAAAAAGGAATCAAGACATGGCTCTTTAAACAAGCATACCCTAATTCCACCCAATCCTAATAGATTTTTCCATGATTCACCTCAATCCCACCCTACCCTATATCCTCTTACCTGATCCTCATCAACCACCCCAGAACCCTCCCCACCCCCCCTGCCACCTACCCCCCTTACCCCCCACCCCGCAACCATCCCTGTATATCAAGTGCACATGCCATGTTGCACTGTAAATAAGTTCCATATGCTAAATGTATCAAATGCACATGCCATGTAACATTGTATATTAGTTCATTTGCATATCTAATCCTAATCGAATGCAAATAGTTGTATCGCTGCTTTTTAACTATACTCTCTTATACTTGTGTATTCACCCAGTTACCCCCTCCCCTGTTCATTGTAATTTCCTTTCCTTCTCAGTTTTTTGTAAACCGACATGATGTGTCCTACGAATGCCTGTATAAAAAAGTTTTTAAATAAATAAATACATAAATATTACACAGGGAAGCTGAGTATACCGAAAATTTGTTGAGAGTGAGAAATCTGAGATGTGTTAATTTTCCCTTAACTCGGTTACTGTCTCCCATGGAAATGTTTAAAAAATTTTTGAAAGAAGTATTGAGTTACAGGGATGAAGATATCCCCAGAGTATCTAAGATATTTTATTTTCCTAAGAAAGTATTGAGAAATACTGATCAGAACAATGTGGGCACAAATGAAGATACTCTGGGGATAACAACATTCCTGGAACAGTCAATAGATGTGATAGAAAACAGAGCAACCTTATTTGTATCCTTTATTGCAGAGCAGGATAAGGAGGTGCTATTTAGGAAGTTTTTCTTGAATAGAAATGTTTCCTTTTGTGGACAAAGAATCCAAATATTCCCCGATGTTGCCCGTGCCACTCAGGCGAAAAGGAAATATTTTCTTTCCTTGAAACCTAGGGTAGTGGAAATAGGAGCAACTTTCTTTTTAAAGTTTCCCTGTTTTTGTTTCATTACTTATAATGGGAAAAAATTTGGATTTAATGATCCAATTCACTTGGAAACAATTTTGAGGGATAAGAGTCAAGCTTTGTTATTAGAGACCGAAGTCCCAGAAAATAAAATAAATATTGCTTCCTCCCCTATGGATTAGAACCAATATTTTTTGAGTTCTGAAATATTTACAAGGTTTTGATATGTATTATAATCCCCCAATTATGGATAAGCCAAATAAGGATTTTTGTTTAGTATTGGTTATATGTAATTATTTATTTTATTTGGACCGTATGATTATGTTTTCATGATTGTAATTAATGGAAGAAAATAATAAAGTATTAATTAAAAAAATATATATATATTGTGGACCATTCCGAGTGGCAGAACATATTGGGGTGGTATCCGATTGCTTACACTTTCCTACTAAGCTACGCATCCACAAAGTATTCCATGTCTCCCTCCTTAAACCGGTAGTTCTCTCGATTTCATCTACGTCCTCCGGATGCAGCAGCCACACCTACTGCCGAGGATCCCACAAATCAGGTTCGAGAGGTCCTTGACGTTCATTTCTTCAACTGTCGATGGGAGTACTTGTTGGCTTGGGAAGGATATGGTGCCGAGGACAACACCTGGGAGTCTGCTCGCAACATCCTAGACAAGTCTCTCTTACGGCAATTCCACTTGGCTCATCCTAGTAAACCAGGTTCCTTGAAGAGGGGGCGAAAGAAAGGGGGTACTGTTGCGGTCCCGGTCGCTAGACTAGCAACCGGGTCCTTACCTGCTTTTCCCTGCTCCAGGATCTGTCGGGAACTGCAGTGTTTCAGGCCTTCTAGGCCGCATTGCGGCAGCGTCTCCATGAGGGAGACGCTGCCGAGGCCCGCTCTTGACTCCGCCCCCTCTGAGGCGCGCGTGGAGCGTCGTTTTAAAGGTCCAGCACCCGGAAGTGCTGGACAGCCCCCAGGATGATGTCAGACGCTGGCAAAGTATTTAAGCCAGCGTCTGCCTGCATGGAGCTGCCTTGCAATGAGGTCTCTCTGGTGAGTGTCTAGTTGCGTTCCAGTTGTCCCTGCGTTGGGTCCTGCTGTTCCTGAATCCACTCCTACTGTTCCTGTGCCAGCTTCTCCTGATCTTGATCCAGTCCTTGGTTTGTTACTCTGGTTTCTGATCCCAGCTTGCTTCCGACTCTTCGTGCCTGCCACCTGCCTCTACCGTTGGATCGTCTTCTCTACTTGTCTCACTGCCGTCTCCTAAGTCCCAGCGGTCCAGGTCCCTACGGGCTCCTGCTGGGGGGACCTTGGACTTCCAGGGTGAAGATCCATCTTCTCTGCTAGTCTCACTGCCGTCACCTAAGTCCCAGCGGTCTGGATCCCTACGGGCCCCTCCTGGGGGGATCTCGGATCTCTAGGGTGAAGACTCCACCTGTACTTCCACTGTGGTTCCGCCTCCCAGCCTACCTTCTTCTGCGGAGCTCTCTATTCTGCCAGGCTAGCCCAAGGGTCCACCATCCAGTTTGCAACACTAGCATGTGTTCCATTATTTAATGCGAGCAAGGCCCTAACACGAAATTATAAATGGCCCCGTAAGTTTGTACCTGATGCAATGGAGGGTGAAGTGATTTGCCCAAGTCACAAGGAATGTCAGTGGTATTTGAACTCTGTTTTGCAGCCTGCTGCTTTAACAACTAGCTGCTACTACTCCACTCCAAAGTAATGAAATGAAGCCAAAAAAGGAATGAAACAAATTAAATGACCCAAAGTAAACTTTTGCCTGTACATACCCCTAAAGTACAGATATTCTATAGTTGCCAGAAAATGAAGGAAAACCCAGAGATCAACTTGGAAATATGATATTGCACTCATATCTCTCAGTCATTTCCCTACTGTGGTGAACCTGATGAATGTTTGTAGTCATTATCTGGTCCAGGAGATTCGTTGGCAAATCCAGGCTACCTTTTCTTTCAGTTATTTCTTGCATATTCTTGCATATTCTGAAATCTTATTTGCATAGTCCACAAATCTCAGGAACATAGCAAGGCTGGAGACACTACTGGCTCTACCTTCAGATGTCAACCTTGAAGACACATTTTTGGATGGCCTACTCTGCAGAAAGGACATCATAAAGGTCCAGAACCTTATCAGTCAGCAGCTCTTTTTCCTTTTTCTATTGTTTTATTCGGCTTTGCATGGTGAACAAGCTCTGGCAACTTCAGACACAGGAGAGATCTTCACTGCATGCCTTGTCCTCCCTGTCACTTCTGTTAATTACATCTTCTTTACCGCCCTCTATGATCTTTTCTTCTTTCTGTTCTCCTCCCTGATCTTCACACTGTCTTTCCTCTCATTACTCAGTAAATCTTCCACACTCACTCCCACTCACTTGCAGTTTTATACTCCTATTTTCTCACCCAGCAGACACACACAACTGGAACATAGAAAAGTAAACCTACTAGGAAGAACTGGTGACACTCACAATCTCTTTCACTCCAACAGAAAAAAAGATGAAAAAGATATAGCCCAAAGTGATAGAAACCAATAAGAAGAAAGAACAAAAAGATAAGATACAGCTGTCACACTGATACTATATTTATTTATGTAATTGTTTAAAAATCTTATATTTCAGATATTCCAAGAAAAATTCCATCCAGTGTGGATTACAAAGAAGAGCCAAATGCCTAGGTCCACCTCTACCCTTCTCCTCCCAACACTGCCAAATTTGGTATGCAGAGGCTTACCTTTTTTTCTTCTCTTTGGGAAGGGGAGTGGTTGAGCCCAGAGTTTTCATACTAGGCATGCCTATATAATGCACATGAATATTTGGTCATTATTATAACAGTTTAAGTGCATATGCCCCAGAGGATCTCACTATTGTCTTCATCATCATTGTTTATATATGACACACTTTTCTAACTGGAGAGTTCAAAGCAAGTTCATACTAAGTTCATATTAAGTAAATATGTGTTACAGGCAGAGCCATTGTGTGTGTAGTGTATTACATTAGTCCAGTTTGTGAAAGCAATCGGGGTTGAGTGCACTCTAAGAACTGGTTAGAAACAACAAAACACCATGCAGTGGTTAAATAGTAAGTCTCAGGGGGTATATTGAGATACGACATCACCACACAGTGCGTTGGTTAGGCAATAAGTCTCATAGGGCTCCATTTGGATAACCAAAGTTCAACATGTGCTACTTATGGTAGAGGAGGTAAATTGGTTTGAGTGGGCTTGTCTTGTGCAATGGGGTTAGGGTTGGTTTACAAAGGTAAAGGTTGGTGGGGGTTCATGATCTTGGCTGGTATCAAAAACTACAGAGTATCTCTGCATAAAGTTTAAATTGTACAGGGTATCTCTGCATAGTTTAACAATGTTAGTGTCACTGTTGGTACCAAAAGCTGCTTCAAAAGTTAAGCTTTCACTAGTTTCCTGAAGGATAAGAACATAAAAATATGCCATACTGGGTCAGACCATCAAGCCCAGCATCCTGTTTCCAACAGTGGCCTATCCTGAGGCCACAGTTGGATGGGCCACCGATGGATGGGCCACTGAGGTGGGATGGGAAAAGTTATCTGATTTTTAAAAGGCAAAATGGAAAAAATGTCTTTATATATTAAGCCCATATGGTAATATTGAGTAGTCACATACCAGAAAGAAAGTAACCACAGCCTCCAGTTTCTTGCAGCAGCACATGGGTAGATTCTATGGAAAGAGAAAATTCTGCGGTAAACTTTCTGAAATCCTGTTGCATTTTAGTAGCACATTTGCATACATTTCAATTAATTTCCATAATAAATAATCTAAAATTATTTGTATAATAATAATAAAGTCATTTCCAACCTTGCTTTGTGTCTGAATTATTTATTTTGCTCTTTTGAGAGCTTTATGAGTGGGATATCTTTGTAGGACAGAAAAAGAAGAGGAGATCAGAGGCATGGAGAAGGGAGAGAGGAAGAGAGGGAAGAAGAGAGTGAGGACTGGGGATGAAGGTGGAGGAAAAGGAGGGAATATTGGGGGTAGGGGAGGAGAAGAAGGGAAAACTTGGGATAGGAAAAAAGAAGCGCGAAGGAGGTTTTGGGGATCTTGGGGGGAGAAATCCAGAGAGACGATAGGTAATTCTCCACTGGCTCCAGCCCAATTCCCCCTTACATCCCTTCTCCCCTTTCTCCCTCTCTCCTCCTCCAGTACTTACCTCTTCCTTCCCATTTTGCACCCTGCCCATATACCCATACACACCCTTCTACCCTCCCCTTGCTCCATGCTCACATATATCCTGATCCTGCTCTCCCTTTTCACATACACAGCATCCATCCAGTCCTTGTTTCACACAACTCCCCATCATCTCTAGTAATATAACCCAATCCTCATCCCCTCTTCCTCTTACACAACCTCTCTGTTCACAACTCCCAGCTCTGTATTACATAAGTATCCCAGTCCCTTTACCACCCCCAGCCCCTCTCTCACAATCCTCTCCCCATCCACTGATGTGCTGATAGAAAGAGGAGGTTGCAGAAGAGAAGGATGTGGCCTGACGGGCCACTCCTCTCCTCCTCCTCTTTCTGCTTTTGGTTCAGCACTTGAGGGGACAGTTGGCTGGAGGAAGAAGCGAAGGATGCCATGGGACAGCCTTCAACTCCCTGATTTGGCTTGGTTTCCAGTCTCCTGTGGCAATTCTGCAGGGCCAGCGAATTTTGTAGGAAGGGGTGGATTCTGAGGCCTTTCCCATGGCTGCTGAATTGTGATGAGACCAGGGGTCAAAATGTAATCAGTAGAACAAGATAATGCATTTACGATATTTAAGGTTTCCATCAAAGAATCTCTGAAGAGAGTTATTAGGTTTGGTCACCTTGCTAAGTGAAAGGAAGGAGAAAAGAATGTAGTTGCAATAGGTAACACTGGATTTAATTTGTTACTTGTCTTTTTAAGCTATAAACTCAAATACTTATTAGCGCTATTAATCCCTGTTTACTGACTCATTGACAGCTCACATACTTCCTGTTCTGTCTTTTTAAACATTTATGAATCTTCATGAATATGCAAATTCACTACCTAATGCCTGCAAATAGCTGCAAGTACAAATGCTATGTTAATATTTCATACAGCGATGGGAGCAAATCAACAATCATAAATTTTAAACAAATATGTTGCCTTATTAATAACTAATGAAGTAGTGGAGGGGACTCAATGTGGCATTTAGTGCTAAAGGTAATCTATAAAAAAGAGCTGAAGAATAGAATTTATTTTAAAAATACATAAAAGAGGTGTGGGTTAGAAATTTCAAGTTCAGCTGTGCTAAACTACCAAATCATTTACTACAAGTAGAATCAAATCAATCAAATAAAATGTATTATTTTATATACCACAAATCCAGTCATTCAAAGCAGTAATACAATCAATTCCCCAAAATACATTTCACAGTGAATATAATCACAACAATGAAATGCTTTACCTAACCAATAGATACAGATTATTTATAATCTGACAAAAAATAGTAAAGCCATGACTACAATTTAATCTGTTAGGATTACACCAATAAGATCTAAGAGTTATTACAACAATAATCAATTTTTATAAATGTTGCAAATTGAGTAACTAATACAAGTTCCATTCTTTCAAAATGCATTTCTTTTTATTATTAGATGAAGACAACAAAATCTATGGGGTCTCTGCAGCAAACCTTGTACAAAATACATTTTTGGCATGCACTTGCTAGAATATTACTTAATGTGGGACCACTAAGGGGTCAATATTCAATGTCATTTAGACAGGGCCGGTGATAGCTTTTTTGCTGCCCTATGCAAAAAAAAAATACTGTGCTGCCCTCCCCCCCCCCCTTCTCCATTCATTCATTCTCTGTTCCAGGACCACCCAAAAAATGCCCAGCTCCATTCAGTGAGAAACTTTAAAACCTGACACCCCACCCCCACCCGAACCCATGGCTGGTGCAAGGTATTAGGTACCCTAGACGAACCTCATAGCTTTGCCCATGCCCCCTGCCCCATTCCACACACACAGTTAAGAGTTATGCATTTATATTTTCATGAAAAATGTCAAAGTACAGTATTCTGTGGTAAAAATATCACAATATTTACATACATTGCTGTGAAGCCAACTAGAAATCCCTGCAAAAAAGACACTTGGAACCCATATGCTATTAGGCCTATTGTGATGTATGTTTGGTGTGTACTTGACCCTCTGAAAGCATTAAAACACTAAAACACTTCCTATTAGGAGAATGCCTCACTTCAGTCACACATGCAGAACATAAACCTACCCTCACCAAATACAGAACAGAGCAACCATAAAGTAGAAATGCAAACGTGCAGACAAAATCTGAACTGGAAACCGCAAGAAGTCAGACATTCTAAGCAGTGCAACAATGAAAAAACAGAGCCATCACCATTCCTCAAATATCAAATAATTAAATCAAGAAACAAAATAAATCCAAATCATAATACTAAAAATATACTAATGTTTCATAGAAAGCTGATAAATAAAAGATCAAATAATTAAAACTCATATACAAGTTTTTTTAAATGTCCCAAACACCAATAAAGTATTTCAAAACAGCAGAAACAGCAAATAACACCTGAAAAATAAAACTAAAAAGGATTTTAAAAATTCATGCTAGCCATACCTGGACCTTTGATTTCCAGTCATCCCGAGATTGTCATGGATTAGTGGAAGTGGGATGCATAAACTTTCTTCTCTCTTTCTTATATACACACACACATACAAGCTCATACACTCATATGGTCTCTCTCAGACAAACAAGTAGGCGTCTCCAGCTCTTCTTTGGTTGGGATCCTCTAGCAGCGTCAGGCCCTCATCTTCATTTCAGCTGCTGGCCAGTTGAAATCCACCTGCAGCACCCATTTACACATACACACACACTCACACGCATACACTCCCATTCATACACATGCACACACTGAAGGCAGACCCCCTCTCTTTCTTTTGCCAGCAACCTCGGAGCCTCTCTCGTTCCTCTGTTGCTGCCACTTCACTGCTGCCGCATGACTATTGGGGAGGCGCTGATTAATGCAACTGGCACTGAAGCCCATTGTGCTGCCTCCTCTGTGCAGGTACCACAGTATTAGAAATTTGCGGGCTTCCAGTGCCTCCATGCTGATCTTGTACATCGCAAGATCAGCATAGAGAAAGTACTACTCTTTCACATTCCCGAAGATAACATATGCCAATCACCAAAAATTAAAAAATGATTTTTTTTTTTTACCTTTGCTGTCTGATCTTAATTTTCTAATTGGTTGATCACAGGCTTTTTTTTTCCACCTTCCCTTTCTTGGTCTTTTGCCAATTCCTTTCACGGTGTCTCTTTTTATTCTGTTTCTTACCTATCTTCTTGTTTTCTTCCCTCAAACACACACTCAGGCTCTCATTCTCACATGCTCTCTCTATCACACATACACACACAGACACAGGCTCTCACATCCTGTCTCACACACACACACACAGCTCTTACTCTCAAATGCTCTCTCAAACATAAATACACACTGTCTCTCTTTCACATGCTGTCTCTCTCACTCACACAGGCTCTCACTCTCACATGCTGTCTCACATACACATACATACAGAGATTCTTACATGCTGTTTCTCCAATCATACAGGCTCTCACTCCCATACTCTCTCAACTCACTCTCTCTCACATACAATTTCTCAGCTCC
Organism: Rhinatrema bivittatum; assembly: GCF_901001135.1. NCBI lineage: Eukaryota > Metazoa > Chordata > Amphibia > Gymnophiona > Rhinatrematidae > Rhinatrema > Rhinatrema bivittatum. The sequence goes on from NC_042615.1 coordinate 769,257,622, forward strand.
CTCTCATATACACACACACACTCTACAAGACCTCACCTCTTGCGGGTTACTGTGGAATAGGCTCTGCAGTGGTCCTGATCTTCTCGGGCCACTGTGAGATGGGATCCGCAATGGCTCTGCTACCGGGCCTCCTCTTCTCGGGCCACCGCAAGGTGGGATCCGTGACGGCCCTGCTACTGCTCCTCTGCATATGACCAATGCTCCTCCTCCTTCCTGTCTGCATGGCTTCGGCAACATTTTTCTTCCGGGGCTGTGCAAGCAGGAAGGAGGAAGGGCACCTGGACATGAATTTTTCTTCAGGCCATGGTGGGATGAGCTGCACAATAGCCCCGCTCATAAAAGTGACACACCCCATGCCCTTCACCCTGGTACAAAACAACTTCCTGCTTTTTTCTGCCTCCAGTGGATCGGGCCCACAGGCAGCAACACAGACCTCTCCCTGCTCCCGACACTGTCCCACTGGGTATGCCACCCTGAGCAATTGCTCCCTTTACACACCCGGTGGTGCCACACCTGCATTTAGATGGATAACTCACAATTTATCCAGCTAAATGGCAATTACTTTTAATTTCGAGCCACTTATCCGGCTACCGGCATTGCAACAGAGCAATGAAGAAAGCATCATCCTGGGATCATGATAACAGCCTATTATAAGATGGATAGAAAATTGTGAATTTAAAAGGGACCAGAAGGGTAGGTGGGTTAGGGTTGGGGGAGGCAGCACAGTAGGGCTAAATCTTCCTCATTTTGATGGAACTGGGGGGGGGGGGAGGGGAGGCTGGCATGGACCCCTTGATCTTGTTAAATAATTATTATCAGAGAGGCTTGGCCTGGCAGGGCCCTTACTTTATTCCTTGGATGAAGCTTTGTTTCAGGTCACTAGGCCTGCAAGATCCTTTTTTGTCATTTTACATTGGTTATAACTCTCCTTAAGTCCTATATCATCTCTCTGACTCTAGCTACTGCCTTATCACACTGCTTTATTATCTTGAGATTGACAAGGTCTCTTTCCTTGTTTATACATATCAACTTGTCAACCCTCACCCTCTGTCATTTACTGCTTCCTCAGATTTGGTCCCAAAATGCATGATTTTGCACTTTTTCATTAAATTTTAGCTGTTAATCACTTGGCCATGCATCAAGATTTCTTAGATCACTTCTCATTTATTTACTTCCTCAGAGTGTCTACTCTTTTGTAGATCTTAGTGCCATCTTTAGACCTATATGATGCAACTGCAGCAGGGCAACCTCCAGCTGAGTCCTGATGCAATCACATCTTAGGCATTTGACTACAGATAGTCTTTTGCTACTGCCTTCTTAAGGTATCCTCTCCCCATTTAAAACAATTGGTACCCTTGAAGTTCAGGTTTTTAGCTTTTGTATGATCCTTCTCTGTTTTGGTTTTTATAGTAAATCATATCAATCTGGTGTTCACTAGGTAACCAATACCTGGACATTAGAAAAACCTTCTCCATTTGGAAGCACCAAGTCCTGAACTGCTCTCTGCCTCATGGGTTCCATTAGCATTTGTCCCTTGAATGGAGTACAGAATCTCACTACTTATAATAGGTTCTATAGATAGAATATTACATTCTTGTGTACGTCTTTGATTAGATCACTACACAACTCTTCTGTCTGTACCAAAATAGATGGAAGTGCCATTACATCTCTGCAAGGTAATCCATAGTACTTCATCATTTCCTCATACACCCAGCATTTCTGTTGCTTTAATATTATTTTTGTATGCAAAGTTCTACTTCCCCCATTTTTCTGCCTAGTCTGTCCCTCCTTATCAAATAATAGTTGGGGTGGCTTCCTAACTGCCAATGGTGAGAGCTAATCCCTTTAAATACTGACCTCTCTACTCTTACCATTTCTGCTACATCCTTATATAAAGTAGTGGTTGTTGTGTTAGTACATTTGCATGGAAATCAAGATTCAACTCACAGACCAAGAATTACCTCATACCACAAAGAAGACCAAGGTCATGCCTCTGTAATGGGGCACTTTTTGAGAACAAACCACTTTTGCTCAGGATATTTAAAGGAAAATTTAAAATGAAACAAGAAACATAAAACTTTTGAAATTAAAATAATTAGACACTTTATATCTGACAAGAAAAGTCTCAACAAAAACATAGGCTTCTTAACTCATTATGAGCCAGAAAATGTTTCTGCCTGTGACCTTCTTATCACTCATCAACCTTCCCCCCACTTTCCCCACTATGCTATCAATCCAATGGTTTTTATGATTCAAGAAGCATGGTTGCCATGTTGGTCCACTTGAATGCTCGGAAATAAAAGTTAACAAAGTTAAAATGAGGAGATACCTGTTTATTGGTCAATTTTTATGTTTAAATATCTTTATTGAGTTTCACAAAATACAAACATTGACAATAACAAACCAAATAAACAACTACTAGCATGGTAACTGTAAGCATATAACAAAGGCAATGCAGTCCCTTAGTCCCACTAGTCCCCCCGTCCCCCCCCGGACAATTTTAATATATTTCTTGATTTCAATTTACTTTATTCTTGGGAAAAGTAATTTTTTTGCTCATTCTGTTCTGACTTGAAGGAGTTCTAGGTCCTGAAATCTAGTCATGAAATGTATTGTTAGTCTAATAAAAAGGTGTCACCCATGTTTTTTGTTTTTATTTGTTAATCTTTATTTTCTTGCTGCCTTGTTGCAGAAGTGGACACTTAGGCCGAAGGGAAGTTGGTGCAACCTGCAGGGAGGAGCTCTGCAGGTCCCCACTGCTGGCAGGTGGAGCTGGCTGAAGCAGAGGCCCAACTAGAGCTTAACCAATACCAGCCCTCGTTCCTTTTGGGTTGAGCCCTCAGGTGCTGGGGCTGGCTGAGGAGGTGAAGATCCATTGCGTAGAAGATGTTGCGGGCTAGCACAGTAAGAGAAAGCAGAGTCAGGTCCAGCTGAGGTCAGGGAAGGCAGCAGGCAATCAGAGTCAGGTTCAGGCCGAGGTCAGAGGTGGAAAGAGTACACTCAAGGTTGTGGTCCTGGCAGAGGGTCAGGCCAGGAGGAGTTCAGTCAACAACAAAAACAGGCAAAGGTTGGAGACGGGTGGAGGTCAAGCAGTGCCAAGTCCAAGCCAAGATCAAGCCAGAAGTCCAATTCGAGAAGGCAAGGAAACTAAGGAGGATGAGGAGCCACAGGAAGAAGGAGGAACACTGAAGACAGAGGAGGAGGGCTGACTGGAAAGACGAGAACTCCAGACCAAGACACAGAAGTACAGGAACAGAGCAGGAAACAGGAACAGACGTCAGGCATGAAGAATGCTGAAGCAATGCACTACTCTGAAGAGGTGGCCTATTGTGGAGGTGGGAAGTGCAGGAGTGAGCCTTATATAGGAAAGGAGCTCTTATGTCATCAACGGGTGCCGCAGGGTAGTTCCCGCCATGGACCCTTTAAATTGCAGGAAATCTGGCGAATGTGCACCTAGGGCAGCCCAGCATCAGTGTCACTCTCCCATCCATCGCATAGGCCTCTCGGACGCGGTGGAGACCTGCCACAGTGTCAGAAGCATCTGCTGAGGGCCCGGGGCTAGAGGTAAGAGTGGCGGTCTATGGGTCGGACTCTCAGACTGCCAAAAGAATCAAGAACCATATTGGTTTCATTTTTTTATTTTTCCCTTTGCTGACCTGATTTTTGCCTAATACTTAGTCTTGATGCTGCGAACAGCTCTGAATACTGCTGTCACTCACCATTTTGAAGTCAACTTTCCTGAAACCCAGGACCCTTTCTTAGTATGATTCATATCAGACAGAGGTGTAATATTCAGTTATACTGCACGATGATCATTAGACCCTACATGTTCTTTTACCATGAGGTCAGAGACACTGGCTCTGTTTGTCAGTGTAAGATCCAGCGTAGCTTCCCTTGAAGGAGATCTTCCAATAATATAGGGTCTCTAGCACTTTTGTACTTCTAGCTGATGATGCAGCAGGTAGGCTTCAAGCCATATCTAATAAATTGAAATCACCTAAAAGTAGGACCTTTCCCTTGTATACCATCTCGATGATATCCTTCATCATCTCTGAATCTTCCTCTTACCCCTGTGCCAGAGGTTTGAGGATTACATCCATGCCCATAGAAATCTTTTTGTCTTTTATTCAGTGTAACCCACAGTAATTTAGCTTCATTCCTGTTCTCTATTTCGGTGATTATGATTGAGTTCTTAATATAAAGAGCAACTTTTCCCCCCTCTCCTGCATCATTTTCTTTCTTTTGACTCTCCTTAAGAGATTATAGTTTAGCATAGTCACATCCCTATCCTGGTTTCCATTATGCAAAGACTTGCTGATTGCAACTAATCCAAGCCTACCTCTGCCAAATCTACTTCTGCAGGTGTAATTTTGTTAATGAACCTTCAATCATTTGCATACATAACTTTTCAAGATAATGCTCTGCTACCCTGTCATTATTACCTTTTGTTCTCTTCTTATTTTTCCATTAATTTTGTAGTTTCGCTCTCCTTTTACTTCACATATTTTAGATCATAGTTGACCTTAGACTTTTATACCATCAGGACTTGTCCTGTAATACCTCAACTCTTTTCATATGTGCCAGACTGCAATTTGGAACTCCCTAAATGACTAGTTTAAATGCTGGTTTAAATAGGACTTGAAATGGTGCCTAAGGCCCACAATACCTTTCCAGGATGGCTATAAGCCATCACTTTTGTCTAGATCCTTGTCTTCCCAGGTGCATCCTCAATCAGCAATATTGACCAAATCTTTATTTTGTACTCTTATTTCAACTATGCAAGATAAGGCACCCGGAAAGCAAATGGCTACACTTCCCCCATTGTTATTTCCCAACTTATTATTGCTAGGGGCCTGATTTTCAAAAGTGTTACACAGATAGGGGCAGATTTTAAAACATACGCCGGCGTACATTTTGACATGCAACCTGGTGCGCACAAATCTACGCCCGATTTTATAACATGCGCGCTCAGCCGCGCACATGTTATAAAATCAGGGGTCGGCGCGCACAAGGGGGTGCACAATTGTGCACCTTGCGTGCGCTGAGCCGCGCTGCCTTCCTCCGTTCCCTCCCACCCCACCTTCCCTTCCCTTCCCCTAACTCTCCCACCCCCCAGCCCTAAGCTAAACCCCCCTAAAAAATGTATCTTAACGAGTTATGCCTGCCTTGGGCAGGCGCAAGTTGCATGTGCCAGCCGATGGCCGGCCTGTGATCCCAGACACAGCGGCAAATGGCCGCTGTGCCTGGAGTCTCCGTCCCCGCCCATGCCCCGCCCCCTTTTTCAAGCCCCAGAACTTACATGCGTTCCAGGGCTTTATGTGCGCTGCCGGGCCTTTTGAAAATAGGCTCGGTGCGCGTAACCCACCTACGTGCATAAATTCTCCTGGATTTATGCGCAAAGGGCTTTGAAAATCTGCCCCATAAAATGTGGTGTTATGTACATACATGAGCTTTTGAAAATTGCCTGGAGGATTTTGTGCGCATAAAGGTACTTGCAAAAACTATTCCACAAGTACTTAAAGTGTACCGGAAGGAGGCGTTATGGGACGGAAATGGGATGGAGATAGCATTTACGTGTATGCTTTTGATTTTTGAAAGTATGCAGATAAATCTATATGCAAACATTTACCCCTGTTAACAGGCAGGTGTGCATGTGCATATATTTGAGGGCTGGCTTCCAAACAGACCTGCTAATTTTCACAACGGTCTCCTGCGTACAAGTCTTTTTTGAAAATACAAGGTAAAGTCTATGTATACTTTGTATATGCAAATTTTAGCCCTCCATGGACTGTTGAACATTACCCTCCCTGTGAAATAATAATTCTGTTTTGCTACACTTTTCTGCAGAGAAGGTAAGTGTAGATTTCAGCTCTTCACTGTGAGCTTTATTATGCTCAATCAGGTAATCCATACATAAGAAAAACCCTAAGTGTGCAATGGATTTGTGATCATATTTATGCACATGACTTCATGCTTTCTTTTTTTTTTGAAGGATCATTTACTAGCCTTCAGCTATGTCTTCAACACAAATCCTTACATATATGGACTTAAAAAAAAGCCCTCTTTCTCTCCTCGTATGAAGTAATCATGGTCATTCATGTGTGGTAGAGCTGTGATATTCTCAGCATGATTAATTCACCTAGAGCAATGCACAACATTCTCTGCCACCTCAGAAAGTAAAAACATCAGACAGAAAGAGTGAAACATAAAATATGATGATAATTTGATGATAGACAATGATCGCAAGGCCCATTTATTTGCCCATTTTTCTTCTTAAGTTGACTTCCAATCATCCCTCACTTCTCCATAATTGATCTTTGTACTTTTCCCCCCCTTTACCACTACACAATCACCATATATGTGAAGGACTCTGATGTCCCAATGTCTCCCAGTGTCTTGTGTTCTAAGTCTGACTGGCCCCATTTCAATTTCTCAGGCATCTGTAGTGCTCACTGAGCCTTCCTTTTAATCGTTTTTTTCAGTTCCCTCTTCCTCTTTCTGGCTATCCTATCTGCTCTGTGATGTGGATGTGCCCCCCCCCCCCCCCCTTTTCAGACAGTCAGTAAACAAAACCAAAAAACAGGCTTGCCGAGAGCTTCTGACTTGTTTGCAGTCCTCCCTACATGAAGGGCTAGGGCTAATCCTCTAGTTTCCCTCATTCCAGAGCCGGTGGAAGTGCTAGGTTGTCTAGGTGATCACTACAGTTCTGGTGGTGGCAATGGCATTGCCACCTCCTTCTTCTCTGGTGCAGGTGAGAAGAAGAAAATGCTGTAGCCGGAAGGAGCAGGCTGCAACTTGGGCCCACGCTGTGGAAAGGAGGTGGCCCCTAAATTGTATCAGCTGCGGAGACTGAGAACAAGAGGAGGTGGAGCAGCAGCATCCTCATGTGCCGAAATGAGGAAGCCCCAGAGTAGTGTCAGCCGCAGGGGCTGAGAATTGCAGGAAATGTAACAGCATTCGCCATGCGAGCCAAAATAAGGAGGCCCCAGACTAATGTCGGCCAACAAAAGCAGTAAGCAGAGCAATATTGGGGGAACAGGCAAAAGGAGGAGGAGCCTAGATAGAGAAGAGTCAGCCACATGACAAGAAATCATAAGGCAGAGCACTTTGGGCCCCTGCACCCAAAGAAGGAGTCCTTCTGTCGGCCATAATGCTAAAGATAGAAGATACTGCTGCCCATGTGCTTCCAGAGGGGGAATTTGTAAAGTGAGAGAGGGTGCATGTGTGTTTGATTGATCATGTGGGAGAAAGGGGGAGTAAGTGCATATGTGACTGAGCATGTAGGAGAGAGGGAGAGTGTGTGAATAATAACTTCTCTCCTCTCCTACTAATCCATGACAATTGCAGGCACCTGGAAATCAAAAGTTCTAAGGTATGGAGAGTGTGAAGGGGGTTATCCTTAGTTTTAATTATTGGATGTTATTCAATATATATGTTATTCTGGAATATTTATTCTTTCACTATTATGACTGATGTTTTATATTTCTTGATTTAATTGTTTGTTTTATGAGGAATGGTAATTTTTTTATTTTGCCAGTACTTGGTTATTCAAGCTTGCTTTTCCAGAATACTCTTGTTAGCTTAAAGCTTTCTCTCCATCTCTCGCTACACTTCTCTGTTTATTTCTCTCACTTATATGGTTTGATCTGTTATTAGTCTCTCTCATTTACTCAGGTTCCCTTTGAAGAGACCCTCAGTCACTCTTTTGACTTTTCCTTTTATTTTATTATTTTTATTATTTATTTATTTTTATTTTTATTTTATTTCATTCCATTTTATTTTTTCTTCCGCTATTCTCCACTCCTTTTTCTACATATCTTCTTAGTTCCTTCTCCCTAACTAAGCCTAGTACAAGCTCAACAAATTTTGGATTATTCATTTGTTAGACTTTTATTACTTATGACCTTCATTACTATGTAATACAATTCTTATTTACCTTGATTACTATGTAATTCAAATTGTATACTTGGTTTTTCTTCTCTTTGACTATGTTACTTAAAGTTGCTTAAATGTTTATTGTTCCATGTAATGCCATCAGGCAAGTTTTTGTTCTTTGTAAACTGGTTTGATTTGCATCAAATGTAGGAAGATCGGTATAAAAAAACAAAAAATAAATAAATAAATACTGCTCTGTATACAAAGTCTGGCTTATTGCAGATAAGTGTTCAACTATTGTATTTTCTGCAAGTTTTTGTTTATACTGTATGGTCTCTATTCTGTATTTGGTGAGAGTCTATCTGTATTCTACATGTTTAACCAAGCTGAGGTACTCTACTGGTGTGTAGCTTCAGTGTTTGGATGTATAGTAGGCAGCTTGGTTTGTTCTGTTTTTCCTAACAGGAGGTATATTGTTGTTTTAGGGCCTGATGTAAAATTTGCAACATTGCCTTTTCATAGGTAGTGTTATTGGCAGTTAATGCTGTTTTGATATAGGAGATTTTCTATATTCTTTTTTTTTAATTATTTATTTATGATTTTAACATGTAAATACAATACATTACTTGCTATAATGACTTTTACAGATGGAGTACTCTATACATATTTTCAAATCCATACTACATATTTCAAAATAATCACTTTTCATACATCCGAGATTTTAAAGAAAAATTTAGAGAAGCATTTAAACATTATGAGCAATTATTTAAGCAATAAGTATAAAAAATGTAGGTTCCTAACCCCCTTCATTTATACTAACTGACATTCCTTCAATCTCCCAGAAGGGTTCTGAGATGCTGAGGGTCAGTGAATTGATAATTCTTTCCATTCAATTTTATGGCACATTTACATGGGTAGCAGAGAATAAAATGACCGCCCTTCTCATTTACTTTAACTCTTAATTCGAGAAACTGCTTCCTTCTAACTTGTGTGGTTTTTACTAAATCAGGATAAATCCATATTTTATTCCCGTAAAAGGTTTTTAACCTATTGCGGAAATTTTTTTTAAGATAGTATCCCTATCTGAAATAAATGCAAAAGTTACCAACATAGTACCTGTTTTTTCAACAATTTCATCTTGAGATTTTTCTAGGAGATCAGACAAATCTATCGAGGATTCAACATTTTCTCTACAATCTTTTACAGCATTATCTTGTGTCAAATGAACCTGATCCTTTGTTTTAAGTGTATTACTTATATAAAATGCCCTTACAATAGTAGGCATACTCTGACCAGTTATATTCAAAATTTTCTCAATATACATCCTAAACAATTCTATAGGAGAGATCTTATTTATAAAAGGAAAATTGACAATTCTGAGATTCAAGACATGTGCATAATTCTCAATATTTTCAATTTTCCTCTGCATTTCAAACTCGGCCTTAATTTGTTGAACTTGAATCTTTTCCACCTTCAAGAGGCATTGATCAAAAATATTATTCTGCTTTTGCAAATTAATCAAGGCTGATGAACTACTCTTAACTGTATCAATGAACTTTAGATAAATCCTTAATAGAAGAGTCTAACTTCACTAAAACATTCCACAAAGTATCCATGGTTATTGATGTAGGTCTTACTATTATTTCTTGAGATTTTGCTTTCCCCTTCATATGTTTCGGCACCTCCTTAACAGATTTTACATTCATTTCTAGTTTACTCTCTTTAGTTTCAAATATTGAAGGAAGAGTCCCCCTTCCAATACTTCTTTCCCATTTAATATTTCCCTAACCTCTTCTAAATCCAACCCATCCTGGGAGCTTTCTGATACTGGGGGAAACTTCCCCTTTTTTACCAGGAGGTGGTGGAATGTCCGGCGCTCCAGGACTCAAAGAGATATTATCGGCCAATAGGGACAGATTTAGCTCCATTTCCGCCCCTATAGCGGCCCCCTCTACAGGAGCTATCTGTGGGGCATTCAACCAATCGGCTACTGTCCTCTGTCCTTGATCTAAATTTGGTGTACTTGTGGTTGGCTTTAATTTTGCCTTCCGTTTAGTATGAGGCATTTATATAATAAACAGATCAAGGAACTTTAGGACTGTTATACCTGATTGTCCCTACTTATCAAATGATTCTCTAAAGAAGGCAAAAGAGATCATTACCACAAAAAAAATAAATAAATAATTTTTTTTCTCTTCTTCTTCTTTCCTTTTCCTACCTGAATAGAAAAGACAAGAAGCCATTACCTCTATCAAAAATTTCGATATAGGCCCAGTTGAATCCAGTCGGAGCCAGTCAGAGCCACGCGCCTCGGCAACTACACGCCGAAGAAAGGCTACTTTAGCTGTTTCCTGTAGCCCCTCCCTGTAACAAGGTCCAACCTGATTGGCTCTTGGGTACACCATTGGGGCAGGCTCCTGCCTACCCCCGGAAGCCACAATACAGGGAAAATAAGAAAAGTTCCACTGAGGCACTGCCAAGCAGGAAAAAGCCTCCACACACCACAATTAGGTAATGAAAGTTCTCTTTACCTCCAGATTTTCTATATTCTAATTGTAATTCTGTTTACTCATGTTTTTCTGAGGGTCAAGCTCATACTCAACATGCATTATAATAGACCTAATACCATATGTGTTCCAAGTGTCTTTTTATTCTTTTTTGCAGGGCTTTCTATATTTTTTTAACTTATGAACTTTTAATGTCCTATTCCATATAAAATCTGTTAAAAATACATACATTTTTCTTGTGTGAGGGGGAAGTGGGGTCAGAGGCAGGGGGCACAACATTGTAAGGTTCACCTAGGGTGCCTAATGACCTTGCACTGGCCCTGCCTCATTCACTACCACTACCACTACCACTACTACTACGGCCGGTGCAAGGGATTAGGCGCCCTAGGTGAGCCTTCTCCCGTGCGCCCCCCCATCTCGGCTCAAACTCCTACATTATTCTCGATCACGCCCACCGACTGTATGGTTTTCTGGGTCACGAGCAGGTTGGGCACTGCCAAATCTCTACTCCTCTTTGCCTACACTTGCCGACACTTGCGGCCCCATATGGTTCGCACCTAGTGGCATAGCAAGGGTCTCCGGCCCCTCAGAGCTAATGCATTTGTGTGCCTCTCCAGCATCTCCCCCTTAATCCTAAACATACAGTAAAAACATACAGTATAAACAAAAACAATTTAATACTTAAGGTCACAGAAAATCAGTGGCATCTCTAGACAGAAGAATTTTTTTTTGGTGGGGGGGGGTAGCCAAAATGACATTTTTTCATCACACCCACCTCTATAGCATGGATCCTGCTTTAAAATTGGTTACAAAAAAAAGTGTTAATAAAAAAAATCCAAAGGGTCTGCTGCGTAATTTTAAAAAGCTGGCCAGTTTCACACTTCTAGTAAAATATAAAATTATTTGATAGCCTCATTCAACTAATTCTATATGGCTATGACCGTGAAGTCTGGAATATATAGGAAGGGACAGACTGTTAATAAAAATCCTGCACCTCCAGTTCTCTAACTCTGTGCATCCACTGAAATTCCCCCAAACAATGGAACTTGGATGTTTCCCTTACAGCTCATCATACTAAAAGATATTTTCAAATTCTGGTGTCACTTCACAGTAACAGCAGCACAAACACCTTACACTGCCAGGCACATTGTGAACTAACACAAAACCCCGCAAAAAAGACACTCAAAATCTATACTGCAATCCCATCGTAACATAACAGTAATAACACCAAGGACTCAAACAACAATAACCCTACCTGCGAAAAGCAAGGGTAAATACCAATACACCACCTACAGAGGAAACAAAACAAACCCGATTGCTATAGATCCCTATACAGACACTGCATGCTAGCAGAATCTCTCATCACGGTCACACACACAGAGCAGAGACAGACTCTTACCAAATACAGAATACAAAATAAAGGAGCACAAATTAGACAAAAACTGAAATGGAAACTCCAAGAAGCCAGACTCTGTGTATTAACAATGGAAAAACAGAACAACCTTTCCTCATAAAGCAAATAAAATCAAGAAACATAAAGCATCAGTTATAATAGTAACACCATAATAAAAGAATATTTTAAAACTTCTGATAAATAGAATTTCTATTAATTAAAATCATATACATTTTTTACAATTTCCCAAACACCAATAAAATATTTCAAAACAGCACATATATCAAATAACATCTATAATTAAAACTAATAAGGATTTTAAAAAGCCCCTGCTGTCCCCTTCAGTGGGAGCTCTTGATTTCCAGTCACCCTGATATTGGCGAGGATTAGGAGGTTATCCTCTCCCTCTCATACATACTCACATTTCCATTCTCTCTCACACATACACTGTCACATACATAGACATTCATGCTCTTATACCCACCATAACCTCTTGCTCTCACAGACACTGACACACTCTCAGACTCTCTCCCCCTCCACAGCCCCCCCCCCCCCCCCCCCACACACAAAGTCTTCCTCCCCTGGATTTTCCCATACACACTCATGCTTTCACATTCACTGGCTCCCTCACATACACACAAACACACACACAGCCAGGAAAGCTCCCAATCATTCTCACACACACACTGACTCCCAGGCAGGCTCCCATTCATTTTCACACCACTCCCTCCCCATCCCCATCCCCCAGGCATACACACATTCATTCTCACACACACAGACCCCCAGGTAGAGTCCCATTCATACACATGCAGAAACTAAAGGCAGACCCCCCTCTCTTTCTTTTGCCAGTAACCTTGGAACCTCTCTCATTCCTCTGCTGCCACTGTCACTGATGCCGCATGGCTATTGCAGAGGTGCTGACTGCTGCTACTGGCACTGAAGCCCATTCTGCTGCCTCCTCTGTGCAGACCCCGTGGGCTTCCACTTCCTCCATGCTGATCTCGTACATTGCGAGATACGCATAGAGAAAGTGCTACTCTTGCACTTTCCCAAAGATTACATGTGCCAATCACTAAAAAGTATTTTTTTTGTACCTTTGCTGTCTGGTCTTAGTTTTCTAATCAGTTGGTCACAGGCTTTTTTTTCCACCTTCCCTTTCTTATTTTTTTGCCAATTCCTTTTATATTGGTCTTTTTTTTCTATTTCTTTTCTCTCTATCTTCTTCCCTCAAACACACAGTCAGGTTCTCATTCTCACATGCTTTCTCTCTCTCTCTCACACACACACACACACACACACAGGCTCTCACTGTCACATGCTCTCTCTCATACAATCATTCATACAAACAGTCTCTCACTGGCACATGCTGTCTGACTCACACGCACAGGCTCTCTCTCACACCCACATACTGTCTTGCTCAAGCACAGGCTCTCACTGTTACATGCTCTCTCTCATACAATCATTCATACACACAGTCTCTCACTGGCACATGCTGACTCACACGCACAGGCTCTCTCTCACACCCACATGCTGTCTTGCTCAAGCACAGGCTCTCACTGTCACATGCTGTCTCTCTCACACACACAGAGGCTCCTCACATTCTGTCTCTGCATTCAGGTCCTCACTCCCACTCACAGTCTCTCAACTCACTCTCACATACAATCTCTCAACTCATCTCATACAAGCACACATACACACTCTACAGACCCTCAGCATCTCTCTCACCTCTGGGCCTCCTCTTCACGAGTCGCAGCAGGATGGGCTCTGCAGCGGCCTTGATCTTCTCGGGCCACCCACCGCAATGTGGGATCCATGGCGGCCCTGCTACTGGGCCCTCTTCTCGGGCCGCTGTGACTTGGGATTTGCGGCGGCCTGTAAGCGCTACTCCTCTTCTGCACACGCTGATGCTCCTCCTCCTTCCTGCCCACACGGCTCCAGCAACATTTTCTTCTGGGGCCGTGCAGGCAGGAAGGAGGAGGAGAACCTGTACATTTAGACGCAACCTTTTTCTTCAGGCTGTGCTCCACCACGGCCCTGTGTTCTTCTTGCTGTGTGTATCCGGCACATGGCACACAGCACAGCACGCGGCTGATGCTCCTCCTCCTTCCTGCCCGCGCGGCTCCTGCAAAGTTTTCTTCCGGGGCCGCGCAGGCAGGAAGGAGGAGGAGCACCTGCACGTTTAAACGCAACTTTTTTCTTCGGGCCGTGGTGACGTGAGCTCCACCATGGCCCTGCCGATCTGCCTGCTATGTATCGCTGCTCAGCCGCCAGTGGGATGAGGTCCACTGGCGGCCGCAAGAGCCTCCCTGCGCCCGGGGGCATTGGCTCCCCTTGGGATACCACTGCTCGCTGCGCCCCCTAATACTTGGCACCCTAGGCCCAGGCCTAGTTCGCCTAGTGCTTCCACCGGCCCTGACTACTACTACTGCTATTGTTTATCATTTCTAAAGTGCTACTAGATGCACACAGTGCTGTACAAATACATAAGAGATTGTCCCTCTCTACTCCATGGAGCTTTCAATCTAGTCAAGACAAACACATATAAAGGTGAATTTTAAAGAGTTGTGCACTTAAAAATGAGCACATGCACGTGATACGCGTAAGTGCTATTTTTTAAACCTAAAACATACACATGCAAGTAATGGTGAGCAATATATTTGCTCATATAAAAATAGGGCAGGCTAGGGGTAGGCCAGGGGTGCTCTAGGGCAGAACCAACATTTACACTTATAAGGTGCTATTTTAAAACCTGCAAATGTGATGCACATACAGCTGTTACCTGTATATATTTATACCTACAAATTAATTCTTTATAGGCAAATACTGACTGGGTGAGGGGTCTGGATAAACTAAGAGGAATGCAGGCTGAAGAACCAGAGGGATCTTGAAGAACTAGAGATAGACTGGGCAACCTGGTGGACTAATTGGTAAAACTGGTGATTTTCTTTACACGTGCATGTTATAAAATCTGTTAATTTGCATGTGTATATTTGTAAATACACAGTTTCATATGTAAATGATTAAAATAAGGAACACAAATACGCACGCATAGCAAATGTTGCCACCACTTAGCTGGATAAGTCTTAAAAAGTGCTACATAGTCGGATAAGTAAGATAGCTGGATAAATCTTCAAATGCTAGTTATCCATCTGTCTTACTTATCCACCTATGTAGCACATTTCTTTTACTTAACTGGCTATCTTAAATAGCAGGATAAGTCTTAACAGCAATTTGCCACAGCACTACTTAGATGGATATTTGTCACCATTTAGCTGGATAAGTCAAAACCTTTATGGCTATGTTTAAAATATTTACCACATATTTTTTGATACATGAACATGTTGTTAGGTAGACTTATGTGTATTTTATAGTGTGCATGCATTTGCACACATGATGTAAAATATGTGTGCATGTGCGTCAATATAGCTGTGTATATGGGTGCTCTCACGGATGTTTTAAAGTTATCCTCCCTATGATTAAGAGTCTTTGGGAAGTGTATTTATTGTAGAGATATATTTAGAATTTAAAAGCAGTTTCAAAAGGTAAGCTTTAAACTGGATTTGAATAAAGCCAGAGCATGGGGAATTTTGATATGCACTGCATACATGCTACATTGTTTGTGTTAAATTCATGTTTTTTGTGTACTTTGCTAAAGCAACTTCATATTAGCAGATGCACAGAAATTCAGTGCATCCCATGCTAAATGATATTTTAGTATGCACGTTAAAACTTTTATTTTTAGATTTAGTATGCAGGTTCAATTTTTTTTAAGGAATGTGGAAATAAACCTCCGGTCTGCCTTTGTGGGAAATATAGTAAAATAAACAGCAATATTTGTGGGACCAAAATAAAATACTCTTGTCAATGAATTATTAAACTTGGATGGTATCAAGTTTTTTTTTACAATATATATGTAAAAGGGACTATAGTCCCTTCATTAAGGTCTATTTCACACTTGCCAGAGGAAATATTGAGATTGTCAGAGTAACGTGCTGAACCATTTGCAATGGCACTCTCCTCTAGGATCGGCCACAATGGTGTAGCCTGGGATGTTGGTCAATGAAGCCTAGAGTTAGTCTGGTCAGAGATAAATCCAGTCTCTTGCCTCTCTATGGGGCCGATGCAAAAACCTTGCGCTGAAAGCGCATGCTGTGTAATGTCAGTGAAAAGGACCAATGGGCAATAAGTGAAGGAGTGAATAAATGAATATTAAGTGCCCGACACTTTAATATTCATTTATACACTCCTTCTGGTGCCAGTAGACAGGTTCGGAAAATGGACGTTGAATTAACCAGCGTTCATTTTCCAAACCCCTGCCACCGCTTTTTTAAAACTTTTTTTTTTTCATTATTTTTTTAAAGAGTTGTTCCTTCCACTTAATATCCCAAAGATATTAAGTAGGAGGCAGTACAGAAAAGCCGTTTTTTCTGCTTTTCTGTACTAGTTTTAGTAGCGCTCCGGGCAGGCGTTAATTTCTGATCGCTAAAATGTGCATCCTAGACGCACATTGTTGTTTTGCATAGGGAATGAATAGCTAATAGCCTCATTTACATGCATTTGCATGTGATGAATGGTATTAGTTTCACTCCGCGTTGGACGTGTGTTGTAAGGGAATTAGTTAGCGCCTCTACAACCTGCGTCCAATTGCGGGTTATACAGTGCGCTGGGCTCAGCACACTGTATTGCATCGGCCCCCTAAGGAGTTAGGATTTTTAGGAAAAGGGAAAGCCTGCCTTCTGTCCCCAGTGTCTCCAGAGTCCTATAATGGGGACAGAGGGCCACACAGAAAAATCCCTATGGTGGTGCTTCAGATTTTGCACTATAACTAACTGTTCCTGAGAGGTCCAGGCATGGGAAGGATAGTATTCACACTCTGAGGGAGTAAACCTGAGTCAGTCTTTCTATGATGACAAGAAGACTCTGATCTGAGCTCCAAACATGAACGAAAATCTACACAGGAGGAGAGAGAAATGATTGTCAGATCTCTCTCCAAGATTGCATAGTAGTATGGAAAGGAGAGAGCTCTGATCCCAGGAGAGAAGGAGAAAGGTGTGCAGGAGAAAGATTCAAGCACTGCAGAGCCCGCTGGAGTCAAAGCACCCAACATCTACCTAAGGGGACTTTAAACCCCATGAAAAGGAATGAAGAGATCCCAGAAGAGTTTATCAGCATGGATTAGAAATCCCTTGTGATATCTCAGTACTGATTGGAGGATTTTTCTGATGAAAGACTACATTATTTGCATTGTTCTAATTTTAATAAAGAGTTTTATTTTAGAACACCGTACCTTGTTTTAAATGTCCCTTTGGTGCTATCCCATTTAAATGCTTGGGGCTCTTCACTCCACTGGAGGATCCATGCCAATGTTTGCAGGACTGACTCAGGACTAAGCCCTGGTGTTAAGTATTGTCTTATCTTAGAGGTGTACCAGGAAGGTGAGCAACGCATAATGTATTTTTCATAAATAACATAACTTTTATTTTGACCATTTTAGTTTAACTGGAAAATCAATATAATGTAGAAAATATATACAAAATAGTGTGGCTCCATATCTGTAGACAAAAAATGTTTACTGCAAATAATAAAAACTGGTTTACATTAGGGTTGGGAACAGAGAGTGGAGAAAAAGATACTGCTTTGTCACTGGTACATCTAATTCAGTGAAATATTCATTTAATGAAATCCTTTTTTCTCCCTCTGTATGGATCTGCCAGAGTTGTTTGCAGCAAGTTTATGTATAAATTGACTTCTGAATTCTTTAATATACAGAAAATAATTTTAGGGAGGTAAAAGGAGCCATTCGTAATTGGAATGTATTAGTAATGAGGGGTTCTGTTTATGTTAATAAAATATGGAAGAAAAGCTCAGCTGTTTTGCCACTGTCAAGAGCATCACATTCTATGTTCCTATAAAAAAAGAGATGGTTGCAGGGAAGTACTGTGGACAGAAGACTGATGAGGACTGGAAGCCATTTTGGGTTCAATTCATTCCTGGATTTTAGGCTCTCATGGGTGAATATGCGGCAATATTTAGATTTTCCCAAATGATAACTGTCATGAAAAGGAGGAGGAGGAGGAGCCACTGCAGACACCGTGGAGTAGATTTTCAAAGACCCACTGAATGGTGAAGTAAATCAGTTCATTTTAACTGGTTAACTTTCTGCAGTTATTCAGCTGCAGCTATCCAGCAAAATCTGTGGCTGAATATCTGGATAAATCTAACTGTAAAAACCTTACCCTAGATGCCGCAATAAAAAAAAAAAAAGATTCATGCCGTGTTAGCCTCTTGAGATAAATATATGGGCTGGGTAGGGAAATTTCTAAAATATCGTATTTTGCAATATCATTTCATGCCACGTGCCAGTTAATGTTTGGCGTGCTATATTGTCTTGTCACACAGCACGTTGTTGCATCATGAGCTAGTTTATGTGTTGCATACCAGTTTACTTGCCACACAATATTTTTTTGTTTATTTAGTCAACTTCCTGCCGCTGCTTCTTTGAGGGTGTGTCAGGAGTTGGAGAGCTGGTTGGAGTTTAGTTGGAGTTTTGGAGGCGAGATCTATTGATTACCTGAGTGAGTTGTCTTGTTTATTGTTTATCATCTGTTTACCTTTACATTTGTCCATTGTGTTTATCTGTGTGTAAAAGAAGAGTGTTAGTTTTTGTGCATTTGTCTTGTTTGTCTGTTCCTTTCTGTTGAGGAGAGGAGTGGTGAAGAATGAGGAGTGAAGTGGAGAGGAATGGTGAGTAGTAGAGTGGAGTGGAGTGGGAGAACATGGATCATAGAAGGCATGGGGAAAAGGAAGAAAGAGGTGAGGAGAGGAGGAGGTGGGAGGAGAAGGAGAGCAGGAGTGGTAGGCAATAGCAGAGGACTAGTAGGAGTAGGAGTAGAAAGGAAGGAGGAAAAGGGTAGTAGAAGGAGGGGGGAGGAGGGGGATTCTAGGCAGGCAAGTATGGAGGGAGGAGGATTTCAGAGTAGGGCACAGCAGAGAGGACAGAGGTTTGGTCAGTTGTCAGGGCAGGTGGGGGGGGGGGGGGAAGAAGAGCAAGGAGTAGAGAATGGGAGTGAGAGTTCAGGGAGTGACACCAGCACCCCAGAAGTGGAAGTGACAATCCAATCCTTGGGAAGCCAGGCAGTACCTCATGCATGGTTCCGTGCACACAAATTTGGCATGGAGGACAACGAGATGCTCATCGCTGGAGTCCTAGACAACTAAAACATGTTGTTTGGGAACCAGGCTGCAAAAATAGAGGACCATTGTGCAGGCCATATCTCGATGCAGTGGGATCAAAAGGACTGGAGAAGAGGTTGCACATCACTACAAGGATGCCAAGGACCAGCTGAAGGTGAAGGTGTCAAGCCAATAAGTACATGCAGCAGACTGGCAGAGGATCCTCTTGTCCCATAGTTTTCACCCCTCATGGAGGAGCGAGTCATACAGTGACTGGGACAAGATGCCTTTGAGGGCATGGACAAGGCTCTGGACACTATACAAGCCAGGACCGGTAAGTGACACCACCTGTAAACATGAAGTATGCTACAATTGTACACACTTTTTTGCATTGGATGTGCACATTAAATATTGCAAACAAAGTGAACATCTTGTACAAAATGGTTCATGTGCACTTGTTAGAATTCATACTAATGTATTTTTTGTTTCACAGCTGCCACAAAGGATGCCTCCGGTCATAGCGATGCAAACCCAAATTTCAGCAAGGCAGCACCAGATCCCAGTAGTGCAGCACCAGGTCTCAGTGGCCCATTTCAGCTGGATGAAGAGATACAGTGGATGGAGGAAGAGGAAGAGAAGAAGCATCAGCAGCAGCCACAGCTGCAGCAGCTACTTGAGCACTTGGTGTTACCCATACCCCTGGTCACAAACCTCAACTTGTCCAGCTTAATGGAGGGCACTGCCTTGCCATGGGAAGAAGATCCACAGTCACCAGCTCCCTCCAGCACCCCACGTGTCCTGCGAGTTTTTGAAGATGACACCCAGCAAGCTCAGCCCATGAGCCCAGAAATTCCAACATTGCAGCCGAAAATACCACCTCAGCAAACTGCAATACCATTACCAGCAGCTCCAGCAGTACTGGATCCAACTCTTCATGCCATAGTTGACCGCATCAAGAGGAGGCATGGGCTGCAGTTACACCACATATGTGTGGAGCTGGTCTGATTGAGGAAGGCTTAGATACTAGAGATGTGCTTTGGGATTGAATTTTGTATCGGGCTTCGTTCCAGGGCCCCCCCGCGGGAATTTCAGATTTCCTGTTACTGCGCATTAAACCGAAAATTAATTTTTTCTGAAATTTCGAGAAAAATTAAATTGTTTTTTGGTTCTCCCAAACCATTCTGAATTAGGCAATTTCGTTGAAATTGTTTCATTGTAGAACAGCAAACTCTGGTCTTTACAGAGGACTATACCACTGTGGCAACTTCCATCAATAATTTGACCACAGCAGTACTGCAAATCATAAAAGGGTGAATTTTCAAAAGCCCGTGTGTGGCTGGGCCCTACTCGCGCCGCACGTATTTTCAAAAGGGCCCGGCCACATGCATAAATCTCGATACATATACAATTGCCGGGCCATAAAAAAGGTGCGGGCTGAGGGGTGGGGTCTGCGTGGGGAGGGGTGAGGCTGGGTGGGATGGAGGCCGGTCATGACCCGCACGCACATGGACATGCGGGCACTCCTTTTAAAATATACCCCAAAGCACCTGCCACAGCCTGCACCTATGCCATCCCCATCTTCACAGGAGTCCACTCCATGGAGCAGTCCCTAGCTATCAGGATGGGCCAGGAGTAGGCCTCCAAAAGAAATGCCAACCCCACCAGCAAAAATCCCCAGGGAGAAAAAGGTCCATGAACCACGAAAGAAACATAGAAACATAGAAAATGACGGCAGAAGAAGACCAATCGGCCCATCCAGTCTGACCAGCAAGCTTCACACTTCTTTTTTCTCATACTTATCTGTTTCTCTTGGCTCTTAGTAACCTTAGGTTCTATTTCCCTTTCACCCCCACCATTAATGTAGAGAGCAGTGATGGAGCTGCTTCCAAGTGAAATATTAAGTTTGATTAGTTGGTTAAGCAGCAGCATAGCTCTCTGCCGTTGAAGCAGAGATATGCGTGAAGTATTAGTTTTACTTCTCCCCTGCCGTTGAAGCAGAGAGCAATGCTGGATATGCATGAAGTATTAGTTTTTCTTCTCCCCTGCCATTGTAGCAGAGAGCTATGCTGGATATGCATTGAAAGTGAAGTATGCCTTGAAGGTCACACTAACTATCATCTAATATTGAACTGCCTAATAATTGGTAATTGAATAAGCCTAATAACTGGTAATACCTATAGCCCATGAACCCATCCCTGTTTTTTTTCTTTTTTTAATTTGGAGATGGCAGCCCTCCATCCTTCCACTCCGTGAAGGTGGAACACCAACCACTGGCCACTGGCATCTCGCTCCATGAATGCCTCTGTGGCTACTGCCGCTCCATGCAGTGTTTTGATGCCTCCTCTTTATTCGCTTCCTCTAGACCTGATGGATCCACAGTGTTTATCCCACGCCCCTTTGAAGTCCTTCGCAGTTTTGGACTTCACCACTTCTTCCGGAAGGGCATTCCAGGCATCCACCACTCTCTCTGTGAAGAAATACTTCCTGACATTGGTTCTTAGTCTTCCTCCTTGGAGCCTCAGCTCGTGACCTCTGGTTCTGCTGATTTTTTTCTGACGGAAAAGGTTTGTCGTTGTCTTTGGATCGTTAAAGTTTTTCAAGTATCTGAAAGTCTGAATAATAGCCCGTCCTGTCCAAAGAATTTCTGTGCCTTGATGCTGATTTGGAGGGTCCTTTGTGTGCCATAAGGTACTCCATTGAATTTTTAATGTCCTCCACTATGTCTTTTCTGTACTCCTGCCTCCTTGCTGCTATGCCCAGTCATGATCCTGCTATTGTGTAATCTCATCTCATCATGTCACTGATGTCTCATCTCATCATGCTTCTAGTGTCTCATTTCATCATGTCTCATCTCATTCTGCTGCTGCAGTCACATCTCATTGTGCTGCTGCTGTCTCTTCTCATCCTGTTGCTGGTGTCTCCATGCTACTGTCTCATCTCCTAGTGTTCCTGCTGTCTCATCTCATCCTGTTGCTGCCTTCATGTTTCTGTCTCATATCCTGGGCTGCTGCTGCCTTTTCTCATTTCATCTTGCTGCAGCCTCCATGTTGCGTTCTTCAGTCCTGGTCATGCTGATGTTTCTTCTTATCTCTTCCTGTTGCTGCCTCAATGTGTTTTCCAGTCCTAGTCCTGCTGCCTGCCATGTCACCTTTGTTGCCATAGCTCTTTGCAGTCCCCTTTCAGTGTATTCTTTCAATATGGACTGTCTGGGATTTTTCACAACATTTGCTGCCCTGGCCCTTTGCAGTCCACTTTGAGTGCATTCTTCCAACATGGACTGTCTGAGCATTTTCAGGACCTTTGCTGCCATGGTCCTTTGCAGTCCCCTTGAGTACACTCTTTTAACATGGACTGTCTGGGCCTTTTTCTTGCCATTGTAGGGAAATATATCATGTTTTACCACTGAAGCACCAAATATGAATCATAATAGCCAAGAAATGTACAGGCCAGTTGCTGATAGGCCCCATATACTGTCACAGCAAAAGAAAGAACCTGTGCCCCTAGGTAGAAAACAGATGCCCTTTAAAACAAAACTGAATGATACCTTATCAGATCTGCCTTTATGCCAGTTCCTGTGCAAATATAAAGAAGACAGAAACAATGCAACAACTTAAGCCCATAAGCAGGAGTCATGGATGAGCCAAGCCATGTCCACAGGTCAGAAATACCTCCACCCTTGAAAGAAATGGGGGAGGGGGGGAGGGCAGTCAAAGACAGAGAAAAACACACTAGCACTCAGCTTGGCATACAGACGTGGCAGTTCTCCCACTGAAGAAATGGGGAGGGGGAAGAAAACCTGGAAAGAGGCAGGACCCCACTCGAGGAAATGGAGAGGGGGGAAAGACCTGCAAAGACCCTCCACCCACCATGTGATTATGCTTGAGCTTATGCATATTTATCAGATGGAAAGTATATGATGGAGGGAAAAGAAGAAGAAGGGAGCGAGACCCGAAAAAGTGAAGGATCCTCTGGGGTAGCAAACCTTGAGGGGAAATCCTGAAAGAACCCTGAAACCAGAGAAGGGACCCCTGAAAGAAAAGAAAGGGGAACCTGAAGCAGACCAACAGCCCTGCTATCGAGGAGGGAGAAGACTAGGTGTGGCCAAGAGACTGGGGCAGGAGACAAGAGAAAGGAGATACCCTGCTCAGGTGTGGAGAGTGACATGGAATCTGGAATGGTGAGGAATGAGAGCAAACCCAGATAGCCCCAGAGAGCCAGAAGCAAGTCTCCTTCCAGGAGACCCACCTACCCACTCTGCCAGTACCAAGCCCAAGAAGGAAGCTTCTCCCCTGTCTACCTTCTCCAGACCACCAACCAGCATCTTCTTCAGAAATAAAACAGAGAGATATCACCTGAAGCTGGGACCAGGGGTAAGTAAGTTAGCCGCAAGTATAAATATATTAAACAGGCTAAGGTTTATGGCATGATACCGAACTTTCTTTAGGGAAAACTGGTGCTTAGTGGCCAGGATGATAGAGACTGGTGCTTATTGTTAGAGACAGGAATTATTGTTATTTTCTAAATGCTAAACCCTGCCAAATCGGACAAATAAAAGTCTGTTTCTGAGGAGAATACACGTTGTCTTTTACTGACTTAGAATCATGAAGTGTTCTGTAGCAGACAGGTCCCATTACCCCTAAACTTGTTTACACTATCATTTTATTGTACTGGCATCAGCTCTAAAATTAGAGCTGTATTATAGAAATTGGGTTGTTGCTTCCACTTCCTAGGTTCTTTATCATCATTTTGCTTATTGATAATATCATTATTCTGTATATATATAGTGTTGCCATTTGTAACAATGTATGTACATGTATCCATAAAATGTGCTGGTTGTTTCAGCTTTGGGATGGCCCCAATTTGTTTCCAAAGCTACTCATAAAGCGGGACATATTCTAGACCTAATATTTACCAATATCGGTAACTGTCTGCTCAATACTTCTCACACCATTTTACCCTGGTTTAATAACCAACTAATAAAGCCGGAAATATAAAAGTATAGATAATAATCATACTTTTACCTTCAGGAAAAAGATAGACATGGAGGTACTTGCAGAAGCAATATTAAAAAGACTCCTTAAACTATATCAACTCAATGCTCCCTTAACATTTGATTACCTGGATCAGATTCTGAATGACATAGCTTAGTCATATCTAGATGAAAACTATTAAGGGTGGATTTTCAAAGACCCATGCATGTAAAAATCCTACAACCCTTCTAACTGATCAAAAACTGTTCAGCCCGACTACTTACCAATACTCCACACAAAGAACATATTACTTCAGTCCTGAACAACTACATTGGTTACCCATCCGTCAACACATCCAATACAAAATCTTAATTAGTATTCACAACCTAATACATAATGCATCATCTATTTGGTTATACTCATCTTTACATCTCTACCAACCTCCTCATCACTTATTTTATCTATTTATTTATTTATTTATTTATTTATTTATTTAGGTTTTTTTATACCGGCATTCATGAACTCGTTCACATCATGTCGGTTTACAGAAAACAGGGGTGCGAATAATACAACCAAAAAACATAAATAACGTGATGAAGAGAAGCAGTTACAATTAACAAGGGCTAATGAACAGGGAATGTAAGAAATAGAAAGAGATAGAGGAGGTTAATTATATACAAATGTACAATATAAATATGGTACATAAACTTATGCTCAACAAACTTATGCTCAACAGACACAAACTACTTACAAGTTCCAAATGTCAAAACTGCTAGATTAGCTCTAACTCACAAATGTGCCTTCTCTGTAGTGGGCCCAACACTCTGGAACTCACTACCCAATTTTATCTGACAATAAAGTACCACAAAAAATGAATTTAAAAAAGCTGTCAAAACGTTATCTATTCTCATTAGTTTTCTCTGGCTCTCAAACATAAGTTTTCTTCCTTACCATTTCATGAAGACAAATCTTTTCCCCTCCCTAATCCATCACCTAATCCCCAAAGTTTATTTTTAATGTGTTTGTTTTATTCTTTTATTTTTGACTATGTATGCATTTTAACTGTAAATTGCTTAGATCTGCCATAGCTTGTAAAGGCAGTATAGAAAACCTTTTAAATTAATAAACTTGTAAATCATTTGGAAGAACAAGATATTTCTCTTTCCAAACCAATTCATATTTAGGAAACATTGTTCAACTGAGACATTACTCCTCTCTTTAACGGACTCTGTGTTACGAGGGTTTGATGCTGATGAATCCTAACTTCTCATACTAATCAACAGCTACTTTTGACAGGGTGGACCATACCCTGTTGTGCCAGCAGTTGAACAACATAGGAATTGAAGGCAGTATTCTCAAATGGTTTTCTTCCTTTTTAACTAATAGAACATTCCAAGTCAAATTAGGAAGTCACATATCTGATTCTTACCATATCGATACAGCTGTCCCTCAAGGCTAGCAATCTTGCAACACTATTCAATATTTAAATGATCCCACTGGGCAAACTACTGGCGGATTTAGGGATTACATTCTTTCTGTATGCTGATGACATACAGTTTTACATTCCTTTCTCCAAATCAGAAGAAAATCAGAAGAAAATACAGTATTGACACTTTCAACCCTCATGAAAGCAATACAGCAGGAACTACTGCAACTTTAACTAACATTAAACCATAAAAAGACTGAAATAATCTGGTTAAGTATAAACTCTCAGATAGTTAAACTTTAGACCTAGGCAATTTCCAAATTACTCGCACAAATCAAGTACTGGATTTAGGTATCCAGCTAGATGAAAACCTTACTATGAAAAAGCACATCAACAAATTAATTAATACAGGTTACACCAAGTTGCGTATATTACAATAGTAGAAACCTTTATTAACTGTATTGAAAACTCTAATTTTCTCACACCTAGACTACTATAACTCCATATTTCACAGTCTTCCCGCATGCCTCCTAAAACCATTACAAATATTACAAAATTCCTCGGCAAGGCTCTTCTTAGGATCCAAGAAATTCGATCACATTACACACTGGCTGATTTCACTACACTGGCTGCTAGTACAATCCTGAATCTATTTCAAAGTAGTAATGCTAGTATTCAAAATCATTTCTTCTAGTAACACCGGTAAGATAAGTGTGAATTACAACCATACACACTGCAGAGAACGCTAAGATCCAAAAATAAAGGACTACTGGCTGTTCCAACATTACAAAGCACACACCTGACACAGGTAAGAGATCATGTGTTTTCCATTGCCGGCCCAAAACTTTGGAATTCTCTACCAGAAATGCTACATTTGATACTAGTGTTGCATCCGTTGGTCTCAGATGGCTTCGACCATTGTGCCTCACCTTTTTCTCTGCTCTCCCCACTAGCCTTGGGAAGATGGCTACCGCCGCGTCTCCATGCCGCTCTCTCCGGCATCCCCAGAACGGCTATGGCAAAGCCTCACGCCATGTTTCTCCTAAGGGAAACTAGGGTGAGTATGCGCATGCCACCCACATCTTTATCCACGTCATGGCGGGAACCTCGGGGGCGTACCCCTTGAGTGACGTCACGCCATCCGGGTATTTAGCCTGCCCTTGTCTGCTAGCTAATTGAGTTAGCAAGGATCGTGATACAGATCGTGAATGGATGGAAAGCCTCCAGTCTGAGCTACTCTGCCGCTTCCTTGCTGCTGCGGGAAGCTCTCTCTGCCCTTCGGGGTATTTCACTAACCTTGGGTACCTGCTCCTCGGGGGCAGGTACCCAGGTGCCTATCTGGGATCCGGTACTCATTCATTGAAGGCCTGCTCTCCCTGGTACAGTGCCTGTATTCAATTACTTCTGCCTGCTGGAATCTTCAGCCATACAGCCACCAACGTAGTCAGTAATCTAACTTCTCAGTCTGTCTCATCTACAGCTCTGCTGTACTGGGAACCTAATTCCTTGCCTAATTCATTGTAGCTCAGGGGTCCTGAACTATGAAACAAATTTTCCCCGAGCTTCGGGGATAATTCGTTTTTCAGGTTAGTGCAGGGGGAGGGGCACATTTATTTTAAAAAAACAAAAAAAACCACTCCAACCCTTAAATTTTACTTTCTTACACCCCCCCCCCCCACCATCCCGATCCCTCCCCAAGACTTACTAAAAGTCCATGGTGGTCCAGCGGGGTCCCGCGAGCGATCTCTCCCTCCATGCTGTCGGGCCTGCTATGATTCAAAATGGCGCCGATAGCCTTGCCCTTACGATGTCACAGGGGCTACCGGTGCCATTGGTCAGCCCCTGTCACATGGTAGGAGCAATGGACGGCTGGCTCACAAATAGAACATCAAATAATTAAAATCTCCTTTTTTTAATTTACTGTTTTGAAATGTTTTTGATATTTAAAAGACACATCAAATAACATCCAATAATTAAAAATAATAAGGATTAAAAACTATTGTGCTCTCCATACATCAGAAAATTTGATTTCCAGTCATTCTAAGATTGTCATACATTAGCAATAGAGAGTGGATTCTCAAACTTTCTCCTCCCTGCCTCCCATCCACATCCACACTGACAGAAGCAATCTCCTTTTCTCATACACAAACAAAGGAGCACGTTCCCTCTCTCTCTCACAGCCACAGCCAGCCAGAAGCATGCTCTGTCTCTCTCTCACACACACACAGACCGTTAGAAGCAAGCTGACACACACAGATAGAAGCACCTCCCTCTCACATACACACAAACACCCTCCTTCTCTCACATACACATACACAGAAACACCCTACTGATCTCTCATATACACTGTTTTTGTTTGTAAGGATTTGGGTGGACCCCTGGACTCTGTGGCTGCTGACCACGCCCACGGGGGGAAGTCCCATGAGGGGCCACATGTAAGGCTCAGCTTTAGGACACACACACACACAGTTAGATCTTTTATTAAACAGTATTGAGGAACTACCAGAGGTGGCAGTAGTGAGTAGAAATGTAACCTGGCTGGGCTTGTAGTCCCTCAGGCTCTGGAACAGTGATCCCACAATGGCTGTGCTATAGTGGAGAGAAACTGAGATCGAGAGTACAAGCAATATATGCAGGGTTCAGGAATAGAGCCTCGTTGGTATAGTACTTACACAGTGGTCTCTCGGTATGGAGCACAGGAGCTGAAGTAAAGGCAGACCCTCGAGGCGTGAGTACCTGGTTCCAGGGAACAGCTCTGAGAAAAGTAGATGGTAACTCACAGATGCTATAGGCAGCGATGTCTTCCAGGCAGAAGAGAAGTCCAGGTAGCGAGTCCAGGAACAAGGGCCCTCGAGGAGTGAGTACCGGTTCCAAACAGCGACCTGAAAGAGAGGAGAGAGAGAGGCCCCCGAGGAGCGGGTACCCCAAATAGAGTAGTCCAATAGTGGAGGCAGAGTAGCTAGGTACGGAGAGCGAATCCCATCCGTTAGGAAACCTTTGCTAACTCGACAGCTAGCAATCGTGTAGGCTATTTGTATCCGGGATGTGTGACGTCATCACAGGGGGAAACCCCTGAGGTTCACACCAAAGAAGGTACTTGAAGCAGGGCCGCTCGGCATGCGCGCCCAAGGCAACTGGACAGCATGGCAGGAGGCAGCGTCCAAGCCGGGCCGGGGACGCCGGAAAGGACGGCAGGCAGACGTCGCGGCAGCCAAACATCCGTCAACCACAGGAGGAGTCGCCAGAAAGGTAAGGAGGGTGGAGTGGACAGTCGTAACAGTACCCCCCTTCAAAGGGCGGTCTCCTCTTCGGGTACCAGGTTTAGGTTTAGAAGGATGCGCAAGGTGAAATTGACGGAGCATCTCTTTATCAAGGATGTTAGCCTGAGGCTTCCAAGAGTTTTCTTCGGGGCCGAAACCTTCCCAAGAAAGAAAGTATTCAAATGTGTTGCCTTGTCTTCAGACATCAAGAATCTCTTCAACTTTGAATTCTAGGTCATCTTCTGCATTGATAACAGGTGGTTCCTGAGTTTTGGAAGAGAATTCACTGAGCATGAGCGGTTTCAGAGTGAAACGTGAAAAGCATTGTGGATGTTGAGTCCAGGTTGTAGCTTCAGACTGTAAGTGATATTGCCAAGAAGTCGGAGGATTGGAAATGGTCCAATGTAACGAGGAGCGAACTGAGTGGAGGGTAACTTCAGTCTGAGATGTTTGGTAGATAACAAGATTTTATCTCCAGGTTTGAAGACAGGCACTTGAGAATGGTGAGCATCGTAGAACTTCTTAGCGCGGTCATTCGCTTTGTTTAGCATGTCTTTCATCTGAGTCCACAGATTATGGATTTCATCAGCAGTAGCACCTTCCCTCACTCATATACACAGAAGAACCTCCCGATCTCACACACATACACACACACACACACACACATACTCATGTATATGCACACACACAGAAACACCCTCCCTTTCTTACTTACAGACACACAGCAGCACCCTCCTGATCTCACATATACAAAGAAGCACCCTCCTGATCTCGCATATACACACATACACACACTGGCCCTCAGCTCCACCGGCCTGGTCTTCGGTGGCAGCCAGCAGCTCCTATCTTCAGCCCTACTGGCCTGGTCTCCAGGGAAGGCCAGCAGCTCCTGTTTTTGGCCCCGCTGTCCTGGTCTTTGGCAGCAACAGCAGCTCCTGTCTTCGGCCTCGCTGATGGCCCGCACTTGAGTAGCTCTTTTCTTTAACTGGAGTGGTCTGCAGCTCCTTCCTTTGGCCTCGCTGGCATGAAAAGCACAGGATGCAAGAAGTGGCCACTATTTCTCACCGCCATGGTGCTGCGTTGGCCAGTGGTATGTGAGGCATGTGGGGAGGTCCCAGGCCCATGCTGATGCTGTGGTGGGAAAGGGGAGTGCAGGCCCTACGCAGTCTTGAACGAGAGCTGATATGGGCTGATATTGGACACACTGGCTCTGCACGCATTTTGTAAACCATTTTGATTACACCCCAGTATAAAAAAAGGTATATAAAACAGTTGAAACAAACAAACAAACAAATAAATAGAACAGGCCAGAGAGAAGGCCTCATTTTATCACATGTGATAATTACTGCTATCCCATGATTACAGCGATTAAAACATTTTTGCCACTCTATCACAAATTAAAAAGGTGTTGTTATTTCCCAAGTTAAATTCGGTGTTAGTATGTGATATTTTATTGCCCAATGCTGTAGGAGTCATTTATTTGCAAATTTTCTTGATTTTGCATACTCATTATCATATTTAAATACTAACACAAATTGCGATCAGCATCGCACATTAGTATCACTTTAGCGCATGATATACCCCATTTAACGTGCCAAAATGCACTCATGCAGCTTGATGAATAACCGAGTTTGAGTGGTTAGATTTAGGACAGCCATTTGTGCTGTACTTATGTGGATAAATTTAACTGGTTACTGCTGAATATTACACCAGCTAAACTTCAAAACCCTACCTCCATCCAAGCTCTACCCAGACTTTTTTTTCTCTACCTAAATCTGTACAAAGAGAGGTCAATATTCAAAGCACATTCAGGCTATTTAGCTGGATAAGTATAACTCATGCAGCTAAGTAGTGGCCACTGAATATGCACCTACATTCAGTGGCTGCTGCTTAGCCATATAAGTCACTTATGCAGCTAAAATGTTAGCGGCATAACTTGTGGGTGTAAAGTGAGCAGATCGGGGCGGAGTGAGTTAGCCACATAAATTATGTGGCTAACTACTGATATTCGGTCTTAACCACATAAGTTCTATGGCTAAGTTAGATGTGCCATAGATCAAGTCTAAACTTAGCCGGTTATAACTTATGTGGCTGTGTGAATATATACACATGTATTCAGCAGCTTAGCCATGACTTTGAATATATCTTGAAACTTAGCCAGATAAGTTATATCTGATTAAGGGGGTCATTTTGTAAGGCTTATCGCGTGCGATAGCTTGCTAGGGGCGGAATTGGGGCAGAGTCGGGGTGGAGTTGGGCAGGGGTGGGGTGGTGAGGGGAGGGGAGGAGTCGGGGCAGCAAGGAGGCAGACTCCGTGATGTCTTCGCTGGCGGCAATAAGGTAAGACACATCGTCGCCAGTAGCGCGCCCAATAGCACCACCTTTCATGGTGGCGCTATTAGGTGCGAAAGCCAGCAACGATAACACCATGGTGGTGCAATGGCTGTCGGCTTTCGCAGGCCTGCCCCCCCTTTGCCCCCCCCCCATCCCCAGTTTTCACTGGATTCACCATTCTGCGATAGAATGGTGAATCCAGGCCTAAGTTACCTAAATGGCCAGCTTTGAATATTGACCTCAAGGTGATTTTCTGCAGACAGGTTTTAGTTCGATGAGGAGTAGGAGCCAGCTGGAGGAATTTTTAACCAGTTAGATTTATATAGTTATAAGCTGATTTGAAGCACATAAATCTTTTGAATATTGATTCATTTATTAACACCTGCTTTGCTCATAGACTTATCCAGACACCCTTATTTAACCATACACAAATACCTTTTAGTCGCCCCCTAAGGTTCTCCAATCTGAATATATTTACTCCATAGGTTAATATATCTCTTAAAGGTCCTTGGCCATATTGTATTAATCAATTTTACTTAGGGAATAGCACTGCTATTAATTGCATCAGTAGCATGGGTTCTTCTTTGTGTTTGGGTAATTGCCAGGTTCTTGAGGCCTGGTTTGGCCTCTGTTGGAAACAGGATGCTGGACTTGATGGACCCTTGGTCTGACCCAGCATGGGAATTTCTTATGTTCTTACATCTCCTGTTATAGTCAAGGGGAAAGAATTTGACCCTTGAAAACTTTAATTTTCAATGATAGTCTGCTCTTTCTGCATACTAAGGGACCACTGTACTAAAGCTAGTTAACATTATCACATTAACATGCAGGCAAAACCCTATTGGATGCATGGATCAGTGTCTTACGTGAATTATTGAGCTTTGTTTTCTTTTCATACATTGTTTTTTGTTTTATGTATTTTATTTTTCAAATTCTTTGTACATCGCTTTAAGAATACTAAATGAAATTATCAATTGCAAGCAGTTAGTAGAGGTTAACAGAACTGACACATATTAACTTGCTTGAGACAGAGTCAACGTGAAAGCTATGCTACTGAAGAAATGAGAAGTGAAAGTATGCAAACAGATCATTATCTATTAGCGCAGTGAAAAAGTATATACTTTAAAATGCACAAAATGTATCATTAATATTGAACATTAATACATGAAATATACACCGTAGGCCTGATTTTCAAAAGCATTTACACTTTTAAAAATGCACTCTACCCATGTAAGTGGGCTTTTGAAAATTGCTACAATATATGCCATTCAATTGTCCATACAATTTACTTGCGTAAATGCACTTTACATGGGTAAATGGCTTTTGAAAATTGCTACAATAGTAGTTACATTTACATGTGTAAATGCTTTTGGAAATTACCCTCTGTGTTTATACATGTTAATGGCTGATGTTAATGCAGGTTAGCACACTGGGCCCTAAATGAAAGTCTTTCTGAGATCAGTATTCAACATCATTTGTCCAGCTAAATTCAGACTTAGCCAGACAAATGGCAGAACATGAAAATCCTGTTATGCTGTCCAGCTCCGAACTAGCTGGATAACTTTTTATCTGGCTGAAAAGTTATCTGGCTAACTCAGGGGGCATAGTAGGGGCGTTCCAGAACAGAGTCAACTAACCAGATAAGTTAAACAGATAAACAGTGTTTTTCAGTATTATCTGGTTATCATAGTAGATAACTTTAGATCAGCCAAAGAACTGCCCTTAAGATAATCAAATAAAAGTATCCAGCTATCTTATAGATAACTGGGGATATTCTATTCTAAATAGAGCTTAGAGGGAGGGGGACCAGCTGTAGTCGATAAAATGTGTTTACAGCGTGAGAGTGGGGCAAAGGACTGGCAGACCCACTAGGATTTATTTTTTTTTTTAAGTCTGCATCACTACTCAACTGGATATATTCTTTGAGGATAACTTTTAAAGAATTACGCGCGGCCCCATATATGCACATCTATGGGCATGCGGATTTCTAGTATATTGAGAGAGAGATTTTATATACCGCGGTACGTATAGTTATACATCACCTCGGTTTACAGTAAACATTAATTTTAGCAACAGGCTTTACATTAAACAGTTTATATAATAAGTAAACAGAACAGTAAATATAAGTTAGCAACAGCTTTTACATATAACAGTTTATAGAGAAAGTAAACAATTCGCAGCTTGAGGCTTTACATAAATAATGTTTAAATAGACCAAAATATAACTACTGTAACTATAATCGACCATGTATGTTTAATTTAAATGATTCAACGCAAGCGTAACTTAAGCCATTAAACTGTTGGAGGCAAAATTAAAGTCCAGTTTAAGTTGATTCACAGAAATTGCAAACATGGGAACGATGGGGAAAGAGGAATTGTGGGCTTATCAGGGTGCAGCAAACATGGGGAGTGAGAAGGACATGACCAGAACATGGATCAGGTAAGCAATAATACAAGAAAGCTGAATTTTAATGTTAGTCCTTGCTCATTGATAGAATACTCTTAGCCAGTATACTCTTAGCCAGTATACTCTTAGCCAGTATACTCTTTTATAACCTGTGTGTGTATCTGGTGCACACAGATTCTAAAATATGTGTTTGTCCACTTCCCAAAATGTATTTTTGTACGGAATGCATGTTTCATTCCTTACAAATATCAACAATGCATTGAAAGCATGCACTTTTTCAATCTATTTAATAAACATAGATGTGCATATTTTATATGTGAAAAAAATTAGAACTTGGGATCTGTACTTGGACAGATCCCAAGGTGCTTTTTAATATATTTATAAATGATATAGAAAGGGGTATGACGAGTGAGATGATCAAATTATGCACAGTAGTTAAATCTCAAGCAGATTGTGATGAATTGCAGAATGGATAATATATTGAAATTGTCGGCTCAGTGTGTTGTGGCAGTCAAAAAAGCAAACAATGTTAGGAATTATTAGGAAGGGAATGGCAAATAAAACAGTAGATGTCATAATGCCTCTGTATTGCTCCATGATCATAATACCGCAATTCTGGTCGCCACATCTCAAAAAAGATATAGTTGCACTGGAGAAAGTTCAGAGAAGGGCGACCAAAATGATAAGGGGCATGGAATGGCTCACCTATGAGAAAAGGCTAAAGAGTTAGGACTGTTCAGTTTGGAGAAGAGACAACCGAGGGGGGATTTGATAGAGATCTACAAAATCATGAAAGGACTTGAACAGGTTAATATAAAATGGTTATTTACTCTCTCAGATAGAAGGACTAGGGGGCACTCCATGAAGTTAACAAATAGCTCATTTAAAACAAATCAAAGAAAATCTTTTTTACTTAGCGCATAGTTAAACTCTGGAATTCATTGCCAGAGGATGTGGATACGGCAGATAGTATAGTGGATTTTAAAAGGTTTGGATAAGTTCTTAGAGGAAAACTTCATAAACTGCTATTAATTAATAAGCAATAGTAGCTTGAAATCAATATAATGTTTGGGTACTTGCCAGTTACTTATAACTTGGATTGGCCTGGAAACTGGATGCTGGGCTTGATGGGACTTGATTTATATGGACTTGATAGTTTACTAATACCTCCACCAGTTCACCCATTCAGTTTTCAGTTCATGGAGACCCTCCCAGGACTTCACCCTGAACTCCCTCCAGTTTACCTAGTCCTCCCACCCAAAAATAGCAGACAACCGACAAGTCTGATATCAATTAATCTAGATAACCAGCAGGTGTAAAATTCCATGAATAACTTGCCTAATGTATGCATGTAAGTCTCTTATAAAATACACGTTCCTCTTGCCCCTGTCCCAGAACACCTCTAGACTGCGATATCCAGATAACTTTATTCGAGGAAATTCAGTGTAATGTTTATCCTGCTTAATATCCCGATAACTCAGGGGTCAGGAACCTTTTTGGCTGAGAGAGCCATGAACGCCACATATTTTAAAATGTAATTCCGTGAGAGCCATACTAACTACAACCCCCCACCCTCCTGACCCCCCAAGACCTACCAAATTAATTTACTACAACCCCCTACTCTCCTGACGCCCCCCAAGACCTGCCAAAAGTCCCTGGTGGTCTAGTCGACGCCATTTTGATTACTGGCAGCCGACGGCCCTTTGCCCTTACTATGTCACAGGGGCTACCGCCACCATTGGTCGACCCCAGTGACATAGTGAGGGCAAAGGGCCATCAGCGCCATTTTGACTACTGGCAGCCGACAGCCCAAGTCCAGGAGATCGCTCCCGGACCGCTCCTGGACCCCTCTGGACCACCAGGGACTTTTGGAAGGTCTTGGGGGGGTCAGGAGGGTGGGGTTTTTTGTTAGATTTTTTACTTTTTTATTAAAGATTTGTCTGCGAGCCAGATGCAGCCATCAAAAGAGCCACATCTGGCTCGCGAGCCATAGGTTCCTGACCCCTGCGATAACTTATCCAATTAAGTTAACTTTAGTTGGATATGTTTTCTGTTTTATGGGTTTTTTAATATTGACCTCTATAATCTCTATATCTTCGTATCATTCCATACATTCTAACTCTCCAGTCTTACTATTCAGACTTCTGGCATTCACAAAGAAACGTTTTGTAGTATGTTTTTTATTTGTATTTGTATTTTTATTCACAACCTACTTATATTTAGAAGATACAGACTGTTTAGAGTCATTTACATCTGTGTGATCTTTATTTCCATCCTTCTGGGCTACTTCAACCTTAACCACAAACTCTACACTGAGATATTCTAACTTTTCTGTTTTGCAAGTATTGTTGGAAGATACCTCCCTCCAAACCATGTGCTTCTGAGCAATTATCAGCTTTCCCTCATGGTC
Source organism: Rhinatrema bivittatum (assembly GCF_901001135.1). Classification (NCBI taxonomy): domain Eukaryota; kingdom Metazoa; phylum Chordata; class Amphibia; order Gymnophiona; family Rhinatrematidae; genus Rhinatrema; species Rhinatrema bivittatum. The sequence continues at coordinate 769,293,376 of NC_042615.1, forward strand.
TAGTTTAGTTAACACCTCTTTAACACATTATATAATATCCCAGGCACTGACACACATTAATGCCTTAGTTACAACTAACACATTTTAGTAAACAGAACCCAATACCACAGCTGGGACTCACATTCTAATAATAATAATAATAATAATAATAATAATAATAATAATAAATAGGCCAGTAAATAGGTATTTCCCTTTCTATCTTAGACCATTTTAAACAGGGAATTTCACATTCCTTTCAGTGAACAGGAACCAATTTGAATTATATGAATTTGGATTTCATATAGTAACATAGTAGATGACGGTAGGCAGGGATATTTGATCCACAAGACCTGATTTATTAAACCTTTTCCCCATAGAGCACAGACCGTGGGAGAAGGCTTACTAAATCAGGCCCCTTAGTCTGCCCAGTTCCCGGTTGCTCCTGTTTGTGTTTACCTGGTAATCACACTCTCTTGTCTTCACCTCCATTCTCTGAACCAAAGACATCTCACAGCCTGATTGCCTGACTGTAGAAAGTTGTCCCTTACTCTTTTTTTTTTCCCCATTAGCAGGGGAGTGCAGTGAAGCTGTCCTGCTGCCTTTGCTAGATGACCCACCACTACTCGTCTCCAGCTTTAACTGAGAGTGCACCAAACCTCCACCTCTGGAATGTTTAAATGAAACTTTGCAAACAAGTTCCCGAATATAAGTGGTAACCTCATTTATATCTAAGTGGACTGACACAGCAACTGGATGTCTTCATATATAATGTTGTGTTTATTATGTTGGTAAAAGAAAGAAAAGATGCTTAGCGGAGTTAAAAAAGAGTATTACTTTCCAACAGCTAAGTGTTTAGCATCTGTTTACTTGGCTGGATAAAAGCAGAATAAAAAATGAGACACGGGGGGAAAATAAATCATTCAGTACAGGGCAAACACAAAAAAAATCCAAAAACCCAAACTAATATCCAGTCTTGGGTTTTTTAAGTTCTTAGGATTTTTGGCTGGTTAAAGTTCCTTCGGGAATAATTGAAAAACATTGTTTTCTATGTCAAATACATAAAACAGACAAGCAAGACATGAATTAGATGAAAACCAAACACAGTATGAGGAGCAAAAATGAAAGGAACAAAGCCGAATACAGTAACAATCTGCCCTATTTTAAGCAGACATGTCCTCGCATTCGCTGACATTCTATAGCCTTGGCCGGACTAGGGGCCTTATTCAATAAAGATTTTGTCTATAGATACAGAACAGAAAAAAAAGCTTCCTTTCCAAATAAGGCCCTAATATGTGATGTTACCTTGCAGTGAGAGCATTAAAGCTTCTTTTAACTAGGATTTTCTTGGTATTGGCATAAAATTCCAGGCCCTCAAGCAAGCTCTGTTTCAGTCTCATTGGAGTGCTCTGATTTATTAAAGAAAATCAAGGTAGCACATTCAGGGGCAATTTTCAGCCTGCATACGTTTTGCTGCAGAAACACATATAAGATACACCAATTTTCAAAGAGAAAATGTGTGTCTGTTTTGAAAATTATTCCATAATAGCTGCCCACACAAAGTGGCATCTGCTGTTTTGTGCGGGGAATGTTCTGTGGGTAATTTAGTCCAAAGCTGAAAAAGCATTGTGCATAAATGCAAACCCCACCATTGCTCTGCTCCCCAGAAGGCTCTGGGGAATGTGTGCATAATTTTATGGACATCTCTGCTAGGCAATTTTCATTTCTGTGGGTTAAGTACTGTTTTACTCACAGACCTTCCTCAGTGCAGGCAAATTCCTAAAGCAATTTTTACCCAGGTAAACTGACCCATCTGAGAATTGCCCTCCTCTCTGCCTGGCTAAAGGTGCACACAATGCAGACTTTTGGCTGGGTTTAAAAGAGCAGTTACTGTAAGCGTATTTATGCTGGAAGCGTGAAAGGCTGCATCTGCATTCAATGGTTAGAAAGTCTGTGAGTTAGAATTCTGCCCTGCTTGGCTGCCCACACAAATAGCAGGTGCAAAGCACACGTACGCTTTTAGTGCATGTTGCTTAGACCCATGGACGATGGGGCTGGGAGGAACCGGGCACCACATAGGATAGGGAGAGAAGACCCATCATCAGGATGGTGAGATTAGGGGAAGTTGGGGGAGGAATGGGGATCAGCACAGCAAGAGGCGGGTGGTGGAGTTAGGAGGGCTCTGCTCGCCACCCAGATCCTTTATTTGGCTTGCTCGTGGCTGGCAGAGCCCTCTTTTGCTCTGAACTCATTCTTTCACACCCTCCCACCCAACCTAGCAGTGGGCAAAGAAGGCGGGGTAGGGGCTTCTCTCGTAGCATAACAGGAAGGGATTGGCAGTTGGGGTGGCCAGTTCTGACATTTGCAGACCTAGCGTTAAGCCAATCACAGGCTTTGGCTGCCTTGGATGTGATATTCTACAGTGATTATTATACCTATAACAGACTTGCTGCATCTCGAACACTGTTCACCGCTTCAATGGCGGGAACTGATTGCGCTGACAGTGGATCCCAGTGGCAGTCGGTCTTTTACAGATCAAGGCACTGGGGCTGTTGAGAATTATAGCCGTATTCTTATTAGGCCTTGCCCCCAGAGTAGTTCTATGGCCAAGTTCGGGGCTAGTTCAGTATTACTTTGGCATGTTGGCGCATTTTAGGGACCGGTCACCCCCAAAACTCATGATTGCTAATCTGTTAAAATTGCGGGAAGTTTGCAATGTTGTTGTTTACTGTTTGCGTTACGGCCTGTAATATCTATATTAGTTGTATAGTTCTTAGTGCGGTTCATTGATAAAGCATTGTTCTAACTATGCAACTTGTCTGCCTGTGATCATTATTGCCTGGGGTTGGGGCTACTGGTCACGCGCATGTGCCTCGCCTCTTACACATGTTGTGCAGCTGCTAATTTTCAAAAGGAAACTGCATGAGTGGTAAGGAATTCACTTTGCAAACTGTAATCTATATGGGCTACACATTATAAACTATAGAGATTATTCAAAATTGACTGCCTTTTAGAGTACAATCAGCTGGCAATGTTATCCCATCTTTGATTATCTGAAACCACCTGGTAACCACAGCTTTGTATGTCACAAAGGGACATGTGAAGATGTTGGTGGATAAAAACCACCCTAGATCCCCTGGTTTGCTGGGCTGTCACAGGTCTTACTCAGTCTGTGGTATTTTTTATTTTTTTTATTTTTTTATTTTATTTTATTTATTTAATTTTATATACCGGCAACCGTTTGCACATCGTGCCGGTTTACAGATAACTTAAAACAAGGATATATATAGGCAAAAGCCTGTCTCCCCCATTTCATTGACATACAAATTTTTGTACAACAGCCTATGAAATAATTGTATCATTGCATAAGGTGAAGATGTCTTTTGGTAGGAGAGAATTATAAGTGCAGAAAAAGGCACAATAATATAGCTCTGGGAATTAGTTAAGATTCATCTTTCTGATGCAGCATGGGAAATATAGATCATTGGACCAAATGAGTTCTGGTACAGATAGGGTATCAGACTGCATTTCTTTGTATGTCCACAAGAGTCATAATAGCAAAAGGAACAGGCCAGATCATACTGTCAAATCTCAAACCTGGCCTAGGATCAGAAGAATGAGATTTAAATACCAAGAAGCAAAAATAGAGATGCATGATCTCATACCTATCTCTAAGGATTAGTAATGAGACCGAGATGAAGACTTTGAGCCACGAAGAAAGGGAAGCCAATGAAAATCCATGAAAAGAAGTTGAGCTTTGGAATAGAAACAGAACCATGATTAACTTCTCCAAAATCCAGGGAAGAAAGAGTGCATGAAGAACTAAGACTCAAGGTCAGAGAGAAGGAAGGGCTATCTTATAATTTGCGAATTACTAAAGTTCATGGAAGAAGTCTGTTGAACACAGATATATTCCTTTTTAGTTGGAGTCCAATCTCCAACTGTTACTATTAGTGTATATTATATCTATTGTGCTGTTGCATATGTATCTACTAATGACATGTTAATGCACTGATGTCCCAACATGTTACAAAAATAACTACAAATATTTGCTAGCATTCATGGAGAAGAAGAAAAATTATTGTGAGGGACATTGAAAGGAAAGGAATGACCAAAAAGGGAGACATGGAATAGCCATGAATGGGCCTGGGTGGGCCATGGCCTGCCCAATCAGGGCTATCCAACACCAAACAAGGCCTGGCTACTGCTGACTCCATCATCGTGGTGGCTGAAAAAGATGACCCCACTGAAGCAAGGCCACCATGGAAGCCCATTCCCGTGGTGACAAAAAAGTCCGACTTCAATGAAGCAAAGCTGCCACAGGAGCTCATCCCCATGGCGGCGAAGAAGTCCAGCCCCACCAAAGCAAGGTCACCTCAGGAGCTCATCCCTGTGATGGCGAAAGGAAGACAAGTCCCACTGAAGCAAGGCTGCCAAGGGAGCCCATCCCTATGGCGATTAAGAAGAAGGCCCGCCAGAGTAAAGGCTCAGTGGGAGCCCATCCCTGCGGTGGCAGAAGAAGAGGTTTGGTGGTGAGGCCTGGTGAATGCCTTGAGAATGGGAGCCTGAGTGTAGGTGTTTGTGTGTGAAAGAATGGAAGCCTGAGTGCGTGAATGAGAGCTTGTGTGTGGTAGAATGGGAGCCTGAGTGCATGAGAACTTGTGGTAGAACATGTGAGAGTGAGAGTTTGTGTGTGTAAGGGAGTCTGTGAGAGAAAGCATAAGCCTTTGTATGTGTGTCCAGGGGCGGCTCAAGGCAATCTGCTGCCTGAGGCGAGAGATGAGATGTCACCCCCATGCTCCCCTCTCTCCCTGTCCGCTTGCTCATCTCTCCTTTTCCACTCACACCCATACATGCACATATATACACTCATTCACTTCTCTCCCTCTTCCATAAACACGATGCACACAAATACCCTCTTATATATACACACACACACCCACTCTCTCATATACACACACCCACTCTCATAAACTCACACACTTCACCACCCTCTCATACACACATGCCACCCTCACCACTCTCTCATACACACAACGCATACCCACCACCCACTCATACACACACACACACACCCTCACCAACACACCCCCTCACCCACCCACTCATATATACACACACACCTTTACCCACCCACCCTTTCATATACACACACACATACACACACACATATAGCCCCCACACACATACACCCCCACCCACCCATACATTCACACACCCTCACCCATCCTCTCATATATACATACAATCACCCTCTCATGCACACGCACACAACTCATACAGGCGCACAACCTCTCACACAGAAACCCATCCACACCTACCCTGCCTTTCATATACACAACCCTTTCATACATACACAAAGCCACTCATACACACACTCACCTCCACAAACCCTCTCATACAGAGACTCTCACCATCCCTCTCATAAAGACACACACCCTCTCATTCAGATACTCCCACCCTCCCTCTCATACACACCCTCACCCTCTCATATACATACACACACCATCTCTTACACACTCACAAGCTGCATCCCAGCCCCCCAAGCTAGCTGCCACACACACAAACACACACACAAATTGTACCTTTTCTTGTTCTTCAGCCACCGTCGGCTTGGAATACAGCAGCGAACCTCAGCTCTTTTTTTTATTTCTTTGCCACCTTCAGCTTGTACTGCAGCCTCCTTTCTCTTTCTTTGGCTGCTGTCAGCTTGGACTCTGGCAGCAGCCCGCAGTTTCTTTTTTTTTTCTTTTTTGGCCACCACAGATGACCAGTGGCTTCTTTTTTCTTTCTCCACCACTGCCAACCTGGGCTCTGGCGGCGGCAGCAGGCGGCCTCTTTCTTGGTCGTTGGCTGTGCCGGCGCTCTTCTTTTAATTTCTTGGCTGCTGGTGACCTGAGCGCTGGAGGTGGCCCACTGCCTCCTTTTTTTTTTCATGTTGTCGCCAATCTTGGATCTGGCGGTGGGTCGTAGTCTCTTTTCCCTTTCTTTGGCCGTCACCAGCTTGGGCTCTGGAGGCGGCCCGCGGACTCTGATCTCTTTTTTTTGGGCTGTTTGTGACCCACAGTCACTCTTCTCTTTATCTCCTTGCCGCCAGCACTGAGGGTTTTCCTGCCTGCAGAAGGGTTGTGGCAGGAAGGTTTGCCGCCTCAAAATCTTGCCGCTTGAAGCAGCCTCCTCCTCACCCTGTCTCATTATAGAACCGCTCCTGTCTGTGTGTGTGTTTGTGTGAGAGAGAGGAAGGGAAAAAGGGGGGAGAGAGAAGAAACAGAATGAGAAGAGTAACCCTGGAGAAAGACTAGGAAAAGTCTGACAAAGGAAAAGTAGAAAAAAAAGAGATTGGGACCAACTGATTAGAAAAATGAAAAGATCAGACAACAAAGGTAAAAAAAAAATACATTTTGAGATTTTAGCAATTGGAATATGCCATCTTTGGGTATGTGCGTTTCTTATAATTTTGTATTTTGCTCTTTAGCATTCCTCTGTTCAGAGTCTGCTTTCTCAGGCATTCTATTTCAGCTTTGTCTGCATGTTTCTATTTCTAAATTGTAATCCCTTATTTCTGCATTAGGTAAAGGTCAGTTTGTGTTCTGCCTCTATGTGACTGAGGTACAGTATTGCTGCTAGTGTGTAGTTTCTCTGTAGGAATTTGTAGCAGTCTGGCTTATTCTGTTATCCCAGTAGATAGTGTATTCAGGTTCTAGGTGCTTTTTTTTTTTTTTCTTGCAGAGGTTTATGTTACTTCACCAAAATAAATTTAGCAGTGGAAGGAGTCATTTTTTTTTGCATAGGTCATTCCAGAATTTGTATATAGTTTTGTTTTTTTTTCATGTTGGGTTATAATGTGAACTGTCATAGTTTTGCTGTGCACCCGCTCTTATGATTATTGCTATTTTAATTATTTATTTATTTATTTATTTATTTATTTATTTATTTATTTTGGTGTACCGGCTTTCATGACAGGAGTCACATCAAACCGGTTTACATTTAACAATGTGTGTAAGGTAGAGAGAACTCAAACCACGGTAACAAGAGCATAGTTAAGAGAGTGAAATAGTTACAATAAAACAGGGAAATAAATAACTAGGATCTGGAAAAGGGGGGAGATAACTGAGCAGTAAAATATTTACAGTGTAGTAAAATCAATTCCAATGTCATATTTACAGGGTAGCCGAAACGATTCCAATATAGTATAACTGTATAGCAAGTGACATTAATAACACAGTAATGGAGATGACGTATAAGTTAGTGGTTCTTGTTTAAATCCATTTTTTATAAAGTGATTGTGATGTTGGGTGAGGATTTCAATCAAGGTTTGGAAAGGCTTTTTAAAAAAGCCAAGATCAATTATGTTGATCTCTACCTTTCTGGAAAGTTGATTCATGAAAGAATACATTGATATTTGTTTTATCACATGATTGTTTGGATCTAAAAGTTTATGTATTCTTTGCTTTTTACCTGATATTTTTGTATATTTATAAATTGCAATAAATATAAAATAAAATAATACTGATTAATAAGGAATTTTTAATGTTGGTAAGTGCTTGAAAAAAGTTAAAATATTCTAAAAAGTTTCATTCATGATGCATAAGAATTGTTGTAGACCACTTAGGAACCCATTGGAGTACAACTAGTAGGGTTTGGACCTGTATGCCCATAGCCAACCCTTGTTACCCTTGTGCCCACCAAAAAAATCACTTCTGACTACGCCACTGACAGGGAGACCTCTAACATTAAAAGAAAAATGGCTATAAGAAAAATAAATGTTTATACTATAAAGACATTTGAAGCCAAACTGGATTTTCAGAGGGATTTTGCAAATGTATAAGGGAAAAGGAATAATTTTCAAAAGGATTTCCCTTTTACACGCTTAAAAATCAATAGAAAATTATCTCTATAAGATCTTATGCAAAGTTGAAAACCAAGACTGTTCAGCCTTCATTTCATTTCTGTCAGAAAAACATCTCATTCAAAATTTATAGAAAAAAGAAACCAAAAATGTCAAGAACAAATATTAAAAGCCTGAAGCAGTCTTTTTAAAGTACAAAGACCAAAACTGACCACTGCTCCAAACCAAAAATAACAACAGGGAGGGTAATTAATTTTATATCATCACGGGTAATTCATGCAGGAAACACAGTGCATAAGTTACACCAGTATTCAGAGGGGATGTACACGTGCATGTCCACTTTGAAAATTTTCCATTGACAGTACCAGCATAGGGATGTGAATCATTTTTTGATGATTTAAAATATCGTCCGATATATTTTAAATCGTCAAAAATCGTTAGAGGCGATATACAATGGAAATTCCCCCGATTTATCGTCAAAAATCGTAAATCGGGGGAAGGGGGAGGGCGGGAAAACCGGCACACTAAAACAACCCTAAAACCCACCCCGACCCTTTAAAATAAATCCCCCACCCTCCCGAACCCCCCCAAAATGTCTTAAATTACCTGGGGTCCAGTGGGGGGGTCCCGGTGTGATCTTCCACTCTCGGGCCACGGGTGCGTTGATAGAAATGGCGCCGGCGCTACCTTTGCCCTGTCATATGACAGGGCAAAGGTAGCGCCGGCGCCATTTTGGTTCCTGTCCCCCGATGTCACGAGCGTAGGAGATCGCTCCCGGACCCCCGCTGGACCCCTAGGGACTTTTGGCCAGCTTGGGAGGGCCTCCTGACCCCCACAAGACTTGCCAAAAGTCCAGCGGGGGTCCGGGAATGACCTCCTGGACTCGAATCGTGTTGCCGTATTGCAAAATGGCGCCGGCCATATGGCCATATTGCCGTATTGCAAAATGGCGCCGGTCACACGATTCACATCTCTATAGGATACACATGCTGTCTGGAACACATATGCTTCCCATTTAAATTTATGAGCATACTTTTTAAAATAGAAGTATGCGTCTAAGTGAAAACGGCCCCCACCTCCGCACCCGGGAACATCTCTGCACAGTCCAAGTAAACCTAAGTGTGAATAGGACATAAGCTCCTAAGTTTACCTGCACACCGGGTAGGCAAAACTTTATAAACCTCATTTCTGCATATAAAACAGTGTTTTACAGGTGGAAATGTGTTTCAAAATTACTGCCTACAATGTATTTTATAAAGAAAGGCTGCCAAGGATGCTGCATAAAACATTCAAAAATTCAAAGCATAATGGGGTAGATTTTCAAAGGGGTACGCACGTACGATACGCGCGTACCCCCCGAAAACCTACCCCAAATCCCCACTGCGCGCGCCAAGCCTATTTTGCATAGGCTCGGCGGCGCGCGCAGGCCCCGGGATGCGTGTAAGTCCCGGGGCTTGCATGGAGGGGCGTGTCGGGGGCATGTCGGGGGGCGTGCCGCGAGTGACGCAGCATTTCGGGTCGGGCCGAGAGTGACGTGGCGTTTCGGGGGTGGGCCCAGGGGCGTGGTCGAGGCCTCCAGACCAGCCCCCGGGTTGGGTGATGGCGTGCCAGCAGCCCGCTGGCACGCGCAGATTTACGCCTGCTTTCCGCAGGTGTAAATCTGCCAACAAAGGTGGGGGGGGGTGGTTTAGATAGGGCCGGGGGGGTGGGTTAGGTAGGGGAAGGGAGGGGAAGGTGAGGGGAGGCGGAAGGAAAGTTCCCTCCGAGGCCGCTCCGATTTCGGAGCGGCCTCGGAGGGAACAGGCAGTGCGTGCTGGGCTCGGCGCACGCAGGTTGCACAAATGTGCACCCCCTTGCGTGCGCCGACCCTGGATTTTATAAGATACGTGCGGCTACACGCGAATCTTATAAAATCCAGCGTACTTTTGTTCGCGCCTGGTGCATGAACAAAAGTACGCCCGTGCGTACATTTATAAAATCTACCCCAATACTTTAAAAAAAAATTAAATTAGAAGCCATTTAAAATGCTTACAGTGTGGAGGAGCCTATTTGACCATTACCTTCTATTTTAGCTTGGAGATCAAAGACCAAGAATGATGCAACTGTACAAATAAAGGACACCAATCCATAAAGAATGCAAACCTAGCATGTAAAAAGCAGTAAAAAGCAAGACATAAAAGAGAAACCAACCAAATCATACCATCCCTCTTGAAAATATAAAACAAATTATGCATTTCTAAAGATGAAATGTAAATTAGAGCCGGTGTATTGGCTCATGCGGAGGGGCCTGGTTTGATTCCTGGCTGGCAGGGGCTGAGAGAGGTCCCAGTCATCATACATGCAATAATGATGCCTTGTGGTTGGATTTAGGGCCTGTGATTATAGGGTTCTGGAAGGAGCCCTGGTGCTGCAATGACTGGGATAAATGAGTTTGGAGAGAGAGAAGAGATCTAAAAGAAAGGAAAACTCCCTGGGTAGTTGAGAATGAAAGCTCATAGCACTAGATCCCACCAGGATCTAGTTCTGACTGAGGTGGAAGCCCAAAAGAGCAGCAGAGCATTGCTAGACCCTTCTCCCCCCCCCCCCCCCCCAACCACCACCCCCCAAAAAAAATGTTTAATTCCCTAGTATGAGCTCAATCACAAAAAATGCCCATTCAGTCTCTCTAAAGTGTATATATTGTGCATGTCTCTGGAACCTTATTTAAAATGAGGTATAAAATATTCCTTGAGCATCCTGGTGAGTACATTTTCAAAAAGAAAAGTATATAGGGGCGGATTTTCAGAGCCCTGCTCGCGTAAATCCGCCCAAAACCGGGCGGATTTACGCGAGCAGGGCCCTGCGTGCCGGGAAGCCTATTTTACATAGGCCTCCCGGCGCGCGCAGAGCCCCGGGACTCGCGTAAGTCCTGGGGTTCTCCGAGGGGGGCGTGTCGGGGGCGGGCCCGGTCGTCGCGGCGTTTCGGGGGCGTGTCGGCAGCGTTTTGGGGGCGGGTACGGGGGCGTGGCTACGGCCCGGGGCGGTCCGGGGGCGTGGCCGCGCCCTCCGTACCCGCCCCCAGGTCGCGGCCCGGCGCGCAGGAGGCCCGCTCGCGCGCGGGGATTTACGCCTCGACAAAGGTAAGGGGGGGTTTTAGACAGGGCCCGGTGGGTGGGTTAGGTAGGGGAAGGGAGGGGAAGGTGAGGGGAGGGTAAAGGAAAGTTCCCTCCGAGGCCGCTCCGATTTCGGAGCGGCCTTGGAGGGAACGGGGGTAGGCTGCGCGGCTCGGCGCGCGCCGGCTATACGAAATCGATAGCCTTGCGCGCACCGATCCAGGATTTTAGCGGATACGCGCGGCTCCGCGCGTATCTACTAAAATCCAGCGTACTTTTGTTTGCGCCTGGAGCGCAAACAAAAGTAGGCTATTCGCGCTCGTTTTAAAATCCGCCCCATAGGATGCAACCTGATCATGAAACAAATTTGTGACATTTGATAAACTACTGCAGTTTTGTGCCCATGGTTGATTAACATGTAACAAAGACCCTCATATTAATTATTTTCTTGCATGCTACAGTAGCCCTTTTGTTGTTCTAAATACAGCCAACACTGTAACTGCAGAACATAGTGCCCTAAGCTGAAGCAGTAGGAAGTGCACTCCCTCCCCCTTTCACAAGTGGATATCAATGATAGTTGTGCTCTGACAGCTCAGCCTGTGTTCCCCTCGGAGATGTGCACTGTACCATCTCACTGTCTGCCATCTCCTACCTATGGCATAATTGTGTCATGAAACCTCTCTCTCCATACTGTTGTCTGACCTCTTAAATGCCTTCTAATCAAAGATTTGATTCACTACAAATCATAATATGGGCATCTTGAACATATGGCCTCTACTCCTCCAGCTCTTTACAGTTTATTCAATCAGCTAAATATCAATAAAGATCCAGGCACAGCAATTTTATGACTCGCCAAGGCCGCAGCTTTATTAAGGAACACAACATAACTTATGAACCCGAGCATAACAAAACGCAACTATAGCTAAACTGCCCCAGTGTGCATCTGCCACAACCTATGAAAATGCCCTACCCCCAGGCCACCTGGCCTGCAGGCATCTAGCAGCACCAGATACTTCTCCCTGAAGCCCCCATCATAGCCCAGCAAAGAGCCTCACAGCCAATATGACTGCACCAAGTCACTTCGCATACACAGGGTTCCACTGGAGCCAACCATCCTGGAACCCCGGCCAAGTAGTCAAACCCCCCCATTCCACACACAACCTGCTCAGGTCTTCTGCCACAAGCATGCAACAGCAAGGCTCGTTGCATGCCCCACCCCCAAAGATGTGGCCTAAGATTCCCTTTGCAGCTCATCTTCTGAGGCCTCCTGAAAATCCTATTGTTTATTTATTTACTTGAAAATTTATGTGCCACACATCAAAAATTTCTATGTGGTTAACAAAATACATAAATAAAATTATAATCATAGATAAACAAAAACTAAACCAATAATAACATAAATAATAACATTAAAAATAACAATACTTCAATTTCTAAAAATAACAACATATTAGTTTAGAACTACTTAATAAACATACTTAAATTATTTAAAGACTCACTAAAGCTATGTATCAGCAAATTCCTGAGTGAACAGGATTTTTCTAAATTTCAGCTTGGAGGTCTTGCCCAACCTCCAACCAGTGGATACCAACCTATGTAAACAATCCTGTACACACATCACAAGACCAAGGATACTTAATGTGTCCTCCCTCTCCCCCACAAAGCCAACCATGATTCAATTTTCTGATTTTATTCAGCCCTTCCCTGACCCTATATGATCTGATCAGCCAACGCAGGCCTTGGAATATTGTTTGACCAATAGATTCATGTCCCCAGCAACCATAACATGACTTGGGATAAATCCTTTTGAATGGCATCAATTAACTGCTGACATGTCCATTTTCTTAGATCATTCCCACCCAAATGTAACAGTGAAACGTCTGGCCATGTCCAACCCTTCATCCACTCCTGCAAGTATGACAACAGCTGGTCCCAATGCATTCCTCTTATTCTGAACCACTGCACCTTCACATTTTGAAGAGTTAGCCTCAACTGCAGACCATACAGACAATGCTGAGGGTACCTCTGTGCTCATACCACATACGAGTGGCCAATTATCCAGACAATCCGGCTCCCAACTCGTAAACCTAAAAGACAAAAAAAAACCCATCATGCAGAGCCTCCCTTCTCCCTTTGAGATTGCACCCCAAGCCTAACATAAGTCTGGAATGCACTGGACTTCCAGCACCCGAGCCACTGAATGACCCAATCCAGTACACTAAACACTGCTTCTGAAGTGTCCACACCAATATGAAATGAGTGAGTCCCAAAATGCACCACCTCCAATCCCAAAATCCTCAATGTCCTATGCAACACAGCCAAAAACTCATATTTGGTAGCAGGTTCCATTGCCATGCACCAAAAATTGCGTGCCATCCCCCTCCATCGTTGCCCCATGTAACCCTGCACATTCTGGACCAGACATGATGGAAAATCCACCATGGCTTTCAAAATGAACCACACTCTCTGACCAGCTTGATCCATTTTTGCACGGTGAATGTGCAAGTGAACCGTGTCCCCTTCCATTGTCATGTGCTCAAATAGCAACCTCAACAGAACCCGAACTAGAGATGCCTTCTCTACCAATTCCCCTATCATGAAGGTCCCGAAAAAGTTTAACATATTGCCACGTGAAATAAACATATCTCGTACACTGATAAACAAATGGATGGCAAGGTGTCCCAAATCCACAGCAAAAGGTCATGAGTTATAGGCTGTCTCCCATCTGACACCAGCGAAATGCCTCTAGACCATCCTGCCAATAAATGCCTAACCTGGAAACGACCTGCTGGATACCCCCACAATTGTGCTTTCATAAAGAAAGAAAAACTGGACATGTGACTAGCCACTGCCACCTTAGAGAAACCCTCCAACTTTGCATTAATGACATACTCCATTAAAAAATCATCCTCGATGGGACCCCACTCCACCCCCTAGAGAATAAAAAGTTTACAGTCTTCCAAAACCCACTGATATACGCAGCCCAGGTAGAAGATGCTAATGAAGCTCTCAGCAACATCCACGCTTAGGGACACCAAACCTCCATAGGGAATCTGGAATGACAGCTACTTCCCACTCTTCCTCCAGTGCTAGCCTCCAGAACTGCTCCTACTTGCATTGAAAAAGAGGATTTGCTATAGCATTACTCACCCCCAGAACATGACGCGCACAAAATGTCACATTCATCTGTAGACAACATAAAACAAATTCTCGGAGGAAGTCGGCAACCAGAACACACTTTGTATATTGCCTGTTAATAACCTGCACTACAACCAGATTATCACACCTAAACACTACACCCAGATTATCACACCTAAAGGCCACCCTCTTATTATGAAATCTGGCACCCCAAACCACCAAAAATAATACTATAGGAAATAACTCCAAAAATCTAATATTTTTCATAGTACCTGCATGAACCCAGTTCTCCGACCACAATGCTGCACACCAAGAACTCTGAAAATATACTCTGAAGTCCACAACTCCTACTGTATCAGAAAAACTGTAACACATGATTTGGAACCGACATACCATTGAACACAACTAAAAATGCAGCCCAACTCAGATCCTCTTTCGTGCACCATGTGATGTGAAGATGGTGATGAGCCTGTTGAACCCCATCAATTGCTGCTGACATGCAGCACAAAAATATTTGCCCCATAGGTATCACCCTACAGGCAAAATTCAAACTGCCCAGCAGTGATTACAGCTGTTGCAACGTAAGCTTTTTAGACCCCAAAACCTCATTTACCAACTCCCTCAACTTCGCAACCTTAGTCTCTGGCAACTACAATGTCATTGCCACACCAAACGGGAAACAGTTCCCTCCATCTTTTCTTTCACAATGGGAATGTTACCCGAAAAGAAGTTGCCAACACCTCAGCACAAGACTCAGAAGCCACAGGACCAACAGTATGAACAAAAAGTCATCCAAATAATGTACTATACAATGGCAAGCAGACACCTGCACCGTACCAGATGTATAAATGTGCTAAAGGTTTCAAAATAAGTGCATGAGATGGAACAGCCCATTGGCAATTATTTATCAAAGTAAAACTTCCCACAAAACTAAAAACCAAATAAAAGAGAGCTCTCAAGATGGATGGGCAATAAGCGAAATGCCATTTCAATATCCATCCTTACCATTAACTCATCCCAAACACACTGGTGAAGCAATTGCACAGCATTATCAAAGGATGCATAATGTACATAAGATCATAAGAACTTGCCAAACTGGGTCAGACCAAGAGTCCATCAAGCCCAGCATCCTGTTTCCATCAGTGGCCAATCCAGGCTACAAGTACCTGGAAAGTACCCAAAAACTAAATAGATTCCATGCTTTTATGCCAGTAATAGCAGTGGCTGCCCTAAGCCAACTTGATTAATCTTAAAAATATGAGGGACACAATCATAAACTGAACTACCCTATGGGATAGATAAATTATGAATCAGATGAAACATCTGGCTCTTTCTTTGGAATCAGTATCAAAGAAATGGAGGGCGATCAAAGTGAACTGCAATTCTACCCAACTGCAATTCTCCTGCTAAACTTTTATCTACCACCTCCCTCATTCTAAGAGCTGAGGCTGAGTTGCTGCACCACCCAACCCAAGGGCCTGTATAAAGAATCGTAAACCCTGAACTAAAACCCTCCTACAAAAGCACCACCATGTCCTTGGCAGATAGTGCTCCAACTAAGGCAACATACCACCCAGCCTGACTGGTATAGGTGCCCTGCTGAAGACCACTCTGTTTGATCCCACCAGCATCTCCCCCCCCCCCCCTCATTCTGCAACAGGTATATTAAGTTGCTGCATGTGAGACCCTCCCATACTTGGAACATAAGTGCTTAAATCTGCAGTCTGAAAAGAAGTACGCAGAGCAATTGAAGCACAAATAGACATCTGACAACTCAGGTCTGACTTTTCCAGCAGCAGGACACCCTCCTGAGGCATAAAGATACTTCCCCTGCCCTGCTTATACCATCCCTGAAGACTTCCCCCCACCCCCCGCAGATCCCTTTTTTTAGTCATCTGGGTGAGCCATAAGTTTACTTCCTACATCCCCCAGGACATAAACTTATTCTCCTCTATATTATCCAAGAAAGGCTTATTGTACTTGAGCCAAGCCATCCAGAATAATCCTTATGCGCTGCCAAAATTGAGCCTGCATATGCAAGCAATGCCTCGTGTTACGAAAAGTCATAATGACCCACCACACTGGTTAAATGAAGGAAGCATAGAATCCAATTCAGAATTGTTCACAGCACCCTCCAGTCCAAACCTTGGAAGCTTTCCTTTTTACCCTTCTTATTTTTCTCCTTTTGTGTCCCCCTCCTCCCCTCCAGCAGACAGAAGGAGGAGGAGTAGCCTAGTGGTTAGAGCAGTGGACTACAAACCAGGAGAGAAGGGTTCAAGTTCTACTATCACTCCTTGTGACCTTGGGCAAGTCACTTTACCCTCCATTGTCTCAAGTACAAAAACTTAGATTTTAAGCCTTCTGGGGATAGAGAAATACAAAAAGTACCTGAATGTAAACTGATGTGATATCTTGATCAAATGTTGGTATAAAAAAATGTATTTCCATTTGTGGATTTTATTTCTATAAGAATATGATACTTACTCCCACAGTTCAGTGAATGCCACCCAAACCAGGACCTCCCTATTCCCACTCTGCACTACTGGTTGAGTCCCAACTGTACCTGAAACCAGAGAATCAGAAGAAAAGGAACTGGACATAAAGGACGTAGACCCAGACATAGAAGAAGAATGTCTGAAATGACTCCTACTGCTGCCATGCTTGTGTTTCCTCTTTCCCGATGTCACTCTTAACAATCCCTGTCCCCCTCAACAGCCTCCGCCTCTGTCCTACCACTCACAACTTCCCCCACCACAACCGTACGCTCCCTCATGTCTCCACTCCATTATCCCCCATAGGTTCAACTCGCTCACCAGATACTCTCTGCACGATATGCCTCACCCTACCACCCCAGCTCTCCCCAGAAGCCCAGACCCCTTCAGGAGTCCAAACCTCTTCACCTCCCACCCATCCCCTCTACCACGCCGGCTATCCCCATCGGCGCATTTCTCCTTGTACCTCAGAAGCTCCTGCTGGTGATCATTCAGCATATTGTCCCTGCCAGCTCTGAGATGTCCAAAAACAACCCGAGAAGTAGCCAGCCCCAGAACCATAACCTGAAGCAACTGCAACCTTCAGACCCATCCCCATCTCCATCTCCAAGCATCCCCCAATCATCTACCCCAACCTGCTATCCAGAGCCCGGTTCCAGTGATGCTTTTGAACTTGGGGTTGACACAAACCAATCCCCATGTGAAAACTTTGCCCCCACCATAGTTGCAGGGCACCCCATAGAGCCAGCAGCAACCGCTTGAGCTGGAAACCCCAGTAACACCACCACCATCTGACCTCACATGTCCCTCAGCCCAGCTGCCTCTGAAGGCTTGCATCCCTGCTGCTCACTCACTGCTCCATGCTTGGATTCCTGGCCACTCATGTGTAGCCTACAACCGGTCAACAGCTGAACTCGGGGTCCGCGATGAACATGCATGCTCATGTTCCTACTTGCTAGTCCTCCCTATTGAGGTACACTCATCAGCATTGTGGCCTTCTGCAACCTCCCAGGCCCTTCCCCTGATGTCTTTTTCACCCTGCTGCTTTCATGCAATCACCACCCTCCAAACCGCAGCTGCGATCAGAAGCTTCACCAGGGGCATTGGAGCCCCTCTCATGGAAACCCTCACCATGACTGGTACAATACCTCAGCTGCCCCCCACACCTTGGCCCACACGTCTGCCATAATCGTGAGTCCCCCCGCTAGACCACTGCCCACTACTGGAGCAGCCTTGCGAGCTGCCGAGAGCCCTTTGGAATTCACCATCTCCACCAGACTGCTGGCATACACTCGATGGTGGCTGCAACCTTCCATCACTGTTGCCTGGAAAAAAATGATGACCCACTACAAAAACAAACCAAAAGGCAGGAAAACCAGGTGAGGGAGAAGCCATTCACCAAAGCATTTTGCCGCTACTGAAAAACAAAAGGTGGGAGACTCTAATGTCTCTCTCCCTTTGTAGCCCATAAGAGACTCCCCCTTGCTCCTTCAGGTCACTCCAGTCACAAGGCAGACAATCTTTGCTTCTATTCAAACCCTGGAGGAAGAAGCCAAACCCCCCCCCCCCCGCCCCCTTTCCCTCCCCTTTTTGGGACTACTGCTTCCCCTCCATCCCTAACTCCCTTATGCCAGATCTGAGGCTAAGCGAAGCCCGGCACCCACATTATCGTAGGCATCCAGTGACCTGGCCCCCTCTGCCCTTATGTCTAGATCTTTAGAGGACAAATAGTGAGAAATATCTGTGTCTTACTAAACAGCAATTGGGAAAGTAAATATTCACCAGATATTCCTGGGACTGTGGCGCTTGTCTTTTCAGATCTGCTTATGAAATCTTATCTACATCATGTAACCTATTTTTTCTGACATTCACGTTTTCTTTTTTATTTTTAACCAAATACTCATTTAAGTCACACCTCATATGCTCAGACTTGCATCCCACGTACTTTCGACATACATACAAACGCATTAACATTATAGCATAATTTCATGTGCAAATAAATACTGGAAAATCTAAGGGGCAATATTCATCTTGAATACTTTAAAAAATAAAAATACTCCTGTCTACTCTTTTATCACTGTGACACAATGCAACAATCACACAAAAAAGAAGCATATCACACTTATGGTTATAAGTGGTGCTATAACATATGTAATATTGACTAGACTCTAACCTTTTCTTAGAACCAACGAACACGTCAATAATGAAATATAGTACGTTAGATTCTTTGGAAATTTTCTAATAGTGATGATTAGTACTGATTCATAACTCTAAAGTAATTTTCATGATCATAATTTCATATAGGTGATAAAGTGACTCTCATACCATCCTGTGAACTCTTTTGGCATCTCTGCTCTCAAGCCGCATTAGGGATCATCTTTAATCATTGGTCACTGTCTCACCTATGTGTTTTTCAATTTTTTGTTTGTTCAATTTTTCTTTTGAATAAAATATTTAAGGCAGAAATACTTCCCTTTCGGGGGATCACAGTCCATGGAGGGTGCAACCCTTCCAGGAAATTCAGAGTGCAGTTCAATGTGCACGTTTCGCGTCCTGTGCTGCTTCAGGAACTCCTCTGACTGTGTGTGTGTACCAGAGCGTCTTCGGTTACACTTTAGTTTAGCCTCGCGAGCGTGAATATTACTTCGTCGCGATCCGGGAGAGATCTCTCTCTCCCGGATCGCGACAAAGTAATATTCCAGGAAATTCAGAGTGCAGTTCGACGTGCACGTTTCGCGTCCTGTGCTGCTTCAGGAACTCCTCTGACTGTGTGTGTGTACCAGAGCGTCTTCGGTTACACTTTAGTTTAGCCTTGCGAGTGTGAATATTACTTCGTCGGATCCGGGAGAGAGAGATCTGGTACACACACACAGTCAGAGGAGTTCCTGAAGCAGCACAGGACGCGAAACATGCACGTCGAACTGCACTCTGAATTTCCTGGAAGGGTTGCACCCTCCATGGACTGTGATCCCCCGAAAGGGAAGTATTTCTGCCTTAAATATTTTATTCAAAAGAAAAATTGAACAAACAAAAAATTGAAAAAATTGAAAAACACATAGGTGAGACAGTGACCAATGATTAAAGATGATCCCTAATGCGGCTTGAGAGCAGAGATGCCAAAAGAGTTTGCGGGATGGTATGAGAGTCACTTTATCACCTATATGAAATTATGATCATGAAAATTACTTTAGAGTTATGAATCGGTACTAATCATCACTATTAGAAAATTTCCAAAGAATCTAACGTACTATATTTCGCTATAACATATGTAACAGGTTTACTCTCAAACATGCTTCTCTAAATCAACCCTCATGTACACCACTAGCTATCACGCTATAACACTGCTAGTTTCATGTACACCTACCTCATTATTACTAACTTTATTGACCCAAACAGAAAACACCTAGCACAAGATTAATAATAAAATGTTTTTTCAACCCACTGCTGCTTCCCCATGCTGACTATCCAACTGCTTCCTAGAGCCATTGGAGACTTTTGCTTCTCTATTGTTTCCCCTCTTTCAAGCACGATCTAATTACTAAAGAAGAACATTATACGTTCAAATAACATTAACCTGCAATTGCTACCATATGGAAATTGGTTGTATTACGTCCAGTCAGATGAAGGTAAAGGAAGAGGTGGAGAATGGTAAACGACAACAATGTAATGTTAAGAGATATTGAGAGCATAATAACATCACATTAACTGTTAACATTGTGATGTCAAGCAGAAGACTCTGAAGAAAAGGTCACATTGACAGTTATCCTTTCTGCATTAAGCCCCACCTCTCCCTCTTCCATTGTCCTTCATGAAAAATAGAGTTTGAGGTGTTCTTTTTTGACAAAGGGAAGATTTACTTCAAGGCCCTACTGGTTTACAGCAAACAGGAACAGGAGGACACTCAGGCACAAACTACAGGTGTAGAGATAGAAGGAATCATAGGTGACAGTTCTGCAGGTGCAGTGGGTCATTGAGTACCCCCCAATATTGAACAAACTCCTTCACTGTGTCTAAGGAAAGATAAGTTGTGTTGAGCTTAGCACCCTCAATCATTTTGAAAAGTTGGCCTCAGGGAGCTCAGCCACAAACTGCACAAGCCACACAGAGTTTGCAGTCATATTCAGTACATTTAAGTGCTGATGAGTCAGTTTGCCTCATTTATGAGATTCAAAAATTCCAACAAAGCTCCAACACTTGACTTGTAACAGAAACTGTTACTAGGATTTGCCTCTGCCAAAGATAAGTTTACTGTAGACCACATCTAGTGATATAGGGCTGCTATAGAGATGCTACTCGGTGACACTCTCTCTTCCCCTCGTGGATCTCTTTGGGCAGATTAATCTCATAAAAGATTACTCTGTCACACTTCATATACTACATCCCCACTACCTGGAGATTCTTGTTTCCAAGTTTCCTGCTACAGGATAGGAATCCTCTCTCCTGTTCACTTTTGGCAGTGGGCAAGTAGCACTGGAAAGCATTTTCTAAGGGAGTCACACTTTCCTTTATCCTTCTCCAACATAGAAAGAAGAAAAAGGGAAATTCAGCATACCCCTATATTTATTAAATATATACCATGACTGCACAGGAAACCATGAACAGACAATTAACTATATACTAAAACATGAAGACAAATATTGCCTTAAGCCGCTTTTAGCCTTATTTGCAAAGATGACTAAAAAAAAATTGACAGTGCAGAACAACTATCCAGAAACTATTGCTGTTTGGGGATAGTTGTAAGTGCTAAGCTTCTAATTGCTAGTGAGGGTAGCAGTTTCTTCTGTATTATGATACTGCCCCAAACAGTAAACTAGTGAAAGGGCTTGTGGTGTAGATATTTCAGCCTCTGTCATAGTCGGTCAGGCAATGGTGAAAAACCACATGATGGCAATAGTTCTATAGCCAGCATCTGACTGCAGTGATGCCAGAAAGGGATCTGTGATTGTGACTTTACAAAGTAGTATGCACTGAATTAGGCAGTTTATTGACCCTCAAGCCAAAATGATTGGAAGGGAGATCCTTTAATATAGGAAAGGTAGGTGATGAAACATCATTGTCTAGCCTAATTATTTTACATAGTATAATTAAATATTCATGTTCTTATGAGTGGTTTTGAATGACTATGTTTGCTTTTCCGTGTCTCTTTACCCTTTCTGTGCTGTGTGAAGCTATCAGGGTAATCTGTCCTAGGATGTAGTTGAGGTAAAATGATGCATTGTGCAATACTGAGGTGTTTCTAAAGAGAATTTTCTAACAGTAATGCTGCTCATAGAGAGTGACAGCAAGATAAAGTATGGAAAGGAGTTTGAGAGAGATTATATTAGGTTCACATAGCATTTAGTTTAATTTACTTCTATTTTTTTCCAGAAGAATGAAAGATGATTATTTTTATCATTCTTAATAATTCCCCTTTGATGCCTATAGATTTCACCTACATGTGGTGTTGTAATTGAAGTGCGAGCAAGGAATTTTAACATCTTGCTCATCATTTAAACTTATCTCACAACTGGAGAGCATGCTCAGTTCGCTTCATCCACCCAACTCCAGATATTAGTGATGCCAGGAGAATGACTTTGTACATCTGAAAAGGGATAATGAGGGACATGAATATTATGATGAGGCTGATAATGTGCTGTATAATTTTGAGAGTTGGCTGGACTTAAAGCCAGCTAAAGGGGGTTTAATTGGGTTTTCTAAAAGATATGCAAGGCCTCTGAGCTGCATTTTCTTTCAAACATTCTATGTAATTATTTTTATTTGACAAACTTGTTGAAAGTCTTTTGACCATACATTTCTAAGTCTTGATTTTGAGTGAATTGAACCTGATGGGAATATATTTATGCATATTTGGAAGAACACTTCACATCCATCTGTTATTTACATCATTCGTTTTCCTGAGGTGTCTCCAACAAATCCTGGCTGGATACTCTGTATGTGTTATTTAATAAAACAGCTGTAAAAATATTAACTGTACAGTCTAATTGTCAGCCTTGATTAAGAGCCAGATTTATCTCTGAACGGATGCTGAGTTACAGAGTATGGGCTCTTATCCAGATTTGACCCTTGTAACTCACTGTCTAATTCACTCTGTGAACATAAAAATTGCATAGCTGAAATCAGAACATTTCCTGCTTTGTTTTTCTTTTTGACTGTGAACTGAAATGCAGCCACAATATAGACACTGGCCATGCTTCTTTTCTGCCAAGTATCATGTATTACAATATTTGTTTAATTTTATATACCGTCACTCGGAGTCCATCGTAACGGTTCACAACAGAACAAGATACAATATACCTAAAAACTAGTGTACAAGATAAGGCCTGAAAACTGCATCATATTATAACAGAGGTAACCTCACAAATTTAGGTAAAAATAGTCCCTATTATGTGGGGACTGTTTTTAACTTCTAGTCATGTGACAGTTAAAATTATAATGCTATCAGACCAGCACCATTGACCCAGTTTGTATTATAGACCACCTTACTAGTGAATGACTGGCATTCCTCAGAGGTCACAACCTCTCCATCCCTTGGGTTGCTGAGTTGCCCTAGTAGGTCATCAGGTGAGAGAGGGGTGGCACAGACTGCTGAACAGCATAAAAGGAAAAAGGGCAAAAAATAAAAAACATATAGTGCTATCAAATTTTTTTTAATATATTGGCCAACTATAAGAAGAAAAGAAATATAATTATTTTGAAAGCCTTCTTTTCCTTCTGACTTTTATTTTCCTTCCTGAGAAAACATTGGTGAGATTGTTGGCTCCCATTTCGTCACTTGTACCTTTCATGATCGAAGTACCTCGGGGAGTTACTGTGCTGATCATCTTCACCTCTGATAGTGCTACCCTCTCATGTCATGAAATAAGAATATAAATGTCATGGGAGATTTAAATTGTAAGTATGTGCTTTGACACTAGGCGGTACTGAGAGAAAGGAAGCAAAAATGTTGAGTGCCACTGGAGAATGTAGCAGAAGACTTTAGAAAACAAGGTGGTGGCGGGAGGAGGGGGGAATGGGGAGGCTTTGGCCACAATAATTATGAAAATGAAAGAAGTGCAATGGTTTTGGAGACATAACAATGGAGTTCAAGAAATATGAGCAACCACTGAAAGAAAAGAAGTGAAAGAGCAGATTGAGACTTTTAGAACTGTAAGTTGTATTGCAGAACCAATGGTGCATAATTAAGCTCGTTTCTACAGTGTTGAGAAAACATATGCGAACCCACTAATATGGGCTTTATTTTAGCAAAATTTATGTTCACACATAATTAAATTGTAATATGAATCCTGATAAGAGAAAATGCAACCCTATTGAATAAATTACTTAGACAAAAAAGGATATATTTTGATTATTTATTCAACAAAAAGATTCAACAATACATATCCTTGTGTGCAAAAGTATGTGAGTTGTGAACCTGTCATTCAGTAAATTGTGGCAGCTCCTTGAGCTGCAATATCTTGCTACATTTTTGTAGCTGTGGATCAGTCTCTTACATCGCTTTTGCACAATCTTGGCCCATTCTTCCATATAGAACTGTTTCATCTCTGACATTTGAGAGCTTCTTGCAGTTGTCTTTCTGCATGGCCAGCTTTCAGCTCAGCGTCAGCTCACGGATGGATGGCCTAGAATTTTCTGATACAAAGTTG
The DNA here is from genome assembly GCF_901001135.1 of Rhinatrema bivittatum. Classification (NCBI taxonomy): domain Eukaryota; kingdom Metazoa; phylum Chordata; class Amphibia; order Gymnophiona; family Rhinatrematidae; genus Rhinatrema; species Rhinatrema bivittatum. The sequence continues at coordinate 769,317,566 of NC_042615.1, forward strand.
AATTCATTGTTGCATCAACGATGCAGACTGTCCAGATCCTCATGCAGAAAAGCTTCCCCACATCACGGTACCTCCACCACCATACTTGACAGCCAGGATGAGGTTCTTACTTTGGAAGGCAATGTCTGATTTTCTCCAAACAAAATGTTTGTTATTGAGACTGAAAAGTTCAATTTTTGACTCATCTGTCCAAAGAATATTATTACAGATGTCTTGTGGGTCATCCAGATGCTCGTTGCTGAACCTGAGGTAGACAGCAATGTTATTTTTAGAGAAAAGTGGTTCCTTCCTAGCTATTCTCTCACGAACACCATTCCCATTCAGACTTTTTCCTTATGGCTGACATTTAGATGCTCACATCAGCTGCAGTGAGAGAGGTCTGCAGATCTTTAGATGTTAGTCTGTAACATAGTGATGATGACAGAAAAGGACAAAATGGTCCATTCAGTCTGCCCAGCAAGCTTCTATTGGTAGTAACTGCCTCTCCATGTAGGTTACCCCTATGTTTTCTATAAGGGTAGTAACTGACTCTCGGTGCAGGTTACCCCCATGTTTCTGCTGTTCCATGCAGTTATCCCCAGGCCTTATGATAACCTATAAAATATTACTGCTAGCAACATTTTTACTGGTTGATGTGCCTTCTTGAATATTCAGACAGTACTACTTGACCTGCTTTGCTTATGGTCTTGGCCATAGAAGCAGTCCTGTGTTTTTTCCCCCCTTATGTCTGCATATCATACCCCAGATCATAAAAGTCAGGGTTCATAATGGTTGTCATCTGAATCTATTTCCCAATTTTCTTTCCTGCCGTCAAAGAGGAGAGCAATGCTGCAGTTGCATCAAAGCATCAAGTGGGCAGTAATCCCCATGCCTTCTGCTAGAGTAGTAATTGCCACTCTGGGCAAGTTACCCCCATGCTTATCAGTACCCTTTAACGTAAAAGTAGGGTCCCTCATTGGTTGTTGTATAAATCCATTTCACTTTAGTGAAACAATCCCAACCACATCTAAGGACCATTCAGAAACCATAGTGTCTCAAATTCACTAAAGCCTTAGATGTAGCTGGGATTGTTTCACTAAAGTAACAGTCTGCAGATGCCTATAGTTTCTCAGCAGATTTATCAACCCCTGAAGAGGAAAATGTGTGTTTTGAAACATTGAAGGAGTTGGCCAGAGACAAGAGCAATGTTGGGCAAACAAGAGATTATTTGTACTCTGCATTACTTCTTGCAACTATCTCACCACTCAGATGAGATAGTTGCATGGACACATGAAAATATGCAAGTAACACTGCAATTCCTCCAGATTTAAGATAAGTAGATCTCTTTCAGTAAATTTGATTTGCAACAAAAAATGACTTAAAAAATATACATTATCAGCCTAAGAAGTGGGACTTTTATAGACCGATGATTATTCATGATTTCATAAGAAGCAAGATACCAAGACACATGGTGCAGTCTTTGTGCCTATACATGAGGTCTTTCAATTTAAAATAAGTAAATTTTGAATTATTGTGTGATTTTATATCTGAGTGAAATTTTGGCTGAATGGTGATATTTTTTTCACTCATATAGTTTAATTGTGCAGTTGCATTAAAAGCATCAAGGCTTATTGGTTATGTGTAGTAATCTCCATGACTTCTGTTAAGTATAGTAATTGCTGTACCAGTAAGTTATCCCCATGCACATTTTTCTTCATTTCTGTCCTCTAGTTTTTAGGAATTCACAGTGTTTATCTTATGCTCCTTTGACTGTTTTTATATTCATCACCTCCTTCAGAAGGGCATTCCAGGCATCCATCACACTCTCTGACATTGATTCTGAGTCGTCCTCCCTGGACTTTCATTTTGTGACCCCTTATTACATCTTCCCTACAATTTGATTTTTATCCAGGCTTTAATATCCATGCTTCTTTGTATTGATTATAAGTGTTACGGCCCTGGTCGCCGCGTTAGCGACCGGGTCCTTACCTCCTCAGCGGGGTCCGGGGTCCTGCCGCGAGCCGCGGGATCCGGGGCCGGCCTGGCTGCATGGCGACGGCTTCGCCTCGTGGGAGACGCCGACAACGCCGCCGAGCCCCGCGGATGACTCCTCCCCCGCGCGAGAGGGTCGGGCTTTTGACGGTCCAGCACCCGGATGTGCTGAACCGCCCCCTGGCTGATGTCAGCACCGGCGGGGAATTTAAGTCGGCACCAGCCCTTCCTGCTTTGCCTTGCAACGCGGTCACTCCTTGAGGATTAGTTGCTGTTCCAGGTGCTCCTGTTCCTGCTTGCCAGTTTCAGCGTTCCTGTATCTGATTCCTGCTGCCTGCCTCGACCACGGATTGTCTTCTTGCTTCTGATTCCTGCTGCCTGCCTCGACCATGGATTGTCTTCCCGCTTCTGATTCCTGCTGCCTGCCTCAACCACGGATTGTCTTCTCGCTTCTGATCCCTGCTGCCTGCCTGGACCACGGATTGCCTTCTCGCTTCTGACTCCAGCTGCCTGCCTTGTCCACGGTTCGTCTTCACCCTTTCTTCTGCCTCTAGTTTTGTTCCAGTTCCGGTCCGGGATTTCTTCCACGCCAACCTCTCTCCTAAGTCCCAGCGGTCCGGGTCCCTACGGGTTCCTCCTGGGGGGACCTCGGACTTCCAGGACGAAGTCACCTAAGTCCTAGCGACCCAGGCGTTTACAGCTCCTCTGGGGGCGTCACGGGTTTCCAGGTGAAGATCTGTCTTCGGCTGTGCGTATCTGCCTCCCGACCGCTTTCCAACGACGGTCGGCCTAAGGATCCACTTCCGGATCTTAACAGTTTGCAAGGCCATGGATCCGGCAGATCTCGCCGGCCTGCAGGCCATCCCGGGCCTGGCCCAGCGTCTGGTTCAACAACAACAGGTGTTAGACTCCATGGCTGCCACCGTGGAACGGTTGGCTGTGCGCATGGATGTCGAACCTCACGCACCAGTTCCTGTACCTGCACCCGCACCTGTACCAGTGGTAACACTCCATTCGCCTACGCAGCTTCCGGCTCCATCCCGATACTCTGGGGATTCCAAGGCTTGCCGTGGTTTTTTAAACCAATGCTTTGTGCGATTTGCTCTCCTGCCCAATCAATTCCCATCGGATGGCGTCAAGGTGGCTTATATCTTTTCGCTGCTAGATGGGCGGGCACTGAATTGGGCATCTCCTATGTGGGAGAAGAATGATCCGTATGCAGACTTCGCGGATGTTTTTTCCAAAGAGAAGGCGGAACTGTTACCACAGCATCGCCCCTTTGATTGTGCGATAGAACTGCTTCCAGGCTCCACTCCTCCTCGGGGAAGAGTATATCCCTTGTCTCAGCCTGAGACCCGGGCTATGTCGGACTATATCACTGAGAACCTCGCTAAGGGGTTCATCCGGCCTTCGAAGTCTCCCGCAGGGGCGGGTTTCTTTTTTGTTGCAAAAAAGGATGGTTCCTTGAGGCCATGTATAGATTACCGTGGGCTCAATGCCATCACTAGGAAGAATCGCTACCCGCTTCCTTTAATTCCTGAATTATTAGACAGACTCCAAGGAGCCCGAGTTTTCACTAAACTAGACCTCCGTGGGGCTTACAATTTGGTTCGTATCCGTCCCGGGGATGAATGGAAGACTGCTTTCAACACCCGGGACGGGCATTATGAATACTTAGTGATGCCATTCGGGCTGTGCAATGCCCCCGCTGTGTTTCAACACTTAATGAACGAGATTCTTCAGGAATTACTGCACACATGCGTAATTGTGTATTTGGATGACGTCCTCATTCACTCTCCAGACCTGACCTCCCACCGACAACACGTTCGACAAGTGCTCCAGATCTTGCGGGATCATCATTTATATGCAAAATTTGAGAAATGTCTCTTTGAACAAGAGTCTTTGCCCTTTTTAGGGTATATTGTCTCAGCAACCGGATTTCGTATGGATCCCAGCAAAGTGTCCGCCATCAGGAAATGGCCCCATCCGGTGGGATTGAAGGCTCTGCAACGCTTCCTAGGGTTTGCAAACTTCTATAGACACTTTATTCCTCACTATTCTCGATTGGTGGCACCACTAACCGCCCTGACCAGGAAGGGCACAGACATTCGAGTATGGCCTAAAGAGGCTTGTAAAGCCTTTGAAGACTTAAAAGAGGCATTCCTCCAGGATACCTGTTTACGACATCCGGACCCGACACGGCCTTTCTTTGTCGAGGTGGACGCCTCTAATATAGCCGTGGGGGCAGTCCTGTCTCAGAACTCTAGTTCCGGACATCTACTACCCTGCTCCTACTTCTCCAAGAAGTTTACCCCAGCTGAAGGCAACTACAGAATAGGAGATAAGGAGTTGCTAGCGATTAAACTGGCACTGGAAGAGTGGAGACAGTGGCTGGAGGGGTCTTGTCACCCTGTAACCATTTACACGGATCATAAAAATTTAGAGTTCCTGAATCAAGCCCAATGACTTAATCCCAGACAGGCACGTTGGTCACTTTTCTTTAACCGGTTCGATTTCGTCTTGAAATATCGTCCAGCCTCGAAGAACGTCCGGGTGGATGCCCTGTCCCGTTACGAAGTGCGGGAGGAAAAAGAAGATTCCCCTCAACACATCATTGATCCTGCCAAGATCCAAGTCGCCAGTACCACAGTGTCTGCTCTAGGGCGAGTAGTGGTTTCTCGCAGAGATCGCAAGAGAGTCCTCGCCTGGGCTCACGATTCCCTCTCCGGGGGTCACGCCGGAAGAGAAAGGACACTCAATCTTCTTAACTGCTACTACTGGTGGCCCAAGATACGACAAGATGTACGCCTGTATGTGGATTCATGTCCGGTCTGTGCAAGACAAAAACCTCCTAGTGGCCGACCTTGGGGCCTTCTACAGCCACTACCCATACCCACTGAACCGTGGACCCACATCGCCACGGATTTTGTAGTGGACCTGCCGCCATCTGAGGGTAATTCGGTGATATGGGTCACCGTGGATCACTTTTCTAAAATGGTTCATTTGGTACCGCTGCCCAAACTGCCTTCGGCGCCTGAACTAGCGATCCTATTCACGCAACACATCTTTCGGGCCCATGGTCTACCGCAAAGCATAGTATCCGACAGAGGTCCGCAATTTACTGCCCGTTTCTGGCGTGCCCTCTGCAGGAAGTTTGGGGTACAGCTAAATTTGTCCACTGCTTTTCATCTTCAGAGTAATGGACAAACTGAGCGCATGAATCGGTCACTGAAAACTTTCCTTCGAAGCTTCATCTCCGAGAAAGGGACTAACTGGGTTCCCCTTCTTCCCTGGTCCGAGTTCGCCTATAATAACCATACCCATTCGGTTACTGGACAAACACCTTTTCAGATAGTGTTTGGTCGCCATCCGAGACCTCCAGTACCTGTTCCAATTACCGTTCCTTCACCAGCTGCACTGACAGTAGCCCATCAGATCCATCATCTCTGGAAAATAATACAACAAAGACTTTCCACTGTCGCGGAGAGAACTCAATGAAACGCCAATCGCTACCGACGTCCAGCGCCAGTGTTTCTACTGGGTACCAAGGTATGGTTAAGTACCAGAAATCTCCAGCTACCTAACCGATCTCGTAAGTTGGCACCTAGATACTGCGGTCCCTTTCAAATAGCAGAGCGAATAGGATTGGTATCCTATAGACTTCGTCTTCCTTCTTCTCTCCGCATACATAACGTGTTCCACGTTTCCCTATTGAAGCCTGTGGTGCTCTCACAGTTCCATCGACCAACTACTGATGCACTATCTTCTTCTTCTACTGGAGAGCCCACGTATCAAGTACGGGAAGTACTGGATGTACGCTTCCACGCCCGTCGCTGGGAGTACCTTTTGGCTTGGGAGGGTTGCGGCCCCGAGGAGAATTCTTGAGAGCCGGCTCAGAACATCTTGGACAAATCACTGCTAACTCAATTCCATCAGGACTATCCCGGAAAGCCAGGCCCTCTGCGGAGGGGGCATAAGGGAGGGGGTACTGTTACGGCCCCGGTCGCCGCGTTAGCGACCGGGTCCTTACCTCCTCAGCGGGGTCCGGGGTCCTGCCGCGAGCCGCGGGATCCGGGGCCGGCCTGGCCGCATGGCGACAGCTTCACCTCGTGGGAGACGCCGACAACGCCGCCGAGCCCCGCGGATGACTCCTCCCCCGTAGGGGAACGCGCGCGCGCGCGAGGGTCGGGCTTTTGACGGTCCAGCACCTGGATGTGCTGAACCGCCCCCTGGCTGACGTCAGCACCGGCGGGGAATTTAAGTTGGCACCAGCCCTTCCTGCTTTGCCTTGCAACGCGGTCACTCCTTGAGGATTAGTTGCTGTTCCAGGTGCTCCTGTTCCTGCTTGCCAGTTTCAGCGTTCCTGTATCTGATTCCTGCTGCCTGCCTCGACCACGGATTGTCTTCTCGCTTCTGATTCCTGCTGCCTGCCTCGACCACGGATTGTCTTCTCGCTTCTGATCCCTGCTGCCTGCCTCGACCACGGATTGCCTTCTCGCTTCTGACTCCAGCTGCCTGCCTTGTCCACGGTTCGTCTTCACCCTTTCTTCTGCCTCTAGTTTTGTTCCAGTTCCGGTCCGGGATTTCTTCCATGCCAGCCTCTCTCCTAAGTCCCAGCGGTCCGGGTCCCTACGGGCTCCTCCTGGGGGGACCTCGGACTTCCAGGGCGAAGTCACCTAAGTCCTAGCGACCCGGGCGTTTACAGCTCCTCTGGGGGCGTCACAGGTTTCCAGGTGAAGATCTGTCTTCGGCTGTGCGTATCTGCCTCCCGACCGCTTTCCAACGACGGTCGGCCTAAGGATCCACTTCCGGATCTTAACATATAAGTGTTTTATATGTTTTGTTTTTTCTGTTGTTTTGTTATGATTGTACTATTTGTAACCTGCCCCATACTTGGAGGGCACAAGTAATAAGTCTTTTTTTAATATAATAAAATAAATAGAAAATTATTTTCCAGTGAAAAAGGTTTGAAGTTCATACATCATTAAAACCTTTCAGGTATCTGAAGGTCTGTATCATATTTCTCCTGCAATTCTTCTCTTCCAAGTTATACATATTTAGATCCTTCAGCCTCTCCTCATAGATCTTCCGATACAGACCACACACCATTTTGGTTGTCTTTCTCTGGACTGCCTCTATTTTGCCTCTATCTTTTTTGAGATATGGGCTCTAGAACTGAACACAATAATCCAGGTGAGGCCTCACCAAGGATCTGTACATGGGCATTATCACCTCCTTTTTCTTACTGGATATTCCTCTATGCAGCCCAGTATGGATTTCTGGCTTTAGCTATCACCTTGTCACATTGCTTTGCCATCTTTAGATCACCAGACACTATTTCCCCAAGGTCCCTTTCCTGGCCTGTACACACCAGTTTTTCACCCCCATCACATATAGCTCTTTTGGATTACTGCATCCTAGATGCAAGACTCTGCCCTTCTTGGTATTGAATCCTAGCTGTCAAATCTTCAACCACTTTTCAAGCTTTCTTAAATCAGTTTTTATTTTCTCTATGCCTTCAGGTTTGTCCACTCTGTTGCAGATCTTAGTATCATCTGCAAATAGACAAAATTAAACTTGTATCCCTTCCTCAATGTCGCTCACAAAGATATTGATCAGAACCCGTCCCAATAGCAATCCCTGTGGCACTCCACTTAACACCGTTGTCTCTTCAGAGTAGGATCCATTTACCATTAAACACTATCTCTTATAAGTCAACATGTTGGTAATCCATGTCACCACCTTGGCGCTCACTTCCAAGCTTTTCATTTTATTCACAAACCTTCTATGCAGGACTGTATCATGTATGATTCATGCATGATTTTCTAGTTTGCTCTTGGGTGATCTTAGCAGGACAACTGTTGTGCTGGGGGTACTACCTGAGGAGGATATAGGAACACAAGGAGCCACCGGGAATGGAGAGACACTGGAACAAGGAGACACTGGAACAGGAGACACTGGAACAGGATGAGGCAAACTAGCATACCAACGGTGTCGACCTGATTGCCAAGGCAGGGATCAGGAGACTGACCCCTGCCCTATATACAGGGCTCTGGTGATGTCATCCGAACGCACTTCCCTCAGGTTTCCCTCGCTTGTCCCTTTAAAAGACTGGATGTCGGCCGCGCGTGCACCTAGGGGCGGGGCCGAGACAGCCGAAGATGCGGAGCCCTGTCGGGAGCTCTGCTGCAAGTCCTGCAGGGATAAGGACGCTGAGGAAGGACATGGTGAGTGACTTATATTTGAATTTTTTCAAAACTCTGCAGTAAATCATCTGATCCTGATGATTTTCTATTGATTAGATGAATCAATTTGCTTTAGTTCCTCTTTCTGATTTACAATCATTTGTTTCATTTCCTCTAACTCATCATCTAGAAAGAATGGTTCCTGTGTGGGTATCTCCCTAACATCCACTACAGTGAACACCAAAGCAAAGAATTCTTATAGTTTTCTGCTATGGCCTAATCTTTGAGCACCCCCCAGACCAAATGACTCCCTCACAGGCTTCTTGTTTTTGGTGTTCTTGAAAATGCTTTGTTGGCAATTTCTCCTCAGATTCTCCCTTGGCCATCCATATTAATATTTCATATATAATTTGCCAATACTTATTTTTTATTATTCTCATTAGGTCATTTAGGTCATTTTTTTTAAAAGCAGAGGTTCACAAACTGTGGCTCACTGGTGGCATCTGGTCCGTGGAACAAGATTTTTCTGCCCACAGTACCATCCTTGCCTGCAGCCCAGATCTGGCCCATGGAGCAAGGATTACTTTCTATTTTGTTCTGCACTGTGGCAATGAAGGCAGCAAGTCAGGCAAGGTTCCTAGTCCCCTCCAGCCAAAAATGAGCAATGCGGGAGTTTGTAAGTGAACAAAAGTGCATCACATATCCAAACACTCACATATCTTTCATCCACTTACACCTTTCACCTACTCCCAATCCCCCAGGGAGAAGATACTAGTGAAGGAGGGCAGGGAGAAAGGTTCGTGGGGGGTGTGGTAGGATTACTAGCTTTCAAGAAATCGGGACATATCTCCAGCTATCTCTCTCCCATCATTACCAACACTTTTTCTCTCTTCCTCTTCTCTCTTGCTCATCCAATATCTCTCTATTTTCCATGCTTCAATTTCTCTACTTCATTCCTCATTGACACCACTGAGGTCTGTACTCTTTTTCCCTGGACATCAGCCCTCCCTCTCCCCATATCGTGCTCTTCTCGCTCTTCCTGACTCTTTTCCCCAATACTTTCCTACCTTTCAGTTTCCTCTCTCTGGATCACCCCAAACCTCATATCTCTCCCACTCACTTGCTCCCTTTCACACATATCACCACTCCATCTGGCTTCCCTTTCTTGTTTTCATTGTTTATCTTTATTTTTCCCAATCTCCCTCCTCCCTGCTCTTGTTCATTCTTACCACCTATCTCCACTCGTTTTAATTCTTCTCACCTCTTACCATTCTACCTCCCCAGACTTAATCTGAATCCCATGGCAAATGAGGAGCAGAAACAATGCAGCCACCACAGGCATGTGAGTAGCAAGACTGAGTATAGAGCACACATCACGGAAGACATTGAAATTACTGCACTTCCAGTCCCTCACATTTGTCTTCTTTTTCTGCTAAACAGGTGCAGACTTCTTTTCTTATCAGGTAGCTAATGAAATAGGATAGGGATGTGAATCGTGTCCTTGATCATCTTAACGATCGATTTCGGCTGGGAGGGGGAGGGAATCGTATTGTTGCCGTTTGGGGGGGTAAAATATCGTGAAAAATCGTGAAAAATCTAAAAATCGAAAAATCGAAAAACCGGCACATTAAAACCCCCTAAAACCCACCCCCGACCCTTTAAATTAAATCCCCCACCCTCCCGAACCCCCCCCAAATGACTTAAATAACCTGCGGGTCCAGCGGCGGTCCGGAACGGCAGCGGTCCGGAACGGGCTCCTGCTCCTGAATCTTGTTGTCTTCAGCCGGTGCCATTTTCCAAAATGGCGCCGAAAAATGGCGGCGGCCATAGACGAACACGATTGGACGGCAGGAGGTCCTTCCGGACCCCCGCTGGACTTTTGGCAAGTCTCGTGGGGGTCAGGAGGCCCCCCACAAGCTGGCCAAAAGTTCCTGGAGGTCCAGCGGGGGTCAGGGAGCGATTTCCCGCCGCGAATCGTTTTCGTACGGAAAATGGTGCCGGCCATATGCGTATGGCCGGCGCCATTTTCCGTACGGAAAATGGCGCCGGCAGGAGATCGACTGCAGGAGGTTGTTCAGCGAGGCGCCGGAACCCTCGCTGAACGACCTCCTGCAGTCGATCTCCTGCCGGCGCCATTTTCCGTACGAAAACGATTCGCGGCGGGAAATCGCTCCCTGACCCCCGCTGGACCTCCAGGAACTTTTGGCCAGCTTGTGGGGGGCCTCCTGACCCCCACGAGACTTGCCAAAAGTCCAGCGGGGGTCCGGAAGGATCTCCTGCCGTCCAATCGTGTTCGTCTATGGCCGCCGCCATTTTTCGGCGCCATTTTGGAAAATGGCGCCGGCTGAAGACAACAAGATTCAGGAGCAGGAGCCCGTTCCGGACCGCTGCCGTTCCGAACCGCCGCTGGACCCGCAGGTTATTTAAGTCATTTGGGGGGGGGTTCGGGAGGGTGGGGGATTTAATTTAAAGGGTCGGGGGTGGGTTTTAGGGGGTTTTAGTGTGCCGGCTCACGATTCTAACGATTTATAACGATAAATCGTTAGAATCTCTATTGTATTGTGTTCCATAACGGTTTAAGACGATATTAAAATTATCGGACGATAATTTTAATCGTCCTAAAACGATTCACATCCCTAAAATAGGAAGCCTGGAGAAGGAGGAGGTGGCAGCAGTTACTGGGACAGGAAGCACAGCGCTTTCACTGTCCCTTGAGGGCTTATTTCCTCTGCTATTACAAGATTGTTCGCATCTCCTGCTCCTCTCATGCTAGTAGTGGCAGTTTTGTCTGCTCCCCAGGCGTTATGAGACTAGAAGATTCTGCACATTAGGTGGAAGTGAGTGCAGATCATTGCTGACGATGGATCACTAAGTACAAAAGGGCCGGCTCTTCTTGTATTAGTATTTGTGATTGTCTTCTGTAGTTTGGGCTCTCTTCTCTCATGCAGCAATGTGCTCTGAATATGTACCCTAAACAGGCTTCCAAATTCCCCAGGAGTGAACCAATGTTCAAGAGGTGTGGTTAAAACTGTCTTTCAATATCCTTTTTTTCCCAAAACTTAATTTGTTTATGATCTGGTTAACATATAAAATATCTAACTACTTACATGTTTTAAACACACACACATACGTATCAAAACAGATAAATTGAATATGTTACATATTCTTTTCTGTTTACAAATAACATTAGATTAACAGCTTTTGAACATGACTAGTTTTTGGAAAAATTATGAGTACTATATTTTGCCATGAGCCACTGCAATATTTGCTAGCATGATGTTTAGATAAGCAGAACAGGGGATTAAAAGACTATTATAGACCATTAGTCAGTGAGATTCTTAATTTAGCAGTGATTAACTGATTCATCTAGAAGCACTTTAACAAGAAACTCTCACTTTGGAATGCTTTCCCATCTACCATGGCATTTTATAATGATACCAACATATGAATGAAATGGAATGCTCATTAACTTTTGGTAAGGTCCAAATTCTTTTCATGAGACCAGTCAAGAGCTTGTTGCTTTAAGCGATGAGAATTTGTTTATTCCTATAGAGCATTGATGAATGGTTCTCTCTTGTTTTCCCATTGGGTCGCCCTTCAATACTGTTTATAGGGGTAATTTTCAAAGCCATTTATGCTCATGAAACATGGATTATGTGCATAATGGCTTGTTATAAAATTGCACAGGGGAGATATGTACATAAAAAATATGCATGCAACCTGATTTTGTACATACTGTTATGCACACAAAAAAAGTAGGCATTCCAAAAGTAAAGTTGGGATAGAGTTTGCATTTATGTACAATCACTAATTCTTTGCTTTATTTACTGGGGAAGATGTAAGGCAGATACCCATGCCAGAAGTGATATTTAAAGGTGATGATTCAGAGGAACTGAAACAAATCTCAGTGAACCTGGAAGATATAAATGAGAAAATTGACAAAATAAAGAGAAGTAAATTTCCTGGACCTGATGGTATATATCCCAGGTGCTGAAAGAACTGAAACATGAAATTGCAGCTCCACTTTTAATAATCTGTAAAGTATAATTAAAATCAGCTACTGTACCTGAAGATTAGAGGGTAGCCAGCATAACCCAATTTTTTAAAAGGGTTCCAGAAGTGATCTGGGAAACTACAGACCTGTGAACCTGACTTTAGTGCTGGGCAAAATGGTCAAATCTATTATAAAGACAACATTACTGAACATATAAATCATCATAATTTAATGGGATAAAATCAGCATAGATATAGTCAAGGAAAGTCTTGCCTCACCAATCTGTTCATTTTTTGAAGGTGTGGATAAAGGTGAGCTTGATATAGTGTATCTGAATTTCCAGAAAGCCTTTGAAAAAGTCCATCATGACATATTCTTGTTGCGATTCCTCCCATGGCCAGAGCCAAGGGAGGTCTCTTACCTCTCTCCTGGTACGGCCTGGAGGCCATCACAGTCCTCGGACCTTCCTGAGTGGCAGGAGCTACCACTGATGTTCCTTTGTGGCCTGGAGGCTGCCTTTCCTCTTCGGCACGGCGGGGCTATGCCAGCGTCCCGGAGCATCAGGAGCCACTGATGTCATCTCCCTTCCATGGCCCGGAAGCCGCAGTCCCAGGACTCGCCTACGGCAGGGAAGCCACTTCCTGCATCCTCTTCGCAGCTCAGATGCCGCCTCCCTCTTCAGGGCCTGCCTGTGGCCCGTTCTCCTCCTCCTGCTCTCAGGCCATGTGTTCGGTGAGCTTGTTCCAGTGTTGGGCCCATGCTTCTTCCAGAAATCTCCAATCCAAGAACTTTCATTCCTGAACTTTTGTGTCCTGAATCTCTTATGAATCTCTCGACATATTAGAGTTACAAAAATGTTTTGGGGGGTTACTAACCTGTGTTTTCCCAGTTTTCTGGATATTCAATATCTTGCTACTAACCACGTTTCCTTCTCATTCCTTAGTTGTTTTTCCGAAGCGGTCTGGATTCCATGACACGCAGGAGGCGCCTGCGTCCAGACCTTTTCCAAGTCTAGTCCTTCTGGATCTCATGTCCTATAAGAAGTCCCTGCATCCAGATCTTCACTCCAAGTCCAGTCCTGGAACGCCTCTCGACCTGCAGGGGGTGCCTGCTATTGCTCCAGGAATTATCTCTGTTCTTCCCACTACGATGTGGTCCAGCTCCCTGGGTTCCATATGACCTGCAAGAGGCGCTTGCACCCAGGTTTCCACATCCAGTGCCACTTCTGATTTCCTCATCATTAAGTATCTTCAGACCTCTGGGAGCGTATCATCACTCTAAGTCTTCTCCACAGCATCTCCAGGTGTTTGGGTTATATGACCTGCAGGGGGCGCCTGCACCCAAGACCACTGGTTACTAATGTCCATCTCACCATCAAGTTCACTTCGCTACCTTTTGGGAGCCTGTAGCTACTCATAGGTTTTCCAAGATGCAACTCTTTCTTCACCAAGCTATAGAGACTTCTCTCATCTGGCCTTGCAGCCTGGAAGCAGCAATCCTGAGCTTCCTCATACTGCCTTTCTCAGCCTTGAATCAGCCATCTTCTTAAGGTAAAAGTTGCCTTCAGGATCAACTCTCCATCGGCTGAGCTATGTTTATTGGACTTCCATCCGTTTCCTCCCGGTACCACTGCCGATCCAAAGGCAGTGGGCACTGTAAGTTTGCCTACTTACTCTCCTGGAGTTCCATCTTCACATCTATAGAATCCAGCTTGAAGTCTGATCTGTCTTTTCCATGACCACTGTGAATCAAGAACCGGTCCTCACTCCAAGATACTCCTCATCTATACCTTCTGTTCATCCTAGACTCCATGTCTTGATCTCTAGAACCTGAAATGGAGTCTTGCTGTCCCATACCTTGTTCAAGTGCACCTGCGCCTTCAGTATATATGTCTTGTCTGAATATTTGACCATCTCATCTTTTGTTTCCAGCCCTGGATTTTCCATTAGATGTTCCAGCCTTGAATTCTCTCCAGATTTCCAGCTAACATGTCCTGCCTGTTTCCGATCTCCCAAAGGAGGGAAGGGGACCCCTTTGAGAGGGCGGTGCTGTTGCAATTCCTCCCATGGCCGGAGCCACGGAGGCCTCTCACCTCTCTCTTGGTGCGGCCTGGAGGCTGCCACAGTCCTTGGACCATTCTGAGCAGCAGGAGCAGCTGCCGCCATTCCTTCATGGCCCGGAGGTTGTCTTTCCTCTTTGGCATGGCGGGGCTGTGCTGGCATCCCAGAGTGGTAAGAGCTGCTGATGTCATCTCCCTTCCGCGGCCTGGAGGCCACAATCCCCGAACTCGCCTGTGGCAGGGAAGCCACTTCCTGCATTCTCTTCACGGCTCAGATGCCACCTCCCTCGTCGGGGCCTGCCTGTGGCCTGTTCTCCTCCTCCTGCTCTTAGCAGCAGCATGGCCACTGTCCAAGGTCCTTCCCCCTCTGCCTAAGGGGCACGTCCGCGTCTTCTTCCTGCATTTAAAGGGCCAGTAGGGAGTGGTCCTTCTGGCTCCATCCAGAACTTCTCCCTGGGCATAGTCATCTTCAGCCCTACTTCAGGGCCCTGCTTCCACTTCATCCTCTCCTTTGCAAGAAGCCAGTTCAGGAGTTGGACTACTTCTGGATCCTGTTACAGCTCTTTGATCCAGAAGCTACTGATGACATCCTCCTCCCCATCTTCTTCAAGGCATTCCGTTCCTTGCGTCCTTGTTTTTGATGACCCATGTTCTAGTCCCAATGTCTGAGTTCCAGTCCCGATGTCTGAGTTCCAGTCCTGATGACCGAATCATGTTCCATGAGTCAATTCCTGATGTTCCAAGTCCTGAGATGTTCCGTGTTCCTAGTCCTTAGATGTTCCATGTTCCAAGATGTTCTGTGTTCCGTCCTGAGATGTTCCATGTTCCAAGTCCTGAGATGTTCCAAGTCCTGAGATGTTCCAAGTCCTGATACTCCAGGTCCCGAATAACCCATGCCTCCGGAGGTTCCTTGCTTTTAAATTCGAAGTTTCGGTTTCCAAGTTCCAAGTTTTATCTTCATCGGTATCCTGTTCTGATTCCGAAGGATCTGAGGGGTTACTTCGCTCCTGTGCTGAGCTTGTCCCGCTCCCCTCGTGGTCTGCGACCAGCCATACGGCTGTGTAGGGTGCGTAGGGAACAGTGTGGTCCATGACCAGCCTACGGGCTGTGTAGGGTGCCTGAGGGGTCTTGCTCATCCCCCTTTGTGTCCTCGTTCCTTGTCTGAGTCTCCAGTGTGGTCCGCAACCAGCCCACAGGCTGTATAGGGCAGCCGAGGGACTTGCTTGTCTCCATGTCTCCTCGCATACGTTCCAAGTCTCCACGTCTCCTCATCTTCATTCCAAATCTCCACGTCTCCTCGTCTTTATTCCAAGTCTCCACCGTCTGAGTCTTCGTTCCAAGTTCCACATCTGAGTCTTCTACTCTCGAGCCTTCGTGCGCTCTTGTCTCCTGTCCAGCCTGCCCCCTTTGCCGTTCCCAGTGGCAGGTCCGAAAGGGCTTGGAGTAGTCGGAGGACCACTCAAAGTCCAATCTTGCATGGTTGGACTCACCAAGGCTGTGCAAGTCGACGGGGGCCTGGGCTTCCGGTCCTAGCCCAGACGTCTCACCTGTCTTGGCGCTTCCTTTGAGCTCCTCTCCTGGTTCGCCGAGGCCCAAGGGCACACTCTTGGGGATCGGGAGCACTCTTTAGTGTTCCTTCCTATGGATCCCCAACAATTCTTGAGGAAATTAAAAAGTCATGGGAACAAGGTAAAAGATAGAAAACAGAAAGAAGGGCTAAATGGTCAAAACAGAAAGGTGAATAAAGTGCCCTAGGAATCTATACTGGGATTGCTAATTTTTAACATATTTATAAATGATCTAGAGATGGGAACAATGAGCCAGGTGGTCAAATTTGCTGATGATAAAATTTCAGTCGCACCGGTGATCCAATAAAATTTCAGTCGCACCGGTGACCTCACTCAACTGCGACCTGCTGGGATTTAAACCCAGCTCCTCTTCCAGGCGCCCTCTTCTTGCCGCGACCATCCAGGAACCGTTGGACCTCCAGGAAAGCGGAAGGAGCTGGGAGAAAGGGCCGTGCAGCCGGCGCTTGAGCCCATTGCGGTAAGGCCCATCAATTCTCGCCCTTACCGCCGAGAACCCCATCGCCGACCACGAGGCAGTGCGCCGTCTGCCACTCCTCCAGCCCCACGCCTCCACCCGACGCCTTCCAATAAAATTTCAGTCGCACCAGTGACCTCACTCAACTGCGACCTGATGGGATTTAAATACAGCTCCTCTTCCAGGCGCCGCGCCCCGGGCGTCGCGCACCGAAGGAATGCATCAAAGGGACCTGCTCCTTTGTGCGCCCCTTCGTGCAGCCCCAAAGTGCAGAGTCAATCGGAGTCTGTTTATATTCCTGCACTAAACCCACATCCATACACAGGCTAGCTCCAGCCTGAACTAGCCACTATCCGCTCCTCAGCAGTTATTCTCCTCCCCACATACACACCCACATCTTCTCTCCAAAGATGCGCACTTTCACCATTCCCATAATCAGCAATAAACTCAGAAGCCGCTCTAAACCCTCTGCTCTTCCCAGCAACAGACAACAGAGGTTACTTCCAATTATGATCTCGCCTGTCACAGAACTACTTGGTCTCTCACTTTTTTCACTAACATTATTTAATGCCCAATCTCTCACAAAAAAAACCCACATTCTTAACGACTATCTAGTAGAGGCTAAACCAGACATTTGTGCAATCACAGAAACATGGTTGAAACCCACTGACACAGCGCTAACGAACCAGCTGCCCACCCAACTATATGACATACTCTCAATTCCTAGGCTCAAAAAAAGAGGAGGAGGACTTCTATTAGCTGCAAAAAAAGGTTTAGGTCTAGCCCTACAACCAACAAATCCAACACTCAATCTTGAATTCTCCCTCTTCAAATCTGATCATCTTCAAATTGCCTTCATTTACGCTCCTCCAGGAACTCTAGAATCCGACCCCTTGCCTCTTATAGAATGCATCACTAAACGTATCAACTCAGAAAGCCCGCAATAATAATGGGAGACTTTAACATGCACGTTGACGCTTCTCCACTATCACCCAACTGCGAAACTTTACTTTCAACGCTCAGCTACATGGGATTCAAACAAATTGTCGACAGCCCTACTCATAAAGAAGGCCACACATTGGACCTTATCTTCATTAATGAAGGCATCTCTCTCTCTCCTCCAAGCCTACTTGCTCTCCTGTTCCTTGGTCAGACCACCAGATTATCACCATGGTTCTGGAGATCAAAGAACTCCCTCCCCAATCCTTCCCCAAAACTACAATTCAATTCAGGAAACCTTGCTCCACGGACTTCCTCAGCATCCAGCTCTCCAATGAATTAAACCAACTCAACCTCTCAGACGCAAATGCGGCCACCTCTTCCTGGATCAATATTACCAACAAAATAGCAGACCTAACCTGCCCCACGATCACTAAAGTGCTACAACCTTCACCGGACAACAGGAAGCCATGGTTCACTCCAGAACTGAAGTCCCTTAAACAAGATTTAAGAAGCAAAGAACATAGATGGTGTGAAAACCCCTCTACCACGACACTGGCTGCTTACAAATCCCTCCTCAACTCCTACAGGAATGCCATCCTTAAAACAAAAAAATATTTTTTGCAAAAAAAAATCCATCACTTCTTATTTGATTCTAAAGCCCTGTTTTCATATGTCTCAGCTCTCACCAAAGCATCCCCACCCATCATTCTGGACGACCAAGCTCTCAGCAAAGCCATAGAACTTGCCAAATACTTCGAGAAAAAAATCACCAATCTCATCGCCCCCCTTACATTATCCAATCCCTTGCCTCCTCTCACTCTCTCTACCCCAGCTCAGCAAAATTCAATTTTCAAATCCTTCGAGTCACGTCATCTCTTGAGATAGAAAATATTCTCAAGAAACTCAAACCTTCTGCTCATCCTTCAGACCCTATACCACCTAACTTACTCATTGCCATCCCGAATACCATTGTCAAGCCTATCGCAGAAATCATAAATTGCTCTCTAGCTCAAGGATTAGTACCAGACCCTCTTAAGCTGGCAATCCTAAAACCCCTATTAAAAAAACCTAACTTGTCGCCAACGGACCCTGCTAACTTCTGCCCTATAGCCAACTTGCCCCTCATTGCCAAACTTATGGAAAAAATAGTCAATAAACAACTCACAGAATACCTGGATGAACACAATATACTCACCCCAACTCAGTTTGGATTCAGCAAATCGTTAAGTACAAAATCCCTCCTAATCTCACTCATGGACACCATCCTCTTAAACCTGGAAAAAAGACAACCCTATCTTCTTGCTCTCCTAGATTTATCTGCAGCCTTCGACACGTTGAACCATGCAATCCTTTTAAACCATCTCACAGACATAGGCATCAAGGGAGCTGTTCTCAGTTGGTTCAAATCCTTCCTTAGTAATAGGTTTTTCAAGGTCAGGATTAACAACAAAGAATCCCATCCGGTCTGCTCCAACCTGGGAGTCCCCCAAGGATCATCCCTTTCTCCGACGCTATTCAACATCTACCTTCTCCCACTCTGCCACCTACTTACAAATCTAAAGTTAACTCATTACCTATATGCGGACGATGTACAAATACTCATCCTGATCACAGAATTTCTACACAAAACCCCGAACCACTGAAACAGCTGCCTCCAATCAATTAACCTCCTCCTCACCAGCCTTAACCTAGTCCTCAACACTAACAAGACGGAGATCATCATCATCACGCAAGATGACAACAACGTTCTTCTCAACTCACCAATCTCTTCGCAACTCACTAATATAAATTTAACCCACTCCCTTCATGTGAGAGATCTAGGCGTTCTTCTTGACAACCATCTCAATCTAAAATAATTTGTAAACAATACCACTAAGGAATGCTTTTGCAAATTGCAAGTCCTAAAAAAGCTGAAACCTCTCCATCATTTCCATGACTACCGAATGGTGCTGCAATCCATCATCTTGTCTAAAATTGACTATTGCAACTCTCTTCTTCTCGGTCTCCCTGCCAACACCATCAAACCTCTACAGATGGTTCAGAACACATCCGCCAGGATTCTAACCAATACCAACAAAAGAGAACACATCACTCCCATTCTTCAGAACCTCCATTGGCTGCCCATCAAATCCAGAATTCTCTTTAAAGTCCTCACGATAATTCATAAAATCATTCACAACCTCACCACCCTTGATCTAAGCATCAATCTGCGTCCTCACTCATCGTCCAGACCTGTCAGAAGAGTCTACAAAGGCACATTGTACGCCCCTCCGGCAAAAACATCCTTAAGGAAGCGTGCCTTATCTATAGCTGGTCCCATACAATGGAATGCCCTCTCCCCAGACCTCCGACAAGAACCTTGCCCTTTGGCTTTCAAAAAATCCCTCAAAACTTGGCTCTTCAGCCAAGCTTTTCCCGAAACATAACACTCACATGTCTAGAAGGTCAAGTCCATTTCCTCTATCTGTCCTAGCTTTTCAGTTCCCTTCTTTGACCCAGAATACCTACATTTATCTGTACCCATCCTTTAAGACTACCCATCCACAAGAGCGCCCAGCTCATTCCGTTGCTGACCTAGTTTCAAACTGTTTTTAGTTATATTTGGAGTAGCTTTTAATTTGCTTGAAAGTTGTATACAAAATATATGCTATGTATATTGTAGGCAAGGTTTTTACGTGGGTTGTCTTGCCCGCAATCGTTGTAATTCTATTTGTAATCAATGACTGTATTTGGGGTCGTATATAGGGAAGATATGTTAGTTTCCCGCTCCCAGTTATTTGTATCTCCTGTTTCTTGTAATTCGTTCCACTGCGACATCTCAGTTCAATGTAAACCGGTGTGATCTGTATCTTTTACAGGAACGTCAGTATAAAAAAGTTAAAAATAAAATAAATAAATAAAATAAATGATACAAGATTATTCCAAGTTGTTAAATCATAAGTGGATTGTGAGAAATTGCAGGAAGACCCTATGAGACTGGGTATCGAAAATGGCAGATGACATTTAATGTAGAAAAGTGCAAAATGATGCACATAGGGAAGAGCAACCCAAATTATAGCTACACAATGCAAGGCTCCACATTGGAAGTCACCAGCTAGAAAAAGCATCATCATGGATAATATGTTGAAATCCTCTTGTCAATGTGCAGCAGTGGCCAATAAAGAAAATAGAATGCTAGGAATTATTAGGAAAGGAATGGAGAATAAAACAGAGGATATCATAATGCCTCTGTAATACTCTATGGTGAGACCACACCTTGAGTATTCTGTGCAATTCTAGTCACCAAATCTCCAGAAAAGATATAGAAGAATTAGAAAAAGTACAGACAAAGATGACAAAATGATTTCCCTATAAAAAAGGCTAAAGATGTTAGGGCTTTTCAATTTGGAAAAGAGCTGAGGGGAAGATATGATAGAGGACTTTAAAATAATGAGTGGAATGGAATATCTGAACACAAATTGGTTCTTTACTCTTTCAAAAAGTACTTCACAAAGACTAGGGGACATGCAAATGATTTACTAAGCAGTACATTTAAAACAGGAGAAAATATTATTTTACTCAACACATGATAAAATTATGGAATTCATTGCCAGAAGATGTGATGAAAGATGTAGGTGTAGCTGGGTTGGTTTAAAAATGGTTTGGGCAAGTTTCTGGAAGAAAAGTCCATAAATCATTATTAAGGTGGACTTGGGTAAATCCACTGCTTGTCCCTGGGATAACCAGAATGGGCTCTATTTACCTTTTGGTATCCTACCAGGTTCCCGTGCTCTGGATTGACCACTTTTGGAAACAGGATGCTGGGTTTGATAGACCTTTGGTCCTACCCAATATGGCAAATCTTATGTTCCTAATTTGAGTCCTGTCACCCCGAAACAGATTTTTCATAATTTTGAAACTGTTGCGTTTCCAGCCCATGGGGGTCTGTGGCCGATCCCCCTACCTTCCGCGATGCTCTCTGGCCAACTCGGGTGGTCCCCGTGTGTGTCCGGCCCAGTCGGGGCCTTCTTGTGGTGCTCCCTCCCCGAGGGAGACACCGCCGAACCCCAGCTCTTGGGCCCGCCCCTTAAGTACGCGCGCACGCAGGGGCTGGCAATTTAAAGGGACCAGTGCGGGAAAGATGGCTCTGCCCTAAGAGATGACGTCAGATGCCTTCCTGTATTTAAGCCTGGCTGTCAGCTTCCTTCTTTGCCTTGCAATGGGTCATCTCGTTTGAGTAGTTAGTTGCTTGTTCCTGTTACAGCCTTGTTCCTGTACCAGCTTGTTCCTGACTCCTGCTTCATTCCAGCCTTGTTCCTGTTCCAGCTTGTTCCTGACTCCTGCTCCGTTCCAGCCTTGTTCCTGTTCTAGCCCGTCTTTGCCTTCCTCTTTTCCTGCTTCTCGTTGGCTCGTCTTCCTGGCTCCTGACCTTGGTTTGTTCTCCGGTATTCTGCTTCGCTGCCTGTTTTGACTCCTGGCTTGTCTCTGGTTCTGCTGCCTGCCACCTGCCCTGATTCCTGGTCCGTTTCCACGTCACTGTCACTCCGCTGCCGGCCTCAACTCGGACTTCTCTTTGGACCCCCTCTTCCAAGTAACCGCATTTAAGTCCAAGTGGCTCGGGTTCCCAAGGTCTCCTCCCGGGGGGACCTCGAGCTTCCAGTGTGGAAGATCCGGTTGGTCTACTGGCTCTGACTGCTCTCTTGACTCTCAACTTCCGGGACTCTCTTTGGACTCTCGTTCCCAGGTGACCGTGCCTAAGTCCAAGCAGCTCAGGTCCCAAGGGCTCCTCCCAGGGGGAACTCGGGCTTCCAGTGGTGAAGATTCTCTTGGTCCCCTGGCTCTGGTCTGCCTCCCAGCTACAACTCCGCTATGGGTCTCCCCTCAAGCGCTGCTTCATCATCTTCTAGCTGGTCCAAGAGTCCACAATCATAACAGTTTGCAAAGCCATGGACCCAGCGGACCTTGCTGGTCTTCAGGCCATCCCTGGCATTGCCCAACGGCTGCAACAACAACAACAACACTGCTTGGGTGTTCTAGCAGCAATGGTAGAGAGACTGACAAATCAGTTGGACTCCATTCCTCCGGTAGTGCCTCCCGCCCTGGTCCCGGTTCCCAGTCCTGGCCCGGCAGCTTCTACACATCTCCCAGCTCCACCCTGGTATTCAGGCTATGCTAAACAATGCCATGGGTTCCTTAACCAGTGTTACATATGGTTTACTCTATTGCCTACCCAATTCCTGCATAGCCAATTACTGCATACCCAACTACCACCCACCATCCATCACCCAACACATGAAGGCATGCCCCCCCTACACCTCCCCCCTTATCACAAAATATGATCTACCCCAATAACCCAAAAACCCAAGATTTCTTACTACACTGCTAATATAATACATAACGACTCATCACAGACCAATCAATACGTTTGCTACAAAGTTTCAAGGCAAAATGTTATAAAATTCAATGCAATATTATGTGAAATTCAATGCAAGTTTTTATAAAGTCTGATGCAAAATGCTACAAAGTTCAATGTAAAAAGTTACAAAGCTCAACCTAAAATGTTACAATGTTCCAATGTAAAACAAGAAGAATACATCAATAGGCTCCTCTGTTACCCTGTAAACTGGTGTGATATTTCCGATGAACATCGGTATAGAAAAACAAACAAATAAATAAATAAATTCCCATCAGATCTAGTGAAGAGCAGCTACATTATATCTTTGCTGGATGGGAAGGCTCTGGCCTGGACTTCCCCATTATGGGAACGCAACGATTTGATTCTGGGTAATCTTCAACAATTTGTAACCACGTTCAAACACGTGTTTGATGAGCCAGCACGTAAATCCACAGCAGCGGCCGAATTGCTGCACCTGCGCCAGGGTTCTCATCCTCTGGCCGAATATGTGGTCGAATTCCGCACATTGGCAACTGAGTTGGACTGGAGGGAGGACAGTCTTCACAGTATCTTCTTGGAAGGATTGTCCTCACGCATTAGCTAGCGGCAAGGGACCTTCCTGATGACATTGACAGCATGATAGACCTGGAAGGAAGGGTCGACCGCTGGCTCCAACAATGATCTCAAGAAGGGAGAATGGTTCAAAGACCAGTTAATCTGGCGCCTGCATTTTCCCATGTCTTCTCTTTCTGCCTCTTCGGGCAGTCAGGGTGTGGAACCCATGCAACTGGGACAAAGTTCTCTTTCCCAGGAGGAGAGGAGATGTCAACACTAGCTAGGTCTTTGTCTATACTGCGGGAATAAAGGGCATTTCTTAGCCCAATGTGGTGAGCAGCCGGAAAATGCCAGGGCCTACCATCGGGGAGCTGACCCTAGGCTGCATCAATCCCGCTCCTCAATGTACTGTACCAGTTACTAGAGATGTGAATCGTGTCCTCGATCGTCTTAACGATCGATTTCGGCTGGGAGGGGGAGGGAATCGTATTGTTGCCGTTTGTGTGTGTAAAGTATCGTCATAATCGTTAAAATCGTGAGCCGGCACACTAAAACCCCCTAAAACCCACCCCCGACCCTTTGAATTAAATCCCCCCCCCCAAATGCCTTAAATTACCTGGTGGTCCAGCGGCACACTAAAACCCCCTAAAACCCACCCCCGACCCTTTAAATTAAATCCCCCACCCTCCCGAACCCCCCCCAATGCATTAAATTACCTGGGAGTCCTCCGTAGCGGCGGTCCGTGGCTAAATCGGGGGAAGGGGGAGAGCACGAAAACCGGCACACTAGATCGTGAGGTCTTCAGCCGGCGCCATTTTTCAAAATGGCCGCCGCAAAATGGCGGCGGCCATAGACAAAAACGATTCGACGCAAGAGGTCGTTCCGGACCCCCGCTGGACTTTTGGCAAGTCTTGTGGGGGTCAGGAGGCCCCCCCAAGCTGGCCAAAAGTTCCTGGGGGTCCAGCGGGGGTCAAGGAGCGATTTCCTGCCGCGAATCGTTTTCCGTACGGAAAATGGCGCCGGCAGATCGACTGCAGGAGGTCGTTCAGCGAGGTCCGAAACCCTCGCGAGATTTCCGGACCTCGCTGAACGACCTCCTGCAGTCAATCTCCTGCCGGCGCCATTTTCCGTACGGAAAACGATTCGCGGCAGGAAATCGCTCCTTGACCCCTGCTGGACCCCCAGGAACTTTTGGCCAGCTTGGGGGGGCCTCCTGACCCCCACAAGACTTGCCAAAAGTCCAGCGGGGGTCTGGAACGACCTCTTGCATCGAATCGTTTTTGTCTATGGCCGCCGCCATTTTGCGGCGGCCATTTTGAAAAATGGCGCCAGCTGAAGACCTCACGATCTAGTGTGCCGGTTTTCGTGCTCTCCCCCTTCCCCCGATTTAGCCACGGACCGCCGCTACGGAGGACTCCCAGGTAATTTAATGCATTTGGGGGGGGTTCGGGAGGGTGGGGGATTTAATTTAAAGGGTCGGGGGTGGGTTTTAGGGGGTTTTAGTGTGCCGGTTTTCCTGCCCTCCCCCTTCCCCCGATTTACAATTTTTTGACGATAAATCGGGGGAATTGGTATTGTTTCGTGGCCCTAACGATTTTTGACGATTTAAAATATATCGGACGATATTTTAAATCGTCAAAAACGATTCACATCCCTACCAGTTACCCTCGAATACCCTGGAGGTTCCTTCTCCACTTTGGCTTTTGTCGACTCTGGAGCAGGAGGAAATTTAATTCTTGCTGACCTCATTCAACAACTATAGCTTGCTGAACAACCTCGTTTCCCTCCGCTTCAGGTTTATTCTATTCATGGAACTCCTCTTCCGTGGAGTATCTCTACCAGCACTAAGCCCTTAACTCTCCATACAGGACTCCTGCATACTGAGGAGATTTCATTCCTAGTGCTAGAGAGAGCCATTCATCCTATCGTCTTGGATTTGCCTTGGCTCCAGAAGCACTCCCCGGTCATCCACTGGGATACCCTCCAAATAGTAGGGATGTGCAGAGGGACGCCATACGTTGCATTCGGGATTCAGATTTGTCAGGGGGCAGATACATTGCATTTGGCAAGGGCCCCCCCGCCCCCATACGTTTATCCGTTAATTCCTATTCGTTTCTCCGCTAAAATTAAATTAACTACAACCCCCCACCTTCCTGACCCCCCCAAGACTTACCAAAACTCCCTGGTGGTCCAGCGGGGGATCCGGGAGCCATCCCCTGCACTCACACCCTTGCTGTCGGTTTCAAAATGGCGCCGATAGCCTTTGACCTATTATGTCACAGGGGCTACCGGTGCCATTGGTCAGCCCCTGTCACATGGCCATCGGCGCCATCTTGTGCTCCAACCATGTGACAGGGGCTGACCAATGGAACCGGTAGCCCCTGTGACATAGTAAGGGCAAAGGCTATCGGCGCCATTTTGACTACTGGCAGCCGATGGCCTGAGTGCAAGAGATCGCTCCTGGACCCCCGCTGGACCACCAGGGACTTTTGGCAAGTCTTGGTCGGCCCCTATGACATAGTGAGGGCAAAGGCAATTGGCACCAATTTGAATACTGGCATCTGACAGCCGGAGTGCAGGAGGTCACTCCCGGACCCCCGCTGGACTTTTGGCAAGTCTTGTAGGGGTCAGGAGGGTCCCCCAAGACTTGCCAAAAGTCCCTGGTGGTCCAGCAGGCAAAGGCTATTGGTGCCATTTTGATTATACCCCTACCAAATAGGCCCCTGTGACATAGTGAGGGCAAAGCGATTGGCACCATTTTGAATACTGGCATCCGATGGCCGGAATGCAGGAGGTCGCTCCCAGACCCCCGCTGGACTTTTGGCAAGTCTCGTGGGGGTCAGGAGGGTCCCCGAAGACTTGCCAAAAGTCCCTGGTGGTCCAGCGGGGGTCTGGGAGCAATCTCCTGCACTTGGACCGTCGGCTGCCAGTAATCAAAATGGCACCGATAGCCTTTGCCCTTACTATGTCACAGGGGCTACCGGTGCCATTGGTCAGCCCCTGTCACATGGTAGGAGCACAAGATGGTGCTGATGGCCATGTGACAGGGGCTGACCAATGGCACTGGTAACCCCTGTGACATAGTAGGTCAAAGGCTATAGGCGCCATTTTGAAACCGGCAGCGAGGGTGTGAGTGCAGGGGATGGCTCCCGGACCCCCTGCTGGACCACCAGGGAGTTTTGTTAAGTCTTGGGGAGGGGGTCAGGAGGGGGGGGGGTGAGTTGTTTAAATTGGGTCCTTTAGGCGGCCAAATAATTTGGCAGATTCAGTGTATTCATGGGGAATCACGATACGTTTCGCTTCCCCACGAATGCAATGAATAGGGCCCTATACATTGCGGATGAGAAATACGTTAGAAACAAATGTACACCCCTACCAAATAGCATCCTGGAGTCCAGCCTGTTTTACTTCATGCCTGACTACAGTTCTGTGGCCCTGCGTTCCGCTCCTGACTATACCTCTAACAATACCCAAACACTATCTGGACTACATGGATGTCTTTTCTAAGGAAAAGGCTGAACTGAATGGAGTTTAAAATGAAATTGTATTTTAATAATGTATGAATGAATCCATGGATTTATATTTCATTTTATATTCTTGTATTGTTTAGTAGTTATTTTAACTTTTTTACATTGTAAACCGATATGATGGCAGTATCCAAATACCGGTATAGAAAACATTTTTAAATAAATAAGAACATCGGCCTTTTGATTGTGCCATAAACTTGTTGCCAGGTACCACACCCCCCAAGGGGCGTGTATATCCCTTGTCACTTCCGGAAACCAGAGCCATGTCTAGCTACATTCAAGAGAATTTGGACCATGGCTTCATCCAACCCTCCAATTCTCCAGCAGGAGCCGGATTCTTTTTTGTTGTGAAAAAGGATGGGTCACTTACATTACATAGGTCTCAGTGCCATCACTCAATGTGACAGATACCCGTTGCCGCTGATTCCAGAACTTTTAGACCGGCTGCAAGGAGCCAAGATTTTCACTAAGCTTGACCTCCGGGGTGTGATTAATCTCATAAGAATACAACCAGGTGATGAATGGAAAACTGCATTCAATACTCGAGACGGGCACTATGAGTACCTGGTCATGCCATTTGGCGTATGTAATGCCCCTGCGGTTTTCCAAAACCTAATGACACGCTACACATCTCCGTCATTGTATACTTGGATGATGTACTAATTTACTCCAAGGACCTCGCTATGTTTCGCCTACACGTTCGGAGAGTATTACAAAAACTTTGAGACAATCGTCTCTTTGCCAAATTGGAGAAGTGCCAGTGAGCAGGAATCTCTGCCCTTTCTTGGATATATTGTGTCTTCTACAGGCTTCCACATGGACCCTGACAAAGTGGCAGCAATCAAGGATTGGCCCCAACCAGTGGGGGTTAAGGCTCTTCAACACTTCCTTGGATTTGCTAACTTTTACCGCCAGTTCATACCGCAATACACACAGAGGGTGGCTCCACTCACCGCTCTTACCAAGAAAGGAGCGAATGCCAAGATTTGGCCCCTGGCAGCACAACTTGCCTTTCAGAATCTAAAAAAAGCCTTCCTTCTGGATACTTGCTTACACCACCCAGATCCACAGCATCAGTTCATTGTGGAGGTAGATGCATCTGATCCAGCCGTAGGGGCTGTCCTTAGCCAGATATCCAATAAAGGCAAATCACTACCATGCTCCTACTTTTCTTGGTTCTCACTAGCTGAGAAGAATTATGGCATAGGGGACAAAGAACTATTGACCATTAAGTTGGCATTCAAGGAATGGCATCAGTGGCTGGAGGGGGCCCAACACACTATTATCGTCTATACGGATCACAAGAATCTAGTTTTTGTGTCGAGCTCAACGCCTCAATCCTCGACAGGCCCGATGGTCCCTATTCTTCAGCTGGTTCAACTTCTCTCTTCGCTATAGACCAGCTTCTATGAATGTTCGGGCAGATGCCCTGTCCCACACCACTTAGGATGCTCCTAACCCTCCTCAATACATCCTAGACCCAGCTAAAGTCCTCATTGTGGCTTCCGATGTGGTTCCCATGGGTAAAACCGTGGTGCCTATCCACCTACAGAAAAGAGTTTTGTCATGGGCTCATGATTCTTTGACTGCAGGACATCCTGGAGCAGCTCGAACTTTGGAACTACTGACTAGATACTACTGGTGGCCTCAGGTCAAGAAGGACATTCAGCTGTAAGTCGGTTCTTGTCCTACTTGTGCTAGACAAAAACCCTTGCCTGGTCACCTGTGGGGGCTTCTCCAACCATTACCCATTCCAACAGAGCCATGGACTCATCTATCTACTGACTTTATAGTGGACTTACCAGCTTTGGAAGGGAAGACTATGATATGGGTTACGGTTGACAGATTTTCCAAAATGGCCCACTTTGTGCCTTTATCCAAGCTGCTGACGGCACTCGAACTAGTGCAACTCTTCACACAACATATATTCCATATATATGGACTTCCACTCCATATTGCCTCTGTCCAAGGTTCGCAGTTCACGGCCAAGTACTGGAGAGCATTCTGTAAGAAGTTCGGGGTACAATTGGACTTTACAACAGCCTTTCATCCGCAAGGCAATGGTCAAGCGGAACGTACTAATCGGACCTTGAAAGCATTTCTCCGAGCTTTTGTAGGAGACAAACAGAACGACTGGGTGGCCTTACTGCCATGGGCAGAATTCTCGTTTAATGACCACTGCCATTCAGCAACCAGTCTATCTCCTTTCAAATTGGTTTACGGGAAACAACTCAAGTCTCCTCTGCCCCTACCTCAGACTATGCCGTCTCCTGCGGCGCAACTGACAGCTCAACAGCTACGAGATCTTTAGAGGTCCACTCAGAATAAATTGCAACAGACTGCTGCAGCCGCAGACAGACAGCGACATCCTGCTCCTGTATTCCTCCCAGGAGACAAAGTTTGGTTGAGCACCAAGAACATTCGGTTACGAATCCCCTCCATGCGGCTAGCTCCTAAGTTTATTGGTCCCTTTGTCATTACAGAGTGAGTGGGCACGCCTACACCTTCCGTCCACTTTGAGTATTCACAACATGTTTCACGTGTCTCTGCTGAAACCTCTAGTCTTATCTATCTTCCATAACAAACCTACTGAACCCGTCAAGACTGTAGCAGAAGAGGAGACCATCTATCAAGTAGGGGATGTCCTAGACATACGGTTCTTCCACAAGAGATGGGAGTATCTTCTCTATTGGGAGAGTTGTGGTCCTGAGGAGAACATGTGGGAGCCCTCCTCCAATATTCTGGACAAGAATCTTCTCCGCCAGTTCCATCTGGATCATCCTGCCAAGCCCAGGCCCCTGGGGAAGGGGTGTAGGAGTGGGGTATTGTTGCGTTTCCGGCCCACGGGGGTCCGCAGCCGGTCCCCTTACCTTCTGCGATGCTCTCTGGCTGACTATGGTGGTCCCCGTGTGAGTCCGGCAGCGGCGCTCCCTTCACGAGGGAGACGCCGCCAACCCCCAGCTCTTGGGCCTGCCCCTTAGGTGCGTGCGTGCGTGTGTAGGGGCTGGCAATTTAAAGGGATCAGTGCAGGAAAGATGGCTCTGCCCTAAGAGATAACGTCAGATGCCTTCCTGTATTTAAGCCTGGTTATCAGCTTCCTTCTTTGCCTTGCAACGGGTCGTTTTGCTTGAGTAGCTAGTTGTTTGTTCCTGTCCAGCTTATCCCTGACTCCTGCTTCATTCCAGCCTTCTTCCTATTCCAGCTTGTTCCTGACTCTTGCTCCGTTCCAGCCTTGTTCCTGTAACATCCCGTCTTTGCCTGACTCTGTTCCTGCTTCTCGTTGGCTCGTCTTCCTGGCTCCTGACCTTGGTTCATTCTCTGGTATTCTTCTTCGCTGTCTGTTTTGACTCCTGGCTTGTCTCTGGTTCTGCTGCCTGCCACCTGCCCAGACTCCTGGTCCGTTTCCACGTCACTGTCGCTTTGCTGCTGGCCTTGACTTGGACCTCTATTAGGACACCCTCTTCCAAGTAACCACACTTAAGTCCAAGCGGCTCGGGTTCCCAAGAGCTCCTCCTGGGGGGACCTTGAGCTTCCAGTGGTGAAGATCTGTTGGTCTACTGGCTCTGACTGCTCTCTTGACTCTCGACTTCCGGGACTCTCTTCGGACTCTCGTCTCCAGGTGACCGCGCCTAAGTCCAAGTGGCTCGGATCCCCAAGTGCTCCTCCTAGGGGGATCTCGGGCTTCCACTGGTGAAGAGTCTCTTCGAATGAATAAAAAATTAAGATTTGCATTAGAATGTTGTTCCATTACTTCTTAATAGAATTAGTGAGCTGGGTTGAAAGACTATATATGGCCTGTTTTCGGTGAATTTATAATTGCTTTGTATAGTTGACCAATGATTATAACCAGACACCGTTAAATGCATAGCAGATTCAATTTGCAGCATTAGGCATTTACATGATAGAAAATTACTATGAAGGTTACCTATTACAGTGATTTCACTGTATGGGGTCCTTGTTGTTTTTCCTCACTTACGTTGTCCACACTTGAGGTTTTTTGTTATTTCATGTTTTTACATGCTATTTTATAAACAACAAAAGTATGCACATAGTTTCGGTTTTATGTGCACATTCATGTGGGCAAAAAAGGGGTGGTTTATGGGTATTCCAGGTTGGGGCTATGAGGTACATGCTATTTTTGAGGTCTGGGTATGATCTGGGGGAGTTCAGGGCGAAGTACTAGGAGGGTGTTAGTGAACTGGAGATGGACTGGTTGAACTGGAGAGTTATTGGCAAATTGGTGATTTCAAATACATGCATATATTTTAAAATATACCTATGCCTGCATATAATTCAGGGTTTTAAAGATACATGTTGTTTTTTTTTCACAGGCAAAATATTCATGTGTATATGTATAAAAAAGGTAGAGAAAGTTCGCACTTTCAACACATTTCAAATATTCACGCATACTAAAATGTATGGACTTACTTTCACAGCTAAACTATGCTGTATTTTATAAACTAGGCAGCAACCTGCTCCACAATTTATAAAATACTAGTATAAATTTCTGCTCATTGACTTATGTGCGCAAATCCAGAAAGAAAATAGGTTTGAAAGTTATCCTCCCTATAAACACAATGAGGTGGATTTTCATACCTGCGCACGCAGACATGTGCATGCATTTGCTGTCATGCGCACATTGGCTACCCATATGTACATGCATTCATGATTTTATATCGATGCGCGAATTGCGCACATAAATGGAGAAATTTTAGCCGTTATGTGCGGCAATACATTAAGCCTATTTCTCTGTTCCCTCCCAATTCACCCCAGTAAAGAAACGGACTTCCTAAACACCCTACCCTACTAGCCCCAACCCCTAAAACCCTACTGACTACCTTCATTTTTTTTATTTCAGTACTTACATGCAGTCTATAGCAGAAGCAAGTTAATCAGTTGAGGGATCCCGGTGCACGCTTGTGCGCGACACTGATCATGGTGTTGTCCTGGCCCACCTAGGCTCTGCCCAGTCCCTGCCCACATCCCACCCATACTCTGCTCATGTCCTGCCCCTTTTGCTCAAAACCTTTGTAATACATGCATTGGGAGATACGCACGTGGCCGCGGACCTTTTAAAATTCATGCGGTCTGCGCGCTTCCAAATCATGCACATATCTCCAGGCTTGGCCGCGCGTAGGGCTTTGAAAATCTACTTGAATCTGTTTTTCCCTCATTTTCTTCCTTTTCTTCTCTCTATACATTTCCTATAGCTTCTTATTAATCATCACCTTTGGGCTACTTTTTCTGATGAACTGTAAAGCTCCATAGAACTCATTTCTACTGTAAAGTAGTAATAGAAGTGAACAAATAAGTTGTGGGTGAATTACTTTTTGTCAGAATAAATGATATATTTCTAACTAGTGTTTGAGAACTGCCCTTCCTTAGGTGAGAATGAGCCATAGATTGGGGATGATTCACCCATTTAGAGGCCAGAAAGGAGCTTTCCCAGTTGGACTGTGCATAAATGTATTTGCAATTCAAAGCTAAAACAGGAGTTATTCAGGAGGCTAAATAGGCAAACTGTTACAATTCCTTCCATAGTTGGAGCTACGGGAGGCCTCTCACCTTTCTCTGGAGGCCGCTCCGAAGCCGGGGTCTCACCTGATCTGGTTGCCCAGCTTTTGCTTCATGGCCTGGGAGGCTTTTGACGTCCTCGGGGCCTGCCTGAGGCCTGCTTCAGTTTTTGCCTGGACTTCCTGGTTTGGGCCATGCCCTTCTCGCTAGGGGTCGGCCCGCAGCTCTTCTCTCCAGTTATAGGGCCAGCCAGGTGTGGCCTATCTGAACTCCTCCCAGGGAGTTGCTTGTTCCTGTCCTATAAATGGACTTCCTCTACACTCTGTCCTTGCTTCGGCAATGGCGCTGGTCTTCTTAGGCTATGTCTCCCTTGGACTTCCTGATGTTCCTGTTTGCTCCAATCCTGATGTTCCTGCTTGCTCCTGATGTTCCAGTCCTGATGTTCCTGCTTGCTTCTGATGTTCCAGTCCTGATGCTCCAGGATGTGGGACCCATGCCTCCGAGAGTTCCTGCTTCTGTTCCGAGTTCCTAGACTCTTGCTTCTGATTCCTAGTTCCAACTCTGGAGGACCCGAGGGGTTTCCACTACCCTGTGCAGAGTGACTTCCCGAGCTTCTCCCGCTCTTCTCGTGGTCTGCGACCAGCCTGTTGGCTGTGTAGGATGCGAAGGAGACAGTGTGGTCCGTGACCGTCCATTGGGGCCGCCCGTTGGCAATGGATTGGTAGGGCGCCTGAGGGTCCTGCTCATCCCTCTTGTTCCTGTCTTCATCCTGAACTCCTCTGTGCTTTGCTCCAAGTTCCAAGGTCTTGCTTTCTCCGCTTCAGGCCTGTGCCAACCTGACCTCCATCCGGCCTGCCACCTCTGCTGCTCCCTGCGGCAGGTCCTAAAGGGCTGGGAATGGTCAGAGGACTGTTCAGAGACCACCATAATAGTGTGGTCTCCCGGGGCGTGTAGGTCGGCGGAGTGGCCTGGACTTGGACCGTCTTCACCACTGCAAGGGCACACCTCACTTCTCTTCCACCTAGAGAGCCTTGGTATGCCAAGCCTTGAGTGCTTGCTCGAGACTGACGCTAGCCATAACACAAACTGGATGTACATGACCATATCTGGATTTGAATTGAATTACTTCCTTTCCAAACCTGTGCTCAAGTTGAGACTCAATTCAGGTACAGTTGGCAGCTTCTACCCTAGATTGGGTACCTGAGGCAAAGGAGGATTAAATGACTTTCCCAAAGGTCACAAGTAGCATTAATGGGAGGGTGGAATTTGAAATCTGGCTTTCCTGTTTCTCAGCCCCTTATTCTAACACCTAGGTATTTCAGGCCTGCCCTACTCCAAATGGTGGAATGTACCAATTGCCTCAGGTCCCCATGCATAAGACTCATTATCTTCTTATTATCCCTTTTCCAAAATACAAAGGTACTTAACTGATGCCAGCAACATCTGAAATTGTCAGGGAAACTGCAGAGAACATGCATATTTTGTGATGTCAACAAGCCCGAAGGCAAGAAGCAAAAAAAAAAAAAAAAAAGAAGCCTGTTCACTCTTCAATCACCTCACAATCTCATTAGGATGCTTTTGAAACACATGCTCATCTCACCTGAATCAACAGGAAAAACAAAAGCCATACACATGGAAAAATACTTGTTAAAGTCAGAAAAAAATTCATGCAAATGCCTTAGCAAGTTGCGTACCATTTCAAAAAATAACCACAAGGAATGTAATGAAATTAACTCATGTAAAATTAGTATCATTCCTTAATACTTCCTGAAATGAACAAAACTATATAAAAAATGTTTTAACCAATTTTAAATCAAAGTTTTATAGACGAGGTTGATAGTTTCATACAACATGAAGGCTGTTACCATCCAGGTACTCAATACCCACTAGTTGTTCTAGTCATTAACCACCAACCACCTTCCTAATTATAAAGTCTATACTTTTATTGAACTTTTTAAAAAAAATAGTTCATAGTAAATTATGCAGCAATAGCACTCCTATATTCTCCTATCAATTCATAAAAAAACAATGTTCTAGCATCAAGCTTAAAAGACAGCATCAAAATGCACAATTAGAAGTCGGCATCAAGACTTAATAGATTACTGCCATTTCAACAAAGCCACATTTCAGATCAAATCCTTCATAAGGGGAAATTTTCATTCTTTTCTATAGTGCCAATACTCCAAATCCTCTTATTTTTCACCTGAAATGCTCACTGGAAAAATTAATGGAACCAAATTATTTATGAATTGATATTAGAAGAATATAGGAGCACTACTTCTGCATAATTTACTATCAACTATTTAAAAAAAATAATTTTGAATAAAAATATAGACTTTATAATGAGAAAGGTGGTTGGTAGTTAATGATTAGACTAAATAGTGGGCATTGAGAACCTGGATGGTAATAGTCTTCATGTTATATGAAACTATTAATGTTATGTTTGTGGACCCTTGAGCCGGAACAGGTGTTAGCGCTACCACAGAGGGAAGGCCCTCAGTGGTTCCCATCACCGGTAGGTGGTGAAGGTGAGGTCAACCCAGCTGGAGCTTCACCTATACCAGCCCTCGTTCCCTGCAGGTTGAGCCCTTGGGTACCGGGGCCGGCAGAACTTAGGTGCGGGTTGCCTCAGCAATGAAGACGAGCATTAAATGGCTTCGGCTTAACTGCATAAGCTCCTTGCTGTGGCCCTGGGGGGACTCAGTGGCAACTGGGGAGATCAGCGGACGGGAGAAGGATGGGGCCAGAGGAACCATTCGGCATTCAGGTGCTGAAGTGCCGGTCGATCCGGCCCACCAGGTCAATGAGCACTTCCAACTCCTCAGGCAACTCTGAGCTGCCAGTTCATCTTTTATTCTGGAGGCCAGACCCTCTAGGAAGATATTCTGCAGGCTGTCATCCCGCCAGTCCAGTTCAGAGGGCAAGGTGCGAAATTCCACAGTGTACTCAGCCAGAGTATGAGAACCCTGGCAGAGATGGAGCAGTTCCGAGGCAGCTGTGGACTGGTGTCCCAGCTCATCAAAGACTTGCCGGGACACCAGGTAATTTAAAACATTTTGGGGGGGTTCGGGAGGGTGGGGGATTTGTTTTAAAGGTTCGGGGTGAGTTTTAGGGATGTTTTGGTGTGCCGGTTTTCCCACGCCCTATTTAACGATACAATACAAATGCCCCTGACGATAAATCGGGGGCATTTGTATTGTATTGTGCACTCTAACGATTTTGGACGATTTTAAAATTATCTGACGATAATTTTAATCGTTCAAAAAGGATTCACATCCCTACTTTGTATATTGCATTGTGTAGTACTGTTAGTGTTTTGAATTCAATTTGTTTTTCCACCGGAAGCCAGTGTAGACTTTTGAGCACAGGGGTGATGTGTTCTGTTTTCTTTTTGCCCGTCAGGACTCTAGCTGCTGCATTCTGCAGCAATTGCAGTGGTTTTAAGGTCACTTTCGGTAAACCCAACAAGAGTGAGTTGCAGTAGGCTGGTGCAAATTAGGGATTGAAGTACTGTCCTGAAATCTTGGTGGTATAGCATTGATTTTAGATGTTTCAGAATTTGTAGTTTATAGAAGCCTTCTTTTGTTTTTAATGCAATGTGTTTTTTGTAACTTAGTTCACTGTCAGTCCAAATGCCCAGATCTTTTACATTATCTTTAAGTTGTAAGCAGATGTTATCTATGTGAAGGACTGGGGTGGTTTTTTGTCCTGAGTTTGTTCTTTCTTTTAGAATGCATTCTGTTTTGCACACGTTTACACATAATTTTAGGTGGTTTAGCATATTCCTGATTGCATCTAGGTGAGAGGCTGCTAATGATAGAGCATCTTCTATGTTGGAGAAGATTGGAATAAGGAGTTGTATGTCGTCTGCGTACATATAGTGGGGTAGATTTTCTAAATTTGCGCGATCACGTACTTTTGTTCACGCACCAGGCACGAACAAAAGTACGCTGGATTTTATAAGATACGCGCGTAGCCACGCGTATCATATAAAATCTGGGGTCGGCGCGTGCAACGGGGAGCACATTTGTGCAACCTGCGCGCGCCCTTCCCCACCTTCCCTCCCTTCCCCTACCTAACCCACCCCCCCGGCCCTATCTAACCCCCCCCTTTACCTTTGTTGGCAGATTTACGCCTGCTAAAAGCAGACGTAAATCTGCGCGCGCCAGCAGGCTGCTGGCGCACCATCACCCAACCCGGGGACTGGTCCAGAGGCCTCGACCATGCCCCCAGGCTGGCGCCACGCCCCTGGGCCCACCCCCAAAACGCCACGGCACGCCTCCAAAATGCCGCATCATTTCGGGAATGCCCCCGACATGCCCCCTCCCCGCCCCTTTGACAAATCCCCGGGACTTGCGCACATCCCGGGGCTCTGCGCGCACCGGCGGCCTATGCAAAATAGGCGCGCCGGCGCACGAGGGCCCTGCGCGCATAAATCCGCCCGGATTTACGCGCGCAGGGCATTTAAAATCCGCCCCAGTATGTTACTCCAATGCTAGTTAGTAGTTGGCATGGTGGGATTAGATATATATTGAAGAGTGTAGCCGAGAGAGCAGATCCTTGTGGTACTCCTGTTTCAAGTGGTATTGCTTCAGATGAGTTGTTGTTGATGGATACTTTGAAGAATCTGTCTTTTAAGAACAAGATGAACCAGTCCAGGGTTTTATCAGTGAATCCTATGTTTGCTGGACTGGATATTAGCCTTTTGTGGTCAACCGTGTCAAATGCTGCGAAAAGGTCAAGGAGTATTAGA
The DNA here is from genome assembly GCF_901001135.1 of Rhinatrema bivittatum. Taxonomy (NCBI): domain Eukaryota; kingdom Metazoa; phylum Chordata; class Amphibia; order Gymnophiona; family Rhinatrematidae; genus Rhinatrema; species Rhinatrema bivittatum. The sequence continues at coordinate 769,354,483 of NC_042615.1, forward strand.
AGATGGCCTCTTTAGTTCTCAAAGCCTCTTAGTATGTTGTTTGATAGATTGAGCATTAACGTTTCCGTACTGACTTTTTTCCTGAAGCCGTGCTGATTGGGATGTAGAATTTTGTTGTTATCTAGGTGTTCATTGAGTTGTTTTAGAATGGTTTTCTCTGTCATTTTTGCTAGAAGAGGTAGAATTGAAATTGGGCGGTAGTTGTTCAAGTCATCTGGGTTCAGGTTTTTTCTTTTTAGTATAGGTTTGATTGTTGCTGTCTTTAATTTGACTGGGATCTCCCCTTCTTCAAGGAATTTATTGATAATTGCTGTTACTGTTGGGGCTATTGGGTGTGCAATTTCCTTTAGGTCTCTCGTTGGGATGGTGTCTAGCTCATGGCGAGCTGGGTTTATTTTTGTTAGCATTTTTTCCATTTCCGTGGTGGAGATGGGTTCAAAGTTGGGCCATGGCATTGTATTTGTTGTGTTTATTTGCATTTCTGCAATCTCAGTGTTGATGAAGGCGTCTGTTATTTTGGGTATTTTGTTCTTGAAAAACATAGCTAGATCTTGGCTTAAGTTTTTAGGTTTGGTAGTGTCGGCGTTGTTTTTTTCAGAAATGAGGTTGTTTACTATATCGAATAGAGCTTTGGAGTTATTGTTGGATTTTTTTTATCTTTTGACTGTAGTAGTTAAGTTTCGTATCGAGAATCATTTTTTTGTAAGCAGCCAGGTGTGTGCGGTATTTTTGTGTTGTCGCGAGACACTTGGTTTTTTGCCATTCTTTTTCGATTTTTCTGAGGTTGGATTTCATGCTCCTTAGTTGCATGATCCTTAATAATCAGCTAACTTAGCCACATACATTATGCAACTAACTCACTCCTCCTCAATCTGTGCAGTACACACCCACAAGTTATGTGGCTAACTTTTTAGCCATATAAGTGACTTATACGGCTAAGCAGCAGCTGCTGAATGTAGGCGGATTTTCAAAGGCCCGCGCGCGCCGGTGCACCTATTTTGCATAGGCCGCCGGCGCGCGTAAAGCCCCGGGACGCGCGTAACTCCCGGGGCTTTTGTAAGGGGGTGTGTCGGGGGCGTGTCAGGGGCGGGGCCTACTGACGCGGCGTTTCGGGGGCGGGCCGTGGCGTTTCGGGGGCGGGCCCGGGAGCATGGCGCTGGCCCTGGGGCGTGGTCGAGGCCTCCGGACCAGCCCCCGGGACCGGAGGACGGAGTGGGGCTGCCGGCCGATGCGCGCAAAGTTACGCCTGCTGGAACTTTGCCAACAAAGGTAAGGGGGGGGGTTAGATAGGGCCGGGGGGGTGGGTTAGGTAGGGGAAGGGAGGGGAAGATGCGGGGAGGGCTAAGGAAAGTTCCCTCCGAGGCCGCTCCGAAATCGGAGCGGCCTCGGAGGGAACGAAGGCAGGCTGCGCGGCTCGGCGCGCGCAGGCTGCCGATTTTGCGCAGCCTTGCGCGCGCTGACCCCAGATTTTATAAGATACGCGCGGCTACGCGCGTATCTTATAAAATCAGGCATACTTTTGTTCGCGCCTGCTGAGTGAACAAAAGTACGCGCTCGCGCAACTTTTAAAATCTGCCGCTAAGTTGGTACCTGTAATGTTGTAGATACCAGCAGGCAGAAGTAGTTGGATTGCAGGCACCAAGGCAGGGAGAGCAGGCCCTCGAGGAGCAAATACCTGGTATCCCAGATAGGCACCTGAAAGAAAGCAAAGGGCCCCTGAGGTGCTGGTACCCAGGTTAGATGAAATAACCCGAAGGACAGAGAGAGTTTCCAGAGGCAGCACAGAAGTGGCAGAGTAGCTTAGACTGGAGGCGTATCCAATCCTTGCTAACTCGAATTGTTAGCAAATGAAGGGCTGCTAAATACCCGGATGGCGTGACGTCACTCGAGGGGGACGCCCCCGAGGTTCCTGCCCTGACGTGGATGGCACGCGCACATGCACCCTAGGAGGTCCTCAGGAGTAACATGGTGGAAAGCCTTGCCATAGCCGTTCCGGGGACGCCGGAGAGAGTGGCAAGCAGATGCGCGGTAGCCATCTTCCCAAGGCTAGCAGGGAGAGCAAAGGTGAGGCACAGACGTCGAAGCTGTCTGAGACCGAAGGACGTAACAAAAGGATGCCAGTACCAATTCACTGATTTAAAAATCTCTAGTAAATCTTGTAATGCATGGATATTCACTGGTAATATCAATCTTTGAGAACTTGCAAAGTAACATTTCATGCTTAATGCTTGAGAACTTAAGAACTTGCCATACTGGGTCAGACCAAGGGTCCATCAAGCCCAGCATCCTGTTTCCAACAGTGGTCGATCCAGGCTACAAGTACCTGGCAAGTACCCAAGAACTAAGTAGATCCCATGCTGCTGATGTCAGTAATAGCAGTGGCTTTTCCCTAAATCAACTTGATTAATAGCAGTTAAAGGACTTCTCCAAGAACTTATCCAAACCTTTTTTAAACCCAGCTACAGTAACTGCACTATCCACATCCTTTGGCAACAAATTCCAGAGCTTAATTGTACATTGAGTGAAAAAGAATTACCTCCAATTAATTTTAAATGTGCTACATGCTAACTTCATGGAGTGTACCCTAGTACTTCTATTATCTGAAAGACTAAATAACTGATCATCATTTACTCATTCTAGACTTCTCATGTTTTTAAAGACCTCTATCATATCCCCCCTCAGCCGTCTCTTCTCCAAGCTGAATAACCCTAACCTCTATAGCCTTTCCTCATAGGGAGATACTCATGTGGTTGCAGGCTTCCGAAAATCCACGAGGCACATGTGCGTTCCAGCATGCACGTATCTCCCCGATTCTGCACACACAGGTTTCTCAAAATTTGGCCTTCAATGTATTGTTTTGCAGGAAAAAACTATTTGCAGAAAAAACAGGTGAAAATCTCTGCAGGCACTTTTCCTAGGCAAGTTTCAAATGAAAATTACATATGTATTTTTCTTTTGAGAACTGGTGGGTGAAAGTATCCATGAACTTTGCAACTAGCTGCATAGGGTTCATTAATCAAAGGGATGAAAGTCTTTGAAAACTGGTATTTCAAAATGAAATCTCCATGCGTATTTTACCTGGTCTACTCTAACTCCACCTTGGCCCCTTGTCCTACAAGGGGCCAAGGTGGAGTTAGGGTAGACCAGGTGGAGTTAGGGTAGACCAGGTGGAGATAGGGTAGACCAGGAGTTAGGGTAGACCAGGTAAAATAGACCAAGGTTTTTAAGAGTAAACGCCAATTTACCCATGGAAATGTTGTGAAATCCGGCCGCGGTCAGGCCTCCCTTCCCTTACCCCTGCTCGCCGGCGCTCCTCGCTGTCTTCGGCACGCTGGATCAGGCCGCGCTGGGGCCTTGCCATGGGGTTGAGCCTCCCTTTCCTTCCCCCTGCTCGCCGGCGCTCCCCACTGTCTTCGGCACGCCGGATCAGGCCGCGCTTGGGCCTTGCTTCGGCACTCTCTCCATGAGGGAGACTCCACTGAACTCTGCTGGGGGCTCCACCCCTTGGAATCTGACATCACCAGCAGAAGTTTATTTAAAGCCACTTCAGGCTTCCCTGCGTTGCCTTGGCAACAGGTCAGCTTCTGTGAGTGCCAGTTGTCAGTTCATGTATCCGTTACAGCTCCTGCTTGATCCTGATTCAGTACCAGTTCCTGTGTTCCTGCTCCTGTGGTCCTCGCTCTGCTTCCAGCGCTTATCTTCAGATTGTCTCCGTGGTACTGATCCGGCTGGGTATATTGTTTCTCCTGTCTCTGCTCATCCCGACTTCTGGTGTGTTTTCAAGTTCCTGCTTGTCTTCAGCCTGCCCCAGTTTATCCTGGTTTATCCTGGTTTATCCTGGCCTGGTTTATCGAATAGCTACACTGCTACCTGCCTCGGCTCTTGGACCGTCTCTGTTCTTCCAGATCTCTGCCAGCCCAGACCTGAGCCGGCCCTGGCACCCAAGGGCTCACCCTGCAGGGAACGAGGGCTGGTAGAGGTGAAGGTTCAGTCTGGTGTCCTGGTCCTGTACCGCCTACCAGCTACAAGAACCTTCCGAGGGCCTTCCCTTGGTAGTTCCAACTGCTCTCAATCCGGCTGAAAGGTCCACAAACCCAACAGGAAATGCCTTTGAAAACTGCCTTTTTATGCAATGCAATTGTAAAGGTCATATTAAACATAGAGTGGTCTCTAATGAGGGAATGGAAGAGGAAGGCTTTGGGAAAAGAATTATAGAATAGAAGATCAGTGAAAAGCAGTGAATGTAAACAGTTCTACCTTCTGCGAAGTGACTGGCTTGAGTGGCTGCTATGAGCTGTCCCATTCATTTCAGTGGGAAGCCATAACTTCACACATGGCTACTACCAGCTCCACATGGTCATTGCAATAGATCAGGGGTGTCCAACTCTGTTTCTTGAGGGCTACAAATTAGTTTGGTTTTCAGAATAGCCCTAAAGAATATGCATGAGATAGACTGCATACAATTGAGGCAGTGTGCATGCAAATTTATCTCATACATATTCATTGACTGCTATGCAACCCTTGAGGAGAAGAGTTAGAAACACTGAGGTCCATATTCAGATACAGTAAGATAGCAGAGTGAGCTGCATAAACTTATCCAGTTAATGTTGGAGGTACAGTATATTCAATAGTGTAGCCACATTACTGAATAAAGCGAATATAGCCAGCTATCTTAAAGTTAGCTGGCTAAACTTACCGGCTAACTGTAGAACAGCTCTTTGACACAACCAGATTTAGACAGCTAACTCAACTCCTCCCAGTTAAGTATTTGGAATGTCACTAACTTAGGCCAGGATTCATCATTCCATGCGGAATGATGAACCCTGCGCTACAAGGGGGGTGGGGGAGCAAAGCAGGGGCCGGTCAGGCGATAGCCTGCAGCCGGCCGCACCACAGCGGTGCTGCCGGCCTATTTCCCTAATCCCCTCCCTAACTCCTCCCCGACTCCTCCCCTCCACCTAATTTCAATGCTACCGCCTCGATAAGGCCCTAACGCACGCAATGATGGCCTTTCACGAGTTAGAAAATAACCCCATTAGCCGGTTAAATTCTAGCTGGCTAACTTATTAGCAGCTAGAATTTAGTCAGATAAATGTCAACATTTAAATTTAGTTGGCTAATTTCTGAGCTATCTGGATAAATACTTTTGAATATGGACGTCCCCTATAATAAATGATTTGAGACAGTTCCTGGATCAATATCAGAAAGCAGTGCACATAAAGATACCCCTATATTTTATGAACATTTCATATCCCAGTTTTAAATGCATATGGTTGAGACAATCATTTTGTAGTTTTAAATAATTTCTAAGTCATTTTCCAAACTGAGATAAATGTAAACTTTAAAATGAGCCTGCTGCAAGCAGTTATTTTTGGATGTCTGTCTGTGTTCCATGGTATTCTGGTCACATTTGGTTTGCATGAATATTGGTTTGGACTTGGACTGAGTGAAGAAATTGAATTTGGTTGTATTAACTCTGTATTTCAGACATGGTGGGATGGTCACATTTCAGACACTGGTAAACAGAAATATATATATGCACCAGGGCAACAAAGCGTACAAGTTATGCAGCTATATGTCATGAATCTTTGCTTTACAAAATATTGTTGCCAAACTTTTGAGTTGACCCAGTAACTGTTTCAGTTTCCTCAGTTGTTCTTAGAATACCAGCATGAAACAGCACAAACTTTGAGTCAAACTTTACTATCAGAGCACAGCACAGATGACAGCAATAAACTGGAGTTGGAACAAACAGTTCGACATTACAGTTTTATGGCCTTTGCAAATGTTTATCCCTTTGCTTTTTTCAAGATGGAGTTAATAAAAAAATCAGATCCAGGAATAAGTATCTTTCTCCACTTATCTCATCCGCAGTATTTTCAAAAGTGAGAAAAACACCTCTAGTCTAACGTTCATGGTAATAGCAAGTGCACTTTCACAACTGTGTTTCCTTACTTCCGTTTGCCTCATACCTGCCCCCGGAGCAACTGGCGATTGTTAAATGTAGGAACCAGAAAAACAGATAGCAAAACAGATTGTTCGGGAGTGGGGTAGGACTATAATAGTTTTAACAGTAAAATTAATATGCAGGTCAGCTCGTCGTGTCACACACCATTTCAGACTAGAACTGCATCTTGTCAGTCCAAATCCTGACCACATACAAGGCATCCAGCACCAAATCTAGTTAGACAGCTAACTGAATTAAAACAAAAATCTACAGATGCATGATAAATGCACAGGATGCTATGTCACACATGAATGACTCCTGCGCCGGCTGAATGACAGATGTATTTCCTCAACTCCAGGCCAGGCTCCAGCACAAACCACTCTTCATTTATCAATAATTGGGCCTTAATTTCATTTGGCACTGGTGGAGCAGCATGCTTAGCTTCCTCTCCAATAGACTAACACTAATTAGAAGGTTGGGGAGGAGGGGCATCAATCTTTTTATTTTAGCCTCTAATAATCAACCATAAGTATAGCTATATCTTGTTTTTTCTGGGGCAGGGTGCTCTTGACCCATAACTCATTATTACAGATAATGTCAGGCAATGCAACTGTTACTTATTGATCTGCCATTAAAGAAAGAGGTGCTTGGCAAATCACAGGATATAACATTGTTCCTTCACATCGGTTTGGTATCTGGAATTATTCCAGTTCTTTGAAGTAATGAGTCATTATATTTTATATACATCTAAATTGATGCATGCTAGTGACTGTACCTTGACTGATTCCAGTTTTATTTTGACAAGTATAGAGAGAAAGAGAAATCTAAAAGAAATTAATGTTAGTGCTAAACTTAAAGACCTCTTGTGTCCAGATAACTTTAATCAGCTATATTCAAAATATTATGGCTGGTTAAGTAGCAATGGCCTGTTACAAAAAAGAAATGTGGGAGGCCAATATTCAGTCTGGAGAGGCTAGTTAAGTTAGTCTGATATAGCTATCTAACTAACTTAACGGGGATATTCAGTGGCGCGGCTGTGCTACTGAATAAACCCGGCTATCTTAAAGTTAGCCGGATAAGTATATCCGGCTAACTTTAGAACAATCCTATGGCACAACCAGAGTTAGTCGCATTGGTTAAGCTCTGAATATCCATATAATTTGTGGCTAAATTTGGCCCACCCCAAAACACCTCCTGCCCACTCCCGGACCACACCCAACTTATGCGGCTAAATTCTAGTCATTATGCGGCTAGAATTTAGCCACATATGGCTTTAAATATAGCTGGCTAGCCATTTAGACCAGTGGACCCCAACCCTGCACATTTTCTCTCATGCATATTCATTGTGGATATTCTGAAAACCCGACTCGCTGGTGGGCCCCCAGGACAGGGTTGGGGGACCACTGATTTAGACGGATAACTTTTCAGTTATCCGTCTAAATGGATTTTTGAATATCGACCTCAGGGCACATGAACCTAATGGCCAAATTCATGACCCCCAATGAATATTAATAAATGATGATGGTCCATCTGAAATCATAACACCCCTTAAACCCCTCCAGGTATTATTAAAATATGAGAGCATTTTGGGTCAGCACCAACCTTCCTCTCCTCCTCTTGGTGAAGGATTGTGTCAAATGAAGACCCTCATGATTTACTATCTTATCCCCCCCCCCAAAGCCTCCCAAGTCCAAGGCCCCCAAGCCCCTCTCTAACTCTCCCACCCACCCTCTAGATTAATGATTGTGTCAAATGAAGTTATCATCCTTTACCATGCTTCCCCCCCAAGTCCCTCAGCACCCCAGCTTCACACTAAACCTCCCACCCTCACGGGACTTTTCAGAATCCCTTGTACAGTGCAATCCCAGTTGGTTTCACAAAAGCATGGTAGGACCACTGCAAGAGGACTAGATAAATGAAGCAAACTAGGACCAAACAGGAACTCTGAATACATGAAGTATTAAGGTGGAGATGCAGATATCCACTGTTTTTTCTTGGGATAAGGATCTTGGAATCTCTCTACCCCTTGGGATCCTTCCAAGTACTTGTGACCTGGATTGGCCACTGCTGGAAACAGGACACTGGGATTGATGAATTCTTCATCTGACCCAGTATGGGAAATCTAATGTTCTTCTATTCTTAAGCAATCTAGGACCAAATAAGGACTTGGTTGAGAAGCACTGATTTAATACATTTCAGCAATGTAATAATGCTAATATCATACCAATGAACAAAGAAAATTTATGGGACCAAACATCTCTGGCCTCTTACTCTCTGTTCATCTCTAAAATGGACATATACAAACAAAAAATCACATACACCATGAAAATTCTGCATCCATCATTACACTGAGTGATATGGGAGCAAGAATAGATTAATGTTCAGAGGCTGTGAGTAAATGTGTGAGGTAATCTATATTAATAACAAAGAGGGCTGTCAGCACATTGATAATTCTTGGGCGTACTTTTTGGTAGGGTTTAATCCATCTTGAGCTACAGAAACGGTTTTTGTATGTTTTACAATTTGTCGCATGTGTTAATTCATTAATATGAATGGTTTTATGTAACCCACCTAGAATTGGCAATAGAGCAGTTTAAAAGATTTTTAAATAAATAAATAAATAATATAGTGACACAACGCTCTATCACTGCAACACATGAATAACTAGTTCTGGGTTGCAGTGAGTGAAAGTTTTGTAGCAAATTATTATTATTAAGAAGCATGGAATAAACATTCAGGGGGAAATTTCCAAAAGGATTTACAAGCTTAAAACGGGGTTTTGCATGTATAAATGCATTTTATGCATATAAGTGGGCTTTTGAAAATTGCTACAGTATATGTTATAGAATTATCAATAGGTTGTATATGCGTTAAATGCACTTTATGCGAGTAAAAGGTTTTTGAAAATTGCTACAGTACCTTGTAAGTCCTTTGGAAATTTACCTGTTAGTGCCTGGAGTTTTTCTTTATTTCTCTCAATGCAAAAAGAACACCATAACTAAAATACTACAACCATTCCATTATTTTTATGTGAATGTAAAGTCTGGGTGTCAGCAAGCCAAACACATGAGATCTTGTACAGTTACCACTGGTCTTCTCGATCATACATGTATATGATTTTTAAAAATCTTTTTTCTTATGCAAATAAAATAAATTAAAATATATTGCTATTATTATGTTGTCAATATCTTCTTTTCACAAAAATAATCACAACTGTAACCAAAAATAGCATGACCCAGCATCTGCTGATATTTCATAGGCAAGTACTGATTCAGGGGCTAACGGTAGTAGAACATACTTAACTTTGAGTGGTGTTCAACATGGACACCAGTGTCTCCTCAAGCTTTCAAGCTGTGATTATTTTTGTGAAAAAAAGACAATGAGAACATAATGACAATACTTTTTTATTTATTTTATTCACATAAGAAAAAATATTTATTAAAAAAAACATGTGGTTGCATGATCTAGAAGACCAGCGGTGACCATTCAAGGTCTCATGTGTTTGGCTTGGTGATACCAGAACTTAACTTTCACATAAAATTGATGATGTGGTTGTAGTATTGGGTTATGGTGCTCTTTTTGCATTGATTGTAACCGTTGAGCTTCCTTAGAGCATTTTCTCAATTGTGTTAGTTTTCTTTATTTCTCTGTAGCCACTCCTGTTTCCCTCTCACCCCTCTACCTCTCCCCCTTCCTCCCTCCCACAGCTACCTGTCACTCTAAGAACTTGCTGTACTGGTAGCTGGTCCCCAACTTTAAAGCTCTTTGCCTAACTGGTTGAGGTCTAAAGTTTATCTATTTTAAGAAGCAGCTAAAAACTTTCTTGTTTATTCAGGCATGTGAGGGAGTGGGTTAATATTTTTGCAAGTTGCATTGATTCTGGTTGGGAAGTAGATCAGATAATATATTCCATCTTTCAGTCTAATGCAATGTATCTTCAGACCTAATCAGGTATGCCACAGAAAAGTCACTAATGCCTAATGTTCAGATCCAGATCAGTACCTAGACTCCGCTCTAAACATTTCACAGGAACAAAAGTCACTAGCAGACATGGCTCTTAAACATATAGAAGCTCCTTTGTGAGAACACGTGTAATCATGAATGCTGCCTCTTATCCACAGTATGAGTTCTGGAGAGTGGTAATTAATAGGCAACATGCAGGGAATGGATAGTTGGGCCCTACTTTCTGCAGCATAGACATTGCATTCATTACCTCTGCATCTTCTCTGCTTTTGAGTTCCTTTAGCCTCTGTCATATCTCCAGGCTGAGTGAGACAGGGAGAGCATGTGTTTTGTGTACCGTCCGCGGCAGACCTGTGGCACGGCCCCCTCACCTCTCTCCAGTGACTCCAACGCCTGGTCTCTCACCTCTGGCAAAGGTAGGCCACTGACTCGTATCTAGACAACAGACTCTACAAGGTTAGAATAGACGACAGGGAATCTAAATCTATCCACCTTTCCAGAGGCATTCCTCAAGGCTCCGCCCTATCCTCTATCCTCTTCAATATCTACTTGCTGCCACTCTGCCAACTTCTCTCTGACTTAGGCCTCCCTTACTTTATTTACACGGCGACATCCAAATACTTATCCCCATCACAGACTCCTTAGCCAATACCCTCAAAACCTGGGAAAACGCCCTATCAACGATCAGCAGCCTCCTCACCATGCTGAACCTTTCCCTCAATACCTCCAAAATGGAACTTATTATCATCTCACCACCCCACAACCCATAAGTGCCCTACCCCAGCAATTACATTTTTGCAGCACATACGAGACCTTGGTGTCACTACAGATAACCACCTCAATCTAAAAAGATTCATCGGCTCGACTTTTAAAGAATGCTATTTTAAACTAAACACCGTAAAGAAACTCAGACCCCTCCTCCACCTCAACGATTTCCGCACTGTACTGCAAGCCACAATATTTTCCAAAATAGATTACAGCAACTCCCTACTCCTCGGTCTCCCCAAAGCCTCTATTAAACCACCACAAATGCTTCAAAACTCCGCTGCTAGAATATTCACAAATACCCGCAAAAAAGATCGTATCACCCCCATCCTCAAAGAGCTTCACTGGCTCCCCATCTCCTACCGTATCATCTACAAAACTCTCATTATCATCCATAAAACCCTTCACAATCAGAACATGCACTAGCTAAATGACTCCATACAATTCCACACCCCTAACAGACCAACCAGATCCTCCTATAAAGGCACTCTATGCATACCCTCACCTAAGCCTACCTATCTTACTACCACAAAAGAGCGTGCACTATCCATTGCAGGTCCATCCTCCTGGAATTCCATGTCACCCGATCTCCGACAAGAACAGTGCACTCAGAAATTCAAGAAAATACTCAAAACCTGGCTCTTCAAGCAAGCTTATGCCTAGCCCATCATACTTTGCGATTAATATCTTGTTTGATGCCTAATCCATTGTTTTTATAACCCCGCAGTTGTTTCACCTCCCTCATTGTTCTCATATTGATATTTTATTGTTACTTTCCTTTCTCTTAAAATTCCTTACTCTGTTTTTGTTATCAATGTTACAGTTTTATGTACCTCTCTTTTCCCGTTAATACAGTTCTATGTAAACCGATATGATGTACCTACGAATGCCGGTACAAAAAACCCCCTAAATAAATAAATAAATAAATAAATCTGACTTAATGAGTATTGGGAACAGCAATAGTAAAGGAGTTCTGACAGCCACATGCAGAGTTCAGGATAATTTACTGAGCCATCTGTGTGCACCTCACTTCTCCTGTGCTTGTACACAGAGGGGCGGATTTTCAGAGCCCTGCTCGCCTAAATCTGCCCAAAACCGGGCGGATTTAGGTGAGCAGGGCCCTGCGCGCCGGTGAGCCTATTTTACATAGGCCTACCGGCGCGTGCAGAGCCCCGGGACTCGCAGTAAGTCCCGGGGTTCTCCGAGGGGGGCGTGTCGGGGGCGTGTCGGGGGCGGGCCCGGTCGTCGCGGCGTTTCGGGGGCGTGTCGGCAGCGTTTTGGGGGCGGGTACGGGGCGTGGCTACGGCCCGGGGCGGTCCGGGGGCGTGGCCGCGCCCTCCGTACCCGCCCCCAGGTCGCGGCCTGGCGCGCAAGAGGCCCGCTGGCGCGCGGGGATTTACTTCTCCCTCCGGGAGGCGTAAATCCCCGGAGAAAGGTAAGGGGGGGGGTGTAGACAGGGCCGGGCGGGTGGGTTAGATAGAGGAAGGGAGGGGAAGATGAGGGGAGGGCGTTAGAGGATTACCTCCAAGGCCGCTCCGATTTCGGAGCGGCCTTGGAGGGAACGGGGGTAGGCAGCGCGGCTCGGCGCGCGCCGGCTATACAGAATTCATAGCCTTGCGCGCGCTGATCCAGGATTTTAGTGGATACGCGCGGCTCCATGCGTATCTACTAAAATCCAGCGTACTTTTGCTTGCGCCTGATGCGCCAGCAAAAGTACGCCTATTCGCGTTTTTTGAAAATCTACCCCAGAGTGAGCTGGTCCATTGTGATGGGTTCATGTGTGTCTTTCCTTTGTTCTGAAATGTAACAGAAAGATTGTGGGGCTTTCAGCACTTTCCTAGAATTTCTTTTGGCCATGAGTCCTCTCCATGTCCGCACTGCCTGTTCCGTGGAGGTTGACGCGTCACAAAACCTTTTTCTTAATGTAGGTGTGGCTTGGGCATGAAAATGTTGGGAAACTCTGGTTTAATTTCATTCTTTGTTTGGTGTAAGTTGTTATTTCATGAACATTTTTTATGTTCCCCACCTAGATTGTTAGATAGATGTGGATAATAAATCATGTAAATAAATTAGGGATGTGAATCGTTTTTTGACGATTTAAAAAATCGTCCGATATATTTTAAATCGTCAAAAATCGTACTGTGCAAAAGACAATGATATCAGAATGCCAGAAATTCACAGTCCAAAAGCTGATATATTCAAATCACTAAATGCAAACGAAAAAGATTGTTTTTTTTTTACCTTTGGGCCTGATTTACTAAGGCTTTCTTTCCATGCTATGTCTATGGGAAAAATGCTTAGTAAATATGCTTAGTAAATGCTTAGTAAATGTTTTCTGGGTATTTTGGACTATAACATAACACCTTCTCCGCACAAAAATGATAAGGGCTCAGCAGCTTCAACATAATAACGCACACACATACAAACACACACACACACACAGAGCCCTAACACAACACATTATACTCTGCTTTGCCCTCTTATCACCATGGAGTCCTCTCTGTTTCTCATTTGCTTCCTCCCAGCAAGATAGACTGATTCCCATTTCTTTTTCCCCCAAGAACAAAGCAAAAGGCCTCTTCTACCTGGCTAAACACCGCTTTACGATTACATGTCCCACAAAGAAATCTCAGGTCGGCCAATAAAGCACTGCTAACCATTCCCTCAGTCAGAACAGCAAAGTTGTCCCAGGTTAGAGAGAGAGAGCTCTATCTTTGGCAGGACCATTATTGTGGAACACATTACCACTTGAACTGAGACTAATGAAAGAATTAAAACTCTTCAAAAAAGGCCTAAAAACTTGGCTTTTCAAAAAAGCATTTCACAATGAGAGCGATGACTAACAATACATGCAGCTGAAAGTCACAAACAAACAGAAAATTGACAATTTTATTATTTGTTACCCATTATTAAATATTCGGTCACCACAGTTCTAGTTTTTATGTATATAATGCACTCCTGTTTTATGTAAACCAGCAAGATATGTTTTCATGATTGCCGGTATATAAAAACTCTAAATAAATAAATACATAAATAAAATTAAATTACATTGAAACAGTATACACACATATGATTATCCCAAAATCATATAAATGGTAACCCCAACCCATCTCTCATTTAGAGTACATTACTGAACTATGTAACCGTAAAATATTGGCACACCATGGATAACTTAGAAACCTAACCAACCTATTTCGTGCCGAAATGTAAACCATTGTGATGGTGCATTACTAAACGACGGCATAGAACATTTTTTAAATAAAAATAAAATAAATAAATACCTCTCTCACTTCCCTGCTCAGGCAACAGGTGGTTCTCTTCTCCAAGTCCCTTCTCCATGCTGAAGAAAGGGCACAGGAGGGGGATTGGAAGTGGCACCAGACACAAGCTTTTTAAGGGTGCAACAAGGAGGTGGAAAAGAAGGTGCTGGTACTCAGTACCAGCATGTACCTCCAGATTAAAAAAAAAAAAAGCCCTGTATCAGGTGTTAAATTTTCGCTGCCAAAATCGGTCAATACATAGGCACTAAAATATAATCAAATGCCTAAATCCAAACATTTTATGTAATATTTAATTTTTGTAATTTTTTCAGATGCAAATTAAAATTGCCCAATACTAAATCAAAACATTGTCTTTATAAAACGTATCTTCTTCAAAAAAAGAATCAGTTCCTTGCAGGATGGTAAACCAAAATGTAGTGGTCAATTAAATATAAGAGCCACATAGAATATTGTCATAAAGATGAATCCCAATGCTGATGTTTCAGCAACTCCATGCTGCCTGTTTTGGAGGGTCCTCAAAATAAAGGTTTACTTTGGAAGTCCTGACAGCAGGCTCGCCAGCATCTGAGTAGCAGGAAAATGTCAAAATTATTTCATAATTGGTGGAACAAACAAGCAATAGGACTTATGAAAATGTCAAAACTGTTTTCTGAATGATAAAGCAAGCAGTGATGTCACAAGAACACATAACTTTAAAAAAGTGTACATATAATTATAAAATTAGTAAATACTGTAAGATCCAAACCATTATTTGTAACAGAGGGAGCAATTGTGACGAGTTCATAGATCGAAAATCAAGCCACCTCCAATTGACTTTGACAATATATCAATAACAAAAAAAAAGAATAAATCAAAATCAGTAAAAGTATGTCCTTTTGAGTAACAAATTGGACTATAAAGACATCTCTGATGTTCGAGCATATGTGTCCAAAGTAGTATTTCCAATGTAAAGAAGTTTACATGGATACTTCATAATATAATCCACCCCGGTTGATGCACAAGTGCTAGAAAGTTTTAGCTGGAGTGTATGATGTATACTAGGGATGTGCAGAGCAAAATTTTATGTTCATATTTTTTATGTCCGAAAGGGGGTCCCACTTGCGGCCAATATGGACATAAAAAAAATCCAATGAGTTGGGTATATGTACATATGTGCAAAAAAAAAATTTAAACCCCCTCACCCTCCTTAATCCCCCCCCCCAGACTTACCACAACTCCCTGGTGATCGAGCGAGGAGTGAGGACGTCATTTCTGCAATCCTTGGCGAGAAGCATGTGACGTCGGTGGCACGTCGAGTGACGCGGCGTCACGTGATTCCCGGCTCGTTCGCGCCGGACGGCTCGTTCGGCCCAAAAAGAACTTTTGGCCAGCTTGGGGGGGCCTCCTGACCCCCCCAAGCTGGCCAAAAGTTCTTTTTGGGCCGAACGAGCCGTCCGGCGCGAACTTGCCGGGAATCACGTGACGTCGGCGTCACGTGATTCCCGGCTCGTTCGCGCCGGACGGCTCGTTCGGCCCAAAAAGAACTTTTGGCCAGCTTGGGGGGGCCTCCTGACCCCCCCAAGCTGGCCAAAAGTTCTTTTTGGGCCGAACGAGCCGTCCGGCGCGAACTTGCCGGGAATCACGTGACGCCGCGTCTGAGTGACGCGGCGCCACGTGATTCCCGGCTCGTTCGCGCCGGACGGCTCGTTCGGCCCAAAAAGAACTTTTGGCCAGCTTGGGGGGGCTTCCTGACCCCCCCAAGCTGGCCAAAAGTTCTTTTTGGGCCGAACGAGCCGTCCGGCGCGAACGAGCCGGGAATCACGTGACGCCGGCGTCACTCGACGTGCCGCCGACGTCACATGCTTCTCGCCAAGGATTGCAGAAATGGCGTCCTCACTCCTCGCTCCATCACCAGGGAGTTGTGGTAAGTCGGGGGGGGGGGGATTAAGGAGGGTGAGGGGGTTTATATTTTTATTTTGGCTCAACAATCGCGATTTCCCACATATCGAACATATCTATGTTCGATATGTGGGAAATCCAATCGTTTATGTCGAATCAATTTTTTAAGTAAAAAAAAAATATGAGTTGCGTTTTACTAATGCGGTCAATCCGAATGCACACCCCTAATGTATACTGATTGGAAAGAGTCTCCTCCTATCCCCCACTGTCCTTCTGCTCCTGACCACTTCCTCTTCCACTGCTCCTCTCCTCTAGTCCCCCTCCCACCTCATTCTTCCACTACAGCTGCCTCTCTCCCCACTGTTCCCTACCTAGCTCTCCCTCCAGGACCCTCATCCTTCTTTAACCCCCACTACTTCCCCCTTCACCCTCCTCCACCTACTCTGGTCTTCCCCTCTCCTCTCTTCTCATTCTCCTTCTCCTTCTCCTCCTAGTTTCCTCCTTCAAGATCCAACATCATCTTTGTGCAGCTGCTGGGACTTGGGATTTACTCCTATGTTGGTGGGGGTCTGGTGCTTCCATCTGGCTTTTTTTTTTTCCTGTTTCCTTACACTGATGGGGCCAGGGGAACTCCCACCAGCTTTTCTGTTGCCTGCACCACTGCTCCTCTTTCACTGGTGTGGCTTGGGAAACCCCACCAGTTTTTCCATTGCCAGGACTGCTGGCCTCAGGAAGCAAATGTCCATTCTCCTCCCTTGCTGCCTATAGCCTCTCCTATTGCTCTGTACAATGTCATTATGTTGTGCATGTGCAGATGTGATGCAATGATTAACTGGAGCTCCTATTTTTGTAATATAGATGGATATTGTTTTGTGGGAATGCTGTGAACTGCTTGAGTATTTATGTTTTAGCATTTGTTGGGTTTTTTTTAAGACATTCCTTTATTAAGTTTTTAACCATTTTAGAAAAAACAATTAAAATAAACCAGAAAACAAGGCGTCTTCATTTTTGTATACAATAAAGATACAGTTTCAAACCACTGATCATAGGCCTGACAATCTCAATTGCCTCATGTAATTCATATCTTATTATCAATATTTACAAAATTAAGCCATAATTTGTACGTATCAACCCCCATGCAGATAAACTGCTTTCTTTTTTGGGATTTTAAGTAAAATGTCTGCCATCCAGTCTTCCTTAGATGGCTCCTTCTGATCTTTCCTGTGCAGTGATATTCTTCTTCATGTGAAAACCAGAATCACTGCCAGATTAGTATGAGAAATACTCACATCTTCAATCATTTCCAGATAACCCAAAAGAAGAGTTAAAAGACTGACAGGAATTACTATATTGTAAACCTTATTTTTATTATTTTAACATACTTATATTCTACTTCTTCCAACAAATATTTATTTTATTTTATTTTTTTTAATTTTTATATACCGAAGTTCTTGTGAGAATTACAAATCACTCCGGTTTACATAAAACGATGAACTGCCCAACAGAGAGAGGGGCTTTACATAGAACCATAGAACAGATGGAACAATATAACCGGGTGACAATTTAACATAGTAATAGATAATAAATAAATGATCAGGGTGGATTACATAAAAGTACATGCATAAAATAAAAGTAAAAAACACTACAATAATAGTATACAATTTTAAACAATCAATTAAAAGGTTTTTTTAAAATGTGGCTTTAAATTTCTTTCCTAAAAGCCTTTAAATTATCCTTTCCTTAAAGCTCCAGTGGGAGATTTTTCTAAAGGGAAGACATCGACAAGGAGAAAGCCCTCATTTTAGTTTGCTGAAGTCTTAAATCCCTTGTAGGTGGTACCACTAACAAATGTATATCAACAGAATATAATGAGAGCATCAAAGCATACTAAAGCAATTTCTGGGCTAAGGAACATACTTGATCTGCATGCAGAAGCTTATAGGTCAAGATCAACATTTAAATGCCAACCAGTGCAGCTGTCCCAGAACAGTGGTAATATGATCATGTAAACTGGTTCCACTTAATACATAATCTGCAGCATGCTGCACTAGTTGCAAAACGTGATCAATTTATTAGGTAAACCTACCCATAAGCTATTGCAGTAGTCTAATTGGCTCAAGACTAAAGACTGAAGTGCAGTCCTAAATAAATCTTTAGGCAATATATGTCTCATAGGTTTTAAAAGCTTTAATTTATAAAAAGCTGCCTTAGCAATTCACTGAGGCCTAGATTCATCAAATTGCTATAAATATAGCGGAAATAGCACCTGTGCTAAAAAGAAAAAAAATGGGCATCATTAGGCTAATTTCCTGTATCACTTGGCATAGGAAATTATTGTGTCGTGAGCTGCATCAGCACATTGCATCGGCATGTCACTTGTCATTTTATGTGCCGTATGTAGATTTGTGCATGGCACTTTACATTTTGGTTTATATACACCGGCTTCCTGCAGCTGCATCTTTGAGGGTATATCAGGCATTTGGAGAGAGGCGATAAGAATAGGTGAGTTCTTGGTTGGAGTTCAGTGGATTTAGTGGATTGCGATTTTTGAGTAAGTTGGCCTGTCTTCTGTTCTCATTTGTTTACCTTAAACTTTGTCTAATGTCTATCTGTGTGTGCAAGTTTTTGTTTATTAGTCATGTTTTTCAGTTTGTCTTTGTGTTTTGGTGAGGTGTGGTGAGTAAGATGGAGGAGGAGTGGTGAGGAGTAGTGAGGAGTGGTGTTGAGAAGTGGAGAGGATAGAGCATGAGAGGCAGGGGAGAGAGGAAAGGAGAGGCATGAGGAGAGGAGGAGGAGGAGGGAGGAGAGGAGTAGGGAGGATGAGGGCAGGAGTGCTAGAGGAAGGAGGAGTAGGAGGAGTGAGGAGAGGAGTAGGGAGGATGAGGGCAGGAGTGCTAGAGGAAGGAGGAGGAGAATTAGGATTAGGAATAGGGATAGGAGAAGAGATAGGGAGGGGGAAGGGATAGGAGGAGGCAGGAGAGGGAAGGAGATAGGCAGGTAAGTCTGGTGGGAAGAAAAAGACAGGCTAGGGATAGACAGAGTGGGCAGAGGGGAGGGAAGTTGGTAGGGCAAGTGCAAGAGAGGAGGGAGGGAGAGGAGAGAGGAGTGAGAGCGAGAGTCAAGAAAGGGAGGGCATCTCTCCTTAAGCGGCAGAAGTGACACCCCTCTCAGGCATAATCATATTGTACCTATCTTTAATAGATAAACAAAAACAATTTTTAAATAGCCAAAAATTTTAATAATCAAAATAAATGAAATCACAGATAACAGACATATTATCGACTTTACAAAAGCATCTATATGTTGCGGAAAATCTCCTCCCTGTCACGGGGTGAGATGATGGCTTTGTGAGTGTAGTCAATAGCTCCCAAAACATTGGGAAAGTTATCAAAGGCATAAAAGCCTCTCTTCAATTCCTTCAAGTTCTGCCTGTCCTGAGAATATGTTATATAGCGATTCATGCGGTCAGTATAACTGTTATAACCTGATACAGACAGCGGCAAAAAGTGGTTTGGGACATTCCCCCCCACAACCCCTACTGTCGTTTGGAGGAAGCCGGTTACCATGAAATGCAGGGTGGCCAATAATTTGGTGAGGCCTGGCACTTCATGGGACATTTCTGTGCCCAGATCCATATCTCTCGGATTTCTTCAAATAATTCCAGGATGCTGAGGCGATACCTGCTAACCACACAATGCCCTGGGATGCCCAGCAATGAAGCTCATGGAGGAAAGATGCGCTCTCTGTATCTCCTCTGCCATGCTCGCCTGCATGCCAGGTGCTGCCATGGGCCCCGACCCTCTCCTTGTGGTGCCAGTGGCTCAGGCTCCAGTGCAGGGACTTCCTAGGAGGGGTTGTAACTTTTCTTGCCTGTTCTTGTGGTTGATGTTCCTCTTTTTCTTGTCTGCATCAGGCTCAACATGCATTAGACCCCTAACACTCTTTGATAAATGACTCTATGAATTTGTGACTTCATAGTCAATGCAGTTGAGTGTTACCCCAAATGATTTTACCTCATCTAAAATCAATAAATCATTTTTTCCTATCCATAATAATTAACTTTGTCTTATGGTCCAGGCTATTGCTTGCCCGGCCGTGCTAAGGCCACTGCTGGGCCTGTTCACCTCTCTCTTCCCTTCGGGGGCCCCGGTCCCTCCTCGCTGGCTGCCATGGCAAGTCACGTGCACCCCAGACGCCCGGCGCCCTCGTCTCCGGCTCCCTCCAGCTCCCAGGCCTCACAGTGTGGGTCACGTGGGGGCTCCGTGGCCTCTGCCTCCTCGGCCCCACCCCTAGGTGTGCGCACGCACTAGGCGGACATTTAAAGGTGCTGCGGAGGGAAACTGCTCCGCGGCGCCCGGCAATAACATCACCTGAGCCCTGCATATAAGGCAGGGCTCAACTGCTCACTCTTCGCCTTGGCAAACTGGTCATCACCTCGAGAGAAGCTAGTTGCCGACCTTGTTCCTGTGTTTGTTCCAGTGTTCCTGCGTTCCTTGTTCCTGTGCTTGTTCCAGTGTTCCTGCGTTTCTTGTCCCTGTGCTTTTTCCAGTGTTCCTTGTTCCTGTGTTTGTTCCACTGTTCCTGTGTTCCTGTGCCTGTTCCAGTGTTCCAGCGTCTGTTCCTGAGTTCCTTTGTTCCTGTGTCTTGTTCTTCGTTCCGCTACCCAAGTAGTACATTCTTGGACTGATACCCGGTACTGACCTTGGCCTGCTTCGGACTGATTACCTGGAACTGACCTCTACTTGCCTTTGACTACGTTTGGACTGATACCTGGAACTGATCGCTGCTTGCCTCTGACCACACTTGGACTGATACCTGGTACTGACCTCTGCTTGCCCTGACCACGCTTGGACTGATTCCTGGAACTGACCCTTTCTTTGGCTGACCACCCACGGACAGATACCCTGGCTTTGACCCTTGCACTCCATTTGGACACTCTCTTTGCTCCTCCTGCGACCACCAGGTTCACCTGCCTTGAAGCTGTCTGCGGCCTTCCTCAGGCTAGACCACTAGGTGCTGCCTACCCTGTCCACAGGACCTTCAGTTCCTGCCTCGTACTCATGGTTTCAGATACTCTCTGTTTCAGTCTAGCTCGCCTGTTCACCGACAGCCATGCACCTCTTCTCTTGGTGGGCACACCTCTCCGTCATCTCTCCGGGAGACCTCCAGAGGCCCACCTAAGCCCAGGCAGTCCGGGAATCCAAGGGCTCAACCCGCGGAGCCCCCGGATCATTATTGGTGAAGTTCCTGTTAGCCTCTGTCTCCTCGTGTGCTCCACCTCCTGGCATCAGGTGTCCTCTGGTATCCTTCAGAGGGCCATACCAATCTTGCACCAGGCCAAGGGTCCACCTCCAGCACAACAGGTTGCCAAGACCATGGACTCGGCGGAGTCCTCCGCCCTGCAGGCTATTCCGTGCCTGGCTACACGTGTCTGGAAGCAGCAGCAATACCTCGAGGCATTGACTGCCTCGATCAGGGAACTATGATCACAACTCACAGAGTCTGCTATGGCCAACCCTGGGACTCTTGCTAATAGCGCTTCCTCTGGTTCATCGCCCTCACGGGCACTGCTGGCCCTCTCACCTTCTCCCGGATTCAATGGGGACCCTTGTCTCTGCCGAGGCTTCATTAACCAGTGTTATATGCAATTTGCGCTACAACCTTCTCTTTTTCCAGATGAATTGACAAAGATCACGCTTATTCTCTCGCGTTTGGAGGGGAAGGCCCTGGCATGGGCCTCCCCACTTTGGGAGCTTTCTAATTCCCTACTACAGCAGTTCCCTCCCTTCATTTCTATGTTCCGATGCACATTTGATGACCCAGGCTGACAGGCAGTTGCCGGACACCATCTCCTCCACCTCTGCCAGGGGTCCCATTCCCTCACAGAGAATACCATGGAATTATGAACCCTGGCAATAGTATTGGGATGGCAGGAAGACTGCCTGCAGGCACTTTATCTCGATGGACTGTCCCCCACTCTGAAAGATGAACTAGCAGCCTGAGATGTTCCTGCGTCATTGGAGGACCTCATCCCCTTGGTCAGGCGGATTAACCACCGCCTCCAGGAACGGCATTGGAAGTAAAGGCCATTTGACGAGTGGCTCCGGAACCAACTCGATCCACTAGCCCTAGATCAAGGGCACCACCAGTGATTTCCTCACCTAAAGAAGAACTGATGCAGATTAACCACGGTTGTCTTATTCCCAAGGAATGCCTCTGAAGGCGGAAATCCGGTCTCTGTTTATACTGTGGGGGTTCGGGCCACCTTATCCAGACCTGTCTGGTGCATCCGAGAAACTCCAAAGACTAAGCCCGGCGGGGGTCCCGAGCTTGGGCACTACAGTTACAGGCCCTCAATTGTTACTTCCCATCTCCCTCATCCGGGAAGCACATTCATTCTCCACCACTGCCTTCGTAGACACGGGGGCTGGTAGGAATTTTATTCTTGAAGACTTGGTCACATTACTCCATATTCCTACTCAACCCCTGGAGGTTCCTTTACGAATAGCCTCCATTCATGGAGAACTCTTTCCTGATCGTATTACCCATCACAGTCTAGCCATCCAGATGACCATAGGGACTTTCCATGATGAAGAGATTCCTCTCTTGGTCCTGAAACGGTCAGTACATCCCATCATCCTCAGTCTACCCTGGCTACAACTACACTCCCCATACTTCAACTGGGAGTCGCTCCAGCTCACCGAGTGGGGTTCTCCGTGCCAGACTCATAGCTTACAACGGGTGTCCCATCTGTACCTGTGTTAACTTACAAGACCCTTCCTGGACTACCAGTGCCCTATGCTGACTACCAGGATGTCTTCTCAAAACAACAGACCAACATCTTGCCACCTCTCCGGAAGTTTAATTGTCCAATCGATTTGTTACCTGGTACTATGCCTCCCAAAGGAAGAACATACCCACTCTCGCTTCCCGAGACTCAGGCCATGTCGGCCTACATCAAGGAAAACCTGGCCAAAGGATTCATCAGGCCTTCCACATCCCCTGCAGGTACCGGATTTTTTTTGTAAAAAAGAACGATGGTACCTTAAGGCTGTGTATTGACTACCGCAGTCTGAACACCATCACCCGCAAAGACCGATACCCACTCCCGCCCCCTGGAGCCGATCAAAAATCTCATCAGTGAGCTTTTTGATCGGCTCCAGGGGGCCTGGATTTTTACCAAGTTGGACCTGCGTGGGGCCTATAATTTGGTCTGCATTCAGCCCGAAGACATTTGGAAGACAGCGTTAAATATGCGAGATGGACACTACGAATATGTAGTGATGCCCTTTGGGCTATGTAATGCCCCGACCATCTTCCAGTGAATGATGAATGAGATCTTCTGAGACCTCCTATACTATATTGTAGTCTATTTGGATGACATCTTGATCTTCTTTAAAGACATGGAATCCCATCAGTCACATGTTCAGACCATCCTCCAGTGGCTTAGAGCAACCATCTCTATGCCAGACTTGAGAAATGCTTTTTTGAACAGTCCAGTCTCCCATTTCTGGGCTACATCATCTCCAGCCAAGGATTCACCATGGACCCAGACAAACTCCAAGGTATTTGCAACTGGCTCCAGCCTGTTGGTCTGCAGGCTCTGCAAAGGTTCTTGGGATTCACAAACTATTACCATCACTTTATCACAGACTACTCCACGCTAGCCGCTCCACTCACTGCCATGACTAGGAAAGGATGTAACCTCCGGGAGTGGCGTCCCAAAGTCTGCATTCCAGGCTCTCAAGGAGGCTTCTGTACTGGCCCCTGTCTCCACCATCTGAACCCAAACCACCCCTTCAACATAGAGGTTGATGCCTCCACTATTGGGGCAGGGGTGGTCCTCAGCCAGTACTCCACAAAGAGAACCCTAGTAACGTACTCCTTTTACTCTCACAAATTCTCACCCGCTGAACACAATTGGGGATCGTGAAATCCTGGCCATGAAGCTGGCCTTCCAGGAGTGGTGTCCCTGGCTCGAGGGATCTCAACATAAGTTCACCATTTACATGGACTACAAGAATCTAGAACATCTGAAGGAAATCCAGCTACTGAACGCACAGCAGGCCCGCTGGGCCCTCTTCTTTGCATGATTCAATTTTGTTGCACTACTGCCCAGCTGCGAAAAATCTCCGTGCCATTGCACTCTCGCGCTCGGTAGATCCAGAGGATACCCCCGAAGCACTGACTCACTTTATAGATCAATCATGCATCTCCCTTGCTGCTAACACCACCTTGCCACCTGGTAAGACGGTGGTGCCCCTTCGCCTCCGAGAGCGAGTACTATGCTGGGCCCATGACTCTCGACTTGCTGGTCACCCCAGTCAGGCCCGGACCCTGGAGATGCTCCACAAACATTACTGGTGGCCCAGCATGGTGAAGGTCTCTCGAGATTATGTGGATTCCTGCCATGTCTGCGCCTAGCAGATGATGCCCACTGGACATCCGTGGGCGTCCAGCCTCTTCTAGTGCCTATGGAACCATGGACAAACCTCGCCACTGACTTCATTGTGGAATTACCCTCTTCCAACGGGAATACTGTGATTTGGGTCATCAGAGACCGTTTCTCCAAGATGGCCCATTTCATACTTCTACCTAACCTGTCTTCAGCTCCCGAACTGGGTCGCCTCTTCTTGAACCATGTTTTCTGCCTTCATGGGCTCCCAAAGAAGATCGTGTTGGACCGAGGTCCACAATTCACTGCAAAGTATTGGAGGTCATTTTGTCGCAAATTCAACATTACTTTGAATTTAACCTCTGCCTAACATCCTCAGGTGAATGGCCAGTCTGAATGGACAAACCGGTCCCTAAAGGCCTTTCTTCGATCTTACGTGATTGACCATCAGGACTATTGGATGGATCTCCTTCCATGGGCAGAATTTTCTCATAATACTCACATTGCAGCCGCCACAGGAAGCTACCCGTTCCACGTTGTTTACGGCCGGCAACCCCGTCTGCCACTTCCAGTTCCTTTGAACGTACCATCTCCAGCAGCCCAAGCTACAGCCCAGTCGATTCAGCAACTCTGGGAACAAGTCACTCAGAGACTGGGTCAGGCCGCTGAATGAGCAAGAAAATTTACGGATGCTCATTGCCGCGCTGCCCCCACGTTCCTTCCAGGCCAGACGGTGTGGCTCAGCACGATGTCTGCCACCTCCAATCCAACTTTCCGCTGAACCTGACACAAATCTCTAAGTAAAAGAAGTCCTGGATGTCAGACAGCGGAGAAAGCTTTGAGAGTACCTCTTATCTTGGGAGGGGTTCGGCCCCAAGGAAAATTCTTGGGAGCCCTCACATAAAATCCTTGACAAGGCTCTCTTAAAGGAGTTCCATCGGTCTCATCCTGAAAAACCTCGACCGAGAACGGGGAGGCCTAGACGGGGGGTACTATTGTGCGCCCCACCGTGCTAAGGCCACTGCCGGGCCTGCTCACTTCTCTCTTCCCTCTGGGGGTCCCAGCCCCTCCTTGCCGGGAGTCACCTGTGCCCCAGATGCCCGGCACCCACGTCTCCGGCTCCCTCCAGCTCCCAGGCCTCACAGCGCGGTTCACGTTGGGGCTCCGCAGCCTCGGCCTCCTCGGCCCCATCCCTAGGAGCATGCACGTGCACTAGGCCAACGTTTAAAGGCACCACAGCGAGAAACCACTCTGCAGCGCACGCCAATTACGTCATCTGAGCTCTGCATATGAGGCAGGGCTCAACCGCTCACTCTTTGCCTTGGCAAACGGGTCGTCACCTCGAGTGAAGCTAGTTGCCATCCTTGTTCCTGTACTTGTTCCAGTGTTCCTGCGTTTGTTCCAGTGTTCCAGCATCTGATCCTGAGTTCCTTTGTTCCTGTGTCTTGTTCTACGTTCTTCTACCCAGGTAGTACCTCCTCGGACTGATACCTGGTACTGACCTCGGCCTGCCTCTGACCTCGCTTGGACTGATTACCTGGAACTGATCTCTGCTTGCCTTTGACCACATTTGGACCGATACCTGGAACTGACCCTTGCTTTGGCTGACCACTCTTGGATGGATACCCTGGCTTTGACCCTTGCGCTCCATTTGGACACTCTCTTTGCTCCTCCTGTAGGTCCACCTGCCTTGAAGCTGTCTGCGGCCTTCCTCGAGCTAGACTGCTAGGCGCTGCCTACCCTGCCTGGAGGACTTTCAGTTCCTGCCTCATACCCATGGTCTCCGGTATTCTCTGTTCTCGTCTAGCTCACCTGTTTACCGACAGCCACGCACCTCTTCTCTTGGTGGGCACACCTCTCCATCATCTCTCCGGGAGACCCCCAGAGGCCCTCCTAATCCAGGTCAGTCTGGGAATCCAAGGGCTCAACCAGCAGAGCCCCTAGACCATTATTGGTGAAATTCCTGTTAGCCTCTGTCTCCTCGTGTGCTCCGGCTCCTGGCGGCAGGCACCCTCTGGGATCCCTCAGAGGGCCGTACCAATCCTGCGCCAAGCCAAGGGTCCACCTCCAGCGCACACAGACTTTCAAAGGTAGCCCATGATGTGATCCCTATAAAAGAATCCATCACGAAAACAATGGAATACTGGGATAGTTGCCTACTAGAAATCAAACACCTCCTCACCAGACTAAACTTAGTACTCAATGCCTCAAAAACGGAATACCTGCTTATATCACCGGAAAACAACAACACACACTCAAAGCCACCAGCTCTCCTTCAAACCACTCACGTAAGAGACCTAGGAGCCATCTTAGACAACCGTCTTAACCTCAAACCATTCATCAACCAAACCACCAAAGATTGCTTCCACAAATTACATATTCTGAAAAGAATAAAGCCACTTTTCCACGCTCAGGACTTTAGAACAATCTTGCAAGCAATAATCTTCTCCAAACTAGATTATTGCAACTCACTACTACTAGGCCTCCCAGCTTCATATACCAAGCCTCTACAAATGGTACAGAACACAGCAGCCAGAATCCTTACAAACACCAGGAAAATCAACCATATCTCCCCAATACTCAAAAACCTACATTGGTTACCGATTCATTACAGAATCAGGTACAAATCCATCACTACCATCTACAAGGCCATACACCAACACACTCAGCTCGACCTACAAATCCCCTTCCAAAAACATACATCCGCCAGACCCATCAGGGAATCCTACAAAGAAGCACTCCAGGTTCCTCATGCCAAAACGTACCTACATAAATCTCTCAGTCTCAGAGCTTTCTCCTCAGCAGGTCCACCCCTATGGAACTCTATCCCACCGGACCTGAGACAAGAACCCTGAATACTAACATTTAGGAAAAGACTGAAAACTTGGCTTTTTAAAAAAGCATTCCCAGGCCTGGATTGAATCCTCCACCTAACAGCACAAACACTTATGCAAAAATTGGATTGAAATAAAAAACCACTAAGTTCTCACTCATACCCAGCACCACCCACTCACCACCCACTCATACCCACCACCCACTCATACCCACCACCCACTCTTACCCAGCACCACTCACTCACCCACTCATACCCACCACCCACTCATACCCAGCACCACTCACTCACTCATACCCAGCACTGCTCACTCACTCATACTCAGCACCTTTTATTATGCTACACAACTGTATCATACTGATTCATTTTTGCTATACAACTATATTATTGACGCAACTGGCTGCACTGTAAAGATTTTACTGTTCAGTTGTCCCCCCCTTTCTAGATCCAAGTTAATTCTCCCTGTTTCATTGTAACTTTGTCACATCCATACTATTGTTTACGATGTTTGAACTTTGAATATTGATTACTATGTTACTCCCTGCCTTATTCACATTGTTAAATGTAAACCGGGTTGATGTGATTCTTGTCATGAAAGTCGGTATAACAAAATAATAAATAAATAAATAAATAAATAAGTCCTTTAGTCAGTATCAACATAAAAGATCTCAAAACAACTCAGACACAGAGTATAAAAACTAGAAGTGACCAGAAATTTGGATAAGTACCGACTTATCCGGCTAAGTGACAGTGGCTCACCACTGACATATAACTGGATAGATCAGTACTTTTCCAGGTAAGTGGCAGTGGCTGCCGCCATTTACCCATATAAAGCTCTATAGATATGCAGATTAAAGAGTTGCACACGATAGCAATAGCTATGGGCTTGTGAAAGTTCAGGCACTTGGAGAAGAGGAAGCCCTAAAGTCTTCTTTACACTGCTAGACAGAGGGTGAGAGATTAATCCTCGTGTGGGAGAGAATGCTGCTTTGCCAAGGTTCACCGTAGGTCAGGGTGAGAGACTGCTGTGGACTGGGAAGAGCTGCCTGGGTTCAAATCCACACCAATATAGGGAGTGAGGGCACCACAGTGGGGAATATACAATTAAATATAGATTCCTTGGGTGGCAAGACCACAGTAAGAAACTAGAGTTCCTTGTCCAACAGTCCTCGAAATAGCTAGTTTAGGAGAGGAAAATATTGTGGAACCTGTAAATGTATCATTATTGGATGTATGGAGACTAACAGTGAAAATAGACAAAACGTTGTCTAGTTCTATTTCTAAAATGTATACTTTTTCAGTAGAAACAAGAGAAAAATGTGTAGAATTAGAGGAAAGGACTAATATAGTAGAGCAGACAGTGGCAAATTTGAACCCAATAGTTAAAAATTTGCAAGTCACCAGCATGTCTTCCATTAAAGATAAAATGGTACTACATACAAGAACTGAACAGTTAGAGAATGAAGTGAGATCACATAACCTTCGATTACTAAATTTCCCAATTTCTAGGTTGTTTGACATTGAATTGTTTAAAAAATATGTAGTTGAAATTCTTTCTTATGAGATGGAGAATCTCCCAAATGTTTCTAAAATGTATTACTTACCTAAAAGAAGAATGCTACAAGCTTGTGAGGGTGGTATAGACACCTTAGAAAGTCCAGGCATTCCAGAATTTTAACCGAAATTTGAATGTAAATACTTACACACGCTGGTGCGTGCTGGGGTCCCCTGCTGCATAACTTAACTTCTGCTATGGATGACATGTTAGTGATAAAACAAAAAAATCAAGGCAGATTGGTGGGGATTTAAAAGGTGGAACTAACGGGGGAAAGGAAGGCTATTAAACTAGGGGGGTTTGGAAGACCTATCCCTCAACTGAGTAAACTAGGAACAAACTGATTTTAGCGGCATTGGCATTGGCGCGCATCTCTTTTAAAATCCCCCCACTTACTTGATAGAAGAGGGATTTGCACTCACAGGCGCATGCCCACTTAAATTGAGCGCACATGTCTGCACGGCCTGCCCATTTTACAACAGGCACGCGTGTACACCCATATGTTATAAAATAGCTGCGTCTCTCGAAATGGGCTGACAAATGTGCACACATGTGCACTGCTTTGAAAGTTATTGTCTTACTGTAGTAAAATCTAGCAATATTTATTATACACAAACACATTATACATCACTCAAACTCCATTGTACCTAAGATAATCACTGGCCTAACAAAATTCTGATTCTTTTCATCACAATTTTTAGGTTAGATTTTACACTTCTCTCTTCTAATGGCATGCACTGGCATCCTATCCTAGCTCATATATTATTTATTTATGTATTTTTTATTTATTTATTTATTTATTTATTTAAATGCTTTTAAAATATACCGACATTCATAGGACATATCATGCCGGTTCACAATCAACATTGTAAAGGAGGAAGAGGAAATTACAAATAACAGGGAGGGGGGAGGTGGAGCAGTGAAGGAAAAAGGAGAGGATGGGGGTCAGGTGACAGTAAGCGCAGAAGTTGCGGGAAGGAGAAAGGTAGTGAAGTGCTAGGGGAGAGAGAAATTGATAGGAACTGTGTTAAAAAAACTGAGAATAAAAAATTAACAAATTTACAAAATCAGCAATTTTTTTTCTTTATGTGAAAGTGTCTCCTACCTATAAATCAAAAGATGAGCTCAGGGTGGGTGGAAGGGAGGGAAATCAAAATATTTATTTAAAAAGACTCAGAATCATTACTCTCCACTTCTCCATTTCATCCAAAAAGGTTCAGCTGCTTAACTACCTTTATTGGAGGAACTAAACTATAACAGGTAAGCTTTTCTGGCTGAATTCAATTGTGGGGACCTTACTTTGAAGGGGGATAATTGTTATTAATAACTTTTTGTTCTTTTAATTTTTGAAAAAGGGATTTTTTGCATTGATTTTTTTGTTTCTTAGGCATTTTTGCTACTTAGTATTAGAAAGGAAGAGTAGAAGTAAGGAACATGCTCCTCCCCCCCCCCCCCCCTACCTTCAAGTAACTTTATAGACTAACCCATTAGTTAGGGGAGTGGACATTGGTTAGCAGAGTATCACATGGAAGTAATTTAGATACATTTAATTATTGTGGAATCAAGTAAAGTTTCAGGAGGAGATTAATAGTAATACCACAGTAAATATTTCAGATAATTAATTTTCAGGGTAAGAGAAAAAATATTGGTTGGCACCATAAAAAGGAGTGAGAACAAGAGAAATAGCTCATTCTATGTTTTCTGCAAATAGAAAAAATTAAGTTCATTTCTTGTGAGCTGATCATATTAGATCTTGTGGGAGCACAGAGAGGAGAGGATCACCTTGCTGGTGGCTGAAGAAAATCAGTAAGTACTGCTTTGGTAAATAGTCAAACTTGAAATTTTTGGGGCGAAATAAACTATTGGGACATATTATTTAGTGTGCTTGTGTGTCTGTATTAAATAGCTAGTCAGAAGGCAAGCAGAAGCCATGAGTTTGGATATTTTGATTTCCCTCCCTTCCACCCACCCTGAGCTCATCTTTTGATTTATAGGTAGGAGACACTTTCACATAAAGAAAAAAAATAACTTAATGATTTTTTTACCCACCGGTGAGAAGTTGTATGTGGACACCTGCTGCAAAGAGCTCCTGTCTCTCACAGAATGAGTCCAATCTCTGGAGGCTAGACTGGCAGACCTGTAGGAGCTGAGGCAGACAGGACATATATAGACATAGTAGCCAAGTCCCAATTCCAGTCTGGCAGCCCTGGTTCTGCCTTGGATGAGGAAGGTCTTCTGGTCAGACAGCATCAATCTGTTGTGGCAGGAAATGATCCTGTAACAAGGACCTGCTCTCCAGGTGATGCGTTGTCCTCTCACACTGAGGATGTGTCTTCCAAGGCTATTGCACAGGATGGAAGGGCTAGGTCGGCCATCATAACTGGTGATTTGATTATTAGGAATATAGATAGCTTGGTGGCTGTTGGGCATGAGGATTGCCAGGTGACATGCCTACCTGGTGCAAATGTTGCAGACCTCATGAATCACCTAGATATGATTTTAGACAGTGCTGGGGAGGAGCTGGCTGACATGGTAAATGTGGGCACCAATGACATAGGAAAATGTGGAAGGGAGGTTCTGGAAGCCAAATTTACACTTTTAGGTAGAAATCTGAAAACCAGAACCTCCAGGATAGAATTCTATGAAATGCTCCCTGTTCCATGCAGAGGTACCCAGAGGTAGGCCGAGCTCTAGAGTCTCAATGTGTGGATGAGATGATGGAGCAAGGAAGAGGGATTCAGTTTTGTATGGAACTGGGGAACTTGTTGGGGAAGGGGGAATCTTTTCTGAAAAATGGGCTCCATCTTTACCAGGGTGGAAGCAGGCTGCTAGTTCTAACCTTTAAAAAGGTTATAGAGCAGCTTTTAAACTAGAACAAAGGGGAAACTCAACAGTCCCTCAGCAGCATATGGTTTGGAGCAAGGTATCTTCAAAGGATACTTATGAAGCATTAGAGATAAGGCATCCCAACAGAGAGGTTCCAATAATAAGAAAAGTAGTCCATGTGCCTATAAGTAAAACATCACCTGAGCTAAAATTATCCAAATTATCCCTGACAACTTAAAAGCAGAATGTTAATACAAACAAAAAAAAAAGACTTTGAAATGTTTGCATACTAATGCAAGAAGTCTAAGAAGTAAGATGGGAGAGTGAGAGTATAGCAGTGAATGATGACATAGACTTAATTGGCATCTCAGAGACATGGTGGAAGGAGGATAACCAATGAGATACTGCTATACCAGGGTACAAATTATATCGCAATGATAGAAAGGAGCAACTTGGTGGAGGGGTGACACTGCATGTCAAGAATGGCATAGAGTCCAACTGGATAAATATCCTGCAAGAGACTAAATGCACAATCAAATCTTTATGGATAGAAATCCCTTGTGTGTTGGGGAAGAGTTTGCTACCATCCACTTGGCCAAAATGATGAGATGAACAGTGAAATGCTAAGAGAAATTAGGGAAGCTAACCAAGCTGGTAGTGCAGTAATAATGGGAGATTTTAATTACCACAAAAACACTGGTGCAAGTAAAAGAATAAGGTTCCATTCAATGAATATAAGAGTCTTTATTAAACCCAAAATTTATAAATCATTCAATTAGTACGGCAACTCCATACGGGTAGCAGCAAGAAGAGTTAAAGTCCCCCGACACGGTCCCGTGTTTCGCGGAGGCTGCATCGGGAGGGACCAACAAGACGTTTATTCACATCTGTAATATAATATGCAGTAGTAAAGAACGGAACAAAGAACTGCCATAAGGTTTGTATAGAGAAAGATGTACATACCTCTTAGAGTCTCACAGGAGCGCAATCGCCCTCAGTGTTTCAAACATTTAAAGGACAAAAAGGCGCGAAAGGTAACTCTCGCGGGATGCTGTGATTAGTGAGCTGACACCTGGGATACAGACATCCGATCAGGATTCAATAAAACTGATACCATTCGATATCTTTATTTAAACCAGAAGGGGCGACTGTGTGAAGGGTATATATCCATCGTTACTCCTTCCGTCCCAGCATGCCGGCAAAGTCCCCTCCCCGCGAGGGGGGCGAGACCACCTCCAATACCGTGAAGGAAAGAGCATCGATGGAATGTGCCGTCTCAAGCCAGTGAGACACCAGAGGCTCATCAACTCTGGAGGATCGTATATTCGAACAGTGTTCTATGATTCGCGTTTTAACCATCCGGGCGGTCTTGCCCACATATAGCAATGGGCAGGGGCACCTAATGACATAGATAACCCCTTTTGTACAGCAATTGGATTGAGAGTAAAGTTTGAAGACCCGTCCAGTCAGAGGATGTATGAATGTGGATGCTGGTTCTGTATGCTTACACATCGTGCAGTGGCCACAAGGCTGATGGTGTCCACCCAGCCGTAGTGGCGATTGCGTAGGTAAAGCAGTGTGCACAAGTCGATCCCTTAGATTGGTGGCTCTTTTAAAAGTAAATCGTGGGGGACCATGCATCAAAGTGTTCAAAGACAGGGCTGACCAGTGACGTCTGATCATAGTGGCTATAGCTCTTCCCACTGTGGAGAATGGGAGAATACAGTTATGCGAGATATCATCCGAGTGCGTGGGCGGTGTAAAAAGCCACTCCCGGTGTGTGTATAGTGCTCGCTTAAAAGCTTTCTTGATAACCCGCATAGGATAACCCCTTTCGGCAAACCGGTTAATCATACCCTGGGACTGAGACAAAAATTCTTGTCTTGTTGAGCACAAGCGACGGAGTCTTAAAAATTGCCCCGTAGGGATATTATCCCGAAGTGCCCTAGGGTGGAAACTGTTATAAGCAAGCAGGGTGTTCCGGTCGGTATGTTTGCGAAAGAGTGTCGTCTCAAAATGATCCTCCACCCACCTGACAGTGATATCTAAAAAAGATATACAAGTGGAATGAATGCAATAATTGAATTGGATATGGGGATTAATCACATTCACCCAATCCAGAAACATAAAGAATTGCATGTCTGTCCCTGTCCAGACAATAAAGATGTCATCAATATAGCGTAGCCATACATGGATGAATTGATGCCACTCAGAAGGATAGATGTTCGATGTTTCGTAGTCATCCATGTATAGGCACGCAAGGCTAGGGGCCATAGGAGCCCCCATCGCGGTCCCCTTGACCTGCTGATATATTGTATCCTGAAATTTGAAAAAAAATTTTGTGAGAGCCAATTCGGCTAGTTGAATCAGAAATGGTGTGGACACTCTCTGCGGAGACGGGCGGGCATTCAAATACTTCTCAATCACTACAAGGGCATCATGCTGGGGGATATTTGAATACAAGGACACCACATCCAGTGTAATAAGAAAAGTCGTGGATTGTGGGGTCTGCAATCCAGATAGTATTGTCATGAAGTGAGATGAATCCCTAACAAAGGACCTTATAGATGGTACCAGTGGTCGTAAAAACACGTCCACGAACTGAGATAAAGGCTCTAATAAAGAGCCGATACCGGATACGATCGGGCGTCCCGGAGGTTTTTCCAGAGATTTGTGTATTTTTGGGAGGACATAAAATAAGGGCATCACCGGATGTGTGGAGGTCAGGAATTTAGCCTCTTTACTCGTGATTATATGAGCCTCTAATGCTGACTGGACAATGAGTTTAATCTCTTGGCTCAACACGTCCGTGGGGTCCAACGGGAGGGGGACATAGAATGAGGTATCTTCAAGTTGTCTCAAAACTTCTGCCTCATAGTCAACTCTATTCAGTACCACTGTCCCTCCCCCTTTGTCCGCTGGCTTAATGACGATAGAATGATCTCGAGCCAAAACATTAAGGGCATTGGTCTCATCCTTAGTCAAATTGTATCTGATATACTGGCGTTGCGAGCAGATTAATGCTACATCTTGACACACTAAACGCTCAAAAGCTCCCAAAGTAACATCTCCAACCCCCGGAGGGGTCCATCTAGATTTTACCTGTACTACAGATAAATCCGAAGATGGAGGAAAGTCTTCAAAAAATAGTTTTAGTTTTAGTGTCCGAAAGAATCGGTGTAGGTGCACCAGTATATCAAATACATCACTCTTCTGGGTGGGTACGAATGAAAGTCCACGGTGTAACACAGATGACTCACAAGACGATAATGCACGTGTTGAAAGATTGAATACAGTATCTTCCATCATTGCCATAGATCCGCCTGAGTCCGGGGAGGGTGGGATGATCGTGGCTGTTGAGTGTGTTGTGACGAGGGGGCCGCTCGCTGCCGAAGTTGGCGTGCATCTTGCTTGGGCTGTGGCTGGCCCGAATCTAAAAAAGATGCAGCTATTGAAGCATATCTGGAAGAGGCAGAAGGCGGCTGCGGCGGTAACAAATTGCCAGAAACGATTGCAGGAGCCGATGCGTTCTGTGCAGAATCTCCAGCCATAGCACCACGGGCTCGATGATTCTGTCCCAGGGTACGTGGAGCACGAGATTC
The DNA here is from genome assembly GCF_901001135.1 of Rhinatrema bivittatum. NCBI lineage: Eukaryota > Metazoa > Chordata > Amphibia > Gymnophiona > Rhinatrematidae > Rhinatrema > Rhinatrema bivittatum. The sequence continues at coordinate 769,389,528 of NC_042615.1, forward strand.
TTCCCCTGCGGAGTCTCCCGAGGAAGAGCTGTCGGCAAAAGCAACTTTTTTGGATGGCTTTTGTGCCATCCATTTATATACGTATCCGGTTTGGTAATCACCCGCGTCCCTTTGAAATTTGCTGTATTTAACAGCTTTGAGGTCAGATCGGAATTTCTGTAGATTCTCCTGGAACTCTCCCAGTTGTAAATCAAACTGTTCTACCGAACAGGATTTTTTAATGGAGTCCAGATTTACTGAAACCTCTTCTTGAAGGAGAGTATGGACTTCTCTATTGGTTTCAATGATCAGAACCATAAGGTCCAGGGAGCACTTGTTGAGGATCTGATTCCAGCGGTTGACAAACGCTGGGTTGTCCGCATGCAGTCTCGGTTCTTTCTGAATCCGGAGCCCTCTTGGGATTCGGCGGACGCGGCAATATTCAATCAATGTAGCAGAGTGCAGCTCTGCCCGGGTAAGGCGTTTTTGAATGTTAATAAGTTCTGACCATGACACAGGAGGAACAGGGTCAGAACACTCTTCTGAGAAGAACAAAGTGTCAGTAAGTACCGCATTCACAGCATCCTCAGTATAACTAAAAGTATAATCCTCAGAGGCAGCCATTAAAGCTTCAGTCGTGCGGCAAAATCCAGAAATATATAGAAGCAATCTTGCACATAAGCAAGTCCACAAAAACACTGGTGCAAGTAAAAGAATAAGGTTCCATTCAATGAATATAAGAGTCTTTATTAAACCCAAAATTTATAAATCATTCAATTAGTACGGCAACTCCATACGGGTAGCAGCAAGAAGAGTTAAAGTCCCCCGACACGGTCCCGTGTCGGGGGACTTTAACTCTTCTTGCTGCTACCCGTATGGAGTTGCCGTACTAATTGAATGATTTATAAATTTTGGGTTTAATAAAGACTCTTATATTCATTGAATGGAACCTTATTCTTTTACTTGCACCAGTGTTTTTGTGGACTTGCTTATGTGCAAGATTGCTTCTATATATTTCTAGATTTTAATTACCCCAATATTGACTCGGTAAATGTAACACAGTCTAGATGTATTTCACACATTAAGAAAGGTAGAAGAAAGGCCAAACGATTGCTGGCATGGTTAAAAAGTGAGGTAAAAGAGGCTATTTTAGCCAAAAGATCTGCATTCAAATAATTGGAAGAAGGAACCATCAGAGGAAAATAGGATAAAGTATAAGCACTGGCAAGATAATATTTGGTGTTTACTGAAGAGGTGTTCAGTGCTGCTCCCCAAGGGGAGGGGCTAGCACTTGATGATACTCCATAGGCGGAGTTAATGATCTACTGTGGGTTAGTTCCCACAGAGTGGCAGTTGATAATACCGTATATTAGTGTAAAAAATGAACACTTAGTAAAATGGTGAATCCCTGGGCCAATGGCAGATGACAGCGCCTTCAAGTGGAGATCTTGGGAGTGACCACTGGCTAGGCTGGAGTATTGAGACAAACACAGATAGTTCTTTATTAGACTGGAAACTGGACCACAAGTGGTGGCAGTAGTGAGTCGATGTGTCCGGCAAGGCTGAAGTCCTTCTGATACTGGAATATAATCTCTGGTTTGCTGAGCTGTAGAGAGAGACTAGAAGTTGTGAGTAGACAGGGTATACTGGATACAAGATGGTACACTCACAATAGTAGATGTTTGCATGGTCTCTATGCCACAGACAGTCTTCAGTACATTCAAGAACAGGAGCCATAGGCGAGCACTGGTTCCTATGAACAGTCTGTACTAAGAACTCACAATAGCTGTATATGAAATGGCTTCTAGAGTAGAAGAGAGTTTGTAAAGGATTCTAGGAACATGGGCCCTCGGGGAGCGAGTACCGGTTCCTATTTGTAATCTTGCCAATGTAACTCACGATCTCCATACCCGTGATAACATCTTGGACTGAAGAGAGTCTTCAGAACTATAGGAATATATGCTCTCGAGGAGCGAGTATCGATTCCCATGTACAATAGAACTCACTGTGTTCACGTCCGCGATCGCTTCCAGGCAAAGAGAAGTCTTCTGAGTATTCAGGGACGTAGACCCTTGAGGAGCGAGTACCAGATCCCGTCTAACAATCTGAAATAAAGAATAGAGAGAGCAGAGCCCCCGAGGAGCGGGTACTACTGATAATACAATAGCAGAGTAGCTTGGTTGAATCATAACTGGCAGATATAAATTCGAGTCCTTGCTAACTCGTTAGAGGTTAGCAAAGACCTTTTAAAGTGAAAATGGATGACGTCACTGTGGGGGGATGCCCCCGAGGTTCACACCCTTGCTGGTACAAAGTTTGGAGCATGCGCGCGCGCCCTTACATCATTAGGAACATGGCGAGTCCGTAACATCAGGCCAGCTCAGAGGTTCCGACGAGATGTGGCAGAAGAACTCCGCATTAGCAACTGTCTGTCAGACCTGGAGGGAGTCGCCACTGAAGTAGAGAGGGTGGAGCAAGGGTGAGAAACAGGCACGAATGCAATAAGAGTATGTTGGGAAGATGAACTGAACCAAATTATGGTGAACCTGGAAAATGTAGTAGCCCAGATTGACAAACTGAAGAGTAGTAAATCACCTGGACCAGATGGTATACACCCCAGGGTTCTGAAAGAACTAAAAAATGAAATTTCAGACCTATTAGTAAAAATTATTAGTAAAAATGTGTAACCTATCATTAAAATCATCCATTGTACCTGAAGACTGGAGGGTGGCCAATGTAACCCCGATATTTAAAAAGGGCTCCAGGGGAGATCCAGGAAACTATATACCGGTGAGCTTCACTTAAGTGCCGAGAAAAATCATGGAAACTGTCATAAAGAATAAAATCACAGAACATTTAGATAGACATGGTTTAATGGGACACATTCAGCATGGATTTACCCAAGGGAAGTCTTGCCTCACGAATCTCTTACATTTTTATGAGGGGGATGAATAAACTTGGGACAAAGGTGAACCATTAGATGTGGTATATTTGGATTTTCAGAAAAAGTCCCTCAAGAGAGACTTCTAAGAAAACTAAAAAGTCATGAGATAGACAGTGATATCCTTTTATGGATTGCAAACTGGTTAAAAGACAGGAAACAGAGAGTAGGATTAACTGGTCTGTTTTCACAGTGGAAAAAGGTAAACAGTGGAGTGCCTCAGGGATCTATGCTAGGACCAGTGCTTTTTAATCTACTAGATAAGGGAGCCTGGACCGACGTGCCGCAAATGCGCAGTAGAGAGCAGCTCTACCGCACATGCGCGCACGTCGGTCAGAGCGGAGCGTGCCTAAAAAAATGGCGCTGGGAGGAGCGGCAGCGGCGAAGAGCGGCGGAAGGAGCGGCGGCGAGAAGCAGGAGTGGTGGAAAGAGCGGCAGCGAGAAGCAGGAGCATCGGCGAAAAGCAGGAGCGGCGGAAGGAGCGGCGGAGAGAAGCAGGAGTGGCGGAAAGAGCGGCGGCGAAAAGCAGGAGCGGCGGCAGCGTACGCGAGGGAGGGCCCCCACCCCTGGAGATCTCCGTTGTGGATGAGCTGTGAGGGGAGAGAAGTGAGGAGAGGGGGGAGTGACTGAAGGGAGGGGGGGAGGGAGGAGAGAGTGAGGGGATGGGGGAGTGACTGAAGGGAGGGGGGAGGGAGGGGAGAGTGAGGGGAGGGGGAAGTGACTGAAGGGAGGGGGGAGGGAGGAGAGAGTGAGGGGAGGGGGGAGTGACTGAAGGGAGGGGGGGAGGGAGGAGAGAGTGAGGGGAGGGGGAGTGACTGAAGGGAGGGGGAGGGAGGAGAGAGTGAGGGAAGGGGGGAGTGACTGAGGGGGGGGGAGGGAGGAGAGAGTGAGGGGAGGGGGGAGTGACTGAAGGGAGGGGGGAGGGAGGAGAGAGTGAGGGGAGGGGGAGTGACTGGGGGGAGGGGGGGAGGAGAGAGTGAGGGGAGGGTGGGAGAATAGAGGTGGGAGGGAGAATGAGTGGGAAGGAAATGGACAGAAAAAATGTTATAAAATGTAGCCCGTTGTTACGGGCTTAACGGCTAGTATATTTATAAAGGATCTGGAAAGGGACACGATGAGTGAGGTGCTTAAATTTGTGGATGTCACATAATTATGTAGAGTAGTTAAATCTCAAGTGGATTGTGATAAATTACAGGAGGACCTTATGAGACTGGAAGATTGGGCTTCCAAATGGCAGATGAAATTTAATGTGGACAAGTGCAAGGTGATGCATATAGAGAAAAATAACCCCTGCTGTAGTTACACAATGTTAGATTCCACATTTTAAGTTACCACCAAGGATAGAGATCTAGGCGTTATAGTGGATAATACATTGAAATCATCAGCTCAGTGTGCTGCAGCAATCAAGAAAGCAAACAGAATGTTAGTATTTATTAGGAAGGGCATGGCGAATACAATGGTGAATGCCATATTGTCGCTGTATCGCTCCATGGTGAGACCGCTCCTTGAATACTGTGTGCAGTTCTGGTCGCCGCATCTCAAAGAAGATATAGTTGCACTGGAGAAAGTACAAAGAAGGGTGACAAAAATGATAAAGGTGATGGAAAGGCTGCCCTATGAGGAAAAGCTAAAGAGGTTAGGGATGTTCAGCTTGGGGAAGAGATGACTGAGGGGTGGGGGATATGATAGAGGTCTATAAAATCATGAAAGGACTTGAGCGGGTAAAAGTGAATTAGTTATTTACTCTTTTAGATAATAGAAGGGCTAGGGGGGCACTCTGAGAAGTTAGCAAGTGGCTTATTTAAAACAAATTGGAAAAATTTATTTTTCACTCAACTCAAAATTAAGCTCTGGAATGCATTGCCAGAGGATGTGGTTATGACAGTTATTGTTCCTGGGTTTAAAAAATGGTTTAATAAGTTTCTAGAGCAGAAATCCATAAATTGCTAGTAATCAATAAGGATTACTAGTTTGGGATCTATTCATTCATGGGTGAATTTTAAATCACTTGCGAGCATAAAATCCGAGGGTTACGCACGTGGCTGGGCCTTGCACGCTCTGCGCACATATTAGAAGGGGCCTGGCCGCACACGTAAGAACATAAGAACATAAGAAAATGCCATACTGGGTCAGACCAAGGGTCCATCAAGCCCAGCATCCTGTTTCCAACAGTGGCCAATCCAGGCCATAAGAACCTGGCAAGTACCCAAAAACTAAGTCTATTCCATGTAACCATTGCTAATGGCAGTGGCTATTCTCTAAGGGGTAGATTTTAAGAGGCGCGCGAACAGCCTACTTTTGCTTGCGCATCAGACTCAAGCAAAAGTACGCTGGATTTTAGTAGATACGCGCGGAGCCGCGCGTATCCACTAAAATCCTGGATCGGCGCGCGCAAGGCTATCGATTTTGTATAGCCTGCGCGCGCCGAGCCGCGCTGCCTCCCCCCGTTCCCTCCAAGGCCGCTCCGAAATCGGAGCGGCCTCGGAGGGAACTTTCCTTTGCCCTCCCCTCACCTTACCCTCCCTTCCCCTACCTAACCCACCCACCCGGCCCTGTCTACACCCCCCCTTACCTTTGTCGGGGGATTTACGCCTCCCGGAGGGAGACGTTAAATCCCCGCGCGCCAGCGGGCCTGCTGCGCGCCGGGCCGCGACCTGGGGGCGGGTACGGAGGGCGCGGCCACGCCCCCGGGCCATAGCCACGCCCCGTACCCGCCCACCAAAACGCGGCCGACACGCCCCCGAAACGCCGCGTCGACCGGGCCCGCTCCCCGACACGCCCCCGACACGCCCCCCTCCGAAAACCCCGGGACGTACGCGAGTCCCGGGGGTCTGCGCGCGCCGGTAGGCTATTGTAAAATAGGCTTACCGGCGCGCAGGGCCCTGCCGCCTAAATCGCCCGGTTTTTGGACGGATTAGGCGAGCAGGGCGCTGCTGAAAATCCGCCCCTAAGTGAAACTAATAGCAGGTAATGGACTTCTCCTCCAAGAACTTATCCAATCCTTTTTAAACACAGCTATACATTACTGCACGAATCACATTCTCTGGCAACAAATTCCAGAGTTTAATTTGTGCGTTGAGTAAAAAAGAACTTTTCTCCGATTAGTTTTAAATGTGCCCCATGCTAACTTCATGGAGTGTCCCCTAGTCTTTCTACTATCCGAAAGAGTAAATAACCGATTCACATCTACCCGTTCTAGACCTCTCATGATTTTAAACACCTCTATCATATCCCCCTCAGTCGTCTCTTCTCCAAGCTGAAATCCTAACCTCTTTAGTCTTTCCTCATAGGGGAGTTGTTCCATTCCCCTTATCATTTTGGTAGCCCTTCTCTGTACCTCTCCATCGCAATTATATCTTTTTGAGATTGCGGCGACCAGAATGTACACAGTATTCAAGGTGGGGTCTCACCAGGAGCGATACAGAGGGCATTATGACATTTCCGTTTTATTCATCATTCCTTTTCTAATAAATTCCCAACATTCTGTTTGCTTTTTTGACTGCCGCAGCACACTGAACCGACGATTTTCAATGTGTTATCCACTATGACACCTAGATCTCTTTCTTGGGTTGTAGCACCTAATATGGAACCCAACATCGTGTAATTATAGCATGGGTTATTTTCCCTATATGCATCACCTTGCACTTATCCACATTAAATTTCATCTGCCATTTGGATGCCCAATTTTCCAGTCTCACAAGGTCTTCCTGCAATTATCACAATCTGCTTGTGATTTAACTACTCTGAACAATTTTGTGTCATCTGCAAATTTGATTATCTCACTCGTCGTATTTCTTTCCAGATCATTTATAATATATTGAACAGTAAGGGTCCCAATACAGATTCCTGAGGCACTCCACTGTCCACTCCCTTCCACTGAGAAAATTGCCCATTTAATCCTACTCTCTGTTTCCTGTCTTTTAGCCAGTTTGCAATCCACGAAAGGACATCGCCACCTATCCCATGACTTTTTACTTTTCCTAGAAGCCTCTCTATGAGGAACTTTGTCAAACTCCTTCTGAAAATCCAAGTATACTTATATCTACCGGTTCACCTTTATCCACATGTTTATTAACTCCTTCAAAAAAGTGAAGCAGATTTGTGAGGCAAGACTTGCCCTGGGTAAAGCCATGCTGACTTTGTTCCATTAAACCATGTCTTTCTATATGTTCTGTGATTTTGATGTTTAGAACACTTTCCACTATTTTTCCTGGCACTGAAGTCAGGCTAACCGGTCTGTAGTTTCCCGGATCGCCCCTGGAGCCCTTTTTAAATATTGGGGTTACATTTGCTATCCTCCAGTCTTCAGGTACAATGGATGATTTTAATGATAAGTTACAAATTTTTACTAATAGGTCTGAAATTTCATTTTTTTAGTTCCTTCAGAACTCTGGGGTGTATACCATCCGGTCCAGGTGATTTACTACTCTTCAGTTTGTCAATCAGGCCTAGCACATCTTCTAGGTTCACCGTGATTTGATTCAGTCCATCTGAATCATTACCCATGAAAACCTTCTCCATTTCGGGTACCTCCCCAACATCCTCTTCAGTAAACACCTAAGCAAAGAAATCATTTAATCTTTCCGCGATGGCCTTATCTTCTCTAAGTGCCCCTTTAACCCCTCGATCATCTAACGGTCCAACTGACTCCCCTCACAGGCTTTCTGCTTCGGATATATTTAAAAAGTTTTTTACTGTGAGTTTTGCCTCTACAGCCAACTTCTTTTCAATTCTCTCTTAGCCTGTCTTATCAATGTCTTACATTTAACTTGCCAATGTTTATGCTTTATCCTATTTTCTTCTGTTGGATCCTTCTTCAATTTTTGAATGAAGATCTTTTGGCTAAAATAGCTTCTTTCACCTCCCCTTTTTAACCATGCCGGTAATCGTTTTGCCTTCTTTCCACCTTTCTTAATGTGTGGAATACATCTGGATTGTGCTTCTAGAATGGTATTTTTTAACAATGACCACGCCTCTTGGACATTTTTTACTTTTGTAGCTGCTCCTTTCAGTTTTTTTCTAACAATTTTTCTCATTTATCAAAGTTTCCCTTTTTGAAAGTTTAGGCACGTGAGCCTTGGATTTGCACACTGTTCCTTTTCCAGTCATTAAATCAAATTTGATCATATTATGATCACTATTGCCAAGCGGGCCCCCACCACCGTTACCTCTCTCACCAAGTCCTGTGCTCCACTGAGAATTAGATCTAAAAATTGCTCCCTCTCTCGTCGGTTCCTGAACCAATTGCCTCCATAAAGCTATCATTTATTCCATCCAGGAACGTTATCTCTCTAGTTCGTGACCCCGATGATACATTTACCCAGTCTATATTGGGGTAATGAAGTCTCCCCATTATTACTGCACTACCAATTGGTTAGCTCCCTAATTTCTCTTAGCATTTCACTGTCCATCTCACCATCTTGACCAGGGTGGACGGTAGTATACCCCTATCACTGTAGTCTTCCCTGATACACAAGGGATTTCTACCCATAAAGATTCAATTTTGTATTAGTCTCATGCAGGATGTTTATCCTGTTGGACTCTATGCCATCCCGGACATAAAGCGCCACACCTCCTCCCGACTGCTCCTCTCTGTCATTGCGATTATAATTTGTACCCCGGTATAGCACTTGTCCCATTGGTTATCCTCTTTCAACCATGTCTCTGAGATGCCAATTAAGTCTATGTCATCATTTACTGCCTATACATTCTAATTCTCCCATCTTACTTCTTAGACTTCTGGCATTAGCATACAAACATTTCAAAGTTTGTTTTTTGTTTGTATTTTTATTCTGCTTTTTAATTGATAGGGATAAGTTAGAATTTTTTAGCTCAGGTGAGTTTTAGTTACAGGCACTTGGACTACTTTTCTAATTATTGGAACCTCACTGTCGGGATGCCCTAATTCGAATGCATCATTAGTATCCTTTAAAAGATACATCTCTCGAACCATGCGCTGCTGAGCGACTGTCGGCTTTCCCCTTTGTTCTAGTTTAAAAGCTGCTCTATCTCCTTTTTAAAGGTTAGCGCCAGCAGTCTGGTTCCACCCTGGTTAAGGTGGAGCCCATCCCTTCGGAAAGAGAGCTTCCCCCTTCCCCAAAAGGTTCCCCAGTTCCTAACAAAACTGAATCCCTCTTCCTTGCACCATCGTCTCATCCACACATTGAGACTCCGGAGCTCTGCCTGCCTCTGGTGACCTGCGCGTGGAACAGGGAGCATAAGAGCCGGACCAAAAAAAAAAGGGGGCGGGCTGGAGGCACCGGTACAGTGGCAATTTGCCTCTGTGCCGGGGAAGCAGTCAGCCAACGTGCGCAAGTTGCTGCCGCTCCAGAGGAGCAGCAACTTAAGAGACAAAAAAAAAAAAAGGAAGGTAGGCTACATTTAGGGGATGGGGAGGAGAGGGGAAGGGGAAGGTAGGTTAGGATGGGTGGTAGGGAACTGGGGAGGGCTGGGATGAGTCACCGCTCGAAACTAGCAAAACTCTACCCCTATTGTGCGCGCCGTACACACATGCATGCGTAGATTACAAAATCTGGTGCACATGTTCGTGCAGCCTGTCAATTTTATAACATCTGCGTGCTGGAGTACACATGTTATGAAATAGGTACGTCCATGTCTGCACACCAGGTAGCACGTGCACATGGACGTGCGTGCGCACTTATTAAAATCTACCCCTTAATGTTGGGTACTTGTGACTTAGACACAGGAAATTTGACTTGGTCAGACCCAGTATGGCATATCTTATGCTCTTAATTTCTTATGTTCATGTTTACGAGTTGTTTCTTTTTCTCTGTTTATGGCACTCTTTATGTAGTCGCTCACTCTGCTAATTCTCACTCCTAAATCCTGCTGGCATTGCTCTCAAGTCTGTTTTAAGAAACATTGATTCCCTTCTTCCTCTTATTCATCAACTTCTCATCTCCCTGATATTGGTTCTGGCATGTTTAAATCTGAAGTGAACTGGTTAAAATTTAAAGAGGCTATGATGAAGTAGAGGTTATGATGAAATTGAGGCTGTTCTGTATAGTCTGCATGCAGCTTTAATAGTTGTCATTTTTTATCTTTCGCTCTAATTATTTTGAGATAATTTATCAATAAAAATTGAATGAGGTGATATATATTGACTTATTTAACGTTACTCCTTTTGGAGGCTGTTACAATGCTGCTTGTGGTTAGGCCCGCAAGCAGCCTCTCACCTCCCTCGGCCCAGAGGCTGCCGCCGATGCCATCTTTTCACGTGGCCCGGAGGCCACGGCCAACACCCCGAGTCACGGCCTGAGCACTGCCACATGTCTCTCACGGTGGGCAGAGCTGCCGCCGACATCCCCTGATGTCCTTCCCACTGCCACTGCTATCTTCGTGGCAGGCAGAGCCACCGCTGCCGTTTCATCTTGCAGCAGTGAACTGCCGCTGACCTGCTCTTCTTCCATGGCATGGCGTCACAGACATCAGGGCTTCGTTTCATGGCCTAGTGCTGCCTCTGCTTGATCTTTGCGGCGTGGACACTGCCGCCGCTGTCCCAGGTCCCGCCCTTCCTCTAGGCAGGCGGCTGCACCTCTCTCTAACATTTAAAGGGCCCACTGCGGGAAAAGCCCAGCGGCTACCTGATGACTTTCCAGGGCGTCTTCTCTCCAGCCCTATAAAAAGGTCTCTTTGTCAGTCCCACGTTGCCTTTGCAAGGAGCCAGTCCACTCCTGGATTCTCCATTGTTCCAGCTCATCGATCCAAGAGACTTCTGAGGTCCATCACTTCTTCAAGTTCCTTTGGAGCTCCTGTGTCTTCGTCCGTGGTTCCTGGTCCTCCTCGTCAGATCCCAGTGTTCTCTCCAGATGTTCCTGTCTTCAGATGTTCCTGTCTCCAATATTCCTGATGTCCTGTGTTCTGGTCCTGATCCCGATATCCTCCTCTCCTGCTCATCGTCCTGCTTCCAGGTTTCCTACTTGCTCACTCTTCCTGGCGTGCCTCTGTCATGGTCCGTGACCAGCCCATGGGGGGCTGTGTAGGGTGCTTCATGGCACAAGGCCTACCTTTACGTCTGCAGCACAAGTCTCCAGAAGGCTCCTGTTTTTAATGCCGAAGTCCGTTGCTGAATCCGAGTTCCGCATCTTGAATCCTGTTCCCAGTCTTCGGAGTACTTTGTGCCTGCTTCTGTGCATGCCCTAGACTCAAGCCAGAACCTGCTCTGATTCTTCATGGTCCGCAACCAGCCATGGGCAGCTGTGTAGGGCGTGCCTTGGAGCAGGCCTCTCCTGAATCTTCAACATGTTCTCCAGATCCAAGTCTTCACTTCCCTTCGCTGGAGTTTGCTTCTCTTTCTGCGTGGTCCACGACCAGCCATGGGCGGCTGTGTAGGGCACGCTGTGGGTGCAGTACTCAACCCGTACTAGTACATGAATCCTGAGTTTCTTGCCTAAGCCTCTGAGTCATCCTGATCCTCATCCAAGTCTCTGGGTATCCTGCATCCTCGTCTACGTCTCTGAGTATCCTGAATCTTCATCCAAGTCTCTGAGTATCCTGCATCCTTGTCCCCATCTTGGAGTATCCTGAATAGAGATGTACAATCATTTTTGCCAAATTGGAATATTTCAAAGAAATAGTCCAATTCGGCATGGGTCGGAGGACCGGAATCCTGAGACGGATTTTCCCCGAACCTCGGGGAAAATTCATTGTTCCGGTTAGCGCGGGGGGAGGGGCACCTTTATTTTAAAATAAAATTTTAAAAAACCACCCAACCCTTAAAATTTAGTTATTGACAACCCCCCCACCCTCCGGACTCCCCCAAAACTTGCCTAAAATCCGTGGTGGTCCAGCGGGGGTCCCGGGAGCGATCTCCCGCTCTCGGACTGTTGGCAGCCAGTAAACAAAATGGCGCTGGTGGCCCTTTGCCCTTAACATGTGACAGGGGCTACCGTGCCATTGGTCGGCCCCTGTCACATGGTAGGAGCAATGGACGGCCAGCGCCATTTGTTTACTGGCTGCCGATGGTCCGAGAGCAGGAGATCGCTCCCGGGACCCCGATGGATCACCACGGATTTAGGCAAGTTTTGGGGGGTCCGTGGGGGGGGGGGTGTTGTCAATAACTAAATTTTAAGGGTTGAGTGGTTTAAAAAAAAAAATTAAATAAAGGTGCCCCTCCCCCCGCGCTAACCGGAACAATGAATTTTCCCCGAGGTTTGGGGAAAATCCATCTCGGGATTCGGGTCCTCCGACCCATTCTGAATTGGACTATTTTAAAGGTTGGGTGGGGTTTGTTTTTTTTCAGCGAAAATTGCCAAGAAAAAAAAAAACAACCCGATAGAAAATGAAGTTTTCCACAGGTTGGCCTACCCATAGCCCAACCGAGATACAAAAACGAAGCACATCTCTAATCCTGAATCCTCATCCAAGTCTCCTAGCGCCTTGTCTTGTCCAAGTCTTCAAGTGCCTTGTCTCATCCAAGTCTCCAAGTACCCGCGTCTTGTTCTTGTTCCAGTACCATCACCTGTCCTCGAACTCTGTCCATCCTGTCGCACCTGCCGTTCACATTCGGCAGGTCCAAAAAGGCTATTGAGTGGCCGGAGGGCTACCCCAGAGACCAGCATTGCATTGTTGGGTCTCATCTGGTGCATTCGGGTTTGGCAGAGGTCAGGACCCCTGGTCTTCAGCCTGTCCGCCCGTGCTCGGACACGTCTTGCCTGCCTCGGCAAGTCCCAAGTTCCTCTGGGGCTGTGCCGAGGCCCAAGGAAACAGAACCACTCCCTAGAGCTTACCAACAGAGACAAATAATAGAATCTATGTGTTTTTAATGCAAACATTCTCTGTCCCCTTATTGTTTTTCAATGTGGTTGAACATGCTTTAAAATATAAAAAACAAAATCCTTATTTTTCTTTTCATGTCTTTCTGTTATGATGGCATCATGGTGGTTTGTGTTTGCTCCATACATTTCCTCCACTCTTTTTCCAAATGTGCATGATGTTACAAGGGGGATGTATATTGTAGAAAGGATGATGTACGGTGGAAAAAAGTGATAATTTATATGTCACAGCTCAGAGATTGCTTAATCATAAACTCTCACCATAAATCCCATTAAAGCAAAAGATCTAAGCTATGCCTCCTTCAGACCCACCCCAATCCATCCAGCAGTAGTATTTTAAGATACAATGCCTTTTTTTTAATGGCCAGAAATTGAATCCAGCCCTGTGTTCTCTTGGATTCCAAACATTTAGTGGCTATCTGTGATCACTGGCCAGACCTGAATATTTAGTACTGACAGTATGTTAGTAATTACAAGTTTCTAATGCTTGTTTGGCATCCTTGCACTGAATGCCTGATATAGATGAATACCCTCTTCTTATCATTATGGTGATTATCCTATCGATAAGGAACTAAAACTGTCCTTTTAAATTAAGACTTCTATAAAACACAGTGGTGTCTTTGAGGAAGCATTTTAAAAACTAATGGAATATCAAAGTAGGAAGCTATGAATGAAAACTCTGCATTATAATGCATCACAGTAGGGCTGCAAATTTTTTTTTTTTAAACCTGGCATCCAAAGGTGATCCTGCAATGGAATTATTATAGCAGGATCATGCCGCTTTCCATTACCTGATGCTGTGATAAACTGTAGGGCTGGATCACCGCTGAGTGGTTAAGTACTTGATAATTCATGAGGAAAATCTGGGCTTCTTAATGAGCACTGCTGAAGTGTGGCAGAGCCCCCAAGGCAGTAATGACAAAGTGGCAAATAAAAAAAAATAACCCTAGCTTGGAACTTTTTTATATTAACTTATATTACAGTACCTGATATATGTGGTTTGCTGCTAACTCTCAATGCAGTTAAACTGTTTTTAATCTGTAGGTCTTGGATCACAAATCTAAGTGGCATGTTCACAAATGCATGTTCTTTTATGAGGTGGTTTTTCTTTTTTTTTTTTGCATTTTTAGCTTATCCTAAAAATCAGCTGCTGATGCTGCTTGATGGAACTTTACAAGATGCCAAGGGTGTGGATGTACCAAGGTATAGGAAGTGTAATTTGCTAGTTGGTTTGTTATGTTGCCTCTAAAAACAGATTAACACTTATTCAGCAAATAGTAATTGCTTATGATTGTAGCAATGTAAATATTTTATGGGAGGGTTTGCCTATTTTATTCATTTGTTATTCTTCTGATGTTTCTTTGTCTTTGGTATTTATTTGGACAGTCAAACTTTTTAGTACTCCTTCCATGTTGTCTCTTTCAAAGTTGAAAAAAAAAACACATTCATTTTGGGGTTTTATAGGCACTAAAGAACATGTATGCTATGATTGTATAGCATGCATGAAAGATTGCATGCTATGCATGGGAAGAACAATTTAGAAACTCCCCATAGTAATGCAAGCTCATTTCCCTTGGAAAATTCTGCAAGCACGCACAATGCAGGTACAAAGTATCCTTGTACCTTGCACCTGCATTGAAGCAGCAGGACAGGTGTTACCCATTTTACTGCCCTATGCCCTATGCCCCTGCCTTGGGAAAATGTATGGTTTGCATAGTGGGTGGCACTGGCCCTGTGAAGCAGACACACCCAAAAGTATGCCTGTAGATTTAAAAATGCAATGTCCATGTCTAAAGTATCGCAGGCCTGCGATACTTTAGAAGATGAGGGGGGGGGGCCGAAACAGGGGGCGGGCCTGCGTAGCCGGCAGCGATCGCACCGTCGCGGTGCGATCGCTGCCGGTTTCGCACCCAATAGCGCCACCATAGGAGGTGTAGCTATTGGGAGAGAAATAGGCAGCGAAAAGGCACCTACCTTTTCGCTGTCCGCGGCATCGGCGCAGAGTCGGCCCTGGTGACGCACCGGCTCCTCCTCTTCTGGGGCCGACTCTGCCCGACTCCACCCCCCATCCTGGTATCGCCACGCGATAAGGGACTTTTCGCATGCGAAAGGTCCCTTATCGCGTGCGAGCGGCTTTGGAAAATGAGGCCCTATTGTGCTTAACAGTATACATACTTTAATCTGCAATAGGTAAACAGATGTTTGCCTCTATAAAACTCTTTGATTATTGCTCCCAAACCTTTAGCATGCACAGTAAAATAATCCAAAAGATTTTAACATGTGCATGCTCAAATTATCAGGAGATGCAATTAGGCTTAGCAACTGTATGGTAAATACAGGTAAATAGGGTCATTGCCTTCCTTCATTCACTATTATCATATGCTTCCTAAAATAAAAAATGTAAACACCCACCTTAGATTGGAAGCCCTCTGGGGATAGGGAAATACCTACAGTACCTGAATGTAAACCGATGTGATATCTCAGATCGAATGTCGATATATAAAAAATAATAAATAAATAATATGTTAACTCATTAAATCGCATGCTATTTAAAGTTCTTAGTTATCAAGAAGCACTACTGGGTTAAGCTGGAGATGATCGGGCCCTGGAGCAGGTGGAAATATTTGAGGAGTTGACAAGAGGACAAGTGAGCAATGAGATATAGAGTGAGAGAAGAGTGAGGAGGCATGAAAGGAGTGAGAAATAGAGATAAATGAAGAGAAAGTAGAGGGGAAAGAGAGAAAAAGAGAGGAGAAGGAAAGGAAGAAAAAAGAGGAAGGACAGAATAGAGAAGAGGCCAGAGAGGTCTTGGAGAGACAAGGAAAACAGGAAGAGCCTATCTTTAGGACCGTATCTTTAGGACCGGGATCACCTCCTGGATCTGCCAGAGGCAAAATTAATAATATATACTGCTTGAACTCAGTGATCATTATAGCCCTGTATGAAGAGTTAAAAGTTAACATCAATGCTCAGACAGCCAGGTCTCATATCATACCTCTCCTTGCCAAACTACAGAGCCTGTTAAATTACCTCTCTTCTGGGTCATTTCAAAGCACGTGGCTGAATTCGGTTAACTGGAGCAATTAATTTTCTCCAAATGTTTCCGCCTGGTACTGCTAACTATGCACAGGTGAACTGAGATGTTTATTAAATATTCCAATATAATGGCAACACAATTCTTAAGTCAAACAAAATGAGTTACAAATAAAAATTCTGCTGTTTAGGATGAAAAACAGAATCTAAAAATCTAAAATAAATAAATAAATAGGCAAAGAAGTGAAAAATTAGAAAACAGAAAGGGGGTAGATTTTAAAAGGAGCGCGGACGCGACCTAAATGTGCATGTGCTACCCGGCGCACGCACACATACGCCCAATTTTATACATGTGCGTGCATGCATTAAGTTCACGGTATCGTTGTTACCCAGAGCGGCAGGCAAATATAATCCTAAGCTTAGTCCCACTTCAGTTTTTCCTGTCGGTTCTTTCCCCCTTGAGCTCCTTGCTCACTGGGGGTCCCGGCAGTATTTTCGCCACTACTTCTTCCATCAATCACTCACGCTGGGGTGGAGACAGTGCTCCTGGTGCGCCGGGACTCAGCGAGATCTCATTGGCCTGCGGTAAGGACGCTCGCTTTCCGTCCTTACCTTCAGTGGCTTCGCTCCCGGCCCCTTCGGTGTTGAGGTAAAAAAAGGATGAAATTCCAGACTGTTTTGATTCCAGACTTTCGGAAAACTGCTAAGCTTTCTCGAAGCCTAGCTTTCTCTGATTATTCTGATTGATATCTGGCAAAACTGAGTCTTTCGTGCTCACCTCCAGTCATGTCCTCTTTCTCATCGAAACTTGCCAAGTTCCAAAAGGCCTTTTTTTTTTTTTTGCCTTGCTAGTGCAGGGTCCACTTGTTCTGCAACTAACTGTTAGTTACAACTCTTACTTTTAAAATGTGTGAATTATTTCTATCAGCAAATGCCAATGCTGGAAACACTATCTAGGCCCAGTTTCTCTGGTTATTGTATGTATTTAAATGTCCATCATTTTGAAATGTCCATATTATCCATAGTATGCCCATGCAGAAACTTGAACTCTTTGTGTTTAAATGTCTATTATTCCATGTATTCTAAGAGGCTTATATGGCAGGCCAAAAATAAAAATGTTTATATGAGAAGCTTCTTAGAGACAAATATGGCATTCTTCAAGAGCTTATTCTAACTTCCTATCATATGTAATTCTCCACCTGAGCCCTAATTATAACAATTACATATGTACATTTGTGTATGGTTAGACAATTATATAGTTATGATATGCCAGCACCTTTTATGTCTTTCTCTCATAAACATTGCTCACCTTGTCAGCTTTGAGAATGTTAGATGTCCAGCTCTTCAACCCCTCTCATTGCTGCATCTGAAATGGGATTGAAGGCCAACCATTTAGCACTGGTGAATGTAATCTGACTGATAAGCCACTTAGCCCTCATTCTGGCCTGATTCTCCTTGATCTTACATTGGAGGTCTTGCCACTTATGACAAGAATTGCATGCTCCTATTATTGTGAAACGAATGCATTCAATCGATGAGAGGATTTTCTCCCAGGTTTTGCTCTTTCCAATAGGATCCCACTCTCCATGGACATCTTCCCAAAGAAGATTTGGCTGGACCTTCATTACCTTACCCTCCTTCACAAGAAGGTCCACTTTCTATGGCTGGAAGTTAGGATTCCTAAGCAGGTGCTTTCCTTCTTTTGGACATGGTACAGTTAGGAAGATAGGCTATGAGGCCTGCCCTTATATACTACTTGCATTCACAAGTAAAAGGAAAATTATTATGCATTTAAAGGGGCAGAATTTATGCACATACAATTATATGTGAACTTTTATAAAATAGATAGCAGTTTTTTTACTCAGATCCTGTACACATATAATTCCTTGCAAAAATGTGCATTGATTGCCTATAAAGTAGTAGTATTTTGCATATATTTTTCTAATTGTTGTTTGTAATACGGTTATCAGATGGGTCCAGGTTCATCAGGGTCAGGCAAAGCCGGTCCTGGTTTTATACCCATTGCATTCAATGGTGGTAATATCAGAACCAGCATGGCTTATCCCTGATGACCTGGAGCCATAAGCTAAATATTGGGTGTAAGGAAAGAAAGGCATGTGTACATGAGTAACTGATTATCTGAACCTTATACTTTCTTTTATTGGCCTTAGCTTTTATTCTCTACAGCTGGCATTTAATTCAGAGAGGGAGAGACCCTTCTCTCACCTTTAACAATTGTTTTGGTTACTGTATCGGTCCTGTGTATTAGAAGACATCTAGATGTTGGTTTCTACAGAGTTTCATTTGCTATATCTACCATTCAAATTTCATTTAGTGTAATTAAGGTTTGGATGGGAATTAGCTGAGGGAACCGACATTTCAGACCTAGCTTCAGGTGATTGCCCCCAAACTCTGAAGTTTTGCTTTCTCAAGGCTCATGTCCATTATAAATTGTACAGATAGATGATGAGACAAAATAACAGAAACATCAAAGACTCCAGTTCAAAGCTGGAAACTGTTATGTTTTCTGGCTTGCAGGTCAACCCCGCGAGCACTCAACCCCGAATGCCACCAAGGCCACTGCCCCCACCTCTCTGGCCTCTCTCTAGGAATGCATGTGCCATACCTCCTGCCTCTTAAAGGCCTTGGGGTGAGAAGGTCCTCCAGTCCTATATAAGGGCATTGCAGTCTGTGCCTCTTAGCCTCAGCAATGGGTCGACTACAGCCTTGTAGTGTGAGTTTGCTGCATCATGTGTCCCTTTCCCTGCCTGTCTGATCCACTATTTCCAGTTCCAGCCTTGTCTGCCTTGCCTCATCTCTCCAGCCTTGCCATCAGCCTTGCTTCATCCAGTTTCATTTCAGCATTGCCTCATCCAGCTCTGCTTCCAGTCTTTCCTTGTCCAGCCCACCTTCTAGCCTTGACTTGTCCTCTGTCGCCTCACCTTGTCTAACACATCTTAACCTTGTCTTCAGTGTCTGCCGTGCCTTGTCTCTTGGTCTTGTCTTCTTTGTTCCCCCTCTGTCTTGTCTGTCCTGGACAGTTTCTTTGGTTCTGACTTTAGTCTTGGACTTTTACATACCCTTTGCTTGCAGCTTAGATCTGATCCTATCCAAGAACTTGGACCGTGCCTTGTCTGCCACCAGCTCTGACTCTTGTGCTGTCATTGGACTCTGTCTAGCTCCCTGAAGCTGCTATTCCTATCATCCACTGGAACCCAAGGGCCCAACCCACAGGGGAGGCAGCTGATTCAGGTGAAGCCTTAGCCAGGCCCGACCCAAAGCACCAGCTTTTGACATAGGCCTCATGGGCTCTGTTAGGTGGTATAAACTGTGCTGCAGCAAGAAGGGCTCAGACTCATGCCATTCCTTAAGGATTGCTGAGGCCATAAGCTCAGTGTATGTATTTCCACAATGGGCCATTGCCAGATTGGCCACCCAAGTGCAGAATCAAAATGCTGAGTTGAATTACTTGTCAAGTCTCCTGCACGGTTTTACTCAACAAGCCCAGAAGCAACTTGATCACATGACTGGTTTACTTCAGGTCTGACTTAGCAATTGGACATGGTACAGGCCCAACTTCCAGGTCCACTCCCGATACCAGCCTTGGTGAACCTGTTACCCATGCCCATTCAGGCTACAGAATCCATGATATGGTTTTCACCCCTTCCTAGGAACAGTGGTGAACCCCAAGGGAGGTAGAGGGTTCCTTAATATCTGTAAAATGCATTTCGAGTTACAGGCTGCTGGTTTTTCTTCATAAGAACATAAGAAATTGCCATGCTGGGTCAGACCAAGGGTCCATCAAGCCCAGCATCCTGTATCCAACAGATGCCAAACCAGGCCACAAGAACCTGGCAATTACACAAACACTTAGAAGATCCCATGCTACTGATGCAATTAATAGCAGTGGCTATTCCCTAAGTAAACTTGATTAATAGCCATTAATGGACTTCTCCTCCAAGAACTTATCCAAACCTTTTTTGAACCCAGCTACACTAACTACACTAACCACATCCTCTGGCAACAAATTCCAGAGCTTTATTGTGCGTTGAGTGAAAAATAATTTTCTCCGATTAGTCGTAAATGTGCTACCTGCTAACTTCATGGAATGCCCCCTAGTCCTTCTATTATTTGAAAGTGTAAATAACTGATTCACATCTACTTGTTCAAGACCTCTCATGATCTTAAAGACCTCTATCATATCCCCCCTCAGCCGTCTCTTCTCCAAGCTGAACAGCTCTACCCTCTTCAGCCTTTCCTCATAGGGGAGCTGTTCATCCCCTTTTTCATTTTGGTTGCCCTTCTCTGTACCTTCTCCATTGCAACTATATCTTTTTTGAGATGCGGTGACCAGAATTGTACACAATATTCAAGGTGTGGTCTCACCGTGGAGCGATATAGAGGCTTTATGACATTTTCCATTTTATTAACCATTCCCTTCCTAATAATTCCTAACATTCTGTTTGCTTTTTTGACTCCTGCAGCACTCTGAGCCGACGATTTTAAAGTATTAACCACTATGATGCCTAGATCTTTTTCCTGGGTGGTAGCTCCTAATATGGAACCTAACATCGTGTAACTACAGCAATGGTTATTTTTCCCTATATGCAACACCTTGCACTTGTCCAAATCAAATTTCATCTGTCATTTGGATGCCCAATCTTCTAGTCTTGCAAGGTCCTCCTGTAATGTATCACAATCCGCTTGTGATTTAACTACTCTGAATAATTTGTATCATCCGCAAATTTGATAGCCTCACTCATTGTATTCCTTTCCAGATCATTTTATATATATATATATATATATATATATATATATATATATATATATATATATTGAAAAGCACCAGTCCAAGTACAGATCCCTGAGGCACTCCACTGTTTACCCTTTTCCACTGAGAAAATTGACCATTTAATCCTACTCTCTGTTTCCTGTCTTTTAACCATTGTAATCCACGAAAGGACATCTCCTCCTATCCCATGACTTTTTAGTTGTCTTAGAAGCCTCTCATGTGGGACTTTGTCAAACGCCTTCTGAAAATCCAAATACACTACATCTACTGGTTCACCTTTATCCACATGTTTATTAGCCCCTTCAAAAAAAATGAAGCATATTTGTTAGATGGTCCTGCCATTACGTGGTCTTCTCCCTCATGGAAATGAGATGATCCACTTCTTAGAAGCTTGAATAATTTCATACATCAGTTTCCCTGATATTTAACAAGTCTGGACGTGTTTCGTCCGCAGCCACAAAACTTCTTCATAGCCATCATGGTACTCACACCATGGGGAACTATGCAGTGGAATTTTGTACTTTGGCCTCAGAGCTTGGTTGGGGTGAAGACAGCCAAACCGTCATCTTCTGGCATGGATTATCTTAAAAATCAAAGATGAACTGGTGGCTCGGGGTCTTTCATCAACTCTGGAAGCACTCATTGTTTTGGCCATCCGAGTTGATTCAAGGTTTCAGGAAGAAGCTCAGCAAAAGAAGGCATTTCATCAACCCATCCATGTGGCTTCTAAGCTTCTATACTCCCTGGATCCTGTCTCAGACCCGTTGATGGCTATCACCCCAGAATAACCTATGCAGTTGAGCAGGATTCGGCTTTCAGATGAAGAAGATTAGAGAAGACTGCATAATCTCTGTCTTTACTGTTTAGCACAAGAACATTTCTCTAGTCGGTGCTACAAGAAACCAGGGGATCCTTTGAATAGAGGCTTAGTTGGGAAGAATGTCCTCAACCACATAGCTCCTTCTCCACAACTGGTGATACTGGTATCTCTCATCTTCAGGGAATATTCCATTAAGACTGAAGCCCTACTTGATTCTGGAGTGGGGGGGGGGGGGGGGGAGGGAATGCCCTACTACCACCTTGGCATTCCCTCCATTATTTTTTCCATCTATGATGAACCCCTGCCTGGTTATGTGACCATGGCCACTTGCCTATCACCATGCAGATTGGTTCATATTAAGAAAATCTTAAGTTCTATGTATTGTCCAAGGTAACCAATCCTAGGGATGTGAATCATTTTAGGACGATTAAAATTATCGTCCGATAATTTAATATCGTCTTAAACCGTTATGGAACACAATACAATAGAGATTCTAACGATTTATCGTTATAAATCATTAGAATCGTGAGCCGGCACACTAAAACCCCCTAAAACCCACCCGACCCTTTAAATTAAATCCCCCACCCTCCCAAACCCCCCCCCCCCAATGACTTAAATAACCTGCGGGTCCAGCGGCGGTCCGGAACGGCAGCGGTCCGGAACGGGCTCCTGCTACTGAATCTTGTTGTCTTCAGCCGGCGCCATTTTCCAAAATGGCGCCGAAAAATGGCAGCGGCCATAGACGAACACGATTGGACGGCAGGAGGTCCTTCCGGACCCCCGCTGGACTTTTGGCAAGTCTTGTGGGGGTCAGGAGGCCCCCCCCAAGCTGGCCAAAAGTTCCTGGAGGTCCAGCGGGGGTCAGGGAGCGATTTCCCGCCGTGAATCGTTTTCGTACGGAAAATGGCGCCGGCAGGAGATCGACTGCAGGAGGTCGTTCAGCGAGGGTTCCGGCGCCTCGCTGAACGACCTCCTGCAGTCGATCTCCTGCCGGCGCCATTTTCCGTACGAAAACGATTCGCGGCGGGAAATCGCTCCCTGACCCCCGCTGGACCTCCAGGAACTTTTGGCCAGCTTGGGGGGGGCCTCCTGACCCCCACAAGACTTGCCAAAAGTCCAGCGGGGGTCCGGAAGGACCTCCTGCCGTCCAATTGTGTTCGTCTATGGCCGCCGCCATTTTTCGGCGCCATTTTGGAAAATGGCGCCGGCTGAAGACAACAAGATTCAGTAGCAGGAGCCCGTTCCGGACCGCTGCCGTTCCGGACCGCCGCTGGACCCGCAGGTTATTTAAGTCATTTGGGGGGGGGGGTTCGGGAGGGTGGGGGATTTAATTTAAAGGGTCGGGGGTGGGTTTTAGGGGGTTTTAATGTGCCGGTTTTGCAATTTTACGTTTTTTTGATTTTTCACGATTTTTCACGATTTTTCACGATATTTTACCCCCCCAAACGGCAAACAATACGATTCCCTCCCCCTCCCAGCCGAAATCGATCGTTAAGACGATCGAGGACACGATTCACATCCCTAACCAATCCTGTCATTCTCGGATTACCCTGGCTCAGACTCCATCAACCGTCGATTGATTGGGCTATACTACAGATCAACCTTTAGGGTCCTTCCTGCCAGGAGCATTGTGCCACTCAGTTCCTGCCTCCAGCTACCCTGCTCCTTGCCTGATCTTTTGGATCTGCTGCTCTGGTACACATCGCTTACCAACCTATGCTGTGATCCACAGCTTAGAGTCTTGGCGTCCTGCAAGTCTACTGACTGTTCACAATTCTTGAAGTCCTGCAATTGGCTGTAATGATAGGGGCTATACTCTGGTAGGCCATGATACTTTGCATGCATAAGAAGACACACAGAATATACATTTGAATTAATCTTTTATAAAAATGTTTTAAATATTTAAAACTATATACAAATGTATAAAAAGAGGGAAGAGTGGGAAAAACTAGAGAGAACATTATTTACATAAATTAAAAGGGCCCAGAAACCTCTGGAGGCAAGGTCCTGATAGCCCTAGAGGAAAGGGAGTCATGGTGGTCACTTCATGCCCACCACCTCAAGAGTGGCTACAAAGCCCTCTTGAGTCTGGGTGAGATATCCACCACATCTGCCAGTCTCCTTAAATCAGTTCACATCCTTAGAGATCCTCCTCCATCCTCTGGATTGCTTCGTCGATAGCCTCTAGAGACTGGGAGCTGATGCCAGAGTCACAGAGGCCCATCTCTTTAGCTATGGGGTGCATGCCTGAATCCAGGGGAAGCTGCTCAGGGACCTCCTCACCTCCTTTGTCCAGAAATGGCTGGGAAGTTTCATGTCCTGTCCAGAGGCCCCAAAGTATAACAAATAGGATGCTTTACTAGGGATTGGAGAAGAAACAGTGCATACTCAGGGAGGCTTGGAATCACTAGTTAGGGAGTTGTGGTTGCTGTGGCTCTGCAGGGTAAACTGGTGGGTGGTGGTGGCTGCTGGTCTGTGCCCACCTGCACAACAACTGCTCTAGCAGGAGGAACTGAGCATTCCTCCTCTTCCTCTGAGCTTCTTGTGCCTGTAAAGAGATATAAAAGCATGTATCAAGCAGTCAGCTTGTGTGCAGAGGGATGTGAACTTATGGGACAAATGGAGGCAATGGGAAGGGATCCAATCTGTGGGACACCCATCTGCTATAATGGATAACAAAGCCATATATAGATTAAAAATATTATAAAAGAACATAAGATTTACCATAGCAGGTCAAACCAAAGGTCCATCTAGCCCAGAATCTTGTTTCCAACAGTGACCAATCCAAGATACAAGTATCTGGCAGAATTCCAAAAGGTCAATTGATTCCATGCTGCTTATCCCAGGGATAAGCAGTGGATTTCCCCAAGACCACCTTAATAATGGTCTATGGACATTTATGATCTTATCCCAGACATACGTTGCCTTCTGAACAGTGTTTCTTTACAGCATGGTGCCTACCTGGTGATAAAAGCTCAGAGGTAGTTCCAGTGGCTGGCAGGCATGGCCTGGAGTGTACCTTGGATTCCAAGCCATCAATGGCCTTGATGCTGCCACAAGCTTAAAGGTTCTTATTGGAAGGGAGGCATTGATAATCCCTGGAAAGGGTATAAGGAGTAATTTCTAACACTCTGCTTAATTCAATAGTTGGCCTATAACTGCATTAAAAGTAGTGCTTCATGACAAGGCAGGACATGACTCAGGGAATTTACAAGGAAGACATTAATGTGCATAAGGGATTCTTACAGCTTTTGGCAGAGACAAGGTCTTGTTGAGTGGCAGGGCAATAGTGGAAGCAGTGACCATGATTGAAATCACCTTGATGGGCATTTAGGGAACTTACTTCTGTGGCCTGCCACACAACTGGTCAAGCCATCCCACCTCCTTGTGGCACAGCTCCTGGACTTTCTTCTTGAGGTCCTTTAATCTATCCAGAGGATTAGGAATGCAATACTCTTACTGAATCATTCATCAAAATGTGTTAGGACCCTAATGCATATGATAAATACACACAAGTGCATATGATTATTTTACATTTAGTCTGCAAGTGGGAGGAGTTAATGGAAATGAGGATCTGCTAGCGAGGCATGCAATAAAGTAACACACACTAAACACTAATGCGAGATTTAATGTCAGAAATAACTGCACCTTTTTTTATGTGTTATACTCATGTCAGGGAAAATGATGTGTATGAGAGAGAGAGAATGTAACATGCTCTATATGTACCATTGTAAGGGGGATACTTTCAACTCAGGGTGGTTTTGGGGAGTGGTTTTACATAGACAGTCAGAGGAATTAACTACAAATTTGATATGACTGATGAATTTCTATCATTTGAATTAATGAAAGGTACCAACAAGAGAAGTTGATTTATACAATGCAGTAGAGACATCCCAACCCCCTGAAACCCACCCTGAATTAAAAGTGCCCCTTTTACAGTGGTATATATACGGGCGGATTTTAAAAGCCCTGCTCGCCGGCGCGCCTATTTTGCATAGGCCGCCGGCGCGCGCAGAGCCCCACGATGCGCGTAAGTCCCGGGGGTTTTTTAAGGGGGCGTGTTGGGGGCGTGTCAGGGGCAGGGCCGAATGATGCGGCATTTTGGAAGCGGGGCGCGGCGTTCCAGGGGCGGGACCGGGGGCATGGCGCTGGCCCGGGGGCGTGGTCCAGGCCTCCGGACCAGCCCCCGGGTCGGATGACGGCGCGCCAGCAGTCCGCTGGCGCGTGTAGATTTACATCTGCTTCTAGCAGGCGTAAATCAAAGGACAAAGGTAAGGGGGGGGTTTAGATAGGGCCGGGGGGGGGGGTGGGTTAGGTAGGGGAAGGGAGGGGAAGGGAGGGGAAGGTGAGGGGAGGGTGAAAGAAAGTTCCCTCTGAGGCCGCTCCGATTTCGGAGCGGCCTCGGAGGGAACGGAGGCAGGCTGCGCGGCTCGGCGCGCGCAGGCTGCCCAAAATTGGCAGCCTTGCGCGCGCCGATCCAGGATTTTATAAGATACGCGCGGCTATGCGCGTATCTTATAAAATCCAGCATACTTTTGTTTGCGCCTGCTGCGCGAACAAAAGTACGCGATCGCGCTTTTTAAAAAAATCTACCCCATAGAGCATGACACAGCGACTCTATATAGCGGTTCTCTCTCTCATGATAATGTACCATGTGATGCAGTAACTCTACAGTTTTCCTAACCGTGCCCATTTTTTTTTATCACGGGCCTATTTCTGCTATATTTATAGCATTTTGATGAATCTAGAGGTTAGATAGATGTTGCTGGTTCTGTGATCTCCTAAATGGAATGTTTCCATTTTTTTCTAATTAACTCTTGACCCTATGTTCCATGGCTCTTTGTTATCCCTTGATGCATCATTATATGCTATTTGGCGTTTGCCCTACCATAACCCTCAAACACCCACGCCTCCTACCCCAAAGCTCGTGAACCTCCAAACCCCCTAAGCCTCACCCCCAAGCCCCCTAACACTCACGCCCACCCACCTTCCTATTTCCCATGAAGAACTTACCCCAAGGCGATACAAAGCACCATGATTAAACTCTGCAGGACCCTCCAGGCCTTCTACAGGACCCTGTGGTTCATTCTAAACCCTGGAATAAGGACAGAAAGTGCTTATTCTTCACTTCTAGGGATGCCAGCCTGGACGTCTTTGGTGGTAAAATTTGGTTTTCTTGCCTGGGGGAAGGGGACATCTTGGAATGATCCTACCCCAGCAAAGCTGGAAATACATGCTCATACATATTACAACATATGCACATACCACATTTCCCATACTACAAACATTTGCACATATTATAACTTACATGTGTATGTTGGGAGTAGAGATGCACATATTTTAGAATCTGCACAGGTGCATCCACACAAAATCTAAAATACTGCAGTAAATCAGCAAGCACCCATATACATGTGTATATAGGGGCCATGCAGAATTCTTTGAAAGCATTCGATAGTGAATTCATATTTTCTCCAGAAAATCTGTAGAAAATACGAATCAAGCCTAAAATATCTGAAGCAGATCTGAAAAATAAAAAATGATCCTAGAATAAAATCCAAACAGATATCAATTTGAAGAAATCTGCTATAAATTACCTTGAATCCAATTTAGTCTTCTTAAATATAAAAAATTGATTTTATGCAGGTTTTCTTTAAAAAAAAAAAAGTTTGCTGAACTAATATGGTAAATCTTTGGAATTTCTTTATGGTTTGTGGAATCCGAAGCAAACATTCTTTTTAAAAAGACACACACTCTTCCTTAGTAGTTTGAGCTATTCCAGCTTTTACTATACAGAGGGATGGTCATTTTCAAACCGATGAGCGTACACCTGTTTGCATGCAAACATCGGCAAATGCCCAAGAATGCGGCTATTTTATAACATGCGCACATAGACACCAAATTTTAAGTGGGCATGGGCATGTGCACAAATCTCACTTCTGCCTTGTAAACTGGGGGATTTTAAAAAGGTGCACGCCGACGCCATTCCCAGTTTTACCAGTTCTTTCCTAGTTCGCCAAGTTAAGAGATAAGTCGAACAAATCCCTCCTAGTTTAATAGCCATCACTCCCCCAGTTAGCCCCAACCCTTAAAATAAAAATCTAGGCAGATCTGCAAGGTTTTAATTTTTAATTTACATGCAACCATAGCAGAACTAATGTTATGTGGCAGGGTAACTCGGCATGCACCTTTGCGCATAAGTATTTATGTGCACATCTCAGGATCACGCCCGAAATACCCACGCCCCCACCCCTATTGAAAACTTTAGAGATCTGCATGCTGTGGGAGATGCACGCTTATCTGGACGGCTTTGAAAATCCGCTTGGCGCATGAGCCTGACTTATTTGCCTATACCCTAATTAGTGTGTGCGCAGGGCTTTTAAAGTTCACCTCTTTGTTTGGAACACCTAAGTTTCTTATCCTGCAATGATATAGCCAAGTAATTTAGATATGCTTGGGACAGATATAGAGGGTAATGATTGAGATTTTGAATAAAAATGTTTAGGGATGGAGGTGGGGGGCGGAGCAGCTGGTACTAATTTAAGCAACGGAATTTATCAGTTCATCTATTCAGAGTGATAAGAGAGTCAGACAGGAAGACCACAGGGTAGAGTTGTATAGGCCGATTAGTCTTTTTTTTGTCGTCATCTACTATGTTACTATGGATTCTTGCCTCTTAAACTATAGCTAATTAAGAGCACAGTAGAAACGGGAATGGCTTAAACTGCCATGCAATGAGAGTTTTAAATATTCTTTTTTAATGACCAACTTTGCTTTGGGCCATCAAATCTATCAGTAATTGCCAACAAATGCCTTGGACCTTGATTATTACTGCTTAATTATAAAGCACTGGAGCAATCTTCCCCCGTTTTATTGAGCACAGAGGCAACATTCTACGGTGCACATGAAGTACTCGATAGTGATTCGGCTTTGTGTTTTATGTCAATAGAGAGAGAGAGAATTTAAAAAGTTCCTATTTGTAACGCTAATTCTAATTTGTTTGCTTTCTGTGTGTGAATTTAGGATGGCACCAGGCCGGGAAACTAGACTCTCTCATTAACCCACAGAGGTGAAGAAAGAAGCTGCTTCATGACAGTTGCTAAACCCATTCAGGCTTTGTCCTTTCTGCTAAGTTTGCCAGAGTGCTAATAATGTTTAATATCGGCTGGAAGATGGAATAGCCGGAAACTTCTGCACTTAGAAAAAGACTGAGAGGGTAGTTTTCAGCAGGCTGGCAGTGCTTGCAGGCCCGCGTGTATTTATTCATGTGGGCCTGCAAGGTGATTTTCAAACAGAAATGCCTGAGGGCTTTTCCCTTTGAAGACTTTGGCGGGCCAGGGTTGGCAGGCAGTCTTTTCCCCGCACATTTTGTAGGTGCCTGGTTGGGGGGGGGGGGGGGGGAAGCAGTGGAAAGCAGATGTGGGGATTTTAAAATGAAATCACTGCCCGTACCTTCTGCAGGCCATCCCTGCCCCACCCTCAGCACTGTTCCCTTGTCCTCACAGAGAAAAGCAGCAAGCTATCTGTAATCTGTGTGCATTTCCCCACAAAGGGTCTGGAACATTTGTCAAAGAGATTCTCCCTGGGTAAAAAAGAGCGTTTACCAACAGAAAATACCTTTGAAAATGTATTGATTTATGTTATTTATTTTCTCTGGCATTTTTATTCCTCATCCTCCACTCTTAGTTGATCAATGCGGATTACAATACACACTCATAGATGTATCACATACAAACACATTCATCATTTAAGACATTAGAAAACTTCATATTGATCCCTGGGGGCCTGATTTTCATGTAAAATGCTGTTTTACCCATGTAATTTGGCTTTTGAAAATTTCCCAGGGGGTCGTGCATGTAAAAGTATGGGTTTAACTCACATATGTATGTATTTTTATGAGCACACACACACAAAAAAAAGGTATTCTAGGTCTGCCCTACTTTTCACAGCCTTAATTTTCAAAACAGACTTACATATAATTCTGATTTGAAAATTAGGTTGTAAATGTAGGCCCTTTCCCTGACCCAAATCTGTCCCATTAATTTGTGCGTTCTGTTGCATGTGCCTATGCAGGTGTGATTTTCCAGTTTTAAAATAAGAGTTGCTCGAGCTTGGCCCATATACTTATGTATAATGGCCTTTATACACGAGCACACTTTTACCATTCACCCCTAAATGAAAAACCTAATAAAAACCAAAACAAAAGAAAACCCAATGGGTTACATATGCATACATTTGCCTTCATGAGCCAAAATATGTGTGAAAAAAGTGGGTGTTTTGGGCCATATCTGGGTGTGGATTGCACGTATGCACATAAGTCATAATGAAATCTTTAAAAAAATACAAAAAAGGGGAGAAAAAAACAAAACAAAAGTTTTGTTGCACAGCCCTCCTGGCAAGGCATAGCCCCTGCTGGTGGAAGGTTCTGCTCTAACTACTGACATGGGTATGGTTGAACCTCAGCCTGCACACAACTTGATCCTTTGACAGATCCAAAAATTGTACCCTAGCCCTGTATACTCTCTGCAAGTGGTCACTCCTCTTCTTCCTCTTTCTCCTCTGTTCTCTCTCCCTTCTCAATCATTGTGCCATCAGTATCTATAAGCCTATTAGAGTCATTTTGACGTTAGATTCTCCACCACTCACTCCACCTCTCCAGTGTGACCCAGTCACCTCTCCCCCTTCTAATGTGGCCCAGCCAGTCCCAGTTACACTCACTCTAACCCCCACTCCCTATTATGGTCCAGTCAGGCCCAGTCACACTCACTCCCACCTCCTAGTCTGCTGCTATGTCTACTCACTCAGAGACGTCAGCCCACTGACACTAAGTTGAAAAATATCGTACAAGTTTGAACTTGCTAAGTAAAATATCTGAAGTAAATCTACTCGCTTATATGACTGCTGATGACGTTTGAGTGTAAATCTACTCGCTTATATGACTGCTGATGACGTTTGAGTGTAAGTGGTTTATAAAATAATGACTTATGTGCATACGTGCAAACCACACCCAGATATGCTCATGAAGGCGAATATATGCGTATGTAACCCATTTAGAAAGTACGGATTACTTGCGAATGCTTTACATACACACATATCTGTTAATTTCTATGCAAGTAACATTTTGCAAATTTGCACCACAGAACCTGATTTTTAAACATGTCCACGCAGCCTCATATTTTGTATGTACGTATAGGAGTTCACAGAGATTTACGTAATTATTTTGGAACCTTCATGGAACCACCTGCGCAAGTTTTAAAATACACTTATCTTCACCCCCAAGTATATGCATACTTTTCAGTTCACGCAATATTTTTCCTTACCTATTTGGAATATTTAGTAGGTTCTTTCTCTTTCTCGTGCATGCACACTTCCAGTTATGCTGGGGGTGGGCTCATTCCAAAATGCCCCTTGGCTCACAGGCCTAACTTTTCTGCTCATGATGTGTTCAGGCAGGCCTCCTTCTTTGTGGCAAACGAGGACCAGTTCATTTCAAAGGAGTAAGGTGCAACACCCGGCACAGAGCCAAGCTTGGCAGGTCCTGTGCCTCCAGTAAAATCATGGAGCATCCTACCCCCAGGAGGTAAGCGCTTAGAAGGAAGTAGGGAGTCAAAAAGCAAATAAAGATAGAGCAACCAGAGTGCATGAGCAAAACCTCATGAATTAGGTGCAGGTTCTTGCCCTCTGCATACATTTTTGCACAGAAGCCAGGGAAAGGCTTTCAAGTGTTAAGCTGTTCATCAGACATTGACATGTCCTGCAAGAAAGCACATTCATGTAAAACAAGTATACTAGGGCAGTAAACAGCCCCTTAGCCAGAGCTGAGGGAGCAACACAGCTCAGCAAGACGCTTCAGAGGACTGCTCTAATGTCCTTATGGCACTAGGAAAGCTCCAGGGGTGGTGGTGCTGGGCAAAGTGCGGCCAAGGCTACAACCCTTCGCATTAAAGTGTCATATTTACTGTGACAAGCTTTGAGGGGGGTGAAACCTAAAAGGTGAATTTTAAAAGCCTGACGGGTGCATCAATTAGGGGATGCGCAAATATGTTGGGTCAGCGCATACCGAGTGGATTTTAAAAGCTACCCGGCACATGCGTATCTCCCACTGTGCACGCAAATGAAAAGTTTGTAAAAAGCGGCAGGGCATAGGCATGGTCTAAGTGGGCCATGAGCGTGTCTGTGCCTGGCTAAAAGATGAGCATGTAAATACTTATGTGCACAGGTGCGCACCGGGGACCCCTGCCATGTAACTTTACTTCTGCTATGGATGATATTTAAGTTATAAAATAAACATAAATAGACAGATTGATGGGGTTTTAAGGGTCGGGGTTAACTGGGGAGAAGGGAGGCTATTAAACTAGGGAGGCTTGGAAGTCCTACTCCTTACCTGGGTGAACTGGGTATGAACTGGAAAAACTGGTAATGGCGTCAGTGTGTATTCCTTTAAAATCTCCCCACTTTTGCAGTAGAATCAGCATTTGCATGCACAGGCACGTGTCCACTTAAAATGGCACACACAGTCAGGCTATTTTATAACATGCACACATATATGCGCGTATGTTATAAAATGGCCGCGTCCTTGGACGCAGGCCAAAGAACACTTGCATATGTGTATCTACACGCCTGTGTGCCTGTTTAAAAGTTACCGTCTTATAGCATATGTTGATGTCAGAGGGGATAAAGAAGAGTCACTGTTAGGGTGGGTCAAGGGTTAGCTAGCATGAATGGAAACTTGTAGGTCTGAACAAAAAGATAACAGAAAATAAACAACGGGAAAATCCTAAAACACAATACTCAAAAAGAAAAATGTTTTCCTAAAATAATTTTTATTAAATTTTCATAGAGAAGCTAAAATTTGATTTAAAAATGGCTTCTCATTCCTATATGAACTTCAGAATAGCACCAGAGATAGTGCCAAAAAAGTAATCGTAAGCAGATGTAAAAAAACACTCAAAGAAAGGGTAATTCTTGAAATTGAGCTGTTTGTCTTTCAGGAAGGTCTCTTACTGCTTTGGATGAATGCCATTATGCTGTTGGAGTTGCTTATGGAATATGACAACCCTGGTTACAAGAGTTTTCCTTTTAAATTACAGATAGACAACATCACGCTGGAGGTTTCCCATAGTCATGGACTGATGTCATTACACTGTTTGTAGAAGGACAGTCATCACAAGATGATTCCCTATCGCTATTGACTGTCATCATTATGTTTGGAACACACAATCAGCTTCAGTTCATTTGACATGTTGACATCAGCAGCAACTTTGTAGGTTCAGCATTTAATGAAGAACACTTTGACTTTGGTTCTCTATCTTGAGGATTCAAGATGTGATGTTCGTTCCTTTAAAGACTGGTACTTCTGGCTACAAATAAATAGATTTTATTACAATATTTCATAGTTTTTTTTCAACATTAATGTTTTAAAAAATGTATATTTTTCAGACAATGGTCATATTTCTCTTCTTATTGTGATATGCATTAATTAGACCCAGAAGAAGCTTACTGTGCAACTCGGCCGTGTTGATACTGATTTGAGACTGGTTATCTTCATATTGACATAAATTTGAGAATATTCATTTTATTTGCAAGAAAACTTTTTTTTTAAAAAAAGGACTATGAATGGTTTTTGCCCTTGAAGGTGAATGATTGATGGTCCAGGAGGCCTGTTCTCTGTAGGGCACACTGTCTGGCTTGCTGACAACTTCTTTATGAGAATAATCATTTTGCTTGCATTCTGTGTTTGTTGTTCCCTTTTCTGTTTTTTTGATACACAAAGCTGGATGAGAGAACCAGAAAATGCAGGGTTCTTTGTCACTGACAATGGCTCTAATAAGGTACAGGCAGTATCCGTTGGGAGTTATCAGGGTGTATGATGCTTTGACCACACCCTGCACCTAGCAGTGAAGGAGACCCTGGGGCTGGGGTCCAGGGATACAGAGCAGGAGTACCTGCATGCTCTGTGTCCCTGTGAAAACAGGGGACCTTCTTTGTAAAAAAGGAAGAATTAGAGATGCCTCACAAGCACCTCATTCAAGATGTGGGCACTCACTGAAATTCTACCTACATGATGCTGCAGAGGCTAGTGGAGCAGCAGACACCTCTGCATGATCTGGCTCAGGAAATGGAGATAGGTGTGCAGGATCCCCGAAGACATCATGATTGGTTAGTCATGAGACAGCTTGTGAAAATCCTGAAGCTCTTTAAGGATGGCACAGAAGAGCTGAGTGCCACAAGCCCCACCTGGGGAGAAGTCATCCTCATAGTAAACATTCTGTTTGAAAAGTTGAAGCGTTTCAACAAGAAGAGGAAATAAGAGGTGAGGTGCTGCGCTGTTTGGTGTCTTTGGAAAAGCAGGTGCCAGAGAGACTAGGACCTCAGATCACAATTCCCACATACATGCTCGCTACATTATATGATCTAAGTGTCCAAAGGGAGACTCACATCACAAACCATATGACACATATAAAGACCATGCTAACAGAGGATCTCTGTCAACTAGAGCGCCAGAGGTTGAAGCAGA
Organism: Rhinatrema bivittatum; assembly: GCF_901001135.1. NCBI lineage: Eukaryota > Metazoa > Chordata > Amphibia > Gymnophiona > Rhinatrematidae > Rhinatrema > Rhinatrema bivittatum. The sequence goes on from NC_042615.1 coordinate 769,423,401, forward strand.
GAAGGGATGTAGCATAGGAGGAAGTACCATTATTGCTCAGGTCAGAGATTAGTGAAAGTCAGAGCAGCACCTGTCATCGCCACCTAGCACTCGCTCTTCTACATTAAAATGAAAACAATCCTGTCTCAGGAGATCACGAAAGCAGCTGAGTAGAAAGACACATGTCTGACAAAAGCAAAGAGAATGGCAGCTTCGATCTTAGTGACATGCTATCTCACAGTGGCCATCGAGGACATTGACACAGATGTGCTGGCATATTGATTCCACAAGTCCAGCATCTGGCAGACCTAGCAAGAGTGGCTCAGCACTATCTCTCTTGTCCACCAACAAGTTTCTCCAGCAAAAGAGTATTTTTGATGAGAGGGGACATCATAAACACTCATCGCTCCAGGCTGTCACCTCACTTAATGGAGAAGCTAGTGTTCCTGAGACTTAATCTGCTTTTACCATGCAGGTGGCAAGATGAATGAAAGGAATTTGAAGGTCCTGTAGCTGCTCTGCCCGTTTGCTTTCCTTACCTCAATAATAGCAGTAAGGCCTAGGCATTCATCAAAAATGCAAGAGATTCAGCTTGAAAAGACAAAGCAAGGGAATGTTTGCTAAATCTCTAGGGAAACCTCATATAGTGCCACTAAGGGTTACAACCTGTTATGCACAGCTCTAGAAGCACTAGGGCTTTTAATCATTGGAATCCCAGAGAAAATGATTCTTTGAAAAGCTATCATATGCCCACTTGGGACCTTGTAATTTTTGAGTTACCAGTCCTGTAGAATTACAGTGAGACCATGCCGGGTTATTTCACAGAATATATCGTGCAATCTGCACACAGTCCACTTGGGACCTTGTAATTTTTGTGTTACCAGTCCTGTAGAATTCCAGTGAGACCACGCCGGGTTATTTCACAGAATATCTCATGCAATCTGCACGCAGTCCGACATTGCAATGTTTCGGGAGATCCTTCTTCAGGGAAACAAGAACTGCTAGATGCCAGCAGATGCGACTGGTGTGTGACCTAAGGTAGAAGTGACAAACAACCCTTTCAAAAGATGGACCACATCTTTATCACTTACAGGCAAAGATGTGCTTAGTAAAGGACTCTCATATGTTCCTACCAATTTGCATGATCCATTCAATTGTAGGATTGCATTACATACATTTTTTCAATCGCTGATGATCAAACTTTATTTTTCCATGCAAATGGATTCAACACAAGATATGTCCAATGTAAAACCAAAATCCAGGTGGATTCCTCCTGGCCATATCGATCTACAAATTAAGGCGTTTCAAACTTTAGTTCTTTCAGATATAGCTAATATCGAAGCAAATCCACACCGGATATTTTACAATCTCTCCATGTGGGAAAAGAAGGCAATACAAGCACTATCTAAGAACGATAACATTACCATCAAACCTGCTTATAAAGGGGGAGCTGTGGTTATTATGGATCAAGTAGATTATCGAAATGAAATGTGTTGTCAATTGGAAGACACCACATTCTATCATAAGTTGCCCACTGACCCGACTCCTGAACTTCACATCAAAATTCAACAGCTTCTTCAAGGAGCCAGTGGCCCTGGACTCTTAACTATTAAAGAATTTAAGTTCTTGAATGTAGAATTTTCACGCACCCCAGTAATATATGGAATTCCCAAAGTTCATAAAACTTTACACAATCCACCACGCAGACCCATCGTATCTGCTAATGGCTCCATATTGGAACCATTTGCCAAATTTTTAGATATATTTTTGCAGACTGCGGTTTGAAAATCTTCTTCCTATATACAGGATACATCTGATATGTTGCAAAAATTAGCCTGTATGGGATCCATCCCCCAAGAGGCACTTTTAGTCATTCTTGACATAGAAGCTCTCTATACCAACATATCGCAAAAGGAAGCATTGGACCTAGTGTCCGAAATACTATCTGAAAGACAGCATCCACAACACATTCCATCAGAATTCTTATTGCTGGTAACAGAATTGGTTCTATTCAATAATTTTTTTTCCTTTGAACAGCAATTTTTCCTACAAACTCACGGAGTCGCTTTGGGATCCCCAGAAGCCCCGGACACTGCCAATTTATTCGTGGCAAAATTTGAAGAAATTACCATCTATCCTTCTCAATTTTTTGCACACATACAGCAATGGTCACGATACATCAACAATATCTTTTTCATCTGGACAGGCACAAAAGATCGTCCATCACAATTTCATAATTGGCTCAATCATTCACATCCACATTTGACGTTTATGCTGTCTTTCCATCATGATCAACTTGCATTTCTGGATATTCTTATCAAAAAAACACCCACAGGTATTTAAACCACACTATACCGTAAACCAACAGATAGAAACAATTTTCTTAGATTTGAGAGCCATCATCCTCGACTATTCAAAGAAGGTCTCCCTGTTGGTCAAATTTTCCGGATTCGCAGAATTTGCTCAGAACCAGAAGAATTCATTAATCAGGCCAATACATTAGGAAATAGATTCCGCGAGAGAGGTTACCCGGATTACACCATCAAAAGAGCTTTCAAGAGAGCTAAATATTCTGATCGAAATCAGCTATTACAATACCACCATACGCCATCTACCTCCAATTTGATATGTGTCTTGCCACACACAGTGTCTACCCAGCAAATTGAATGTATACTTCAAAGAAATTGGCATATACTCAGCCTACATCCTATTTTTCAATCACCCCCAATGTTTGCCTATTCCAGGGGAACCAACATTAAGCAACACATCGTGAGAGCGGCTCCCCAATCCACACAAGCTTACAGTGCATTGGGAAAAGTTAAATGTGGCAAGTGCATTTTTTTGCATACAAGCACTTATAGGTGCTGAGTGGATTGACCCAGTTAGTGGTTTTAAAATACACAGAAAACAAGAAGTAGTTTGTAATACAACCCACGTTGTCTATGGGCTTGTGTGCCCGTGTCCTTTAATATATGTAGGTCGCACAAAACGGCAGATTCGCACTCGTTTGAGTGAACATAAAAGCCACATCAATAATAAAGACATCAAAGTGCCTACAGTACAACACTGCATCACCCTTAACCACACATTTGAAGATTTCAAGTTACATGGTAGGAGCAATGGACAGTCGGCGCCATCTTGTGCTCCTACCATGTGACAGGGGCTGACCAATGGCACCAGTAGCCCCTGTGAGGGCAAAGGCTATCGGCGCCATTTTGAATACCGGCAGCCGACAGCCCGAGTGCAGGAGATCGCTCCAGGACCCCTGCTGGAACACCAGGGACTTTTGGCAAGTCTTGGGGGGGTCAGGAGGGTGGGGGGGGTTGTAGTTAATTAGATTTAAAGGGTTGGGATGGGGTTTTTTTTGGGAAATGCATATGTAACCAATGAACGGATCGGAGTCCCCCAAGAATGGATGCAATGGATTTGGGTCCCCACGAATACAAATATCGAATGGGACGAATCCGTCCCTGCTGCACATCCCTAACATCCAGTGACTGAGTACATCTGCCCGCTGTGTCCTCAACATATTCAGTGGGCCACACTTCAACCTCACTGCAGCTGCCTCCCAGTCCCAAGAAGTCATTCTGAGGGCCACAACAAACCAATCTGAGTCCTATTGTGCCCCAACACTACCAGTTAGGCCACACTTCAACAACCTCACTGCTGCTGCCTCCTAGGCCTGAAAAGCCATTCCTAGGGCCACAGCACACAAATGCTGAGTCCTGCATGTACCCAACACCACCAGTAGTGCCACACTTCAACAAACACACTGCTGCTGCCTACCAGGAATAAGAAGCCATTCCAAGGGCCACAACACAACAATGCTGAGTCCTATTGTGTTCCCAACACTGCCAATTGGGCCATACTTCAACAACCAAACCGCTGCTCTTTCCAGGTCTGAGAAGCCAAGCACCACAGCACACCAATGTTGAGTTTTGCTGTGTTTCCAACATGGCCGGTTGGGCCAAACTTCAACAAACACACTGCTACTGGCTCCCAGGCCTAAGAAGCCATTCTGAAGGCCACAAGACACCAGTACTGAGTCCTGCTGTGTTGACAACACAGCTTGTTGGGCCACAAAAAATACTGATTCTTCCTGACTTGTCCCCATGAAGAAAACTGGGGCCTCTCATACCCTACTGCCTCCTGACTTGTCCTCATGAAGAAAACTGGGGCCTGTCATAATCTGCTGCCACCTAACTTGCCCCCATCTAGTACACTGGGGACAGACTCAGCTTATTTCCTCATGATGTCACCATTAACAAAACTGGGGCCTGTCATACTCTGCTGTCTTCTGAAATGTCCCCATCAAGAAAACTGGATCCTGTCACATCCTGCTGCCTCCTGACTTGTCTCCATCAAGAAAACTGGGGTGTGTTATTCTTTGCTGCCACTTAACTTGTCCCCCATCAACTACAAGTGCAAGGTGATGCTGCAAAAGTCAAAAAAGCAAACAGAATGTTAGGAATTATTTGGAAGGGAATGGTTAATAAAACGGAAAATGTCATAATGCCTCTGTATCACTCCATGGTGAGACCCCACCTTGAGTACTGTGTACAATTCTGGTTGCCACATCTCAAAAAAAATATAGTTGCAGTGAAGAAGGTACAGAGAAGGTTGACCAAAATGATAAAGGGGATGGAACAGTTCCCCTATAAGGAAAGGCTAAAGAGGTTAGGGCTGTTCAGCTTGAAGAAGAGACGACTGACTGGGAATATGATGGAGGTCTTTAAAATCATGAGAGGTCTAGAACAAGTAAATGTGAATTGGTTATTTACTCTTTCAGATAATATTTATTTATTTAGTTATTTACTTACTTTTTTATACTGACATTCGAACTAGTATATCACATCGGTTTACAAAAAATAAACAGAGTTGCTTGCAGTGGCATCTTAACAGGGTTTCTTATGACAAGACACAAAGACAGCTTAGTTGGAAATATAGGTAGAGGAAGAATCATTTGGTGTAACAAACATTCTTGACTTGAGTAGTCTTAGGCAGAATGGAAGATAACATGTTAACTTCAACAATATAAACAGGAGTTATTCAAAACAGATCTGGTCATGTAATATGAACTTCGTCAAGATAGTCAAGTGTTGGGCAAAGACAAGTATAGCATTTCTTAACAGAATGCATTATAGGAGCATGGCAATTTTAGTATGGGGGTATGGCGGTTATTGTAGGCCTGGTTTTGTTCACCCAAAAGCTTTTCGAAAGCACTCCATGAAATTAGCAAGTAGAACATTTAAAACTAATCAGAGCAAATTCTTTTTCATTCAACATACAATTAAGTTCTGGAATTTGCTGCTAGAGTGCAGTTAATGTAGCTGGGTTTAAAAAAGGTATGGATAAGTTAATGGAGAAGTCCATTAACTGCTATTAATCAAGTTGACTTAGGGAATAGCCACTGCTATTACTGGCATCAGTAGCATGGGATCTACTTAGTGTTTGGATACTTGCCAGGTACTTGTAGCCTGGATTGGCCACTGTTGGAAACAGGATGCTGGGCTTGATGGACCCTTGATCTGACCCAGTAAGGCAATTTCTTATGTTCTCATGTTCTTACACTGGGGTCTGACTTAACTTACTTCCTCCTGATTTGACCCCATCAACCAAACTGGGGTCTGACTAAGCTTACTTCCTCCTGACATGTCATCATCAACAAAATGGGGGCCTGTCACACCCTGCTACTCCCTGGCTTGTCCCCATCAACCAATAGAGATCTTACTCAGATTACTTTCTCCTGACATGTCCCCATCAATAAAACTTGGGCCTGTTATACCCTGCTACCTCCTGATTTGTCCCCATAAATGAAACTGGAGTCAGACTCAGCTTACTTCTTCTAGATTTGTCTCCTTACCCAACTATTTTATTTATTTATTTAAAAACTTTTATATACCGGCATTAGTATGCAAACATCATACCGGTTTACATTGTAACTAAAAGACTGAAAATACAATTAACAGGGCGAGGAAGGGGGGAGCGAGTAAATACATAGTGCAGAAAGTATTGAAGAAGAAGAAACATCAACTTTGAATGGTAACAGATAGGTTAATTACAAGGGACTATATACAATATAGTTACAAGAGACTATAAACAATATACAATTTAAGTGTCGCCTATGTGAGGATTGTTCATGAGGGTTGAAAGGAGTGATGGTGGATGGAGACAATTATTCTGGGTATGCCTGTCGGAAGAGCCAGGTCTTTAGTTTTTTTCTGAACTTAGAGTAGCATGGCTCAAGTCTGAGTGTAGTCGGGAGGGAGTTCCATTGTTTGGGGCCTGCAATAGAGAGTGTGCGGTCCCTTGTGGTGGAGAGGTGGGCTTTTTTGATGGGAGGTATTGATAGGGTCCCTTTGTTGACAGACCGCGTGGGTCGGTCAGAGCGTATGGGGCAAAAGGGTTCATCAAGCCAGTTAGAGTTGTAGGAGTAGATGGATTTGTGAATTATGGTTAAAGTTTTAAAGAGGATGCGGGATGATATGGGGAGCCAGTGGAGGTCTTTGAGTATGGGAGTGATGTGGTCAGATTTCCGTGAGTTAGCAATAATCCTGGTGATGGCATTTTGGAACATTTGTAGGGGTTTCGTGGTGGAGGAGGGTAGTCCGAGGAGGAGGGCATTACAGTAGTCTAGCTTTGAAGAAAGAGTAGCTTGGATGACAGTGCAGAAGTCATGATAGTGGAGGAGGGGTCTAAGTTTCTTTATAACACTGAGCTTGAAAAAACCTTCTTTGAGGATGGAATTGATCTGTTTTTTTAGATTGAGTTGTTGGTCTAGAATTACTCCAAGGTCTCTAACACAGAATTGGGATGATATGGTGTTGAAAGCTGGGTCATTGGAGATCAGGGGTTTAGGGGGTTGGTGTTGAGAGAGAAGGAGCAGCTCCGTTTTGGAGGAGTTTAAGGCAAGGTGGATGTTAGTGAGGAAATCATTTATAGAGGCAAGGGTAGTGTTCCAAAATGCAAGGGCATCAGTGAGAGAGTTGTGAATGGGGATGAGGATTTGCACATCGTCTGCGTAGAGATAGAATTTGAGGCCAAGGTCTGTGAGAAACTGACAGAGGGGTGTGAGGTAAATATTGAATAAAGTGGAAGAGAGAGAAGAGCCTTGGGGGACACCTTGGGACAGGGGATAGAGCACGGATTTGGCATTTCCTATTTTAACGGCGAACTTTCTGTTGGATAAGTAGGATTTAAACCAAACTAGAATTTAGCTGGATTAAAAAGGGGTGTTTCAGGGGCATTCCAAGCAGGAGTTGCGTTCTTCAGTTAATCTAGCCAAATATCAGGTATATAGGTTAGCCGGATAACTTTAGACCTGCTTCAGAGCAGGCCTAAAGTTAACTGCCTCATGTGGCCAGATAGCTCTCTACTTACCCGAATAACTTCAGAGATATGTGGGTAAATTATGCATGTTAGGACAAAAAAAATCAAATGTAGTGGTCCTCTGGTCCAATACCTGCCCCCCACCACCACATGGATTTACCTCTCTCTCTCCACTCTGTGGTACCCAAAACCTGTCTTGAATGTTTAAACATTTGAAACTTAGAAAGTTCCTAACAAACATCGCTGTCAGCCTGGGCCTCTCCCTTCCCTCCCTCCCCACCAAAAAAAAAATTAAATTTCCAGCTTCCCTCCACACAGTCACACCCAGCCCCAACCCCTGGCTCTCACCCTCCCACCCACCCATACCTTCAAAAGTGGCCCTCTTCTGTGTGCCGGGATCACTGTTCTCAGCGATCCCGGCTGCTTCCTGCATAAGTTAGTCTATGTTTTACGTAATGCTTCCAGCGTTATGTAGGTATTAACACTGGAAGAGTACTGTTCAGTGTATTGCTTATTTTCTTCTAGCTGCTAATCCTGCAAAGTTTGACAAATGAAAGTTTGATTCTGTGGATAAAACATGTGTTCTTTTCTGAACTATTCAGATTGTATAGGTCTAGAGATAATTGGCTGTAGCACATCCAGCCCTGATAGATGTGGCGAGGAGGGGAAGGCAAGGTGTACAGTATGAGACAGGTTATAGAATCACACATATCGCTTACAGGCCTTGCCAGATGAATCCAATCAATTTATTTGACTTAGTGTCCAGAGAGTTAGATCAGAAGAGAGTGCTAGATATAGTGTACTTGGATTCAACAAGGCCTTTGACATGGTTCCATATAGCTGGTTTATAAACAAACTGAGTGCCCCAGATGTGGGTTATATTCTGGTTGAATGGGAAGCAATAAATATTAAAGGTAAATAAAGTTCACCCCAAGGAAAGTGAAGGGGAGGGTAACCAGCAATGTGCCAAGGGGATGAGTCATCAGTCCATTTCTTTTCAACATTTTCATTAGCAATATTGCGAAAGAGCTATCAGGAAAGTATGCCTGTTTGCAAATGACACCAAAATCTGCAGCAGGATACATCACCTGGAAGGTGTGGAAAACATGATAAGGAATCTAATGAAGCTGGCTGCTAAGATTTAATGCTAAAAAATGGAGGGTGATGCATTTGAGTTGCAACACAAGGAAGCTATACAGTATATTATATTAACTTATTATATTTATGCAGTTGATGTTCAAATTCTTCTCCCAATAAATACTAATATTACTAATAAACTAAATCTTTGGAACTCTTATTTTACTACAATTCATCATCTATTAATACAAATGTCCCTCACACTCAATCATAACAAAACTGAAATACTCTATATTCGTAACAAATCCTCACCTGAACTTGACCTCCATCTTAATAATTATTTATCTAACAAAACATGTTACTTAACGTAAGAAACCTTGGAATTAATTTAGACTGTGAAATCTGTTTTAAGCAGCACATTAACAACATTATAAAAGAAGATTTTTTCAAACTTCAAATTTTGAAAAGGATTAAACCCCTCCTTCACCATCATGATTTTCATATTGTTCTGCAAACTCTATTATTTACCAAAATAGACTATTGTAATGTAATACTCATTGGATTACCTGCTTCCACCATTACACCTCTCCAACTTTTACAAAATGTGGCTGTAAGATTACTCAGTAACATCAAAATATCAGATCACATTTCTCCGGTTCTTAAAGATCTTCACTGGTTACCAATATTTTATAGAATACAATACAAGACTTTATCTCTTATTCATAAAACTTTGTACAATAGCAAGACTAACTAGATGGATACAATACTTATTTTTCAATCCCCAAGAAGAACTTTACCCTCCACAAACACTGGTCTCCTTGAAATTCCCTCCCCAAAAAGATTCCGTCTCATCTCAACAAGACAACGTGCCTTCTCAATAGCCGGCCCACTACTATGGAATACCCTTCCAATTGATCTAAGACTTGAACCATCTTCACAATCTTTTAAAAAAGAACTAAAAACATGGCCTTTTCAAAAAGCATTTTCAACAAAAAATCGATTTATCTTCCTATCTCAATGTAAGTATTTCTCACTCTTTCTCTTTTTCCTCTATCTTTTGTAATAATTCATTTTTCCTCATGTTTATTCTTTTCACCATTAATTTCATTACAATGTAACATTTTGAACATTTTGTTATATATACACCGACGTGATGACTTTTGTTGAATATCGGTATATAAAAAACAAATAAAATAAATAAATATAGGGAGTAAAGTTCTATGCACAAAACAAGTGCATGATCTAGGGTTATGCAATCAGAAAATATGTATGTACATGTGTGTGGGGGGGGGGGGCTCTTCTGTTTGTTTAGGGTTTTTTTCATTTGTTTCATTCATTTGTTTTGTGTTTGTTTATTTTAGTGCACATCAAATCAATAATAGTGCACACTAAAAAACAAAAATGAATCAAATAAATGCACATCCCTAGCAGGTTCTGGGGTGATTATATCTGATGGCCTTAAGCAGGTCAAGCAGGTAGACAGGGTGCAATGAAAAGCAAGAATAATGCATGGATATATGGCAAGAAAAATAGCCAGCAGTAGAAAGGCAATAATCTAAAGAAATATTTCTTTACAGAAAAGATGGTGGATGATTGGCACAACCTTCTTGTGGAGGTGGTGGAAACGAGGTCTATATCAGAATTTCAAGAAAACATGGGACAAGCACATAGCATCTCTGCTTAAGAGAAAGAGACTGCAAAGTGAAAATGTTGGAGATGAAGGCTCCACACACTTTCAGGAGGAAAAGACCTGATGGTTCATTTGCATACTTCTCCCAGAAGCTCCGGCAGAAAACTCCAGAGGACACTGTGAACCATCCAGGCTTCTGTTCTAAAGCCCCAGGTCCATAGGCCCTGAATACTTTCAGCAGGAGAGGACTGGAAGGTGTGTGCCTTATTACTCCTTATTATAAATTTATAAACACTAGGTTGATATTTTATAGGTCTTTCTCATTTCCTTCAACAGATATCATAAGCTACAAACAACTGAGGAATGACCAGAAAACATCATACTGCCAAAGCTGTTACTGCTGTTACCACTTCTACTGTTGTACAAGCAGCTGCAACAGGATGGACTCTGCTGCAGCCTTGCAGGCTTCTTTCCTGGCCCGCACAGCTTTCTTCCAGCCACGGCATGATAGGCTCTGCCGCGGCCTTGAAAGGCCTCTCTCCTGGCCCCGCAAGTTTCTCTTCAGGCTGCTGCAGCAGCCCGTCTTCTCTTTGGCTAGGAAGTTTATTAAAAAAAAAAAAAAAAGTCACGTGATGGGAGCGACCAGCCCACCGGGGAAAGCCTGATCTCCTCATAGGGCAATCCACCCCTGCTGGTAACTGCCCACATGGGAGGAGGCGATACTGGACCTGGTGCTTACCAATGGTGACAGTAGCTGTCATGCTGTAGTTATGACCATCTGGGATGTAGTGATCACCAGATGGTGTGGTTTACCTAATCCCCACCTCGAGTTACTAGGTGGGCCTATCCTAGGGATACAAATACCTATCTACGGGACATGGGATGAGATTTCAAATTTTAAAGTTTGTCTTATATTTTTCTAGTGATTTTAAGCATTGCTGACAATCACTGACTGTATATTGGAAGAGAAATGCAATACTGAGATTTTTTCATGACTGTGGAGTGTTTAAGGTAAATTTATCTTTGTACCTGCTGAGAAGTAGATATATTGTTAAATATTATTTTCTTAAGCAGGAATGGATAAAACATTTTTGGGGTATGTTTGATATGTGGTTGAACTTTTGTCATCATTTTAGGAATCTACAACTTTTAAATTTTAATTAATAATTTTTATCAATATCTGAGATCTTAGTGAAGGATTAAAAAAGTTTTTATTTTTTAATAATGACTTTTTAATATTTATAAGATCTTAAAGATGTTGTTAGTTTGATTATTGTTTTTAGATATTGATGTTAATTCATGTTTGGTTTGTTTGTAGCCCCTGAGGCAGCGGTTTTTGAACCGCGAAACTCGGCCTGAGTCGGGCAATTTGTGAACACGTCTCTGTTTTAATAAACAATTGAAAAAGATCAAGGCATCTAAAAGTTGGAAGCACAGTGGCCAATTTCCTGTCCTCTGGTACAGCAGCCATTGATACTGACAAATTGCAAATCAGTGAAAGTGTTTGTTTTTTACCATTTTTCAAATAATACTAAAAAGGGGACACAACCAGCAGATTCAAAACAAATCATAGAAAGCATTTTTTCACTCAGCACACTATTAAGCTGTGATAATCAATTACCAAAGGATGTGTTTAAGTCAATTAACATTTTGATGTCAGAATTTTGATGTCAGAATAGTATATATGGCGGTGCCCAGGGTTTTGCTCTCTGCCTCCGTCTGCTGGTGGGGGTGCACAGCCCACTTCTCTGGACTGATCCTGAGTACTACAGGAACGAAAATTAGCAGGTAAGAACCAATTTTCATTTCACTCAACTTACAATTAAGCACTGGAATTTGTTGTCAGAGGATGTGGTTAGTGCAGTTAGTGTAGCTGGGTTCAAAAAAGGTTTGGATAAGTTCTTGCAGGAGAAGTCTATTAACTGCTATTAATCAAGTCTACTTAGGGAATAGCCACTGCTATTAATTGCATCAGTAGCATGGGATCTTCTTAGTGTTTGGATAATTGCCATATTCTTGTGGCCTGGTTTGGCCAATGTTGGAAACAGGATGCTGGGCTTGATGGACCCTTGGTCTGACCCAGCATGCAATTTCTTATAGGGGCCAATGCAAAAAACTTGCACTGAAAGCAGGTGCTGTGTATTCAGCACCCACTTTCATAACGTGCCCCCAGGCACCTCTCCTGGCGGTGCGATGCAATATTTAAATTAGGGCTCATGCTGTTGAGGAGGCACTCGGGGCGATTGTGCGCCCTAGCACCTCCTTGACAGCACAAGGAAGTCCGCTGAAGGTGGTTGTCCAATGGTTAAGAAAACGGACGCTGAATTTAACAGCGTCTCATAGAGGTGTGCATTCGTTTGCAATGTATTGGCAATCCGCAACGTATAGGGCCATATTCGTTGTATTCATTACATCACGAAATGTATCGAGATTCCCAAGAATGCAACAAATACAACGAAGTCCCCCCAAGACTTGCCAAAAGTCCCTGGTGGTCCAGCGGGGGTCCTGGAGCCATCTCCTGCACTTGGGCCATTGGCTGCCAGTACACAAGATGGTGCCGGCCGTCCATTGCTTCTACCATGTGACAGGGGCTGACCAATGGCACTGGTAGCCCCTGTGACATAGTAAGGTCAAAGGCTATCAGCGCCATTTTGAATACCGGCAGCCAACGGCGTGAGTGCAGTAGATGGCTCCGGACCCCTGCTGGATGACCAGGGACTTTTGGCAAGTCTTGGTGGGGTCAGGAGGGTGGAGGGTTGTAGTTAATTAAATTTTAGCCGGGAAATGAATAAGAATGAAACGCATGAACGGATCGGGGATCCCCCCTTTCCGAATGCAGCATATCTGCCCCCTGACGAATATGAATACCGAATGTAATGTATGCAGTCCCTCTGCACATCCCTATAGTCCCATTTTCCTAACCAGCACACATGCAGGGATTAAAAAAATGGACCCTGATAAATTCAGCATCCATTCTCCCAACCTGACTAACGGCACCCGAAGGAGTGTATAAAATCAATATTAAAGGGTCAGGCACTTAATATTAACTTATTCACTCCTTCACTTATTGCGGATTGGTCCCTTTGCTGTCACATGCCAGTGAAAGGACCAATCTCCTTTCAGAAGGCTGTCCTGAAAAGGGATTGGTCCTTTCACTGACATGCGACAGTGTAGGAACCAATTGCTGATTGGTCTCTTTACTGTCACATGTCAGTGAAAGGACCAATCACCTTTCAGAAAGCTGTCCTGAAAAGGATTGGTCCTTTCACTGACAAATGTCAGTGAAAAGGACCAATGGGCAATAAGTGAAGGAATGAATAAATTAATATTAAGTGCCCGACACTTTAATATTGATTTATATACTCCTTCTGATGCTGGTAGTCAGGTTCAGAGAATGGATGCTGAATTAACCAGCATTCATTTTCCAAACCCCTGCCACCGCTTTTTTTAAACTTTTTTTTTTTTCATTATTTTTTTAAAGAGTTGTTCCTCCCACTTAATATCCCAAGGATATTAAGTAGGAGGCAGTAGAAAAACAGTTTTTTCTGATTTTCTGTACTAGTTTTAGTAGCGCTCCGGGCAGGCGTTAATTACTGATCGCTAAAATGTGTGTCCTAGATGCACATTTTTTTTTTGCATAGGGACTGAATACCTAATAGCCTCATTCACATGCATTTGCATGTGATGAGCGCTATTAGTTTCACTCCGTGTTGGACATGCGTTGTAGAGGCACTCAGCGCACTGTATTGCATCAGCCCCATAGTGGGGTTTAAAAGAGGTTTAGAAAATAGGGATGCACACTCATTTTAAATGAATGGGTAAAATGAAATGAATGAGTCTATTCTTGTTCATTCATGTACCCCCAAAATGAATTAAGGGTGTCATTGAATTAAAACAAAAATTTCCATCTCATTCGTTTGTTTCCCATGCAAATTTATGGCCCATTCTAGTCTATGGCAGTGCTGAGCAAACAGGTGCAAGCAGGGGCTAACTGGTAATTATAGCAACCAACTTTAGCCTGTGTTACATCGCAACTTCCTGGGAACTGAGGGAGACAAGTTGCCAAGCAGACCAGATGGCGGGCAAATCATGGTGAAGCATCTTTTTAAGTAGCCCATACCTGCTGTCTGGATCAAGTAATGCAGATGTCTTCCCATCCATAGGTCTGAGCATGTGACAATAAACTCTATTTCTCTTCTTGTGTTTTCTAAAAAGGAGTTATGTGTTTAGAAATTTTCTTATACTGGAGGTAAAGCTTTTAACAAGAAGGCATTGGCACTGGCAAAAAGCTTTTTCTAATCATCCCTACTGCAGTCAGTAGGGATGATCACTGTTTCTGTCACTCACTGTGACAGAAACAGAAAGGCAGTGGCTCTGCTTTTTGTATTCACTGAGTGCAGGGTAGGAGTAGAGTGGAGAGTGAAACAAATTGTCAGCTATCTCCCAGTTTTTCCAATAAGTTTGTTGCCAAAGTGCGAATATGCCAAATAAATCAAGTACAGATATACCATCACAATGAAGAATGAGAACTATTCATTATGATTAAATATGGATTACACAATTCCCCTGATACAGAATTTGACTTTGAGACACAGACCCATCTCAGGGTATTCTAACAGTGAGATGCTAGAAGTTCCACAGATAAGTTTTTGTTTTATTCGTATATAAAATCAAAACATTTTGACCGATGATTATATGTGTTATGACAATTGGCTGCGGGCCGCCGCAACCAACCCAACTCACATCATGTCATGCCCTGCTCTCCACTCCGGGTGAACTCGCGGCTGTGGCTAGCCGCTATCGCCGCGTACCTCCTGGCTTCCAAGATTCCATGTGGCATCTGGGACGCCGCCAACCTACATGCCAACTCCGGGCCTTCCTAGGTGCACGCGCGCACCACCGGGCCTCCCTTTAAAGGCCCAATGGCGGGAACCTCAGGGGCATCCTCAACTGATGACATCACAAGCTTGAGATATTTAAGCACCTCCTTTGGCCTACGCTAACTGACTTGGCAACGAGTTCCCTGAGCTCCGTTGCTGCTTATTCCTTTTCTCCGGAACTGCCGTTCCTGCCTTGGATCCCTGCTCTACCTCTTGGACTCTGGCTTTGGGTACCCACTCCTTGGGGGCCTGTTCTGCGCTTCGTATTCGGGACTTTGTCTTGTGCTGCCCCACTCCTCGGGGTGTCCTCAGCATTGCTACACTAGAGTTCCTGTCTTCACGCTTCCCCAGTTCTCAGAGCAGTCTCAGCATTTCCAAATCGGAGTTCCTGTCTCTATGCTCCCCCACTCCTCGGGGCAGCCTCAGTGTTACCACATCAGAGATCCGGTCTCCATGCTTCCCCACTCCTCGGGGTAGCCTCAGCATTACCACACCAGACATTCAGTCTCTGCACTTCCCCACTCCTAGGGGTAGCTTCAGCCTTACTACACCAGAGAGCCAGTCTCCATGCTTCCCCGCTCCTCGGGCCTGCTCAGTGCAGGTGTCTGCGATCAAGTGGCTGTGATGCAGATAGCCCGGCTATGCCTCCTTTATCCTGGGCCACAGCCGTGGTCCAGTTGCCTGTGTCTCCATTCCACCTCTCCTCCCGATGGTGGGGCCCTGTGGGTTCAGCCTCTCAAGGAGAGTCAATTCCCACCTCGGGCCAAGGGTCCACAAAACCTACAAAACCTAACAGTAAGGCAATTAAAAGCTTATCGGCTGGTCATTTTTTTTTAACAATATAAAAACATACGATATGCCATACTGAGGCAGACTAAGAGTCCATCAAGCCCAGTATCCTGTGTCCAACAGTGGACAATCCAAGTCACAAACACCTGGCAAGTACCCAAACATTAAATAGATCCCATGCTGCTAATGCCGGCAACATGTCTTGAGATTGTTTTCCATTGATTTTTACCATGAAAGAAATGTAACAAAAATGTTTACATTAATAGAATTAGGAAAGGGGGTGGGAAAGCCTGACCTAGATCCCAGAACAGTTTTGTTAAATTTACGAGGGGATTAAGAGGTGGGGGTTGCATGACCGAACAGGGCCACAAATGAAATTTGGGGGGGAGAGAATTGGGCCACAGTCACCTTTACTTCTTTTTTATGCTTTTTATTGCTGCACTACTTAACTGGACATCTTTTGAAGATATCCAGTAAAGTAGCAAGTTAGTCAAAAAAGCCCAGATAATTTTAGATCTGCTCTGATGTAGGTCTACATTTATCCAACTAAGGTCCAGATTCACTAAAGCTTTTTTCCAATTATTGGAAAATAGCTTAGTGAATCAGGCCCTAACTTACAGACATTCATCAAAATGCATAAGGCCATTATCGTGGGCGTTAGGGCCCTAACTTATTTATTTATTTATTTATTTATTTCGGATTTTTATAGACCGGCATTCGAGACCGCAGTCACATCATGCTGGTTCACATAAAACAGGGGTGCATAGTAAAACAGTTAATGGTGCGGAAAAAGGCAGTTACATTTAACAGGGTGACTAGAACTTGGCGAAGAAGGAAGAGAAAGGACAGGTTATTAATTCAAAAATCATCAGCCTTGCACACGCCAAAATGCATGTGTTATTTATCGCGTTGCGAATGCAAATTTTGAAAATGTATTCAAAGGGGAGGAGACTGGGCAGAGTCTATGAAAATGAGGGGCATTAGCACAGTGTGCAATAGTATAACACACATTATCGCATGTTTTTAATGCTGGAAATAACTATCCCTTTTTCCTAGTGTTAAGCTATGTGATATACTTCAGATGAAATTTGTGATAAATATTGTGAATTTTGTTTCAGGCAGGGAGAGGGGAGAGGGGAGTGGAGTGGAGTAGAGAAAGAAAGAGAGAGGGAGAGAGCCTCTGGGGTGGCACACATAGTAGTCAACTATTTATACCACTATAGGAGTGCAAGCTAGTAACTTGAGGTGAGATTTTGGTGGTGGTCTAGGATTTGGGGGCCAGTTTTTCATGCACAGTGAGATGTACGAACAGCACAGTACACATCAGTGAAGATTTGACGTGATTTTGAGTGAGGAAAGTCATACAAAGATGAGATTTTGACAATGTTCTCTTGCCCTAACTTGATAATATCCGGGTAGAGAGTGCATCAAGGGTGAGAAAAAATTGGAGATATCTCATCTTTGAGTACCTTTCCTCACTCAAAATCACATCAAATCTTCACTGATGTGTATTGTGCTGTTCATACATCTCACTGTATATGTAAAACTGTCCCCTAAACCCTAGACCACCAGCAATACCTCACCTCAATTAACTAAATGACCCTCCTATAATGATAAAAATAGTTGACTTATATGAGAGCCTTATAAAGAGTCTTTCTCTCTCTCTCTCTCATCACAGGCATGATAAATTTATCATGTATAGCATTTTGATGAATCTAGGCCTTAGCTGGATAGAAGTGAAATTCAGCCTAGTTAGTCAGATAACTTAACTGCTCCCCTAATGCCCCAGGAATGCCTCTTTTTTTATCCAGCTAGACTTTAGCCATATAATGACTTATCCAGCTGAAATCTAACCAGATAAGTAGCTCAATGTTCTAAAACTTGCCTTTTAGCTTGATAATTCATTAGTCGTTCATCTAAAATGGCTTTGAATATTGACCTCTAATAACCTAAACTTGTCTTCCAGAACCTCTCTGCTGTTCTTCCCTATGTTGTTGTTACCAACATGTACTACAATGGCATACTCCTTTCCAGCACTTTCTCTAATTATGTGTTATGATGATAGATCGGTTACCCTCATACCAGGTAGACAAGTAACAATACGATCATCACAACCAGCCACCCAACCATCTTTGTTTCTGATAATAGGATCGACAATGACCACCACGGTCTTAGTCTTACCCGCCTGAGCCTCTCCCACAGTAGGATAATGCATCATTTGCACAATTGGACCTTTCTACAGAATCACTTCCTACTGTGCAAGGCTGATGATCTCCTATCCTGTGACCTTGCTTCTCTGTGGCTGCACTAGATCTGCCAGTGTGGAGGTGAGATTATTCTACAATGCTCCTATAGGTCTCATCGATATTCCTCTCTATCAGACAGCAGGTATGTAATTTACAATCCCAAAACAAGTTCCAATGTTCAATGCTGCACAGCCCTCAAAATCAGGTAGTTAGTCTTGAATAGTCATTGTACATTTTGGAAAGTGAGGAGGGATCCATTTTTTCTGCAGCTGGGAGCTTGGACCAAGTTCCCAGGAGGAAAGCGTATTTGATAAGTGTCAGCCAAGCAAGGAATGTACCACCACATATTTACTTATATGCCTCTTCTTGTTTTAGCAAGTGCTAATAATGTCCAGAGCACATACACAGCTCCAGATCCCACCAAGACCATGCAAGTAGAGAAGGCTGAATACAGTGGTCCTGGGGTATCAGAACAATAGGTTGAGCACTTGGTTCCTGAAACTGTACTTCAGACCTCCATATTCAATATAGCAACCCTGAAGGCTGCAGATAGCTTCAAGCTAGAATCAGAAGCAGAGATCCTGTTATCAGAAACACCCCCCAGTAATCCCCTACATTAAACTGCATTGGCACAGTGGTGGATTCATCCTGCACCTGCACAGACATGACAAAAGGAGAAAAAAGTAGAGGAAGCTTATTTCAAGTTCTTTTTACTTTTCATTTTGTGCTCAAACAACTTAATTGCTTTTACCTTCTACATATTTAAAAGTTCAATGCAGTCCTAGTAATGGGCAAATCAATTGTCAAGCACCAAAAATAAGTGAGATGTCAAGTATGGGAAAGAGATAACATGTTCTGATCTGCAACTTCTGTTGCCGTAGGCACTCAGCTGGAAGCTGAAGAATTAGAAACCTTACTCAATCTGTGCTCAATACAACATGCCTCTTTGAAGTAAACCTCTTTTAAAAAAAACATGGTGACATTGATCATTCATTCCAGTATTGCTCTCACATTTTATGACGTTACTAAAATTCCTTGATGAAATTTTAAGTTATTATTTATTTAAGGTTGCGTTAATCTTTTTATTCTGCATCTTTATGGTGAAAGGTCAGGAGGAGTCATGAGCATGTGGAATTAATTTATGCAGACATAATTGCATCCATAGGAATCAGCAATGGAATTTTCATTGGTTTTTCTTCCAGAAGGAATTTACATCCTTGAGCTCAAGAAGCTTTGTTTTAAAATTGTGCAAGCAAATTCTCTTGCAAGATATTTGCACTTATATTTACCCAAATTTGTAAGAAACATAAATCTGTTTTTTAATATTCTAAGAGACAAATGGCTGGCTAAGACCATAACTCCAAAGAGTGAATCTCAAAATCAAAGTTTGGGAACGCTCCAGAATTCTAGTTTGCTTCCCAGTTGGTTAAGCCTTGCGGCAATTCTATGTCCACAGCAGCAGAGTGTCAGAATGTGTTGTATGCTGGTCAAAATGATGCTACCAGGAGCAAAAGGCACCATCCTTTATATCTATTTATTTAAGGGGGTGGGAAGGGTCTTAGGAGACAATATTCAAAACTGGGCACATTTATGGAAAGTTCACAGGTACCTTTGCATGCAGGCTTTGTACAAGTTTCAAAGGGAAAGTACAAGCATACATAACTCTGGCTAAAAGTACCTGCAGACATATGGAACTTTCAATGAATAATCCCAGATTTCTTTAAAAAAATATTTTGATGTGGCTACTATTTCACCAGAAGGGCTACATAAGGGAACTCTAGACATTTAAAAGTAAAAATAGAACCCAAGATGCTTTTATAATTTAAAAAATAAAATCACATAAAAATAAATATTCTTAGTGATTGATCAAGTTGAAGCAAGTCTGAGGGGAGGCAATCAAGACTTAGGCCTTAGATGGAATGAACAAAATTTGATTTTTTTTTTAAATCTACAATCAGTTGACTCTGAATGCATTTATTGAGTGGCACCATTTTTTTGTAACTGAACGTATTGGACGTCTTATTTTATTTTTCTTCATTAGGACAAATAAACTTTTAAACAGGCATGTAGTTGCAAATGTGCACGCATTCGTCGGCCCGTGCCCAGGGACATGGCTATTTTATAACATACGCACGTATGTCATGCAAGTTATAAAATAGCTTGAAAATGCGCACATTTACGTGTAATTTTAAATAGATGTGCAACTATGAGCACAAATGTTGCTTCTACCGTGTAAGTGGGGGAGTTCACCAATGTCGTTTACCAGTTTTACCAGCTCATTTCCAGTTCACCCAAGTAAGGATTAGGACTTCCAATCCCCCCCCCCCCCCCCCCCCAGTTTACTAGCCTCCCTTCTCCCCTGACCTTTAAAACACCACTGATGTGTGTAGTTTTTTTTTGTTTTGTGACTTATATGCCATTCATAGCAGAAGTAAAGTTACGCAGCAAGGGACCCTGGTGCATGCCTGTGCATTTAAGTATTTATGTGCAAATTTTAAGGTGAAATCCAGGAACACCCATGCCCCGCCCAGACTATGCCTACACCCCCACCCCTTTTTGGGAACTTTCATTTGGGTACATAGCAGAAGATACTCGCTTACATGGGTGGCTTTTAAAATCCACTCAGTGTGCACCGGCCCGACTTTTGCACATATTTCCCAGTTTTGACATGCCCCAGGCTGTTAAAATTCATTTTTATATGTTTAAAATTTCTCAGATTGTTCACAGTGTATGAAAGATCTGTTGCTCTGTGATTTTTGTATACATTAAGTGGAAGTGAACTCGAGGGGAGAAGATCAATTAAAATATCTGACATAGAGAATAGACATGAATTGCATCATTTACCATTAAGTGAACTATAAGATTAAAATATAATTTCATTAACATTGCTTGATGAATGAAATCTCTGGAGGCCTTTTTAATTGGCCATGATGTATAAAGATCTCGGATATGACTTTTTGATTAAAGCTATTAGATCATGTGATTTTTGTTATGATTCCTGCCCGCGGAGTTTTCCCCGTGAGCAGGCCTCTTACTTCTCGCTGTTCCCCATTGCGGCTGGACGCTGGTGACGTTGGGCCTTCATCGCGGCAGGAGATATGGACCCTGCTTGCTTCTTAAGCGGCCTGGAGGCTGCCTCTGCCGTCATTCTTCATTGGAGCTCCATATCTCGTCTTGCGTCCTGAGTCTTCGTGGTTTCCTGATATTCCATGTCTTCAAGTTCCGAGGTTCCTTGTCCAGGCTTCCTGATGTTTCACTTCCTGATGTTCCAGGCTTCCTGATGTTCCACTTCCTGATGTTCCGAGGTACCGCTCCTCCTTCACTCGTTCCGAGTCCTCCTGACCCTCCAGATCCTTTGGTTCTCCAGATGACACCTTGTTGGGGTAAATCCGTTAGGGGTGTGCATTTGTTTTGAACTTAAATGGAAAACGCAACTTATTATTTTTTTTTATCTTAAAAAAATGATGAGGCGTAAACGATCGGATTTCCAACGTATTCAACATAGCTATGTTGAATACGTTGAAAATCGCGATTGTTGATCTAAATAAAAATTTAAACCCCTCGCCCTCCTTAATCCCCCCCCCCCAAGACTTACCAAAACTCCCCAAGCTGGCCAAAAGTTCCGTGAGGGTCCGGGAGCGGATGCGTGGGGAATCACGTGACGTCCGCGTCACGTGGTCCATCGCGGTTTTGCTCCCGGACCCCTCGTTGGACCCAAACGGCACTTTTGGCCAGCTTGGGGGGGCCTCCTGACCCCCCCAAGCTGGCCAAAAGTGCCTTTTGGGCCCAACGAGGGGTCCGGGAGCGAACCCGAGGGGAATCACGTGACGCCGCGTCACTCCGACGTCACGCCGATGTCACGTGATTCCCCTCGGGTTCGCTCCGGGACCCCTCGTTGGGCCCAAAAGGCACTTTTGGCCAGCTTGGGGGGGTCAGGAGGCCCCCCAAGCTGGCCAAAAGTTCCTTTTGGGCCCAACGAGGGGTCCGGGAGCGAACCCGAGGGGAATCACGTGACGCCGCGTCACTCCGACGTGACGCCGACGTCACGTGCTCCTTGCAAAGGAGTTCAGGAATGGCGTCCTGACCCCGCTGGACCACCAGGGAGTTTTGGTAAGTCTTGGGGGGGGGGGCGGGATTAAGGCGGGTGAGGGGTTTAAATTTTTATTTGCACATATGGACATAGACTCAACTTATGGAATTCTCCATATGTCCATATTGACCGCAAATGAAATGGGACCCCCTTTCGACTTATGGACTTATGAACTTAAACTTTTGGTCTGCACATCCCTAAAATCCGTCTCATCGGTTCCTGTTCTCGTCATTGGAGTTTCGTCTCAGCTGGATTCCCTTCCTGCGCTTGTCCCGCTCTCCGCGTGGTCTGTGACCAGCCTTTTGCAGGTTGTGTAGGGCACGCAGTGGGACAGGGTGGTCCGTGACTAGCCCATTGGGTCCACCCATGTCGGTGGGCTGTGTAGGGCACCCTGAGAGACAGTGCCAATGTCCGAATCTTCCAAGCTTCTCATCTCATCCAGAGTCTTCCAAGTTCCTTGCCTCGTCCAGAGTCTTCCAAGCTCCTTGTCCACATCCAGAGTCTTCTCATCCACGTCGTGAGTCTTCTGTGTCACAAGGCCTCCGTCTGCCCTCATCCTCAGTCCAGCCTGCTGCTTCTTGCCGATACCCAGAGGCAGGTTCGAAAGGGCTGGGAACAGTCGGAGGACTGTTCACTAACTAACATAGTGTTGTTGGCTTCCAGAAGCATGCAGGTCCGGCAGAGGGTTAGACTTTGTCTCTATCCATGCTTGGACACGTCTCACCAACCCTCAATGCTGCCTTGGATTCTTCTGGGATCATGCTGAGGGCCAAGGGCACACAATCCCCTCAAATGGGATCGCCCTCCTAGCGTTCCCAAACATAACAATTTTAAACCAATGTGATTTTTTGGCCCTTTTTTTGGATTGGTTATACATTGCCATTCATTGAGTATAAATGCTTTTCCATTATGTGTATGTGATTCTTTAGTAAGCCATTTTGTAGGCTGTTTGCCACAGAAAATGCTGGCTATAAATACCAGTCATGCAGTAAGAATATATTTTTTGTTGTGTGATTTGATTTTTCAAATTATAATAGCGTCTCATGTGTCATATTTTTATTTTTAGAAGGTCTCAAGTTTGCCGATGAAGCCCTTTGGGTGAAATGTTGGCCACATCAGGACTTTTCATGAAGAAAATTTGGTATTTTTCTTTTAAAGCCGTGAATGCTACAATGGGAAATGTTACTAGTGTAAATGGTATCATTTTCACTATGGTGTTTGTCGAAACTTGTGAAACTTTTGTAAGAAAGTGAGGAAAATCTGTGGCTGCAAAACACAAATGAATTCCACTTTTTTTTTTTTTTTTGCTTTTACTGGATTAGGCACATTTCCTCAATACAGTGAGTCTGCTAATCTGTTCTTTAGCACAGAACAGGAATTTGCCATTGTACCTGGGCAATCCTCATTTATAAGAAACTATTGAGTTATGCAGCACCTCTCCAGTGTTATTTTAAAATTAAACAAACTCAGGAGGCCGTGCCGGGTCGCGGCGAGTGTTGGGCCTACTGGGCTGCGTTGCGGCAGCGTCTCCACGAGAAAGATGCCGCCGAGGTCCGATCTTAGCTCCACCCCTCTGGGAGCACGCGCGTGCACGAGAAGGGAGCTGCTAATGGTTCAGCACCTGCAGGCAGAGGACAGCCCCCTGGATGACGTCAGACACCTGCAAGATACTTAAGCCGGCATCTGCCTGCTCAGAATTGCTTAGCAACAAAGTTTCTTTTCAGAGAGTGTAGTTGCCATCCTGCAGTTCCAGCTCCTGTGATTCCTGCTTCCGTGACTCCTGATCCGGTGACTCCAGTTCCTGACTCTTCAGCTTCCGTGACTCCTGCCTTGCTGATCCTGATCTAGTCCACGGTATGTGTTTCAAATTCCCTAGCTTGATTCTCTGGCTCTTGACCTCAGCTTCTCATCCGTTTCTCCTGTCTGCCACTTGCTTCAACTTCTGGATTGTCTTCTCATCGCTTCGCACCACCGTCGCCTAAGTCCCAGCGGTCCAGGTCCTCACTGGCTCCTCCTGGAGGGATCTTGGACTTCCAGGGTGAAGACTTCCTCTTCATTACCATCGCCTAAGTCCCAGTGGTCCAGGTCCTCATGGGCTCCTCCTGGGGGGATCTTGAAGACTCCCTCTTCACTACTCTCGCCTAAATCCCAGTGGTCCGGGTGCTCATGGGCTCCTCCCAGGTGTACCACGGACTTCCAGGGTGAAGCTTCTACATGGTACTCAGTCAGCTAGCTGCCAACCCGGTCTTGTCTTCAGCGGAGTTCAACTTCTCTTCCAATTCTCCTCCACAAGGCCGGCCCAAGGGTCCACATTCCTGGTCACAACCGTAACAGTTTCCTAAGCCATGGACTCGGCGGACCTTTCTGGTCTTCAGGCCATTCTTGTAATGGCTTAATGGCTGCAACAGCAACAGCACTGCCTGGATGTACTAGCCGCCACCATGGAACATTTGGCAAACCGCCTGTATGCCATGCCTGCCGACCCTCCTCTGGTACAACCTCCTGCTCCGGTAGTGAATGTCAGCACTCCAACTCAGCTACCTGCTCCCTCTCGTTATTCTGGGGATGCGAGAGGGTGTCGGGGTTTTTTGAACCAATGTTATATTAGGTTCTCTCTTCTACCCAGCCAGTTTCCTACAGATGCCGTAAAAGTGGCCTATATCCTGTCGCTTCTGGATGGGAAGGTGCTGAATTGGGCGTCTTCCATATGGGAACATAATGATCCTCTTCTAAATAATCTGCAGCAGTTTATAGTCAGCTTCAAGCAGGCCTTTGACGAACCGGCAAGCTTGTCCACCGCAACTTTGGAGTTATTGCAGTTACGTCAAGGTTCCTGTTCTTTGGCAGATTATGCAATTGAGTTTCGCACCCTCGCTCTGAAGGTAGGTTGGCGGGATGATTGTCTGCGAGGAGTTTTCTTAGAGGGGCTGTCAGCATGCATCAAAGATGAGCTGGCCACCAGGGACATCCCTGATGACTTCAATGCAGTAATAGACTTGGCTGGAAGAATTGACCGTCGTCTTCAGCAGAGGGCAAAGGAGGTTCGCCCACCTCGTCGGACTGTATCATTGGCACCCATGTTCAACTGACCATTGACTTCTTCTGGTGCTCAAGGAACCGCCTCTTCAGAGACAACAGTGGAGGAACCCATGCAGTTAGGGCGAACACCGCTGACGGCGGAGGAGAGGAGATGCCGTCGAGCATTGGGCTTGTGCTTGTACTGTGGCAGCAAGGGCCACTTTCTAGCCCAATGTAAGGATCAGCCGGAAAACGCCAGAGCCTAGGCTGTACGGAGGAGATACTCCTAGGCTGCATAAACTCTGCTCCTCAATTTACCATTACTGTTATGTTGAAATATCCTGGAGGGACTTTCGAGACTCTTGCTTTCATTGACTCAGGGGCTGGGGGGAATTTCATTTTGTCTGATCTGGTGCAACAGATTCAGATACCCATTCTTCCACGTAACCTCCCACTGCGGATCACGTCTATCCGAGGAACCGTGCTCCCAGGAAGTATCTCTGCTCGCACAGCTCCTCTCACGCTTCAAACTGGAGTTCTACATTTGGAGGAGATCTCCTTTTTTGATTCTGGAGAAGGCAGTCCATCCAGTAGTGTTGGGATTACCATGGTTACAGCAGCATTCTCCTGTCATCCATGGGGACACTTTACAAATTGCACAATGGAGTCCCTTTTGTTTCAACCACTGTCTCCAGATTCCATGCGCCCCAAGCATGCCTTTATTTTATACCTCTGTATTGCTCCCTGCGCCTTAAGCAGATTTTGCAGAAGTATTTTCCAAGAAGAAGGCAGAGATATTACCACAGCATCGCCCTTTTGATTGTGCCATAGAACTTCTACTGGGAACCACATCGCCTCGAGGAAGGGTTTACCCTTTATCCTTGCCTGAAATACAAGCAATGTCACAATATATCTCTGAGAATCTAGCTAAAGGGTTCATCAAACCCTCTAAATCGCCTGCTGGAGTGGTTATTTCTTTGTAGGGAAAAAGGATGGCTCCCTAAGACCATGTATCGATTATAGAGGCTTGAACGCCATCACTAAGAGGGATCATCCTCTTCTGCTAATTCCTGAACTGTTGGATAGACTACAAGGTGCCAAAATTTGTACTAAGCTTGACTTATGTGGCGCTTATAATCTAGTCTGCATCAGACACAGAGATGAATGGAAGACTGCCTTCAATACTAGGGATGGGCATTATGAGTATTTAGTAATGCCGTTTGGACTATGCAATGCCCCAGCAGTCTTCCAGCATCTGATGAACAATGTGCTTCGCGAAATGTTACAAACTTCTGTCATAGTCTATTTGAATGATGTACTAATTTACTCTCGAGATCTAGAATCACATCAGAAGCACTTGAGACAGGTGCTACAAATTCTTCAGGACAATCATCTGTATGCAAAACTTGAGAAATGTCTGTTTGAGCAGCAGTCCCTACCATTTCTTGGATACATTGTCTCTGCAACTGGGTTCCAAATGGACCCCGAAAAGGTGTCTGCTATAAAGGACTGGCCGCGCCCTAGAGGAATAAAGGCTTTACAACGTTTCCTCGGATTCGCGAACTTTTACAGACAATTTATTCCTCACTATTCCCTTAAGGTTGCTCCTCTTACCGCACTTACCAAGAAGGGAGCTGATGCCATGGAATGGCCGCAACCGGCTTGTCAGGCCTTTGAGGATCTTAAAGAAGCCTTCTTACAAGATACTTGTCTTCACCATCCCGATCCACTACATCCTTTTATAGTGGAGGAGGACACTTCCAATATAGCGGTAGGTGCTGTCCTTAGTCAAATATCCAGTACTGGGAAATTGTGGCCTTGTTCATACTTCTCCAAGAAGTTCTCCACGGCAGAATGTAATTATAGTATTGGAGACAAAGAACTTTTGGTGATCAAATTGGCATTCGAAGAATGGAGACAATGGCTCGAAGGTGCCATTCACCCTATCACAGTGTACACTGACCACAAAAATTTAGAGTTCTTGTCAAGCACAATGCCTAAACCCTAGGCAAGCTCGTTGGTCTCTGTTTTTCAATTGCTTTGATTTCACATTACGTTACCAACCTGCAGCTAAGAACATCCAGGCAGATGCTTTGTTTCACACTTCTGAACTAGAGGAGGAGGGGGAACCTCCTCAATACATTATTGATCCAGCAAAGAGGGTAAGCTCCCTTGGGAAGACAGTGGTTCCTAGACAAAATCATCGGGAGATTCTTAGTTGGGCCCACGACTCCCTCATTAGTGGTCATGCTGGCCGCGAAAGAACTCTGGATCTTCTGAACCGATAATATTGGTGGCCTAGCATAAGACAGGATGTTCACACTTACATTAGGTTGTCTCCCACTTGTGCTAAACAGAAACCTCAAACAGGACAACCTTGGGGTCTTTTGCAACCCTTGCCCATTCCAGTCGAGCCCTGGACCCACATTGCCACAGATTTTGTGGTGGATTTGCCTGTTTCTGAGGGAAATACAGTCATCTGGGTAACAGTGGACCATTTCTCCAAAATGGCCCACTTTGTGCCTCTTCCCAAATTACCTTCAGCACCAGAGTTAGCTCAATTATTCACTCAGCACATCTTTCGAGTCCATGGTTTACCACAAAGCATCATATCAGACTAGGGACCTCAGTATACCGCCCGATACTGGAGGGCGTTATGTAAGAAATTTGGAGTCCAGCTCAACTTGTCTACGGCCTTTCATCCTCAAAGCAATGGGCAGACCGAATGGATGAATCGTTCTTTGAACTCATTTCTATGCATCTTTTCTATGGAGAAACAAGACAACTGGGTTTCACTACTCCCTTGGGCCGAGTTTTCCTATAATAATCACACGCACACAGTTACTGGAAGATCGCCCTTTCAAGTAGTGTATGGGCGGCAACTCAGACCTTCCATGCCTCTTCCATTATCTGTTCCTTTGCCAGCTGCTCATCTGTCCACGCTACAGTTGCACAACCTCTGGAACTTGGTTCAACGGAGGCTATCTCGATCTGCAGAACTAGCCAAAAAATGTGCAGATCGACACTGATGACCAGCACCAATGTTTCTTCCTGGTGATAGGGTTTGGTTGAGTATGAAGAACCTTATCTTAGGGTTCCATCTAAAAAATTAGCTCCCAAGTTCTGTGGTCCTTTTCGAGTGGCGGAGAGAATAGGGCTAGTATCTTATAGGCTACGCCTTCCTACTAGTCTACGTATACATAATGTGTTTCATGTTTCTTTGTTAAAACCACTAATCCTTTCCAGGTATCATTGTCGACCTCTAGAACCTGCGGAAGCTCCGGTCCAAGATGATGTGACATACCAGGTCCGTGAGGTTCTTGATGTTCGTTTTTTCCATCGATGATGGGAATATCTCTTGGCATGGGAGGGTTGCGGTCCTGAAGACAATACCTGGGAACTGGCTCGAAACATCTTAGACAAAACCCTTTTGCAACAATTCCACTTGGATCATCCTGACAAACCGGGTCCCTTGAAGAGGGGGCATAAAGAAGGGGGTACTATTGCGGTCCCGGTCACTAGGCTAGAGACTGGGTCCTTACCTTTGTCCTTCCCCGGGAGGCCGTGCCGGGTCACGGCGAGTGTCGGGCCTGCCAGGCCGTGTTGCGGCGGCGTCTCCACGAGGGAGACGCCGCCGAGGTCTGATCTTAGCTCCACCCCTCTGGGAGCATGCGCACATGCGAGAAGGGAGCTGCTAACGGTTCAGCACCTGCAGGCAGAGGACAGCCCCTGGATGACGTCAGACACCGGCAAAATACTTTAGCCGGCGTCTGCCTGCTCAGAATTGCTTAGCAACGAAGTTTCTTTTCAGAGAGTGTAGTTACCATCCTGCAGTTCCAGCTCCTGTGATTCCTGCTTCTGTGACTCCTGCTCCGGTGACTCCAGTTCCTGACTCTTCAGCTTCTGTGACTCCTGCCTTGCTGATCCTGATCTAGTCCACGGTATGTGTTTCAAATTCCCTAGCTTGATTCTCTGGCTCTTGACCTCAGCTTCTCATCCGGTTCTCCTGTCTGCCACTTGCTTCAACTTCTGGATCATCTTCTCATCACTTCGCACCACCGTCGCCTAAGTCCCAGCGGTCCAGGTCCTCACAGGCTCCTCCTGGAGGGATCTTGGACTTCCAGGGTGAAGACTCCCTCTTCACTACTCTCGCCTAAGTCCCAGTGGTCCGGGTGCTCATGGGCTCCTCCCGGGTGTACCTTGGACTTCCAGGTTGAAGCTTCTACACGGTACTCGGTCAGCTAGCTGCCAACCCGGTCTTCTCTTCAGCGGAGTCCAACTTCTCTTCCAACTCTTCTCTGCAAGGCTGGCCCAAGGGTCCACATTCCTGGTCACAACAGTAACAGAGCACACATTGGTTTATTTGAACTTGATTTTTTGCACATCCCTAAATTTGTCAGAATCAAGACTTTATGTATGTGCTAAATGGATAAAGCAGGGCTTTCACAAACTGAAGAAGACAAGGATTAAAACTACCCTGCCGTAGAGTATTGTAAAAATGTAACAAGATATTAAAAGCCAGAAATGAGGTATTTTGTAGCCCATCATCATTAAACCACAAATTGTGAGATGCCTTGACCCTCGGCAACTCGTGCTTATGAAAAGAGGAAAAAGTTTATACTTAAAATATTCATTCAGCTTGCAGACAGTTAGGCAGTAAACTAGTCCTGGGGGTTTCAACTGCTGGATTTGAGCTCTTGAAAGAATTGCTCATTGAATAATAAAATCCCATTAATTATTTAATGCTTTTACATGTAATACACAGGAAATACAATTCCCACCTTGCCTAGTATGTTTAACTCCTCTGCTTTATTACAACTTCAGAGAAAAAGATCTTTGCAGCCTAGTTGTCATATCGTAGCTTGGAGTATTATTCACAATAGTCTCTGTGGAAGAGTTGCTGACATATTTTTCTCACACGTCTCTGAGGTCACAGGTTTTAATCCCAGTGGGGGCCAGGTGTAGGTTTTCTTCACCATCTGTGAATCCTAGATGATTTTTTTTTTTTTTTTTGCTGCCTTTTAAAAATGCATATAATTAAAATTTCAACAGCCAAAGGCTACTCCGTTTTTTGTTTGTTTGTTTTGGCAGTCATTTTCTCTCTAGGTTAACATATTGTGAATTATCCTGTTTTGGAAATGCAAGCAATTGTTTCTGTTTGGAATATCTTCTCTATGTCTTGCTTTTTCTTGATGTCAGACACTAAACAGAAAGGTATTGCTTTCATCAGTGGCTGGTGCAAGCTCTGGTGGGGCGGGGGAGGGGAGGGCTGTTCCAGGCTGTCTTGCTCAGTTCAAATCAATAGCTTCTTTGTGGTTTGAGTTTTTGTTGCAGATCAGGACTGAGACCTTTGAAAAGCCAACTGGAGAGTGTTTTATATTTACACAGGAATGATGTGTTTCTGGGAGTGTTTAAAAAAAAAAAAAAAAGCCTTATGTTACACATGTGGCTCACAGATTTGCAACAAAATTAAATTCCTGTTTCCGAAAATTCCCCACACCCCTCTGTTTCTAGGGATTGTGCTGCAAAGCAAATACACAAGGCTTCTTATAGGCCATTTTCTGTATTTTGAATAGATCACATATTATTATTTATTGGTTTTAAACAGGGAGCTTTTTGAGTGCTAGACTAATTCAAGAGCTTTTGTGTGTCTCACAAGGAGCACTAGAGCAAGAGGATTAGGGAAATACTCTTTGGAAATCAGAATCCAAGTTATTGCTAGGTGGTGGACTAACAATACAGATCTAATTGACCATAGTGTTGTTAATTACTCATAATCTCTACATTCTGTGTAAATCTGGTGGGACATTTCTAATCAAATTAAAACTAATTCAAAGTCATCTCAGATTACAGACTGTTTTGTTTCTGTTTAAAGCTTGTGAGTCAAGGGATATGCATGTTACAGCCAGGTGCATGTGTAAAAAGGTTTAATATAATGGACTTAAACAGTGCTGGGATCCTGAGTATAATAGCCATATAACAGAAAAGATCTGACAACATGCAGACTCATTTCAGCTTTCCATTATTAAATGAAGTAGACATGTACCATATAGACATTACAAAGTCCAAAACTCCAGGCAGTTCCACCAGTGAGGTTATTGTTGAAAGCAGTATGCCAGTATAGCAAAGATGAAAGCCAGCTAAACTGAATATTTACCTCTCCTACTGCAGGTATGTAGGTTTATTGCATGGTGATGTTCACTCTCTGGATGACATTTCTATATTGTATAGTTGGTATACAGTGTATCAGGAACTGCTTCTCCCCGCCCTGGAATATAAGGCCTTTTACATAGGCTGGGCAAGCAGACCCACTGCCTGGGGCACTAAGCCTGGAGGTGGGGAGGGAATGCCATGCTGTCTATTTGAGTTAGTCTGAAAGACTGAGAATATGTGAGCCTGATAGGAAGGGGGCGCCGTCAGCATTCTTTGGCTGGGCTTAGTTTTCTCCAGCCACTGCCTTGACTGGATCCACATGTAAAGAACTCCACGCTCCCGGATAAGTCTCAGCAGTGATTATAGGGCAGCAGGAAGAGGGCACTGAAATATATAGCTAGGCAAATAACTACATTTAAATGTTCTTGTATTTTTAGGAGGAATATAGCAATATATTATTTGCATTTACCAGATAAAACGAAAACTCTAGCCACCAGTTGATTATTGATCCTTATCTCATAGAAGAAGGTAACTTATAATAATAAACTACATGCTTTATTTCAGTCAAAGAACAGTGAAATGTTTCAAAAGTACAGTGAAATGTGTTTGACTTTTTATTTGTTTGCATTTAAACAGAATTCCAAAAAATTACATCTTGTTAATCAAAGTGATCAACACAGAAACAGATTTAAGAAAGAAAGCAGTAACCCTTCATTAGTACACAAATGAACCCTCTACACCACTATAGTCCATCATATTGGAGGGTGAAGAATTAAATCAACTATAAAGGCAAGACTGAAAAATCAGTATGCAGAAATATAAAGAAATAAGCCAGATCCCCGAGTCAAGAGATGTGAATCCTAAATAAGGAGACAGAGGGACAAAGAGATAAAAAAATGATCTCTCAGATGTCAAAATATCCCCAGATATATTCACTGCACTGGAAACCAGAACCAAGAGGGTGTTGAGTAGGGTCAAAAATACATGCATCACATTTTTATATTTGACAGCACATTTGCACAGACATTTCAAGAAATTCCAATCTATAATCCCAAAGATGCATCAATAAAAACTGCCTCTTTTTTCTATTGAGTGGCTTTCATCACATCAGGAAATATTCTCACCTTTCAGTTTTCAAATAACTCTTCCCTGTGTTTAAAGAATAGTTTCAATATCCAGTTCCAGTCTGATTCCAAAGCAAAATTCACAATTAGAGGGAGTTACAAAAGTTCCCCCAGAACTCTTAAGAAAAGCTGTAAGGTCAAGACTTGAAATATGAGCCTTCAAGCTTGCAATCTAAGTAGCACTTTTTTTTGGTGGAAACAAATTAAAAAAAAAAAAAAAAGCTCCTAGAAATTAGAGATATAACCTCAGGAGTAATTACATTTTCAAAATTTCAAGCAAATATTTTTTGAACATTTTCCCAGGAGAAATTTTTATCAGATTTAGGAAAATTTATCACATTTAGGTTTTTTTTTTTTGTTTAAGAACATTGTCAAAGTGTTCCAGGTTAATATGAAAATACTTATTATCCTTAATCAAAAAAATATATCCTGCTGAGCTTTCACAAAGTTAGCTCCTACAGTCTCATATGAATATAGAAACATAACGGCAGAAGAGGACCATTATGGCCTAGCAAGTCTGCCCATCCATACCAACTATTCACTTTTGTAATATATATCATTCCCTCGGTGATCCTCTGTATTTTTCCCATGCTTTCTTGAATTCAGATACTGTTTTTGTCTTCACCACCATGGCAATGCTGTTTCATGCATCCATTTCCCTCTCCATAAAGAAATATTTCCTTAGATTACTCCCGAGTCTACACCTTTCACCTTCTTCCCATGGGCCCTCATTCTAGACCTGCTTTTCCATTGAAAGAGATTCACCTCCTGTGCATGAAAACCTTGGAAGTCTCCCCATTCCACCTTTCCTCTAGGGGCACCAGACTCTTTGTGCAGTTTCAAAATGCAGCTTCCTGGGCAGGAAACCTTGGCCATGAGAGAGACATTCTGGAAGTCAGCTGAGCAAACTGCCCAGACTGATATGTGCCCACACCTTCAATGGCAAGTCTAACAATGTAATTTTCAAAGAAAAATGTAAAAGTAAATGTTGCATACTAGCATTGCAATTTTCAGAAGCCCATTTACTCACTTTAAGTGCACTTAGCATGGATAAAACCTATTGACAGCTCAATAGCACATACTGTAGCTATTTCAAAGGTAGTTAACATGAATAAATAGGTTTTTAAAAATTGCTATGATAGTATATTACATTTACATTTTCCTTTGAAAATTACCCTGGTATTGTTTCCAAAGAAAATAACTTTGGTCTGGCTATAGAGAACTTCCTTTGCTCAAGCTCCTCTATCACTAGGCTTACTGTGAGGGCTGGATTTGTGGGTTCCAGAATTGATGACTTTATCCAAGGTATTGGTGAGACCCTGCACTAGCCTGCTAAATTCAGCAGCTGCCACTCCAGTCAATCCTCCATACGGTTTATGAGGACAATGACATCAGTATCAATGACTGCTCCAGCTTCTCCTTGCCCTGCACCTAGCTAGCAGGGTCCCCAGCATCCGCCTAACAGCTGATGAAAACTTCTGTTGCTCCACCTCCCAATGGCTCCAAACCATGGATTATTGGCATTACTGCTACTAGAGAACAAATCAGTCCAGGAGCAGAGACCAACCCCGGGTCAGCAAGAAAGTCCTGGGTCTTTCCCTTCTTATTCATCATTAAGGTTAGTTTCTAGCAAGAAATACAATAAAGATCCATGTAGTCTGGGATCATGGCTAGAGCACATTTTTCAGATTACTGTATATTTTTAATACACAGAATTCCAGTTAATAAGGGCAGAGAATTTCAATATATGTAATGTACAACAAATATTCTAATGTATAAAGTCTGCATGCTGAATGACTAAGATCAGCGAGAGTGATCCTATGGCATAAGTGCTCAATATGGTATTCAAAAGAACATAAGAACTCCATACTGGGTCAGACCAAGGGATCTATCAAGCCCATTATCTGCAAATCTAAGTCACAAATACTTGGCAGAATATGAAATAATAGATAGATTCCATGCTGCATATGCGAAGGGATAAGCAGTGGCTTTCCCCAAGTCGACATGGTTAACAACGGTTTATGAACTTTTCCTCCAAGAACTTGTCCAAACTTTTTTTTTAAACCCAGCTATGCAAAATGCATTTACCAAATAACTGGCCAAAAATTCCAGAGCTTAATTGAGTGTTGAGTGAAAAAATATGTTCTCAGATTTGTTTTAAATATACTACTTAGTAACTTCATGGAGTGTCTCCTAGTCTTTTTATTTTTTGAAAGAGTGAACAGCCAGCCAATTTGCATTTACACATTCCTCTCCACTCATGATTTTATAGACTTCTATCATATCTCTCCTCAGCCATCTCTTCTAAAGCCTTCTTTAGCCTTTCCTAATACATGAGTTATTCTATCCACTTTACATTTTGGTCACCCTTGTCTGTATCTTTTCTAGCTCTGCTATATCTTTCTTATGATGCAGCAACCAGAATTGCTCACAGTACTCTAGATACAGTCACACCATGGAACCATAGAGATATAGTGATATTCTCTGTTTTATTCTCAAATTCTTTCTTAATAATTCCTAACATCATGTTTGCTTTTTTGAACACGACCGCACACTGAACAAAGAATTTCAATGTATTGTTTATGATGACACCATCACCTATAACCCTTTCCTGGGTGGTGACAACTCCTAATATGGAACCTAACATTATGTAAGTACAGTTTAGATTATTATTTTCTTTATATGCATCACTTTGCATTTGTCCACATTAAACTGCATCTGCTGTTTGGATGCCCAGTTTCCAAACCTCACAATGTCCTCCTGCAATTTCTCACAATCCATTTGTAATTTAACAACTTGAAATAATTTATGTCATCTGCAAATTTCATCATCTTACCAATTGTTCCGTTTTTCAGATCATGTATAAATGTGTTAAACAGTATCAGTCCAGTATAGATCTCTGGGTACTCCACTATTTACTTTGCTCCAATGAGAAAACTGACCATTTAGAGACCGATATTCAGCATTATTTAGCTGGATGAGTAAGTGGCAATAACTGAATATCCAGTCCTATTGAGCGACCGCAGGTTATCCAGATAAGTATTTATCTGGCTAAGACGATAGTCAGATAAGTGGTGAGTGGTATATGGATGTTCCAGGGAGGAGTTAATTCTCTGGCTAACTTAACTGGATAAGTAGCAGTATTCACACTTATCCGGATAATTTAACCAGTTATGTTAAATCTGCTCAATAGCAGGTTTAAAGTTAGCTAGCTAAGACTTATGCAGCTAACTAGCAATTTATTCAGGATTATTCAGTGGCATAGCCATGCTGTTTAATACCTTTTGTAAGTTAACTGGATAAGTTTCCTCCGACTAACTTACTTAACTGGCTATGTTAAAATAGCTACATAAAGAACAAAAGAAATTGCTGTACTGGGTCAGTCCAAGGGTCCATCAAGCCCAGCATCCTGTTTCCAACAGTGGACAATCCAGGCTACAAGTACATGGCAAGTACCCAAAAACTAAGTATAGCCCATGTACTGATGCTAGTAATAGCAGTGGCTATTTTCTAAGTCAACTTGATTAATAGCAGGAAATGGACTTCACCAAGAACTTATCCAAACCTTTTTTAAACCCAGCTACACTAACTGCACTAATAACATCTCCTGGCAACAAGTTCCAGAGTTTAATTTAGTGTTGAGTGAAAATTAATTTTCTCCGATTAGTTTTAAATGTGCTATATGCTAACTTCATGGAATGCCCCCTAGTTCTTCTATTATCCGAAAGAGTAAATAACTGATTCACATTTACCCATTCTAGACCTCTCATGATTTTAAACACCTCTATCATATCCCCCCTCAGCCGTCTCTTCTCCAAGCTGAACAGCCCTAACCTCTTTATTTTTTTTCTCATAGGGAAGCTGTTCCATCCCCTTTATCATTTCAGTTGTTCTTCTCTACCTACCTCTTAATACTACTCTCTGTTTCCTATCTTTTTAACTAGTTGGCAGTATACAATAGAACATTGCCTCCTATCCCTTGACTTTTTAATTTCCTGAGGTGTCTCCCATGAGGGACTTTGTCAAATGCCTTCTTAAAATCCAGATACACTATATATCCAGCAGCTCACCATTATTACCATGTTTATCTGACCACACAAGGCTGGATAACTTTAGTCCTGCTTTGAAGTAGGTTGGTGGTTTCAGAGGATTACGCTTCCCTCCAAGGGGATACTCTTTTGGAGTTGGACACTGGTTCAGTTGGGAGAAGAACAACTGGGGGATTTACCATGGACAAAAAGATTAGGCCTTTCTGATTATTGTTTTCCTGATGTTATTTTTAATTTTTGCCATACTTGACTTGATCTTACTTTTCAAATGAGTAAATTCTCATTTGACCATCATCCTCTGATTCCATGGTTTATTGCCTTCTGCATTCTGAATAGAATGTGCTCCCAACTGTGAGTAACTGACACTGTGAGTAACTGACAACTGTGCTGACAACTGTGAGTAACTGACAAGAAAAAGTGGAGTGCGTAATTTTGATGACTGTAAACACAACTGCAATAGGGGCCCAGGAACTAGAACCTCCCTCCGCAGCAGATGAACCCCGGGGTCCCCAGGGCTTGTGTGAAGTATGTGTGAGAGAAAGAGAAGCCCAGGATATAGAAGAGCTACCTGGGAACTTTGTATCTTCCTAAATTTGATGCACCCCAAGAAGGAAGGGTTACTTATCATAGAACTAGTAAAAGCAGACTACTGCATATGGCCACTGGCCACTCGTCCCAAGAATGCACGATGGGCTCTACATTAAGATCAAAGCTAGATTCTGTGCCTGCAATCATCTGGATAATATTCTTTATGATAAAAATATTATCTTCTATATCTTTTTTCATTTTCTCCCAAAATCCTCACATTTAGCCTTCATTGTTTTCTAAATCCTCATGCTTGCCAACCAGGCTTGCAACTTTCTGTTCCTGTGACTTAATTTTTTGATAAAAGTATGTAGATTATTTTCCTCCATTGTGTCCATAAGGCTTTTCACATTCTTCTGTATCCCAATAGTGCCTTTAATATCAGTTCGGGGCAAGTGGAATTCTTTAATTAATTAAAATGTCAAGGTCAGATTTTGTCACAACTGAAAAACACTCAAACACCAAAAACTTTAGAGATTTAACAGCACAAAACTGAATACAATCAGTAGATTGCTTTAAGGACTTTCATAACACTGGAGCGGTTACTTAGTGAAGACTTTTCTCTGCAAGAACAGTCATGCATAATCATAGTTTCAAGAGTCTTTTTTTTTTTTTACTTATTTTTGCTTGTTAAATATACATAATTTCTGCTTATTTATGCTTGTTGAAAGTGTATTAAAGAAGACAGCAAATTCTCCAATCAGATTTTTTTTTCAATTAATCCAATGAAAAAGGTTCTTGTTTGTGCTCAAAATAGGATAGAGATTAATAGCCCAGAAAGTGTAATACTCACTTGTGTTCAAAAATGCCTGCCATGGCACCATGTTTCAGAAAACTTGTGTCAGGGGCCTTGATATAAGTTGAAAAATGGTGTAGTTTAGGAACTCATATCCAAAATACATAGGTATTATCCTGGATTAAAGGCAAAAATGATTGGTACTCTTGTCTTGAGTGCAACTTAGATGTCTGCATACAGTTGTGCTCTCTGTAAAATACAATATGTTATATTTGAAAAAGAACTTTAAAATGGGACAACTTTCAAAGGTTAATTTGAGTCACAGATAATAAACATTCTTAAGCACGCTGTTGAAAAAGTGTAAACTTATTTTGCTTAGATTAGAATTAAATCACTGCAAGGAGCAAGACTTTGGGGCGAGTGGTTTTCTCCTATGCTGTCATCACTCTAATAATGCTGGCGGTACTTGTAGGTTTTTAAAGATGGCTGATGGGGAACACCTTTCAGACGTCATTAGAGAGTCACCTCCAACGTCATTAGGAAGTGACCTTTACCAACGGCAAAGAGAACTTCCCTTGGCATTAATAGAAAAACTTAATCGACGTGATAGAAAACATTAATCAAAGGAAGAAAGACTTAATTACAAGAAAATCACCCATTCTATTTCCTTTTTGAGTCCATGGGGAACCACTGTGTTCAAATTAAAAATTCAACTTTGCTTTTTTCGAGTCAGATTGAGAACCCCCCTCACCAATGTTCATTGACAATCTCTAAGATGGCCCAGCATATATCTGAAAAAGAATGATGGTATTCTAGGAAATGAGCAACTAATGGTACTTCCATTTTTCCAGTGTGCAAACAACTTTTATGTTCTGTCAGTCGAGTTCACAGCATGAGTTTGGTCATCCCAATATACAATAAGCCACATGGACAAATCAAAACATATATTACAAAAGAAATCTTACAAGTAATGTTTGTAATTACAGAGATGGACCTGCTAGATTGTAAGGTAATAGACTCTTGTGAAAGCTTGAAGGCACACCAATTATAGTCACTGTCATGATTGACTGAATACATTTGCAGATCAGGCTGAAAAGTCAATGCTTTAATCACTTAGTCTCATATATTATGGCCTCTTGAGAAAGCAATCTGATAGGGTGAGTACATTGTAAAATGGACCAATGTTTGTGAATGAATCTACAGATAAAAGAGGAAAATGTAGAATATCTCAAAACCAAAGACTGTCTATCAGAGATATCCGATGTACGTGGTTGTTACAATGCATTTGTAAATAAAATTTGCTGTCGTAAGCAAAATAATTTTTGCTTAAAGCCAGGTCAGCCAATTCAATTATGTATGCTGTTGAAATATGTTCTCCTTCATTTCTGGTGTTCAGAATTTCGAGTAAGGAGGCTAAAGCCTCATCCTGTGGAATGATGGTATACAAAGACTCAATGTCAAAATTAACCAACAGACAATCTGGTTCTATGGAAAAGTCACTCAAAAGGTTAATCATATCAGTGGTGTCCTTGATGTATGAATCAGCAAGTGGAACCAAAGGTTGTTGTATATTGTCTAAGAAAATAGAAACCGGCTTTAACACTGAACCTCTCACTGAAACAATTGGTCGGCCAAGAGGGTTGTAGATGGACTTGTGTATCTTCAGTAGTATATACATAACTGGAATCCTAGGATAGAAACAAATGAAAAAATCTTTCTTTTCAGTTAAAAAACCTTCTTCAAAGCCATGTTGAACTAGAACTTTGATTTCACAAAGAATCCAAGGAGTGGGATCTTGAGATAACTCCAAATAAAATTCAGTATTGCTCAGCT
This sequence comes from Rhinatrema bivittatum, assembly GCF_901001135.1. Taxonomy (NCBI): domain Eukaryota; kingdom Metazoa; phylum Chordata; class Amphibia; order Gymnophiona; family Rhinatrematidae; genus Rhinatrema; species Rhinatrema bivittatum. The sequence continues at coordinate 769,462,919 of NC_042615.1, forward strand.
GTCTATAGACTTCTGAGTTATATTGTTCACAGCTCATGATGACAATGGCACCACAATCTGCTGCCTTAATGACAATATCTTTATGATGTTTCAAGCTAATAAGCACTGTCATGACCTGACATGAAGAGTTGAAGAACAATTGATGTTGTGTGTCTTCAAACTCTTTTAAGTTGTGTAGAACTAACTGCTCAAAAGTTTGTATTGCAGGATCAAGAGGGGGTGGAAGAACCTACTTGGATTTGTTTTTGAGTAAAGAAATCTCTTGTGTTGTCGATGGAAATTTCTGAAAATAAACTTTACATTGGAGTTGTCTAATGAATCAAAAAAAGTCACAATAAAATTGTAGTGGGTTATGTTTAGTAGTAGGAGCAAAATTTAAGCCCTTTTCCATTTTTTTGAAAGATGTTCTTTTGGCTAGGATAGCCTCTCTCAACTCCCCTTTTAACTGCACTAGCAGTCATTTGGCCTTCTTCCACCTTTTTTTAATGTGTGGGCTCTAACTGGTCTGGGCTTCCAAGATGGTATTTTTAAACTTTATTTTTGTAAAGTTCAAATACAGAAATTCAAGAAAACTTGAATAGAAACTTGCTGGAAATAGTACAGTCATGCCTGTTGAAACTCATACAGGTTAATTTTAAAAGACCTGCATGCACCAAAGCTGTGAGTTATGTGCATAAGTTGGGCTGGTGAACGCCGAGTGGATTTTATAAGCTGCCATTGATGTGCGTATCTCCCGCTGTGAGCACAAGGAAATAGTTTGCAACAAGGAGTGGGAAGTGGGTGTGGTCTGGGCAAGATGTGGGCATGTTGGGCCAAGAGATGTGCGTGTAAATACTTATGTGCACAGGTGCACACCACGGTCCCTTGCCATGCAACTTTACTACTGCTATGGATGGCGTGTAAGTAATAAAACAAAAACAAAAAAGGCTAGTCAGAAGGATTTTAAGAATTGGGGAATAACAGAGGGAAAGAGAGGCTAATAAATTAGGGGGGTTTGCAAGTCCTATCTCTAAACTGGGAGAACTGGTAAAACTATAAGGGTTTGCATCCCTTATAAAATTCCCCCACTCACGTGGTAAAAGAGGCATTTGTGCGCACATGAGGACATCCAATTAAAATTGTGTGCACATGTACGCACGTTTAGGCTATTTTATAACATACACCCCTTGTGTCTTTTGATGCAAGCTTGGCAAATGCGCGCAAGTGTGCCCGCGTGCCAGTATTAAAATTACCATCCCTATCTTTGCAGTTGCTCCTTTCTTTTTTTTCCTAAACATTTTCTTCATTATATCAATCTCCCTTTTGAAAGTTCCATGCTATTATAGTAGATATCTGTTGTGTCCGTTGGTCGCAGACAGCTGTGACTGCTCTGCCTTACCTCTTTTCTACCCTTTTCATCCTCCTTGAGCAAGATGGCTGCCTCTGGTGCCGAGTGCCGTAACCCTTGGCGTTTCCAAACTCAGCATGGGTGATCCAGTCTGCCATGCTCATTCTCGTGGCCTCCTAGGGCGCACATGCGCATGTTGCCTACGCTTATGTACAAATCATGGCGGGAACCTCAGGAGCGTCCCCACTGCATGACGTCAATACCTCCAGGTATTTAAGCCTCCACTACGCTACCTACTTTGACTTAGCAAAGACTTTGGTTTAGCTACTCTGACACTCTAAGCTGCTCACTTAGATGCCTCGCTACCCTCTGAGAAATCTTGCTCTTATCAAAGCTCTAGGCACCCGCTCCTTGGGGGCCTCTCACCTGGTCAAGATGGTGAGATGGACAGTGAAATGCTAAGAGAAATTAGGGAAGCTAACCAAATTGGTAGTGCAGTAATAATGGGAGACTTCAATTACCCCAATATAGACTTGGTAAATGTATCATCGGGTCACACTAGAGAGATAACGTTCCTGGATGGAATAAATGATAGCTTTATGGAGCAATTGGTTCAGGAACCGACGAGAGAGGGAGCAATTTTAGATCTAATTCTCAGTGGAGCACAGGACTTGGTGAGAGAGGTAACGGTGGTGGGGCCGCTTGGAAATAGTGATCATAATATGATCAAATTTGATTTAATGACTGGAAAAGGAACAGTGTGCAAATCCAAGGCTCTCGTGCTAAACTTTCAAAAGGGAAACTTTGATAAAATGAGAAAAATTGTTAGAAAAAAACTGAAAGGAGCAGCTACAAAAGTAAAAAATGTCCAAGAGGCATGGTCATTGTTAAAAAATACCATTCTAGAAGCACAGTCCAGATGTATTCCACACATTAAGAAAGGTGGAAAGAAGGCAAAACGATTACCGGCATGGTTAAAAGGGGAGGTGAAAGAAGCTATTTTAGCCAAAAGATCTTCATTCAAAAATTGGAAGAAGGATCCAACAGAAGAAAATAGGATAAAGCATAAACATTGGCAAGTTAAATGTAAGACATTGATAAGACAGGCTAAGAGAGAATTTGAAAAGAAGTTGGCTGTAGAGGCAAAAACTCACAGTAAAAACTTTTTTAAACATATCCGAAGCAGAAAGCCTGTGAGGGAGTCAGTTGGACCGTTAGATGATCGAGGGGTTAAAGGGGCACTTAGAGAAGATAAGGCCATCGCGGAAAGATTAAATGATTTCTTTGCTTCGGTGTTTACTGAAGAGGATGTTGGGGAGGTACCCGTAATGGAGAAGGTTTTCATGGGTAATGATTCAGATGGACTGAATCAAATCACGGTGAACCTAGAAGATGTGGTAGGCCTGATTGACAAACTGAAAAGTAGTAAATCACCTGGACCGGATGGGATACACCCCAGAGTTCTGAAGGAACTAAAAAATGAAATTTCAGACCAATTAGTAAAAATTTGTAACTTATCATTAAAATCATCCATTGTACCTGAAGACTGGAGGATAGCAAATGTAACCCCAATATTTAAAAAGGGCTCCAGGGGCGATCCGGGAAACTACAGACCGGTTAGCCTGACTTCAGTGCCAGGAAAAATAGTGGAAAGTGTTCTAAACATCAAAATCACAGAACATATAGAAAGACATGGTTTAATGGAACAAAGTCAGCATGGCTTTACCCAGGGCAAGTCTTGCCTCACAAATCTGCTTCACTTTTTTGAAGGAGTTAATAAACATGTGGATAAAGGTGAACCGGTAGATATAGTATACTTGGATTTTCAGAAGGAGTTTGACAAAGTTCCTCATGAGAGGCTTCTAGGAAAAGTAAAAAGTCATGGGATAGGTGGCGATGTCCTTTCGTGGATTGCAAACTGGCTAAAAGACAGGAAACAGAGAGTAGGATTGAATGGGAATTTTCTCAGTGGAAGGGAGTGGACAGTGGAGTGCCTCAGGGATCTGTATTGGGACATTTACTGTTCAATATATTTATAAATGATCTGGAAAGAAATACGACGAGTGAGATAATCAAATTTGCAGATGACACAAAATTGTTCAGAGTAGTTAAATCACAAGCAGATTGTGATAAATTGCAGGAAGACCTTGTGAGACTGGAAAATTGGGCATCCAAATGGCAGATGAAATTTAATGTGGATAAGTGCAAGGTGATGCATATAGGGAAAAATAACCCATGCTATAATTACACAATGTTGGGTTCCATATTAGGTGCTACAAGCCAAGAAAGAGATCTAGGTGTCATAGTGGATAACACATTGAATTCGTCGGTGCAGTGTGCTGCGGCAGTCAAAAAAGCAAACAGAATGTTGGGAATTATTAGAAAAGGAATGATGAATAAAACGGAAAATATAATGCCTCTGTATCGCTCCATGGTGAGAGGGCACCTTGAATACTGTGTACAATTCTGGTCGCCGCATCTCAAAAAAGATATAATTGCGATGGTGAAGGTACAGAGAAGGGCTACCAAAATGATAAGGGGCATAGAACAACTCCCCTATGAGGAAAGACTAAAGAGTTTAGGACTTTTCAGCTTGGAGAAGAGACGACTGAGGGGGAATATGATAGAGGTGTTTAAAATCATGAGAGGTCTAGAACGGGTAGATGTGAATCGGTTATTTACTCTTTCGGATAGTAGAAAGACTAGGGTGCACTCCATGAAGTTAGCATGGGGCACATTTAAAACTAATCGGAGAAAGTTCTTTTTTACTCAACGCACAATTAAACTCTGGAATTTGTTGCCAGAGAATGTGGTGTGTGCAGTTAGTATAGCTGTGTTTAAAAAAGGATTGGATAAGTTCTTGGAGGAGAAGTCCATTACCTGCTATTAAGTTCACTTAGAGAATTGCCACTGCCATTAGCAATGGTTACATAGAATAGACTTAGTTTTTGGGTACTTGCCAGGTTCTTATGGCCTGGATTGGCCACTGTTGGAAACAGGATGCTGGGCTTGATGGACCCTTGGTCTGACCCAGTATGGCATTTTCTTATGTTCTTATGTTCCAGCAACCCTTCAGGGTTTCTACTAACTAGACAACTGCTCCTAGGGGTTCTCTCTCTTTATTTCAGGATCTTCTGTACTATCAGGTACTCGCTCCTCGAGGGCCTACCAGTCCAGTGTATCCTGCACTAAGGACCTTCGGTCTCACCATCTCCAATGCCAGGAAGACGCCTGCACTACGCTCCAGTGAGTACCTCTATGATCCAGTTCTCCAACTCTACCCACCAGGCTTGGCATATCCCGCACCGCGGGTTCCTATCTACCTTGAACGTCTGGGTGAGACCTCTACATCCAAGACTGTCTGAACGTATTGGCACCTTGCCAGACTTCAGTGCCTTTCCTTCCTGCCTCATACCATCCACCTACTAGGCATGTGCATTTGTTTATAACGAATTAGGCAATTTCAACAAAATTGCCTAATTTGTTGTGGTTTGGGGGGACCTGAACCATGAAACGGATTTTCCCCGAGCTTCAGGGAAAATTCATTTTTTGGGTTAGTGAGGGGGGAGGGGCACATTTATTTAAAAAAAAAGCCCCACCCCAACCCTTCAATTTTACTTTCTTACACCCTCCCCCACCATCCCGATCCCTCCCCAAGACTTACTAAAAGTCCCTGGTGGTCCAGTGGGGTCCCGTGAGCGATCTCTCCCTCCATGCTGTCGGGCCTGCTATGACTCAAAATGGCACCAATAGCCTTGTCCTTACAATGTCACAGGGGCTACCGGTGCCATTGGTCAGCCCCTGTCACATGCTCAACTGAATTCTTCAGCAACTCCTGTGAATGAACTGCTGTCTCCAGTGGTGACCCACAAGACCACTGTACCCTTATCCATACCTACCCGCTTTACGGGTGAAGCCAAGATGTTTAGAGGGTTTGTTAATCAATGCAGCATGCATTTTTCATTACAGCCTACCCTCTTTCACACAGAAGCTTCCAAGACCACCTACATCCTATCTTTTCTAGAAGGACGAGCCTTGGCTTGGGCTTCCCTGTTATGGGAACGTGAAGATCCTATCCTGAATGACCTACCAGGATTTATAAAACTTTTCAAGTTTGTTTTTGATGACCCAGCTCACTAGACTGTCACTGGATCTGCTTTGCTCAATCTCCAGCAAGGTAATAAGCCACTCACAGACTTTGAGATCAAATTCAAGACTTTAGCATCTGAACTACACTGGGACACTGGATGTCTATGTGACATATTCATGGAAGGCCTCAACTTTTACTTAAAGGACGAATTAGTGGCTCGTGATTTGCCTGATACTCTTGAGTCCCTGATGGAAGTGGCTGGGAGAATTGACCGCCGTATCCGAGATCGAACTCAGGAGGCTAAGAGTCCACAAAAGTCCACTGTGGGGGCTAACCATCTTAAACCTGTGCCTATTGCTTCCAACCTACCGTCTGCTTCCTTAGAAGAGGAAGAGCCTATGCAACTAGGCCGAAGCCATTTAACTTCCAAGGAGAGATGTTTTCGCAAACGCATGGGGTTATGCATGTACTGTGTCCAATCGGGCCATGCCGTCCAAACCTTTTCCATCTGTATGGGAAACTGATGGGCCTAGGATCTGCAGGAGGACTTCTCCTGGGCCTCATCTCTCTTACTCCTCCATTATCTTTACCAGTATCTCTGCTCTGCGGAGGTCTTGAATTTCAGACTCTCGCTCTCATTTTATCTTGAAGTGCTTAGTTGAACATCTACGGATTCCTACCACACCAATAGCTAAGCACTTCCTGGAGAAGTTTCATTGACTACCCAGGCCACTGGCCTGCGCACCGGAGCTTTACACTCTGATTCTATCTCATTTCTCATATTGGAAAAGGCCATGCATCCTGTGGTACTTGGACTGCCTTGGCTTCAAGATCATATGCCACAATTTAATTGGGCCACGTTGGAACTGTCCCAATGGGGGCCTGACTGTCATGGCCGGTGCCTCGTGGAGGTTTCACTGCTCATTTGCATGCCCACTACACCATCGTTACCTGGCTTACCTCCACAATACACTTCCTTCCAGGATGTTTTCTCAAACATAATAATTGCTTTAGACCCTCTGATTTTACACACAGTTTCTGTTGAGCTTTCAGAGGATATGCAGTTAGTATGTTTCTCAAAACAAGCAGCAGATGTATTTCCACTGCACAGAATATTTGACTGCGCCATAAATCTGAAGCATAACTCAGAAACTCCCAAAGGGAGAGTTTACCCTCTTTTAGTAGCTGAGACTAAAGCCTTGTCCACCTACATACAGGAGAACCTGCAGAAGGGATTCATCAGACCCTCCAAATCTCTTGCTAGTGGAGGCTTCTTTTTCGTAGGGAAGAAAGATGCCACCTTATGCCCCTACACCGATTACAGGGGTCTGAATGAGATTACCATCAAGGACAGCTATCCCCTGCCCTTCATTTTGGAACTGTTTGACAGGCTCCAAGGAGCCAAGATATTCTCCAAATTAGACCTTAAAGGAGCTTACAACTTGGTGCGTATTCATGAAGAAGACGAATGAAAGACTGCTTTTAACACCCGTGATGGGCACTTTGAATATCTCGTCATGCCCTTCGGTTTGAGTAACGCACCTGCAGTCTTTCAAAATATGATGAATGACATCTTACGGGACTTACTTTATCAATGCGTAGTAGTATATCTCAATGATATATTGTTCTTCTCTCAAGATCTGCAAACTCACCAGGAGGATGTCAAGAAATTTTTAAGATGCCTGCGTGAGTACCATCTATATGCAAAGTTTGAAAAGTGTGAATTCCACAAGGAATCTGTACCCTTCCTGGGATACATTGTTTCTAAGAACGGGTTTCAGATGGACACCAAGAAATTGGAAAGTATCCAGGACTGTTCCCAACCTACAGGCTTGAAGGCACTGTGCCACTTCTTGGGCTTCACCAATTACTATCGTTCCTTCATTAAAAACTACTCATCATTGACAGTCCCTCTAACTGCTATGACCAGGAAGGGAGCCAATCCTGCCAATTGGTCTCCAGAAGCCATATCAGCCTTTCTGATGCTCAAAGAGGCTTTTCAGAAGAAGCCGTGCCTCCACCATCCTGACCCACATTGTCCATTCATCGTCGACACATCAGATGTTGGTGTGGGAGCAGTTTCAAGCCAGTATTGCGAATCTAATGTGCTCCATCCTTGCTCCTTCTTCTCAAGGCTGTTCACACCTGCCTAAAGAAATTATGGAATCGGAGACAAAGAGCTACTCACAATCAAGCTGGCCTTTTAAGAGTGGCGTCCTTGGCTGGAAGGCGCAAAACACCAAATAGTAGTGTACACCGATCACAAGAATTTGGAGTACCTCAGACATTCTCAACGACTCAATCACCTGACCATTTTGCAAATTTTCTTAGATCACATCTTATTCTGTTTACTCCCTTAGACATGTTCACATTGTTGCAGATCTTAGTGTTATCTGCAAAAAGGAAAACTTTTCTTTCTATCCCATTCACAATACCATTCACAATATTATTCCCTAAGGTATTGAATAGATCCAGCCCCATGACCCTTTCTACAGGCATTTCACTAATCTACATGAAAAACTACCCCATTCTTACCTCATTCTCACATTTACTTCTCAGTTCTTGTTTCCCTTTTGTCAAGTTGTCATTAGGACAATGATTTTGTTTGCAATATAAAGGTTTAGTGTTCATAGAAACTTAAAACAGGCCCTGAAATATCATATGAGTACTGCCTGGTGCTTCTCTTTAATAAAAATACAGTATTAGGCTCTGATTTAGGGACACTAACTTTCTGCTATCTCAAATATTTTATCTTCTGTTTTGATGTGGCTGTTGAATACATTTCCTGATTGTTAGCGAAGACAGAAAAAGAAGGGCTCTTTATCTTTAAAAAAAATTAGCTTGTGGCACATCAATGCAATATCTAAATCTATTATTTTTTGTGCAATTGGGAATACCATAGGCTTCCTTTTATAAACTGAGCAATACCTCCTGGAATATGCTTTCCCTTTACATATCACCACATGGTCCCTTTTTTGCATGCATTTTTTATGGTCTTTTCAGGGCAGGTGATCTCCTGCAAAACATGCTGTAGAAATGCTGGTAAAGACATCTAAATACACAACAGATGTAAAAGGTTTCCACATGAAAGCTATTTTTTAATCACCCCCAACAGCATGTACACTTTGTAAGCCTGCATGGTTCTCGTTTTCTTTTAACGATTCCAATATATAAAACTACTTTAACATTTTTGACAGTTTTATTATGTTATAACAAACATGCAGACATTATGGGAAAAAAGTGCAATAAATGTAGGACATTTAGAAGTTAAGATAAACAATGGAAAAGGTAGGATGATAGCCCAATTAACATTATTTAGTTTAGTTTATTCACCATGGGCTCAATTCATCCAACTTAGAAATATTTACAGAGGAAAGTTATTTACTGAGTTTATCATATAAAAATAATCATATTCTATGTTTGAAAACATCATCTTAGAAGCCTCTGGAATCTTTAGATGTCTAATTAAAAAGCTATTTATTTGGGTATATTCTTTGGCCTTGGTCTCTCCAGTGCACAATATGTTAGCTTCATTAAAATATTCATAAACCTCATTATTCCTTTATGGATATGCACAATTGTTCTCCTGACATCAGCAACATATAGATTAGGGTGAAGGATGCACATAAATTATGCTCAAGTTGTGATGTCAACATGAACCAAGAACAAGAATCCAAAAAACCTTTGCCACTTTTAAATCAACACAGAAGAGGAGCCTGGGAACTATAGGCTGGTTAGTCTGATCTCTTTGGTAAACAAATTAATGAAATTGCAGCTTAGACAGAGAATATTGTGGTTTCTGTAATGAAATGAATTGCAAAATCCGAGGCAAAATGGCTTTTCCAGAGGAAGATCTTGTCAGATGAATTTGATCAATTTCTTTGATCAGATGATCAACAGGTAATCCCAGGATAGCTAAAACAATGGAACTGCTCCTTCTCCACTATTGGTGGTTTTGAATGAGGCATGATGTGTGATGCTACGTGGAGTTCTGTCTTAATTGTGAAGTTAACAAGAACTCTCACGCTTGCCCATGGGGGCTGTTACAGCCATTGCCAATCCATGAGAGACCATAGACCCATGTGATCATGGACTTTGTCACTGGATTCCTCCATATAATGGCTGAACTTCCATCTGGGTTGTAGTAGACCAGTTCTCAAAGATGGCTCAATTTTTACCATTCTCTGGACTTCCTTTAGCTCCAAAACTAGCTTGTCTCTTTTTTCATTATGTCTTCCAGCTCCACAGCTTACTCAAACACATTCTCTCTGAATGAGGAGTGCACTTTATGGCAAGGATCTGGAGAAGCCTGTGCTTCTCCTTAGCATACCATCCACAAAGTAATGGGCAGATGGAAAAGACCAATTAAATCTTCAATGGATTCTTAAGGACCTATGTGAACGAACAGTAGGATGATTGGGCATCTCTCCTTCCTTGGGCAGAATTATACCATAACAATCATATATGAGATTTCATTCATACCCCTACCCAGATCGATGGGTACTACTTCCTATACTGGTAACTGCCCTGTGTTCCACAGCTGATGTCATTGGCCAAGTTCTTGAAGAGTTGTGGCAAAAGACCCACCAGCTTCTCACCTTAGCTGCTGAAAAATACAAAGAGCAAGCTGAAAAAAGACACCGTTCAGCTCATCTTAAACCCGGAGATTTGGTATGACTAAATACCCGCAATCTATGACTAAAAAGCCCATATACCAAGTTCTCATCTTGTTTTATTGGCCCATTTCCAATCACTTGGAAGATCGGACTAGTGGTATATCAATTAAAACTGCTACCTACCCTCAAGGTTCACAAAGTTTTTCATGTGCCTCTCCTCAAGCCTCTACTATTGTCTTGGTCCTCATGAACCCCCACCTAAACTGATCAAGGAGGTCTCAGAGGAGGACACAGAATATGAAGTTCAGGAGATCCTCGACTCCAAACACATCGGAAACCAAGCTCCACTACTTGGTGTTTTCATCCAGGGCTTCAGCCTGGATGAAAACACTTGGGAACCTGCATCCAGCGTTCAGGCCCCTGCCTCACATGAGAGATCCATTACCTCTTCCCACATAAGTACAAACCTAGAGGCTTGGGGAAGGAGCTTAGGAGGGGGTTACTGTAATGTTGGGCCTGTTGTGGGATACTCCCACAACCAACCCCCACTTACCCAGTACACCACCGATTTCCAATGCAGCAAGGATGCCCTAATTCTCTGCCTCTCAACAGCCCACCATCACCATCTCTAGGCATTCACCACTTCTAGGCATGCACATGTGCCACATACCAGCCTATAAAGGACCCATGTCAGGAAAACTTTGCAACATCTCCCTCGAATGATGTCACTCGGCTGAGTATTTAAACCCCAGCCACACTTCTATTGATACCTCTGCAACAGGTCCTCCTGATCTTGCAGTTTATGTGCTTGCTGCTCTGTGCTTTGCCTTGTCTTGCCTCCTTGTTACCTTGTCTTGTCCTGCCTTGATGTTTCCTTCCCTTGCAGTTGTCTTGCCCTGCTTTATTATGCTTTTTCCTGCCATGTTCTTATGTTCTTATGTCATTGTCTCCAGTGCCTTGTCTTTGTCTCATTTGTCTATTTCTGCTTGACTTTTGGTTCTGACCCTGGCCTCGGACCCTGAGTACCCTTCTGGACTGCTATCTGCCCTGACCTTGACATTACCTGTTCTTCACCTGTTTTGACCTTGCCCTAGGCCTTAACACTGCTTGATATCTGCCTGTCCTGCCCTTGAACTGGACCTAAACACCATTTTCTCACTCCCTGCCCTGACTTCTGCCCACTACTTGACTTGCTCTGGCTACTCCTTACAGGACTCTTGCCTAAGCCCTGCAGGCCCTTAAAACCCAAGGGCTCAACCTTTATGAAATGAGGCTGGTATAGGTGAAACACTAGAGGCATTCCTAGTAAGAGGGAGTCTACCTGCTGTCAGCTTGGGCCTAGTAGGTTTGCATGCTCAGCTATGCCAACCATGCCAAGGAATCACATTTGTGATACTTACATATGTATATGGTAACTTTTACATACGCAATGTTTTGAAAATTCATCTTTTTTGCTTCAAAAATCCGTCCCACCAATACTCAAAATGGCGCCGATCACTATGGCGATCGGCGCCATTTTGAGTATTGGCGGGATGGCAATTTTGAGTCTCAAAATGGCACCGATCGCCGTCATAGTGAGGGCAAAGGCGACCACCAGGGAGTTTTGGTAAGTCTTGGGGGGGTCAGGAGGGTGGGGGGTTGTAGTTAATTTAGTAGTAACGTATTTACAGATCAACAACTTATTGAATTCTCCATACTTCCGCATGAAACGGAATTGACCCCCCACGAATATGGATCACGTACGCAACGAAAACTTTTTGCCTGCACATCCCTAGAGTTCATATGATAGAGATATTTGAATACCGGCTCCCGGACGCCCCGCTGGACCACCAGGGAGTTTTGGTAAGTCTTGGGGGGTGGTGGTCAGGAGAGTGGGGGGTTTGCTTAAATTCGCTCCTTTAGACGGCCGAATAATTTGGCAAATATTTGTTGTATTCGTGGGGAATCACGATACGTTTCGCTTCCCCATGAATACAACGAATATGGCCCTATACGTTGCGGATTACCAATACGTAGGAAACAAATGCACACCCCTAGTAGAGATCATAAAACTTAATTGTTGGTTTGGATGGGCAGACTAGATAGTCTATAATGTTCTTTTTCTGTTATCATGTTTCTATATTTCAAATATTATCTTCTTCAACATTTATACATCCAAATACTATAGGAAACAATGGAGATAAATAAAGAATAATGGGGAAAGGATGGGGGGCTTCATCATTAAAGGGATTGCATAACTTACAGTTAATATAGAATGCTGCAGGCTATAACTTTAGGACATATTTCACCTAATTTATTTGATTTATACTAGCTGGTTTTCAGAGCAGTGTTCAAGACTCTCTTGCTTTTAAAGCTCTATTTGGTTTAGGTTCCCTGTACCTGTCAAAGAAGTCTGTGAGATACATTCCTGGCTGCCATCTAAGGTCAATGGATGTTTCTTGTCTCTTCCATCATTTATAGCCCACCTAGCATGACTGATTTAATATAAATGGGCTACAATTGTTTTTAAATAAATAAATAAGGAATGTAGAATGTTCAGGAGCTCATTCTTTTTCATGCAATTCTACAACTTTATGAAATGCTCTTCCTAGGTCTCTTCAGTTGGAAAGGGATTATCTTCAATTTAGGAAATGTTTAAAGAACCACTTGTTTAATTTAGTTTTCAGTAATTATGGCTTATTTTTTTTCTCAGCATTTGCTCATTTTTAACTTGAATTCTTATGTATATAGGAATCATTTAAATTCTGCAGCTGCTCGATCTTTCAGAAGATGTATCGTGTAGATGGTGCGCCCAGAACAAATTCAGCATGGCTTTAACCAAGTCAAGTCTTACCTCACAAATCTGCTTCACTTTTTTGAAGGAGTTAATAAACGTGGATAAAGGTGAACCGGTAGATGTAGTGTACTTGAATTTTCAGAAGGTGTTTGACAAAGTTCCTCATGAGAGGCTTCTAGGAAAAGTAAAAAGTCATGGGATAGGTGGCGATATCCTTTCGTGGATTGCAAACTGGCTAAAAGACAGGAAACAGAGAGTAAGATTAAATGGACAATTTTCTCAGTGAAAGGGAGTAGTCAGTGGAGTGCCTCAGGGATCTGTATTGGGACCCTTACTTTTCAATATATTAATAAATGATCTGGAAAGAAATACGAGGAGTGAGATAATCAAATTTGCACATGATATAAAATTGTTCAGAGTAGTTAAATCACAAGCAGATTGTGATAAATTGCAGGAAGACCTTGTGAGACTGGAAAATTGGGCATCCAAATGGCTGATGAAATTTAATGTGGATAAGTGCAAGGTGATGCATATAGGGAAAAATAACCCATGTTATAGTTACACAATGTTAGGTTCCATATTAGGTGCTACCACCCAAGAAAGAGATCTAGGCGTCATAGTGGATAACAAATTGAAATCATCGGTTCAGTGTGTTGCAGCAGTCAAAAAAGCAAACAGAATGTTGGTAATTATTAGAAAGGGAATGATGAATAAAACGGAAAATGACATAATGCCTCTGTATCACTCCATGGTGAGACCGCACCTTGAATACTGTGTACAATTCTGGTCGCTGCATCTAAAAAAAGATATAGTTGCGATGGAGAAGGTACAGAGAAGGGCTACCAAAATTATAAGGGGAATGGATCAGCTCCCCTATGAGGAAAGAGGTTAGGACTTTTCAGCTTGTAGAAGAGACGGCTGAGCAGGGATATTTTAGAGGTGTTTAAAATCATGAGAGGTCTAGAGTGGGTAGATGTGAGTCGGTTATTTACTCTTTCAGATAATAGAAAGACTAGGGGGCACCCCATGAAGTTAGCATGTGGCACATTTAAAACTAATCGGAGAAAGTTCTTTTTCACTCAACGCACAATTAAACTCTGGAATTTGTTGCCAGAGGATGTGGTTAGTGCAGTTAGTATAACTGTGATTAAAAAAGGATTGGATAAGTTCTTGGAGGAGAAGTCCATTACCTGCTATTAATTAAGTTGACTTAGAAAATAGCCACTGCTATTACTAGCAACAGTAACATGTAATAGACTTAGTTTTTGGGTACTTGCCAGGTTCTTATGGCCTGGATTGGCCACTGATAGAAACAGGATGCTAGGCTTGATGGATCCTTGGTCTGACCGAGTATGGCAAATTCTTATGTTTTTATGACTAATTAATCTATGGCTTTATTTTTATATATACACAGTTATTTGTATATTTTATTGTTTTTATTAAGTTGTTGGAATGATTGTACTATTTGTTTAATTGTTTGTACATTGCCTGAAACTTGCAGGCAAGGAGATTAAATGTTATAAATTAAAAGTTATTCAGGCTTTACTCACTTTAAGGATAATTTTAAAAAGTGATGTGTGTGGATGAAATAGAAGATGCAATTGCAAGTAATACTTATTTGCACTACTGCTATTTTATAAACCTCACACATATGCGTGTAAGTAACTGTGCATGAATAACTTTACTCATTTAAAAAAAAAGCAAATTTGGGGTGGGTCAGTGGTGTTTTGGGGTGAGGCCAGAATTTTCACACATAAAACCCAATTTTATAACCAAACACAGAACGCATAGAGCTGTTACCTGCACATATTTACTTCTGCTCTTTATCAGGTGTAAGTCAGAATAAAATTCTTTATAGCCAAAAACTGACTGGGTGAGGGATCTGCATAAACTGGGGGGAGTGCATTCTGAAGAACCACAGGGGTCTGGCTAACCTAGAGGTAGACTGGGCAATCTGGTAGACTAATTGGTAAAACTGGGAATTTCCTTCATTCACGCAGGTTATAAAATGCGCTCACTTGTGTGTGTAAAAGCTGACAAGTCCTAAGGGAAATATGCAAATAACATTTCCTCGTATAACTACTAAAAATTAGGAGCACACATACACATGCTAGGCATATTTTATATAATGCATGCGTAGTTGCGTGGATGATATAAAATTCTAGTGTGTGTGCTTGTACCCAGATAAGCGGGTATATGGGCACATGTACGTTCATTTTAAAATGACCATCCCTGGAAGTAATTTTCAAAGGCATTAATTGAGTAAAGTAACAATTTTCAAAATACATTTACCTACGTAAAGTGCACTTACACATATATAACCTATGGACAATTAAATGGCATATATTGAAGCAATTTTCAAAAGCCCACATACACGGGTAACATGCATTTACACATGTAGCCCCAGTTCTATGGGGAGTTACCTTCCCAGACTTGGGGAGTACTGAGGCCACTCTCTGCAGGGGGGGGGGAATCTCCTGGACTATGGGCTGGGGGCAAGATAATATGCAGGGCCAGAACTGGGTCAGGGACACACCCATGAAATAACTGAAAGTCCATTCCAGATACACACCCATGAAATAACTGAAAGTCCATTCCAGATGTGTGCGCCAAATTAAAAATAGCTTACTGTTAACTCTCCTTCTCCAAAGGGGAGGAGCTAGCAATCTAATACGCTCACCTCCTCCAGAGGGGAGAAGTTAGCAATCTGCTGTTGCGCACTCCGCCAGGAGGGCGGAGTTGGCAAGCTGTTCTGCTGTACTCCTGAAAGGGGAAGGGGTAGCGATATTTATTTATTTATTTATTTATTTATTTAACAGTTTTTTATACCGACCTTCATAGTAGATAACCATATCGGATCGGTTTACATATGATATATGATATGTTACATATTTTACATATTTTTTATATATGATATATATATATATATATATATATATATATATATATATATCATATGATATATGATATGACATGACCTACTCCTCCAGAGGGGAAGAGTTAGCTATCTGTAATTCTATTAGCGATCTGCTGTTAGATGCTCCTATAAGGAAAGGAAGTAGCAAGCTGTATCAATCTGCTAAGGAGTAGCAATCTGTTATAGATCAACTCTCCAAGGAAGAGGAGTTGACAATAGGTATATAATACTTCGCTATTGAGATAGCAATGTATCATGCCCCCCGCTATGGAGTAGCAATCTGTATATATATATATATATATATATATATATATAAGCTGCTGGCAAATCTCAGAGAAAGAGGAGTAGCTGTCTATATAATACTTCAGTCAGTGGTCTGTAGTGGTTGGCTCCCACAAGGTGACAATAGTGAAAGGAATGACCACTTGGAGGAAATGGTGAACCCTAGGCCGATGGCAGATGACAGCGCCCCCAGGAGGAGATCCTGAGAGGAACCACCGGCTAGGCTAGAATATGAGATAAACACAATAGTTCTTTATTAGACTGGAAGCTGGACCACCAGAGGTGGCATTAGTGAGTCACTGTGTCCGGCAAGGCTGAAGTCCTTCTGATACTGGAATATAATCTCTGGGTCGCTGAGTGTAGAGAGAGACTAGAAGTACTGAGTAGACAGGGTATGCTAGATACAAGATGGTACACTCACAATCGTAGATGTCTGCAATGGTCTCTATGCCACAGTCTTCAGTACATTCAGGAACAGGAGCCATAGGCGAGCACTGGTTCCCACAAACAGTCTGTAATAAGAACTCACAATTGCTGTATATGAAATGGCTTCTAGAGTAGAAGAGAGTCTGTATAAGATTCTAGGAACATGGGCCCTCGTGGAGCAAGTACCAGTTCCTATCTGTAATCTTGCCAATGTAACTCTTGATCTCTGTAGCTGAGATAACGTCTTGGACGGAAGGGAGTCTTCAGAGCAATAGGAATGTAGGCCCTCGTGGAGCGAGAACCGATTCCTATGTAATAGAACTCACTGTGTTCACGTCCGCGATTGCTTCCAGGAAATGAGGAGTCTTCCGAGTGTTCTGGCAATCTGAAATCAAGAAGAGAGAGCGGAGCCCCCGTGGAGCTGGTACTCCTGGTAAGTTTGAAAAGGCCAAGCAGTGGGGACGGGTTCCCCGGCTGACTCGGATCGTTGTTGCAAGTATCGTGGACTGCCGAAGCAAGTCCCGTTGGAGTTCATTGCTAACTCGTTAGAGGTTAGCAAACAAAGACCTTTTAAAGTGCAGATGGTTGACGTCACTATGGTGGGACGCCCCCGAGGTTCATGCCCTTGCTGGTACAAATTCTGGAGTGCGCGCGCTTACATCATCAACAACATAGCGGATCTGTAGCGTCAGGCCATCCCAGGGGACCTGGGACCAAGAGGCGGAGAGAAGCCGCGACTGCACTGTCCATCAGCACCAAAGGGAATCGCATCCTAGGTAGAGAGGGTGTAGCAAGGGGTGAGAATAGGCATGAGCAACACTTACTGAGGTTGGTTCAGAGTAAAATAGCCTGAGAAAAAACAGTAATAAAAGAAATCACAGTCCATATTCCCTATCTTCTTACATAAAAACATAAGAACATAAGAAATTGCCATGCTGGGTCAGGCCAAGAGTCAATCAAGCCCAGCATCCTGTTTCCAATAGAGGCCAAACCAGGCCGCAACAACCTGGCAATTACCCAAACACCAAGAAGATCCTATGCTACTGATGCAATTAATAGCAGTGGCTATTCCCTAAGTACACTTGATTAATAGCATTTAATGGACTTCTCCAAGAACTTATCCAACCTTTTTTGAACCCAGCTACACTAACTGCACTAACCACATCTTCTGGCAACAAATTCCAGAGTTTAATTGTGTGTTGAGTGAAAAAGAATTTTCTCCGATTAGTCTTAAATGTTCTGCTTGCTAACTTAATGGAATGCCCCCTAGTCCTTCTATTTTACGAAAGTGTAAATAACCGATTCACATCTACTCATTCAAGACCTCTCATGATCTTACAGACTTCTATCATATCCCCCCTCAGCCGTCTCTTCTCCAAGCTGAACAGCCCTAACCTCTTCAGCTTTTTCTCATAGGGGAGCTGTTCCATCCCCTTTATAATTTTGGTTGCCCTTCTCTGTACCTTCTCCATCGCAACTATATCTTCCATTAACACGGTCTCTTCTTTGGCCTACCATGGCCCTTTTACTATCCATGAATTCAGATTTAATTACTCACAATGTCCTGATCAGTTCAAGGAAGAAATCTCTCTGTTTCTGCAGCCAGGAATCAACCAAGCCCCGCAGCAAGTGCCTAGTGACACAGTTGGCCAAAGTGTCCCACTACAGTTAAAGTACTCTTCTTCTTCACTCTTCAAACACAGTGTCATAGATCCTCATTGCCCTCAAGCTTATTGAGAAACTGGGGGAGTATCTCTGCTTGAACTACTGCTTGTCCCTATGTCACCTCTGGAGAGAGTGACAGCTACTTCCTTCTTCTTTCTCTGTGACTCTGGAGAAGCTCCACACCAAGTATGGTGTTGTTGCGTCCGTCGCTGCTCGATGCCCTCACTCCACCCTCTTTACCTCTGTGGCTACTCCCTCCGGGTCTAATGGACTGTTAGCTGCCGCGGCGTCTTCTTGCCGTCTCCCTCCGGCGTCCCCGGACCTGCATGATGTTGCAGATCCGCCATGTTGCCTGATGACGTAGGGTGCGCGTGCGCGCGCACTCCAATTCATGTACCAGCAAGGATGCGAACCTCGGGGGCGTCCCCCTGAGATGACGTCATCCGCTTCCAATATAAAAGGTCTCAGTATTCGCTAACGTATCAAGTTAGCAAGGGGATTGCTTTGGCTTTACTCCCAAGCTACTCTGCCTCCTCGGACTTTCCAGGGGTACTCGCTCCTTGGGGGCCTCGCTCTCTTTTCTTTATTTCAGATTGCAGATAGGAACCGGTATTCACTCCTCGAGGGCCCATGTTCCTGAACACTCTGAAGATTCTCTACTGCCTGGAAGCTATCGCAGATACAGACATTTGTGAGTTACCATCGCTCTCTCAGAGCTTTCCCTGGAACCAGGTACTCGCTCCTCGAGGGCCTAACCCTTTCCAGCTAATGATCTTCCTTAAGACCTTATGTGAGTTTTGTCATCCAGTTCTGGCTATGAACACAGCATACCCTGTCTACTCACTATCTATAGTTTCTCTACAGCTCAGCACCCCTGGGATCGCTGTTCCAGTACCTGAGGGACTTCAGCCCTGCCGGGCATATCACCTCACTACCGCCACCTCTGGTGGTTCTACTAACCTGTCTAATAAAAGAATTATCTGTGTCTGTCTCCATACCCAAGCCTAGCAGGTGGTCCCTCTCAGGATATCCTCCTGGGGCGCAGTCATCTGCCATCGGCCCAAGGATCCACCTATCTACATTCCTCTACAGCTGAGTGCCGTCTCCAAGCACTCCGCTGGTAACAGATTGCTACTCCTTTCCATCAGGAGCTTTCAGCAACAGATTCATAACAGATTGCAACTCCGCAGTCTATACCTTAACGGATTGTTAACTACTCCATCTACAGGAGCTGAGCATATCAGATTGCTAACTCCTCCCTGCTTGAGGAATAGAGCATAACAGATTGCTAACGCCTCCTTCCACAGGAGCCAGTTCTATAACAGATTGCTAACTCCTCCCTCCTCAGGAGCCGATTCATAGCAGGTGTCAGGATTTTTATAACCTTCTCCTTAACTATGGCCCTAAGAGCTAGTACTACTTAACATTTCTGTATCAAACTGTCTATCTAAGAGCTGTTTGTAATAAACTCTAACCAATAGATGAGCCCTTTGCATTAGAACCTTCTCACATTTCTTCAATGCAACCTTTACAGACTTCTCTTTAGGGGTGTGCATTTGTTTTCGACGTATTGAGAATCCGCAACATATATGTCATATTCTTTGTATTCGTGGGGGTTCTGAAACATATGGCAAACTCCCACGAATACAACAGATCACCAACAAATAGGCCTCCCACCCTACTGACCCCCCCCCGCCCAAAGACTTGCCAAAAGTACCTGTTAGTCCAGCGGGGTTCCTGGAGCGATTTCCTGCGCTCGGATCATCGACTGCCAGTATTCAAAATGGCGGCGATAGCCTTTGCCCTTACTATGTCACAGGGGCTATCGGCGCCATTGCTCACTTGCTCCTACCATGTGACAGGGGCCGACCAATGGCACCGGTAGCCCCTGTGACATCGTAAGGGCAAAGACTATCGGTGCCATTTTGAATACCGGCAGCCGACAGCCCGAGTGCAGGAGATCGCTCCAGGAACCCCGCTGGACCACCAGGTACTTTTGGCAAGCCATGGGGGGGGGGGGGGTGTCAGTAGGGTGGGGGGTTGTAGATAAATAACTTTAAAGTATGGGATGGGGTTTTTTGGGGGAACAAATGTATTTTTGACATATGAATGGATCGGAGGCCCCCGAGAATAGATGCAAAGGATTTGGGTCCCTTCGAATCCGAATCCTGAATGGGACGAATCCATCCCTGCTGCACATCCCTACTTCTCTTAGGAGGAAAATCTCCACTTTAACATTACGCATCCTTAGAATATTAAAACTTACAAACTCTATCTGACACATAGGGGCCACATATGTAAAACCCAGTGTAATGCATATAAATCCTTTTTTAAATTTCTCACATAACTTTGAAAATTACTCGAGTAGAGACAAAAACTCAAAATTTGTCTCCATTTAGTACAAAGTATATATATATAGTTCACAATGCCTGTATGTTTATCTCTGTAAAAAATAAGTATTCCTGGGTATGTCAGGGGAGACCTGGGTAGGTCAGGGGAGACGAAAAAAGGGTGAATTTTCAAAATGTTATGCCCCCAAAAATTTGCATATACATGCATAAGTAGCTTCTATTCATCAATTCTGTATTTTAAAAAAGTAAAAAATATGCACAATTTTCACTTTTGTATGAACATATACTCACATAAATTATGGGCGTTCTAAGAGCATTCCAGGCTGGGTGGTCAACATTTAAGCACATATGTTGTTACTCTAATAGACATGCACATAGATTTGCCAATTTATTCACATAATTTTACATCTACTGGCATAAGTGATATTAAACATAAACATGAACTGCAAACATGGCTCTTCAGAAATGGATTTGACTTAACTTAAAACATCAATATGCCAATAACTTCATTTTCAAAAATCATAGATAATGTTAATAGAATGAGCAATAAGTAAGGAGCAATGTAAAGTGATTCATGACAACCTACTGATTAACACGTGAAGGAAATTGAAATGGAAATTATGGATTACAAACTACTGTGATAGCCCCCTTGTTAACATGTACTTGATGTGTTGATCTAGAATATGTATTTGCTATTATGTTGACCTAGAATATGAATGTTGACCTAGAATATGAATACTGACCCAGAGTGTGAATATTGCTTTTGTAAACCATTATGATCTTCTTTTGGAATGACGATATATAAAATGCCTAAATGTTCTTATGTTTATTGTGTAGTACTGACTGGGTGGGAGGTCTGGGTGAACTGATGGGGATTACAGGCTGATCTTGATGGCCTGGAGAAGGACTGAGCTAATAGGTAAAATGGTAATTTCCTTGACATGCTTGTAAACCACAGACCTTGTGGGGAAGACCTCTGTCATGGCTAAGGTGTAAGATGTTGCTGTGTAGTAGTGTTTGCAACCTTGCAAGCAGACTCTTCGATGGTGTCCCACAATGGTGCAGTCCAGTGCCCCCCCTCCCAGCTGGGTCTCCCATCAGGATAAGGGGCATGCAATCCATCCAGCAATGACCCTCCAGAGTTCGTAGGGGAGGCAGGGTTAAATCAAAGTTTTCAACTTATCTCTCAATTGCAAGCAATGAAACATTTTTTTTTTATTTAATAATCAACAGCCTATCTTGTTAATGATACCTTTTCCTTAACAATAACTTCTCTAACTTATCTTAACTTAGGCTTACTGGATAATGTGACAGAAATTCCTGCATATCTGGGACTCTTCAAATTAACTAATCAGATAAGTATCTTTGCTTTAATTCAAATTTACTACAGTGTCAACTACTCTCCCTCTCTACTATGACTTATCTTTAAGAACTGAGTCTTTGTGGATAATTAATATTTTTCAGGAACGTGTGGTCTCCTTCTCTGAATTATTTGCTCAGGTTGGTACTTAAACTTTATTTTGCTTTTCTTTCTCTCCTCTTTCTATAATTCTTGTGTGAATTCTCTTTTTTAAATTTCTTTGTGTACTTCCTTCAGTGTTTTCCTTTCCCTCTCTGTATTTGGTTACTTATCTTCACTAATTTTGAAGCTTAGGCCTGGCTATTTTGTCTTTGTGTATACATTTAACTGTTGGCTTTAGCTTCTGGATCTGTTGCTTACAAGTTGCTGTGTCCTCTTGGCACCGATGTCCTCTTCTTTCCTTCACAAGTCTTCTTCCTACTATCTTAGTCTAAAAAAAACAATATGAGAGACTACCTCCCTTGCATTGAGTCTTTTCCTGAATAGGTTGTCACTGCTCAATAGCTTTTCTTTCTGAGCTTCAATTAGGTGCCTACACTTCATACAAACATAGAAACATAGAAATTATGGCAGAAGAAGACCAAATGGCCCATCCAGTCTGCCCAGCAAGCTTTCACTCTTATTTTTCTCATACTTATCTCTTACTCTTGGCTCTTATTGGTAAGTTTTTGGTTCTAATTTCCTCCCCCCCCCCCCTCTGCCATTGATGCAGAGAGCAGTGCTGGAGCTGCATCAAAGTAAAGTATCCAGCTTAACTGGTTAGAGGTATTAACCGCCGCAATAAGCAAGCTACTCCCACTCCTATTTGTTTACCCAGCCTGTGCAATTCAGTCCTTGTTGGTTGTTGTCTGAATATAAATCCTCTTTTCTTCATTCCCCCTGTCATTGAAGCAGTAAGCTGCACTGGATATGTATTCCAAGTGAAATATCAGGCTTAATTGACTCAGGGTAGTAACCGCCACAACAAGCAAGCTACTCCCCCGCTTATTTGTGAATGCAAATCCTTTTTTCCACATTTCCTCTTGCCATTGAAGCATAGAACAATGTTGGAGTCACATTAACCATGTGTATGTTTATTGAATAAGGGTATTAATCACCAGGTTGTAGCCATCATTTCCGCAAGCCATCCCCATTACTAGACTTCTGTTGACAGGAAACAGAGAATAGGATTAAATGAAATGGTCAATTTTCTCAGTGGAAAAGGGTAAACAGTGGAGCACCTCAGGGTTCTGTACTTGGACTGGTGCTTTTCAATATATATATATATAAATGATCTGGAAAGGAAGATGAGTGAGGTTATCAAATTTGCGGACAATACAAATTATTCAGAGTAGTTAAATCACAAGCGGATTGTGATACATTACAGGAGGACCTTGCAAGACTGGAAGATTGGGCATCCAATAATGGCTGATGAAATTTAATGCGGACTAGTGCAAGGTGTTGCATATAGGGAAAAAGAACCCTTGCTGTATTTACACTATGTTAGGTTCCATATTAGGACCGAACTACCACCCAGGAAAAAGATCTAGGCATCATAGTGGATAATACTTTAAAATTGTCAGCTCAGTGTGCTGCAGCAGTCAAAAAAGCAAACAGAATGTTAGGAATTATTAGGAAGGGAATGATTAATAAAACAGAAAATGTAATAATGCCTCTGTATTGCTCCTTGAATACTGTGTACAATTCTGGTCACCGCATCTCAAAAAAGATATAGTTGTGATGGAGAAGGTACAGAGAAGGGCTACCAAAATGATAAAGGGGATGGAACAGTTCCCCTATAAGGAAAGGCTGAAGAGGTTAGGGCTGATCAGTTTGGAGAAGAGACAGCTGAAGGGGGATATGATAGAGGTCTTTAAGATCATGAGAGGTCTTGAACAAGTAGATGTGAATCGGTTATTTACACTTTCGGATAATAGAAGGAGTAGGGGGCATTCCATGAAGTTAGCAAGTAGCACATTTAAGACTAATTGGAGAAAATTATTTTTCACTCAACGCACATTTAAGCTCTGAAATTTGTTGCCAGAGGATGTGGTTAATGTGGTTAGTGCAGTTAGTGTAGCTGGGTTCAAAAAAGATTTGGATAAGTTCTTGGAGAAGTCCATTAACTGCTATTAATCAAGTTTACTTAGGGAATAGCCACTGCTATTAATTGCATCAGTAGAATGGGATCTTCTTGGTGTTTGGGTAATTGCCAGATTCTTGTGGCCTGGTTTAGCATCTGTTGCAAACAGGATGATGGGCTTGGTCTGACCCAGCATGGCAATTTCTTATGTTCTTATGTTCTTAATGCTCAGTGACGTGACTCTGTAGTATTGGCTGCTATGTCCCAGTCTCTGATACCTGTAAAAAATGACAGTTTTCCTCTTCCATTCTTCTTCTCGTCTTCTCTCTCTGACTTCAAAGGCAACCTGTATCTTCTGCAACAATGCCACAAGATGTTTCATTTCTTCCATCTTGATAGAGGCTTCATAATCCTGATGATTTGGCAAAGGTCTTCAGAATCCTGTGAACTGCACCAAATGTAAACTATGTCTTCCCTTGCGTGCTGAAGAGTTGTCACGACTGAGTTAAATTTTAACTTTGGTAGTAGTGGATTTTCAGGAGAAAAGTTTTTTTTCAATGATGTTTTCACAAGGTGGATAGTTGTTTATGCCTTTCTCTATAAACAAGTTTCCCACAGAAAAAGGGATAAACACACGTGGGAGGCAAGGATTAAAGAAATGTCTAACCTAGTTCTGAAATTAAACATTTTTTATTTTTATTTTTAAGCAAATATTTTACTCAAAACAAGAAATACTACATTTATAAATCAAAATGATACATTTCAACCATAACTTCTATTATATTTTTCTACTTTTTTAAGCTTAGAAAGCTGACCTAGTAGGACCAGAATTATGAAAGTTTCAAAACTTCCAGGCTTTGCATATCAGATAAGTATTATTTTCTCAATAAGTAGATAGGTATTTTTTTTTCTTGATAAGCTAGAGCTTCTAATGCTTTTTCTTCAGTGTGTTTTTTTTATGCATGCAAAGAATTGATTCTTTGTGTCTTTTTCTCTGTTTTTTTCAGCTACAGATGAAGACTTGAATCTCAGACAACACTCTCAGGTAAGAATAGTGTTATATTTGTGTTATTCCTAATATCTCTTTTAAGTGTCTTTCTTTTCATTCTTTACTATTCTATTTTCCTGTTCTTTCTTACAGTTTCTATTATGTGTATGTGTGTCTATAATGGCGTGTGCACACATCGTTATTATGGGCTGCTTGTTGGTGTAGCTGGTGTTCGATGCCAGCTGGCACTGGAGGGAGCTCTTGACACATTGATTCTTTATCTTCCTCCTACTAAGAACATAAGAACATAAGAACATGCCATACTTGGTCAGACCAAGGGTCCATCAAGCCCAGCATCATGTCTCCAACAGTGGCCAATCCAGGCTATAAGAACCTGTAAAGTTCCTAAAAACCAAGTCTACCCCA
Organism: Rhinatrema bivittatum; assembly: GCF_901001135.1. Classification (NCBI taxonomy): domain Eukaryota; kingdom Metazoa; phylum Chordata; class Amphibia; order Gymnophiona; family Rhinatrematidae; genus Rhinatrema; species Rhinatrema bivittatum. The sequence continues at coordinate 769,488,205 of NC_042615.1, forward strand.
TGTTACTGTTGCTAGTAATACCAGTGTCTATTATCTATGTCAACTTAATTAATAGCAGGTAATGGACTTCTCCTCCAAGAACTTATCCAATCCTTTTTTAAACCCAGCTACACTAATTGCACTAACCACATCCCCTGGCAACAAATTCCAGAGTTTAATTGTGGGTTGAGTGAAATAGAACTTTCTCTGATTAGTTTTAAATGTACCACATGCTAAATTCATGGAGTGCCCCCTAGTCCTTCTATTATCCAAAAGAGTAAATAACCGATTCACATTTACCAGTTCTAGACCTCTCATGATTTTAAACACCTCTATCATATCCCCCCTCAGCTGTCTCTTCTCCAAGCTGAAAAATCCTAACCTCTTTAGTCTTCCTGATAGGGGAGCTGTACCATCCCCTTTATCATTTTGGTGGTCCTTCTCTGTACCTTCTACAGTGCAACTATATCTTTTTTGAGATGCGGCGACCAGAATTGTACACAATATTCAAGGTGCGGTCACACCATGGAGCGATACAGAGGCATTATGACATTTTCCGTTTTATTCACCATTCCCTTTCTAATAATTCCCAACATTCTGTTTGCTTTTTTGACTGCCGCAGCACACTGAACAAACAATTTCAATGTGTTATCCACTATGATGCTTAGATCTCTTTCTTGGGTTGTAGCACCTAATATGGAGCTTAACATTGTGTAACTATAGCATGGGTTATTTTTCCCTGTATGCATCACCTTGCACTTATCCACATTAAATTTCATCTGCCATTTGGATGCCCAATTTTCCAGTCTCACAAGGTCTTCCTGCAATTTATCACAATCTGCTTGTGATTTAACTACTCTGAACAATTTTGTATCATCTGCAAATTTGATTACCTCACTCATCGTGTTTCTTTCCAGATTATTTATAAATATATTGAAAAGTAAGGGTCCCAATACAGAACTCTGAGGCACTCCCCTGCCCACTCCCTTCCACTGAGAAAATTGTCCATTTAATCCTACTCTCTGTTTTCTGTCTTTTAGCCAATTTGTAATCCACAAAAGGACATTGCCACCTATCCCATGACTTTTTACTTTTCCTGGAAGCCTCTCATGAGGAACTTTGTCAAATGCCTTCTGAAAATCCAGATATACTACATCTACCTGTTCACCTTTATCTACATGTTTATTAACTCCTTCAAAAAAGTGAAGCAGATTTGTGAGGCAAGACTTGCCTTGGGTAGAGCCATGCTGACTTTGTTCCATTAAACCATGTCTTTCTATATGTTCTGTGATTTTGATATTTATAACACTTTCCACTATTTTTCCTGGTGCTGAAGTCAAGCTTACTGGTTTGTAGTTTCCCGGATTGCCCCTGGAGCCCTTTTTAAATATTGGGGTTACATTAGCCACCCTTCAGTCTTCAGGTACAATAGATGATTTTAATGATAGGTTACAAACTTTTACTAATAGGTCTGAAATTTCATTTTTTAGTTCCTTCAGAACCCTGGGGTGTATACCATCCAGTCCAGGTGATTTACTACTCTTCAGTTTGTCAATCAGGCCTACCACATCTTATAGGTTCACCGTGATTTGGTTCAGTCCATCTGAATCATTACCCTGAAAACCTTCTCCAGTACAGGTATCTCCCCAACATCCTCTTCAGTAAATACTAGGGATGTGAATCGTTTTTTGACGATTTAAAATATCGTCCGATATATTTTAAATCGTCAAAAAATCGTTAGGGCCACGATACAATACCAATTCCCCCGATTTATCATTAAAAATCGTAAATCGGGGGAAGGGGGAGGGCAGGAAAACCGGCACACTAAAACCCCCTAAAACCCACCCCGACCCTTTAAATTAAATCCCCCCCAATGCTTTAAATTACCTGGGGATCCGGCGGTGGTCCAGAACGGTGGCGGTCCGGAACGGCCCCCTCAATAGAATCGTGTTGTCTTCAGCTGGCGCCATTTTTCAAAATGGCCGCCGCAAAATGGCGGCGGCCATAGACAAAAATGATTCAACGGAGGAGGTCGTTCTGGACCTCCGCTGGACTTTTGGCAAGTCTTGTGGGGGTCAGCAGGCCCCCCCAAGCTGGCCAAAAGTTTGCTGGGAGTCCAGCGGGGTTCCGGGAGCGATTTCTTGCCGCGAATCGTTTTCGTACGGAAAATGGCGCCGGCAGGAGATCGACTGCAGGAGGTCGTTCAGCGGGGGTTCCGGACCGCCGCTGAACGACCTCCTGCACTCGATCTCCTGCCGGCGCCATTTTCCGTACGAAAACGATTCGCGGCAAGAAATCGCTCACGGAACCCCGCTGGACTCCCAGGAAACTTTTGGCCAGCTTGGGGGGGCCTCCTGACCCCCACAAGACTTGCCAAAAGTCCAGCGGGGGTCCGGAACGACCTCCTCCGTCGAATCGTTTTTGTCTATGGCCGCCGCCATTTTGCGGTGGCCATTTTGAAAAATGGCGCCGGCTGAAGACAACACGATTCTATTGAGGGGGCTGTTCCGGACCGCCGCCGTTCTGGACCACTGCCGGATCCCCAGGTAATTTAAAGCATTTGGGGGGGGGGGGGTTCGGGAGGGTGGGGGATTTAATTTAAAGGGTCGGGGTGGGTTTTAGGGGGGTTTAGTGTGCCGGCTCACGATTTTAACGATTTTTCACGATAGTTTACACACCCAAACGGCAACAATACGATTCCCTCCCCCTCCCAGCCGAAATCGATCGTTAAGACGATCGAGGACACGATTCACATCTCTAGTAAATACCGAAGCAAAGAAATCATTTAATCTTTCCACTATGGTCTTATCTTCTCTAAGTGTCTCTTTAACCCCTCGATCATCTAACAGTCCAAATGACTCCTTCACAGGCTTTCTGCTTCGGATATATTTTTAAAAGTTTTTACTGTGATATTTTGCCTCTACGGCCAATTTCTTTTCAAATTCTCTCATAGCCTTATCAATGTCTTATATTTAATTGCCAATGTTTATGCATTACCCTATTTTCTTCTGTTGGATCCTTCTTCCCATTTTTGAATGAAGATCTTTTGGCTAAAATAGCTACTTTTTCTTCACCTTTTAACCATGCTGGTAATCGTTTTGCCTTTCTTCTACCTTTCTTAATGTGTGGAATACATGTAGAATGTGTTTCTAAGATGATATTTTTTTAACAAAGACCATGCCTCTTGCACACTTTTTACCTTTGTAGCTGCTCCTTTCAGTTTTTTTCTAACTATTTTTCTCATTTTATCAAAGTTTCCCTTTTGAAAGTTTAGCATGAGAGCCATGGCTTTGCTTACTGTCCCCCTTCCAATCATTAATTCAAATTTGATCATATTATGATCACTATTGCCAAGCGGCCCTACTACCATTACCTCTCTCACCAAATCCTGTGCTCCACTGAAAATTAGATCTAAAATTACTCCCTCTCTCGTTGGTTCCTGAACTTTTAATCCATTCAGGATCTTTATCTTTCTAGCATGTCCCGATGATACATTCACCCTGTCAATATTGGGGTAATTGAAATCTATATCTAAGAGAGTCAACACAGTAACCCAATGGGAAAACTGTAAACAAAGGGGAAAATTGTTCTTTATTTCAAATTGTTGCCTATAGTGACGGTGTCATCAAGCCAGACATTGTGATTCAAACCCGAATCCAACCGGACTTCTAATCATTCACCATCACTTGAAGAACTCTTTAATTATTTTTGTATGAAACTATTTTTATGTATTTTTCTTTTTCTTTAAAAATTAATCAAAAGGACTTCTATATTTCACTCCATTGATAACGTGAAGGCAAGAAGTAGCTGGCATTCTCTCAATATATTGTGTAAATAACGCCCAACGTGGCCGATGTTTTGCATGGTTAAGCTTCCTCAGGGGCATCTAGATGAACATCAACATAGGAGTATTTGCCGATTCAAAATGGACCCGACGTCTCAATCATTCTTCTGCAACGCAGAAGAATGATTGAGACGTCGGGTCCATCATTCTTCTGCAATGCAGAAGAATGATGGACCCCATTATTACTGCACTACCATTTTGGTTAGCTTCCCTAATTTCTCTTAGCATTTCACCATCTTGGCCAGGTGGATGGTAGTAAACTCCTATCACTATAGTCTTCCCCAACACACACAAGGGATTTCTACCCATAATGATTCAACTGTGCATTTAGTCTCGTGCAGGATGTTTATCCTGTTGGACTCTATGCCTTCCTGGACATAAAGCACTACACCGCCTCCCGGGAGCTCCTCTCTGTCATTTATCCTTAAAATGAAATGAGAAAGAAAGTCTATCCCTCTATCTCCACAAATCCTCCTACCATCTATTTATTTATTTATTTATTTATAACTTTATTTATACCGAAGTTCAATTAACAGAGTTAATTATCAATCCGGTTTACATTACAACCAAAAACATTGGCAATAACAGAAATTGTCTTATGTGTGTTTCCCTGGTGAAAAGTATTTACGATGGCTTGGTGATACTCTAGAACTAACTAATCAAAATAAATGATAATTAAAATCACCCTGTCCTAGCATATGGACAGTGTGAACTACACTTGCCTTCAGAATCTTTCATGTCTTATCATACACACTCATTTCAGGTGACATAATATGAATATTAGATTCATCACCTTGTTGGGAAGTTTATTATAGAAAGGGTTGGGCACCTATCCCATTGTGTGATCATATGCCTTGTGTTAGAAGCCCAATTGGAAAGCAAGAGAGTGGGCAATGTATACCTACTATGAGCAGTACATATTCGTTCTGACACTTTCCACAGTCTGGCACAACTTCAAAGACTCTAAGATAATATATATAAAGTAATTTATTACTGATTTGTATAAGTAATTATATCTGTTCTATTATCAGTTCCCCATACCATGTGATATACAAACTAGTGCTTTTCCAAATGCTCAATTTCCTCTTTCTTACCACTCTCAAAGCAAGGTGTTTTGTAACATGGCCAGGGGTCCATGGTGTCTCTGAATGTCTGCCCAAAGACTGGAGTCCCCTTCTGCATGGTCTGGTCTCTTTTCTTCTGGTTATGTCTGTGTTGGGACCTGTTGTTTTCCCAGGTTCTGGTCATATCTGTGTTGAGGCTGGCTAGATTCCAAAATTCCTACCCCATACCTAGTTCTTTTATAGAACTCTTCTTATTCAATATGATTGTGTATGTCTCTCAGTTCATTGGTTGGATCTGTTTGATGATTTTGTCCACTCCTTAAAATGGCAGAGCATTCAGGTTAGAATATCCTGTTCACAGTGGTCCCCATATCACATGTTGTTTGTTCCTTCTCATGTGACACAAGCATGGTAAACAGGCTTTGGTTATGAGATCTTCTGTATATTAGAGATGTGAATCGTGTGATCGATCGTCTTAACGATCGATTTCGGCTGGGAGGGGGAGGGAATCGGATCGTCGCCGTTTGGGTTTTTTAAATATCGTGAAAATCGTGTAAATCGAAAACCGGCACACTAAAACATCCCTAAAACCCACCCCGACCCTTTAAAATAAATCCCCCACCCTCCCGAACCCCCCCCAAAATGCCTTAAATTACCTGGGGTCCAGTGGGGGGGAGGGCGGGAAAACTGGCACACTAAAACAACCCTAAAACCCACCCCGACCCTTTAAAATAAATCCCCCACCCTCCCGAACGCCCCCAAAATGCCTTAAATTACCTGGGGTCCAGAGGAAGGGTCCCTGTGTGATCTTTTACTCTCGGACCTCCGGTGCTTGTAGAAATGGCGCCGGCGCTACCTTTGCCTTGTCATATGACAGGTCAAAGGTAGCGCCGGCGCCATTTTGTTTTTTTGTCCCCCGAGATCAGGAGCGTAGGAGATCGCTCCCGGACCCCCGCTGGACCCCCAGGGACTTTTGGCCAGCTTGGGGGGGCCTCCTGACCCCCACAAGACTTGCCAAAAGTCCAGCAGGGGTCCGGGAATGACTTCCTGCATGCAAATCATTTTTCCGCCATTTTGCGCCGCCATTTTGAGCAAAATGGCGACGGCCGTAGACAACACGATTCGACTGCAGGAGGTCGTTCCGGACCCCCGCTGGACTTTTGGCAAGTCTTGTGGGGGTCAGGAGGCCCCCCCAAGCTGGCCAAAAGTCCCTGGGGGTCCAGCGGGGGTCCGGGAGTGATCTCCTGCCGCAAATTGTTTTTCCGTACGGAAAAACCAAAGGTAGCGCCGGCGCCATTTCTACAAGCACCGGAGGTCCGAGAGTAAAAGATCACACCGGGACCCTTCCTCTGGACCCCAGGTAATTTAAGGCATTTTGGGGGGGGTTCGGGAGGGTGGGGGCTTTATTTTAAAGGGTCGGAGTGGGTTTTAGGGTTGTTTTAGTGTGCCGGTTTTCCCGCCCTCCCCCTTCCCCTCCCCCTTCCCCCGATTTACGATTTTTTGACGATAAATCGGGGGAATTCTTATTGTATCGCGGCTCTAATGATTTTTGACGATTTAAAATATATCGGACGATATTTTAAATCATCAAAAACGATTCACATCCCTACTGTATATGTTCATAAGGGATGAAAATATATGAAAAGGAAACATCTACAGTTTTTTCTAGATGATCAATATTTGGTAATATTGAAACTCTAGGCTCATATCCAATCATGTTCTCAGTCTGTGGCAGCAATTACCGATGTTCATAAAGTTCATGTTTATTTGTCAGTGAAAAAGAGTCCAAATTTCTCTGCAGTTGTCTTTTAAATATTGCAAAATATTCTAGTGGATAGTGTTATGACTGTCCAAATCCAGAGGTGGATCCTTAGGCCGACCGACTCGGAGGAACGGCCGGGAGGCAGAATCACACTGGGCGGATGGGCTTCACCTGGAAATCCGCGATCCCTCCAGAGGAGTTGTGGGAGCCCGAATCACCAGGACTTAGGAGTCTTCACCCTGGAAGCCCGAGGTCCCCCCAGGAGGAGCCCGTAGGAACCCAGACCGCTGGGACTTAGGCGAAGAGAAGCAGGAACCCAGTAAAGAATACGAACCAGAATCAGGACAGGCAGCTGGCAGGCGGAAGATGGAGTCATGGACCGGAGTCAGGACAGGTGGCAAGCAGACAGATGGAGAATCACAAATAACAAGCAGGAACTCAAGACTCAGGTATCAGGCAGGAATTAGGACCAGGCAGGCAGGCAGGCAGAAATCTGACAACAGACAGCAGGAATCAAAAAACGGAGAACAAAACGGCAACAAGCTATTCAAAGAAAGAATCTCATTGCAAGGCAACGTACAGTTTCCCGGAGCTTGTTTTAAACCCCTACCAGCTTCTGACGTCATCAGGGGGGCGTGTCCTCACATCCGATCCTGCCGGCTCAAAGACGTTGGTTCTTGCGTGCGCGCGCGTACCCCTCCAAGGGAGGCTGAAGGAGACGCCATTACCACGCGGTTTTTGAGAGGACCGGGACCCGACGGACTGCCGCGTTCCAGGAAAAGGTAAAAGCCCGGTCACTGAGCTAGTGACCGGGATTGCAACAGTACCCCCCTTTTTACGCCCCCCCCCCCCCCCCGTAGAGGACCGGGTTTTCCAGGATTATCCAGATGGTATTGGGCCAGCAGAGACTTGTCTAGGATATTCCGCGCCGGTTCCCAGGAGTCCTCTTCAGGACCACAACCCTCCCAGGCTAGTAAATACTCCCACCGACGATTACTGAAACGCACATCCTTTATTTCCTGTACTTGATAAACAGGTTCTTCAGATGATGTGGCTGAAACTGCATCTTGAGTAAGTTGGTGGAAACGAGAGTACATTACAGGTTTCAAGAGAGATACGTGAAACACGTTATGGATACGTAAGGTTGAAGGTAGACGAAGTCTGTAAGAAACCAGTCCTATCCGCTCGACCACGGGAAACGGACCACAAAACCTGGGAGCCAACTTACGGGAACGGCCTGTGAAGTGAAGGTTCTTGGTGCTCAACCATACCTTGGATCCCGGCAACAATACAGGAGCTGGGTGACGATGACGATTTGTGGTTTCCTGTGCTCTTTGAGCTGCGATAGAAAGTCGTTTCTGTAGCACTTCCCATAGTTGATGTAGCCGCATAGCCATGGTCTGAGCCGCAGGTGACTGAATCTCTACAGGAACTGGAACTGGAGGTCTGAGATGACGTCCAAAGACAGTTTGGAATGGAGACTGTCCTGTAACCGAATGTGTGTGATTATTGTAAGCGAATTCGGCCCAAGGCAAGAGAGAAACCCAGTTATCCTTACGCTCAGAAATGAAGCTACGAAGGAATGTCTTGAGAGAGCGATTCATCCGTTCAGTCTGTCCATTGCTCTGAGGGTGGAATGCAGTGGATAATTTCAATTGTACTCCGAATTTCTTACAGAGAGCACGCCAGTAGCGGGCTGTAAATTGTGGACCGCGATCAGAAACAATACTCTGTGGGAGACCATGAGCCCGGAAGATATGTTGAATGAAGAGCCCCGCCATCTCAGGAGCCGAAGGAAGCTTGGGCAGAGGAACTAAATGGACCATTTTCAAGAACCGGTCCACGGTGACCCAGATTACCGTGTTACCTTCAGACAGGGGTAAATCCACCACAAAATCCGTGGCTATGTGAGTCCAAGGCTCGGTGGGTATTGGCAAAGGACATAGCAGTCCCCAGGGACGTCCAGGACGAGACTTCTTTCTGGCACAAGTTGGACATGCATCAACATATTCTTGTACGTCTCGCCGTACTCGAGGCCACCAGTAATACCGGTTTAATAGAATCAACGTCCTTTCCCGACCGGCGTGACCTCCTGTGAGGGAGTCATGGGCCCACTAACACCTTCCTGCGGTCACGCCGGGACACCACCACCCGACCTTGCGGGGAAACAGTAGTGCTGGCGAGAAGAATCCGAGCTGGATCGATGATGCACTAAGGAGGATCATCTTTTTCCTCGAAGATGGAGTTCCGGGATAAGGCATCAGCCCGAACATTCCTTGAGGCGGGCCGGTATTTCAGAATGAAATCAAACCGACTAAAGAAAAGTGACCATCGAGCCTGTCTAGGATTAAGGCGTTGAGCATGTGACAGGAACTCGAGATTCTTATGATCAGTATAAACGGTGACCTGATGTTGGGCCCCCTCCAGCCACTGTCGCCACTCCTCGAAAGCCAACTTGATTGCTAATAGTTACTTATCGCCTATACCGTAGTTGCTCTCGGCAGGCGTGAATTTTTTAGAAAAATAGGAGCATGGTAGCAATTTTCCGGAACTAGAATACTGGGACAGTACCGCCCCCACAGCCACACTAGAATCATCGACTTCTACTATGAATGGTCGCAGTGGATCCGGATGGCGTAAGCAGGTTTCCAACAGAAACGCCTTCTTTAAATTTTGGAATGCTTCACACGCTTCAGAATTCCAATGTCGAGTATCTGCCCCTTTTTTTGTTAGAGCAGTCAGTGGTGCTACTAAGCGCGAATATCCAGGAATAAAATGTCTGTAAAAATTTGCGAACCCTAGGAAGCGTTGCAACGCCTTTAATCCCAAAGGTTGTGGCCACTTCTGGATAGCGGACACCTTTTCGGGATCCATGTTGAACCCTGTAGCAGAAATAACATATCCCAAGAAAGGCACAGAGTTCTGTTCAAATAAACAATTTTCTAGTTTCGCATAAAGATGATGATCCCGGAGGATCTGGAGTACTTGTCGTACTTGGCGTCGATGAGACTCTAAATCCTTTGAGAATATTAGAACATCGTCAAGATATACAATGACACAAGAATACAATAATTCTCTGAGTATCTCATTCATGAGATGTTGGAATACCGCTGGGGCGTTGCATAAGCCAAATGGCATAACAAGGTACTCATAATGCCCATCCCGGGTATTGAACGCGGTCTTCCATTCATCCCCGGGACGGATACGGACCAAATTGTAAGCACCCCTTAAGTCCAGTTTAGTGAATACTCTTGCCCCTTGGAGTTTGTCAAGTAGTTCTGGAATTAAAGGCAATGGATATTGATTCTTTTTAGTAATAGTATTCAAACCCCTGTAATCAATGCATGGCCTCAGGGATCCATCTTTTTTAGACACAAAAAAGAATCCTGCCTCCGCAGGTGACTTAGACTGACGTATGAACCCTTTGGCAAGGTTCTCCTTGATATATTCCGACATAGCTCTAGTTTCTGGTAGAGAGAGCGGATACACTCTACCCCGTGGAGGGGTTGTCCCGGGAAGTAAGTCTATGGCACAGTCAAAGGGACGATGTTGAGGTAGAATCTCCGCCTTTTCTTTGGAAAAAACATCAGCAAAGTCTGCGTAGGGTGTTGGAAGTAAAACCCCAACGTGGGCCAAGGGAATACGAGGAACTACAGTGTTTTTAATGCAGGACTGAAAACAGTGAGAACTCCAATGGGTAATTTGAAGATCTTCCCAGCAAATCACCGGTGAATGTTGTCGCAACCAAGGCAAGCCGAGGACTACCGGATACACTGACCTCTCCAAGACCAAGAACGAGATCGTTTCTTGATGTAACAGCCCGGTTTGAAGTATAAGCCCACTTCCAAAGCCAGCGTGTGGAATTCTAAGGCATATTCTAAGGCATATTCGGCCAAGGTACGCGCTCCTTGCCGGAGTTGCAGTAACTCTGAAGTTGCCGAAGTCTGACGAGCGGGCTCATCAAAGGCTGCCCTAAAGTTGGCCACAAACAGATCCAAGTTAGCGAGGGTATCATCATTGTTCTCCCACATCGGCGACGCCCAGTTCAGGGCCTTACCATCCAATAAAGAGAAAATGTAAGCTACTTTGACAGAGTCAGTGGGAAATTGATTCGGGAGTAAGGCAAACCGCACAAAACACTGGTTTAGAAAACCACGACATGCCTTAGAATCCCCCGCATATCGAGAAGGAGCAGGAAGCTGGGTAGATGTCTGAAGAGTGACGACCGGTGCGGCCACAGGAACGGAAGCCGAAGCTGAAGGTTCAGCATCCATGCGGGTTGCCATGTGTTCTACAGTAGCGACCAAAGAGTCCAGTACTTGCTGCTGTTGCACCAGTCGTTGGGCAAGTCCTGGAATGGCCTGAAGACCAGCGAGATCTGCCGGATCCATGGCCTTGTAAACTGTTATGACTGTCCAAATCCAGAGGTGGATCCTTAGGCTGACCAACTCGGAGGAACGGCCGGGAGGCAGAATCACACTGGGCGGATGGGCTTCACCTGGAAATCCGCGACCCCTCCAGAGGAGCTGTGGGAGCCCGAATCACCAGGACTTAGGTCTTCACCCTGGAAGCCCAAGGTCCCCCCAGGAGGAGCCCGTAGGAACCCGGACCGCTGGGACTTAGGCGAAGAGAAGCAGGAACCCAGTAAAGAATACGAACCGGAATCAGGACAGGCAGCTGGCAGGCGGAAGATGGAGTCACGGACCGGAGTCAGGACAGATGGCAGGCAGGCTGAAAATGGAGTCACGGACTGGAGTCAGGACAGATGGCAGGCAGGCTGAAGATGGAGTCACGGACCGGAGTCAGGACAGGTGGCAAGCAGACAGATGGAGAATCACAAATAACAAGCAGGAACTCAAGACTCAGGTATCAGGCAGGAATTAGGACCAGGCAGGCAGGCAGGCAGAAATCTGACAACAGACAGCAGGAATCAAAAAACGGAGAACAAAACGGCAACAAGCTATTCAAAGAAAGAATCTCGTTGCAAGGCAACGTACAGTTTCCCGGAGCTTGTTTTAAACCCCTACCAGCTTCTGACGTCATCAGGGGGCGTGTCCTCGCTACCAGCTTCTGACATCATCAGGGGGGCGTGTCCTCACATCCGATCCTGCCGGCTCAAAGACGTTGGTTCTTGCGTGCGCGCGCGTACCCCTCCAAGGGAGGCTGAAGGAGAAGCCATTACCACGCGGTTTTTGAGAGGACCGGGACCCAACGGACTGCCGCATTCCAGGAAAAGGTAAAAGCCCGGTCACTGAGCTAGTGACCGGGATTGCAACAGATAGTCCCAATTATAACAGTCTTTGAATTTTAAATATCCATTTTATCCATATGAGAAGTTCATTGCCGAAACTTTAACTGTTTTGAATTTTAAATGTCCATTATGTAAGGATTATGGTATCTGTGAGCCCTTAGTGCTATGGCATGGTTAGCACAACCTAACGGGTGAAACTGCTAGATCCATGCCAACAGCTGGCGACATGCCCTGCAATGGGACAAATTGGAACTTCACCTGTTCCAGCCGCCTCCCCCTTTAGGTTGAGTCATTGGGTTCAGGCGGCCAGCAGAACTTAGGTGGGTCCCTGGGGCAGTCAGGCAGATGAGAATCCAAAGACAGGCTGAAGATAGGACTGGCAGTAAGCAGGAGATACTGGAGATGGACCAGATATCAGGGTAGGCAGCAGACAAGATATGGTCAGGTCCAAGGCTAAGGTCAGGTCCAGACGGTAAGTAAGATCCAAGCAGGGGTCAGTAGGGAAATCAAGCCAAGGGAAGACATGAAAGATGAAGACAGAGATGAGGGCAGGGCAAGGCAATGTAACTGTACCCCCCCCCCCAACAGTACCCCTACCCAATCTTCTGGGCTTGGGTTTCCTGGGGAATCTCCTGTGGAATTCTCATAACAGCTGAGGGGTTTGGAATTTAGAGGCTGAATCCCAGGAGTTTTCTTTGGGTCTATAGTTCTGCCATGAAATCAAGTACTGGATCTTGTTCTTGACCTTCCTGGAGCCTAGAATTTCTTCAGCTTCATCTTGCAAGTCATCCTTGGCGATCACCTCTGTGGGCTTAAGAGGTGATCTAGATGGCCATGATAAAACTTCTGACTTCAATAGCTACAAGTGAAACACATCACGTACCCAGAGCACTGGGGATAGTTTCAATTTGTAGGCCACATTCCCCACCTATTGAATCATGGGGAATGGACCCACAAATCTTGGGGCAAACTTTGATGGCATTCTAAAGCACAAGTTCTTGGTGCTGAGCTATACCAACTCTCCTAGCTGAAGTTTGGGTGTAGGGTGGCATTTATTGTCTGCTTGCCTCTTGGAATGGCTTGCTACTTATTCTAAGAGGGTTGTTTTTTTTTGCCAGAGTTCTTGTAATTCATGTCTCGTTATTTTGGCTGCAGGACAAATAACAGAAAATAGGACAGGCATTGATGTGGTCTTTGGCAGAGGGTAGCGGCTAAAGACCACATAAAAGGGTGAGGAACCAGTCAAGCTGCTCACGTGATTATTGTGCAGAATTCTGCCCATGGGAGGAAAGATACCCATTTGTCTTGTTGCTGGTTGACATAGACCCTTAGGAAGGCTTTGAGAGTTTGGTTCATCTGCTTTATTTGCTTGTTGCTCTAGGGGTGTGTGAGGGAGTATACAGAAAGGTAGTCCCTGGGGCGCAGCTTACAGACCCTGCTCCTCCCTATTTTGTGATGCAAGAGGATTTACTTTACAGAGTCACAAATGGAAGTATGGAATGGGAAGAAATAGAGCTGCTATCATCAGCAGGTGATGCAGTTATCACATAGTCACCTCCTGGGGGTGTTTCACCAAGCATTTAATGAAGGCAACAGTTCTTGAGTATTATGAATCCATCATGGTAAAGACGATGAGTAAGAATGTCTGTTGAATGTCCCACACTATGTGTTTACATGTTTAGGACTTTATTTTCAAAATGTATAAGAAGCTAAATTTTAGAAATATTGTTTTGTATTGTTTGGGATAACATGTTTTATATATTTTAAATTTTGTTATATGTATAATGTAAACTGATATGATGGCCATGCTAAATACCGGTATAGAAATTTTTAATAAATAAATAAAATAAATAAATAAATCTGGGGAAGGAAAAGACATGAGAAAAGATACATGCACAATTCTATTGGCCAGGCCTTCATAAACAGGTCCAGTTGTGTTGCTGGTCCTGCCTTACCTGTCAGCTCACAAAGCCTGCAGGAGTACGGGAGGCACCTCTTATACCAATGCCTATAATCAAGATACCTTTTGAAAGAGTGGACATGGAACTTGTGGAGCCACTAGAGAGGTTGACTCAAGGAAATAAATACATTCTCATCTTACTAGACTATGCTACCAGATATCCGGATGCAGTGCCACTATGGAATATGAAGTTCCTGATTGTGCCTACAGAGGGGTTTTTTTGTGACTTGGGCTCCCCAAGGAGAACCTGATGGATCAGGGTACCCCTTTTGATTCTAAGGTCGTGAAACAACTCTGCACCTTGCTCAGGGTAAAACCTCTCAGTGTATCACCCGTAGACCAATGGCCTGGTCAAATTCTTCAAAAAGATACTCAAACAAATGTTGAGGAAATATATGGATGAAGACACATTACTACACTGTGGGGCGGATTTTCAGAGCCCTGCTCGCCTAAATCCGCCCAAAACCGGGCGGATTTAGGCGAGCAGGGCCCTGCACGCTGGTAAGCCTATTTTACATAGGCCTACCGGCGCGCGCAGAGCCCCGGGACTCGCGTACGTCCCGGGGTTTTCAGAGGGGGCGTGTCGGGGGCGTGTCGGGGGCGGGCCCAAACCGCGTGGCGTTTTCGGGGCGTCGGGAGCGTTCCGGGGGCGGGCCCGGGGGCGTGGCTATGGCCCGGGGCGGCCCGGGGGCGTGGCCGCGCCCTCCGGACCCGCCCCCAGGTTGCGTCCCGGCGCGCAGGAGGCCCGCTGATGCGCGGGGATTTACGCCTCCCTCTGGGAGGCGTAAATCCCCCGACAAAGGTAAGGGGGGGGCTTAGACAGGGCCGGGTGGGTGGGTTAGGTAGGGGAAGGGAGGGGAAGGTGAGGGGAGGGCAAAAGGAAGTTCCCTCCGAGGCCGCTCCGATTGGAAGGAGACTGAGAGGAATCTTGGACATAGCTCTTGAGACCTGGGAAGATGAAGCAAACCATGGGCAGAACCTAGTGGACTATGCATTCCAAGTACAAGATCACTTAGAAAGGACTGGGGAGGCAGTCCACCTATGTCTGGAAAAGGCTCAGAGTTCCCAAACTCAAGCTTACAATTATCCCATGGTCCAACAAGTGTCCTCTCATCATCAGAAAGCAAGCTGTTAGCCCTATGAAGTACTGAAGAAAACAGGTCCTGTGGATTACAAAATAGCTCAGTCAGGTAAATTGAAAACAACTCAACTCTACCATGTAAACCTCCTGATCAAATTAGTGGTACTGGTGTGTGGCATGGTACAGGAAGAAGAGTTTGGCCCAGAGGTTGGATCTGAAGTGGACCAAGCCCAAGTTCCTTTTGGGGAGCAGCTATCCAGTATACAGACAGCTGACTTGAAGCAGCTAGTAAAGAAATCAAGGAGATCTTCTTGAACCTGCCTGGTCATACCCACCTGGTGCAACAATTCATCATTTCATCTCCTGGAGTTGCAGTACACCAATGACCTTATCAGTTTCCTGAGGCCAAGTGCTGCATCACTGAGACCAAAGTGAAGGAGATGTGCCAGCTTGGGGTAATATAGGAGTCTACCAATGATTGGTCCTCTGCCATAGTATTGGTGCCAAAGCCAAATGGGCTTCCCTGAGGTGATTTAAGAGTTTTGATGGCAAATGATATTGGTTCTTTTTGTTAATGGCATTGAACCCTTGGTAATTGATTCAAGGGCAGAGTGAACCATCCTTTTTTCCAATGAAGAAACACCTGGATCTGGCAGGGAGGAGGACAGACAAATGAACCCCCTCTCTAGGTTCTCCTGGATATATTTTGACATTGCCTCATTTTCTGGAGTGGAGAGAGAGAAAACCCTCTCCCTGGGGGGCATATTTCCCAGAAGCAGATCAATGGGGCAGTCATAGAAGCGGTATGGAGGACAGGTTTCAGCCTGTCATTTACAAAAGACATCCATGTAGGTGGCGTATTGCAAAGGCAGACCAGGTTACTCTGGGGCTACCGTATGGGTAAGAGAGACAGTTGGATGGACCTTCAACAGGCACTGCACTTGGCAGGAGGCACTCCATTTGGAGATCTGTAGGGTTCCCCAATCAATATTACGTCAGTGCTGCATAAGCCAGGGTAGGCACAGAATGACACCATTGGGCAGCACATATAGGCTAATCTGCTTTTTATGGAGCAGGCTGGTCTGCAACGGGAGAGATGTGGTGGTCATCAAGATTTGGCCAGGCAAGAGATCCCTGTAGCCTGAGGATATCATGAGTGTGTTCTCCAGCTGGATGGTGGGGAAACCATGCTGATGTACCAGTGCCTCATTGATAAAATTACCATCGGCGCCTGTGTCCAGGAAGGCTTGAGTGTTGATCAGAGTCACTCTAATGGAAAGGCAGACAGGTACCAGGATTTGGGGAGAGAAGCAGAGTTGACCTAGGGTGCCTCTCTCACCAGCCCTAGGTCCTAGAGTTTCTCAGCTTGGCTGGGTGCTGAGCTGTGAAGTGCTCTTGAGCAGTACAGTACAAGCAGAGGTTGAAGCATCTTCGCCTCTACTTTACTTGAGATGAGAAATTGAGGTGGTCCATCTATATAGGTTCCTCAGGCAGCATTGTTGACTCAGGAGCATGGGGCACTGAAACCTAGGAGTCAGACAGAAGAGGCACTGAAGTGAGCCCCTCTCATGCACCTGTTCCTGAAACTGAATGTTCAGATGAATAGCTAGACTGATCAGCCCCTCCAAGTTGGCTGGCAGTGTCGGGCAGCCAACTCATCTTTGAATCACTCCAATAAGCCTTGTCTGAATATGGTGATTAAACAGTCTTCACCCCATTGGAGTTCAGACACCAGTGTGCAGAAGCAGACTGAATACTCTCCAACTGACCTGGAACCTTGCCAACTCTGGAGCAGTTTAGTTGTTGTTGAGGATGTGCAGCCAGATTAATAAAAAAAATAAGGCAAAACTCCTGCAGAAAATGATCCAGATCTGCTGGGAAAAGGTCATCTCTTTCCCAAAAGGGGAAGGCCCAGGCCAGTGCAGAACCCCCTAACAGAGACAGGATGTTCTAGAACTTGGTCTTGTATGTGGGACACAGGACTGTCTGGAGCTCAAAATGCCTGTAGCATTGATTCAAGAAACCTCAGCATTCCTTAGGATCCCCATAGTTGTGAGGTGGCGGCTGCAGAATGGGCCTCGGGGAAGAAGCTGGCCCAGGTGACAGTGGGGTGACTAAAGGCAGAGCCAGTGCTACTGGTGCCAATGACAATACATCTATTTAGGCCTCAAGCCTCTCGAGGACCCCTGTCACTTGGTCATGGTTACCCTGATGTTGCTGAATGCGTTGATCCAGACCAGGAATCGCATGAAGAGTGACTAGGTCCACCAGGTCCATGGTCTCATCAATCTGTAATGAGCAGGGTATCTGTGGACTCTTAATGCTGTAGCATGGTAGGTGCAACATAGTGGGCAAAACTGCTAGACCCATATTGACAGCTGGCAATTGCATCCTGTGGTGGGACAAACTGGAACTTCACCTATACTAACCTCCTCCTCTGCAGGTTGAGCCCTTGGATTCTGGAAGCCAGCAGGTGGGACCCTGGGGCAGTCAGGAAGATAAGAGTCCAATGACAGGCCAGAGTCAGGGCTGGTGGCTGGCAGACCAGAAGTGAGGGCAGGCAGCAGGCAGGAGATACTGGAGGTGGGCCAGAGGTCAGGGCAAGCAGCAGACAAGGTATGGTTAGGTACAAGGCTAAGGTCAGGTTCATGTAGCAATTGAGAAGTGGTCAGGCTCAAAGAAGAAGTCAGTACTGGGAGATCAAGCAAAAGGGAGAACACGGAAGACCAGGCATAGATGTGGGCCAGGGCAAGGAAAGCAAAGACAAGATAGGGATGGGGCAAGGCAATACATAAACAAAGCAGGGACACAGGAAAAAGACAGGAACACAGGACCAAGACAGGAACACAGGAACAAGGCAAGAACACAAGGAATATGCACTGGAGGCACAAGGCACCAGAGGAGACCTGTTGCTGAAGTATCTTCTGCTCTTCAGAAGGAGCCTAAAATAGAGGCGGGTCAGTGATGTCATCAAAGGTCACTGTGGCTGCTTTCTTACCACAGGCCCTTTAAGGAAAAAAGAGCCAGGTGTGCAGGCACCTAGGAGAAGCAGGAGAGAGGAGGCATGGTGGCATCTTAGGGCGGCATTAGGGAGCTAGCACAGTTCTGGCTATGAAAGAATGCTGGTGGCATTGGGTTGTATGAGGTGACTCATGGAACCATCCCTTAAGCTGCTGAATGTAACACATTCTGAGAGACTTATATGGTATTTCATGCACTTGAGAAGTCTATATAAATAAGCCGGGACACCCTGCTCAAGAGATTCCCTAACTTATCCTAATTATTGCTCACCTAAACTATAATCATAACAACCAGAGGCCTTTTACATTGTTTAATTACCTCTGCTCTGCTGTTTTGTGTTTTTTTTTCTGCTCTCTCCCTCTTTCTCGCCTCTTCTTCTTTTTTTTCTCCCACAGTAGCCACTGAACCCCCGCTGACGATCCCGGAAGCAAGCCCTGAGCCCCTTCCCTTCGGATGATGCTGCTGATGTCATCAACGCCAGAAAAGCGCGCCAAGGGGGAGAGTAAAAGGGCCGCACCGAGACCGGAGACGGGATGTGCCTGCTGCAGCCTGCCACTGCTTCCCAGAAGACCCGGAGGCCTTTTACGTTGTTTAATTAGCTCTGCTCTGCTGTTTTGTGTTTTTTTTTCTGCTCTCTCCCTCTCTCTCGCCTCTTCTTCATTTTTTTTCTCCCACAGTAGCCGCTGAACCCCCGCTGACGATCCCGGAAGCAAGCCCCGAGCCCCTCCCCTTCGGACGACACTGCTGAGATCATCGATACCAGAAAGGTGCGCCAAGGGGGAGAGTTAAAGGGCCGCATGAAGACCGGAGGCGTTGCGCGCCAAAGGAGCGCGACAAAGGGGCATGCCCCTTCCTACACCACTGAGAAACCACTGGACAGAAGACAGAAAATAAACCCAGACTGAACAACATGAATAGGGTCAACGACAAACAAGAACCAGGAGAACACATAATCACAACCTGCCTAAACAAAGGTAAATATTTATTTATTTATTTATTTAAGCATTTTTATATACCGAAATACTTTGGGAACATCATCTTGGTTTACATTTAACTAAAGATACCAAGAAGCTTAACAGAGAACACATATCAAAACGTATCAACAGGAAACAAGTAATAGAGATTGATAACTGGGTATGAAGGCAAAAATTTACAAGAATTTACTAAAGATTTACAAGAACTTTAAGAATTTCAAGTGGGGGAGGAGGAAGGGGTAGGGGGTACTGAGGAAGATTAGGTGTATGAGTGTTTAAAGAGCCAAGTCTTTAGATTCTGTTTAAATATTTTTGGGCAAGGCTCCTGGCGGAGGTTAGGAGGCATCTTGTTCCAGAGGGTGGGACCAGCTAAAGAGAGTGCATGTTCTTTGGTAGACTTAAGCTTTGCAATTTTGGGAGGAGGAGTATGTAGTGTGGCACAGTGTTGTGATCTGATAGGTCTGTTAGAGGTATGGAATTGTAGATGTTCTTTGAACCAGGGCATGTCTTGGTTGTAGATGGTTTTGTGCATGATCACCAGGGATTTGTATAAAATCCGGGCGTTGATGAGCAACCAGTGAAGGTGTTTGAGGACTGGGGTGATGTGATCACCTCGGTGGGCATTGGTGAGGATACATGCTGCCGAATTTTGGAGAATCTGAAGTGGCCGTAGGGTGTATTTAGGGAGGCCAAGGAGCATAGCATTGAAATAATCAAGCTTGGATAGAATGGTGGCTTGGAGGTCTGTACGGAAATCGTTTATGTGAAGCAGAGGTTTCAGTTTTTTTAGGGTGTGGAGCTTGAAGAATCCTTCTTTCAGGGTGGAATTGATTAATTTTTTTAAGTTATGGTGTTTATCAAGGATAACGCCAAGGCTGTGAACATGATGGGCGAAGGGGATAGTGGGGTGGGGGGTTGGGAGTGGAACTGGGGAAGTTGTGTGTGGGTGAGATATAGAGGAGCTCAGTTTAGGATGTGTTAAGCATGAGGTAGTTGTCAGCGAGTAATGAATTGATGGTTGTGCGTGCAGCTTCCCATGTTTTCAAGGCCTCGGGAAGAGTGTCAGTTATGGGTATGAGTACCTGAACATCGTCCGCATATATGAAGTGTGGAAGGCCAAGTCTGGATAGGAGCTTGCAGAGGGGAAGGAGATATATATTGAAGAGGGTGGAGGAGAGTGAGGAGCCTTGGGGAACACCTTGCACCAAGTTGATAAGGTTTAGATTCACATTGTCCACTTTTTACTTGGTATTGTCTATTGGAGATAGACAATGGAAATAATTACAATGGAAATAATTACACAACGGTTCATAGAAACAGACACACAACAAACATAAAAAAACAGACAAAACCTAGTAACCTCATACAAGTAAAAAGGACAAACACCCCAACCAATCCCCTATCAAATATTTACTAATGCTAACCTTCCTTTTAGTTAACTCTCAATCCATTACTAAAAAATTCCCAATCAATACAGACCTACTATATGACATAAAACCAAACCTTTTAGCAATCACCGAATCATGGTTAAAACATTCAGACACAGTCTTAAAGAATCAAATAGCACACAGGAATTATGACGTTTTTCCAATCCCCAGAATAAATAAAAGAGGGGGAGGTCTAATGCTAATAATTGAAAAAAAATTCAAATGTAAACTAATACCGACAACACCCCCAAATAACCATGAAATCGCCCTTTTTGAAACTATCAACTTACAAATATGCTTGATATACTGCCCACCTAGCCTACTAGAATTAAATATCTCCCCACTAATTGAATTCCTAACAACACACTTAAATACTTCAAAACCCACCATTGTACAAGGCGACTTCAATCTTCACATAGACACAAAGCCCTTATCCAACACCTGCCAAATACTATTGGATATTTTGACGGCACTAGGATTCACTCCAACCACTGACAAGGCCACTCACAGAGCAGGACACTCTCTCGATATATCATTCATCAACCACAACCACCTAGAACATATCAAATCAGACTATACACATTCTCTCTTCTCTCAATTTACAATTCAAAATTTATGCAGATGACATACAATTCCTAGTTCCCTACAAAACATCCTGGTCTAATACTCTATCTATGGTTTCCCTTTACTTATCTACTATCAACTCCTGGCTCTCTCACAACCGCCTGAAACTGAACCCATCCAAGACTGAAATTGTCCATTTATCATCCATCTCAGATACTTCTATAGGTCCACCTTCACATTGGTCTATAAACGGGACATCTATTCCCATTACGCAATACGCTACAAATTTAGGTGTTATCATAAACTCAGATTTATCAATGAAACAACACATTTCTTCTTTAATAAATAATCCTTCTATAAGCTACAGCTCCTTAAACGTCTTCGTCCCCTCCTCTTTTACCAAGATTTTCGAACTATTCTCCAATCTTTAATCTTTTCTGGTTTAGACTACTGTAATGCCCTGTACTTAGGACTCCCCGATTCTATAATTCATCCCTTACAAATCATTCAAAACAGTGCAGCCCGTATTTTATCAGGTACTCCTGTTCGAAATCATATTACACCCATTCTTCAATCTCTTCATTGGTTACCCATAAAATATAGAATAAAATATAAAATTCTCACTATCATTCACGGTCTAATAAATAACTCATCTTCCACATGGCTCTGTTCACTGCTTCGCATTTATAAACCAGCAAGATATTTAAGATCTCTAATCCAAAACTTACTAGATATTCCCTCCCCACGACAGGCTAGACTAGACATCACCAGAAGAAGGGCCTTCTCAGTAGCAGGCCCCTCTCTCTGGAATTCTTTACCCAATCCACTTCGTCTATTATCTAATTCTCAACAATTTAAAAAATCATTAAAAACATATCTATTTCAAACAGCATTCAACATCCCTTCACAATCGAATCAACAACACTCCACTACCTAGTATCTTTCCCGGCCTCCATAAGTTTATCTCATTTTTCTCCTCATTTCAAACCCCCTCCCCACCCTTTTCCTTTCCATGATTACAAAATGAACCTTGGCCCAGCTCCACTATTAGTTAGACTTTTGTTAACATTATTACCTTTTAAGGTATATACCAGTTTTTGTATTTTAATATTATTTTAATTTTAT
This sequence comes from Rhinatrema bivittatum, assembly GCF_901001135.1. Classification (NCBI taxonomy): domain Eukaryota; kingdom Metazoa; phylum Chordata; class Amphibia; order Gymnophiona; family Rhinatrematidae; genus Rhinatrema; species Rhinatrema bivittatum. Next base: position 769,510,257 of record NC_042615.1, read on the forward strand.
TTTATTTACTTTTTATTTTCATTTTTATTTTGTAAACCGTTTTGACAAAATACCCTGTTTTGAAAAACGGTATATAAATACTTTTAAATAAATAAATAAATAAATAAATAAATATACACAAATCCCTTGGTCAGATCACTTCCTCATACAATCCACCATTAAATACATTGAACCCCAATCAACACAGGAAAAAAAAAGAACCCATTAAATTTAAATATCGACCACGTTAAAACTTAGAAACTCTGAGGACAGTTTAGAAGAAAAACTAATTTAGACTACACTGACTGCTATTCCGCTACCACAGCATGGATGCAAATAACAAAAAGTCTAGCTGATGAGATAAACCCGATAAAATGTATAAACATCAAGGAACCCAAACAAACAAACCCCTGGCATAATGGAAAGATAAAGGAAGTCAAAAGAAATCTAAGGAAAAAAGAAAAAGAATGGAGAAAAGAGAAAACAACCAAAAACCTAACTAAATACAGAAAGCAACTAGCCTAATATAAAAAAGCAATTCTCAATACAAAAAAAACACAGTACTACAGCACTAAAATAGAGAAATATGCAAACAACCCTAGAACCTTATTTACCATAGTAAGAAACCTAACCATTGACAAATCTGACTCTCCACAAAACCTACCAATGAATACATGAATGAAATAGCCACGTTTTTCAATGACAATACAAGAGCCTAAAAACTAAAATTCCAAATACAACAAAGCAAGAAATTAAAATGAAAAAAAGAGATGTTATACTATGGATGACATTCAATGAGACATCGGAACTAGAAATCGAAACATGCTAAAAAAACCTAAATCCCGCCCCACATGCAAATGACACAATATCAACCATAGACATAAAAAAAGTAGCAAACACAGTATCCCCGACATTAGCAAAGATCTATCCTTAGAGGAAGGAACCATGCCAGAGACACTAAAAGGGGCAATAGTAAAACCAATTTTAAAGAAGAAAAACAGCGATCCACTTAAACTGAGCAATTACAGACCAATATCAACCTACCCCTAATTGCAAAATGAATAGAAAAACTATACAAAAGCAACTTAGATAGCAATAATATCCTGTATCCATCACAACATGGCTTTCGAAAACACTATAGCACAGAAACACTACTGCTTGCGCTAGCAGATAACATCATGAGAGGTTTCGACAGTGGTAAGCATTACATTCTTGTGATGCTAGACCTATCAGCAGCCTTTGATACCGTAAATCATGACATACTTTTAAATAGACTAGAAGAAATAGGATTAAGTAACAAAACTATGAAATGGTTTAGGTCATATCTAAGCAACAGATAGTTTCAAGTACAAATTTAAGACGTAATGTCAGAAAAAATAAACCTTCAAACAGGAGTACCACAGGGTTCAGCCCTATCGGCCACACTCTTCAACATATATCTCTTACCGTTATGTCACCTGCTGGCTGGTCTGGGCATCACACATTATATATACGCTGATGATATCCAATTAATACTACCCATTGATGACACAATTGAAAAAACATTAAACATAGCGAACATGTATCTAGATATCATCAACTACTAAACCAAATGGCATTAGTAATTGAGAACCTACTAAAACAAATGGAATTAGTAATTGAGAAAACAGAATGTATACATTTAGAATGAAAAAATATTGAGATCGTTCAAAACCCAATTATACTAAAAAATAACCAAAAAATAGAGTTAGCAGATAAAGTACCGAACCTAGGAGTAATAATTGACACAGAACTAAGCTTAAAACAATATATATCTTTAAAAGTAAAGGAAGGATATGCTAAATTCATGGTGCTTAGAAGACTTAAACCACTTCTAACAACTGCCAACTTTCGATCAGTACTGCAAGCGTTGATTTTTGCAAGCACTGATTACTGTAATGCCCTTCTACTAGGTCTACCATACAATTCGCTAAGACCACTACAAATATTACAAAACACAGCTGCTAGAAACTTGACCGGTAAAAGCAAAAGAGAACACATCACAGATACCCTGGAGGAATTACACTGGCTACCCATTGAACAAAGAATTCAGTACAAAACACTATGTACCATTCATAAAATAATATATAATGAAAAAGCAGACTGGCTGAACACAGCCCTCCGCGTACACGTCCCGAACAGAAACCTGAGATCAGCCAGCAAAGCACTTCTTACTAGTCCATAAATCAAAACAGCAAGACTAACATAAGTAAGAGAGAGAGAGCACTATCCTTGGCAGGACCCATACTATGGAACACAATGCCCTTGGAGTTAAGATTACAAAGTGACAGCAAAACCTTTAGAAAAAATTTAAAAACCTGGCTCTTTAAACAAGCTTATCAAAAAGAGAAAGGAGAATAGTACCCAGGGGAATGCAAGGTACAAACAATTGAACAGCCATACACATAACCAAAATCAATATGTATGTAATTTTTATTTGTTATTTTAGTTTAAGCTTCATTTTTTTCGTTTATCAATAAAGGATAAAAGTACAATGATAAAGCTAATCTCATATCCAAAACTGATATAATGAGATTTATTACACTTACCAATTAATATTGTTTACAAACTATGGGAGTCATTTTTCAAAATGCGGTAAGGCGTTTTCGCATGCGTTAAGGGCTTATCGCATGTGAAAAGCCCCGTTTTCGCATGCGATAGGCCTTTAACGCATGCGATAAGCCCTTAACGCATGCGAAAACATGTTTACCACATGCGATCGCACCATATCGTATGGTGCGATGCAAATTCGAAAAATAGGAGGAGTTAGGGGTGGACTAGCCTGCCTGCGAAGAGCTATCGCACAGCCATAATGCAGATTTTAACTACACCTCTTTCAAATGCGTTAGGCTGTGCGATAGCAGCCGTGATCATGCGGTGAGGTTTCATTGCCATTTGCGGTGTGTCCTGTAAGGCTTATTTCAGATGATTTGAAGGCTCCAGAGCCCGGGGGGGAAGAGAGAGAGAGAGAGAGAGAGAGAGAGAGAGAGAGCGAGCCTGGCCATGATATTATGGCCCATAGGCAGGTATTTGTATCCCTAGGGTAGGCCCACCTAGTAACTCGAGGTGGGGATTAGGTAAATGTGTAGGGGGTTAGGGGCCACTTTGACATGCTACGTGACACCTACGAACAGAACAGTGGTCTCTTGTGAAGATTTGCTGGCCTTCGGAGTGAGGAAACTCACTCCAAGATGAGATTTGGGCAATGTTCTCTCAACCTAGCTTGATGTTACCCAGGTAGAGAGTCCATCAAGCTAGGTTGAGAGAACATTGCCCAAATCTCATCTTGGAGTGAGTTTCCTCACTCCGAAGGCCAGCAAATCTTCACAAGAGACCACTGTTCTGTTCGTAGGTGTCACGTAGCATGTCAAAGTGGCCCCTAACCCCCTACACACTTACCTAATCCCCACCTCGAGTTACTAGGTGGGCCTACCCTAGGGTACAAATACCTGCCTATGGGCCATAATATCATTGCCAGGCTCTTTCTCTCTCTCTCTCTCTGAAATATGGTCCCCCAGTGGTTGAATGCAGGAAATACAACAGGTCTGGCATCGCAATTTGCACTAACTTAGCTCTTCGCACAGGTAATTAGTGCAAATTGCAATAAATCCTATATTAGCATTAAACACACCCCTTTTGCTATCGCATGCGGTAAGTACCGCATTTTGATAAATCCAGGCCTATGTTACCAAATCTTAATGGCACCTGTGTAACTTGATATCTTTTAGCATCATTTTTATGTGCTTTACTGTAAACCATTGTGACGGTATCCACTGAACGACGGTATAGAAAAAAGTTAAAATAAATAAATAAACCACACCTGATAGGTGATTTAATTGTCTTAAAAAGACTGCAATAAACGCAGTGGCCTAACTCTTGTGGCTCAAATCTTTAGACTATTCTATTATTCCTTACACTATTCTTATGATACAGGAGTAAGGTTAGAACTTTTCTTCCTCCTGCAGGTAGCCCATAGTATATGTATCTCATTCACTACTGTTGTGACTTACTACTCCAAATTCTAAACTGCAATCCTATTTCTTAAGAACATAAGAACATGCAATACTGGGTCAGACCAAGGGTCCATCAAGCCCAGCATCCTGTTTCCAACAGTGGCCAATCCAAGCCATAAGAACCTGGCAAATACCCAAAAACTAAGGCTATTTCATGCTACTGTTGCTAGTAATAGCAGTGGCTATTTTCTAAGTCAACTTAATTAATAGCAGGTAATGGACTTCTCCTCCAAGAACTTATCCAATCCTTTTTTAAACACAGCTACACTAGTTGCACTAACCACATCCTCTGGCAACAAATTCCAGAGTTTAATTGTGCGTTGAGTGAAAAAGAACTTTCTCCGATTAGTTTTAAATGTGCCACATGCTAACTTCATGGAGTGCCCCCTAGTCTTTCTATTATCCGAAAGAGTACCTATCTGATTCACATTAACCCGTTCTAGACCTCTCATGATTTTAAACACCTATATCATATCCCCCCTCAGCCATCTCTTCTCCAAGCTGAAAAGTCCTAACCTCTTTAGTCTTTCTTCATAGGGGAGCTGTTCCATTCCCTTTATAATTTTGGTCGCCCTTCTCTGTACCTTCTCCATTGCAAGTATATCTTTTTTGAGATGCAGTGACCAGAAATATACACAGTATTCAAGGTGTGGTCTCACCATGGTGCGATACAGAGGCATTATGACATTTTCCGTTTTATTTACCATTCTCTTTCTAATTATTACCAAAATTCTGTTTTTTTTTTGACTGCCGCAGCACACTGAACTGATGATTTCAATGTGTTATCCACTATGACACCTAGATCTCTTTCTTGGGTGGTAGCTCCTAATATGGAACCTAATATTATGTAACTATAGCATGGGTTATTTTTCCCTATATGCATCATCTTGCACTTATCCACATAAAATTTCATCTGCCATTTGGATGCCCAATTTTCCAGTCTCACAAGGTCTTCCTGCAATTTATCACAATCTGCTTGTGATTTAACTATTCTGAACAATTTTGTATCATCTGCAAATTTGATTACCTCACTTGTCGTATTTCTTTCCAGATCATTTATAAATATATTGAAAAGTAAGGGTCCCAATACAGATCCCTGAGGCACTCCACTGCCCACTCCCTTCCACAGAGAAAATTGTCCATTTAATCCTACTCTTTGTTTCCTGTCTTTTAGCCAGTTTGTAATCCATGAAAGGACATCACCACCTATCCCATGACTTTTACTTTTCCTAGAAGCCTCTCATGAGAAACTTTGTCAAACACCTTCTGAAAATCCCAATATTCTAATTCTACCGGTTCACCTTTATCTACATGTTTATTAACTCCTTCAAAAAAGTGAAGCAGATTTGTGAGGCAAGACTTGCCTTGGGTAAAGCCATGCTGACTTTGTTCCATTAAACCATGTCTTTCTATATGTTCTGTGATTTTGATATTTAGAACACTTTCCACTATTTTTCATTATCTTGCTGATGTCATCATTAAATATACTCCTTGAGTTGGATGATGGCTCAACTGGACAACCTTCTATGGGCTTTTTCCATCTTTGCTAATGCTATCCTTCAGATTAAACAACTTTTAGGACCCCTTAAAATTTCTCATGATGTCTTAGTTCTCCTGTGGACATCTGTGCTTTTACCTGAATTAGTGGTGCTATGCCTGCCTCTTTCCTGTTTACTTGGAAAGCCGTATCCAGGTAAACAAGGTTAAAGGTTTCAGAATCCTATCTGTGTTGCTATGTTGGTCCTAGTTTTCATTGGGGACCACCTGGACTGAACCATTAAAAATGGGGGCACAAAAGCTACCATCACTGAAAAACCTTAAATTCAGAGTTAAGAAAGGCCCAAAGAATATTTTTTCAGGGAATAAAAATATTAGGAAAACTTGTTCACTTTTCCCCATATCTCTATAGACTCCAAAATGATCTCTGATAACTTGTTATTGTAAAAGAAGTTACACACACAGGTGGCAGTTTAATATCTGAACTCCAGGGATATTCTGTCCAGGTGGGATCAGAACCTACCCCATCAAGAACATCAAACCAAAAAAGTAAAGGAAAGCCACAGAGTATTTAAGTGACAATTACCTCCTGGACTCCAACCCAGACATCTGTGCCATCACAGAAACCTGGTTAAAAAACTCGGACATTGCCTTAACCAACCAACTACCTATCCAGTTATATGACATCTTCACCTTCCATAGACACAAAAAAAGAGGAGGCGGACTTCTTCTAGCCTCCAAGAAAGAACTCAGACTGACCGCTCACACCATCAAGACTGAATCCAAATTGGAACTAGGACTAGTCAAGTCAAAACTTCTACAAATTTTGTTAGTCTACGCTCCTCCTGGAGTTTTAGAAACCGACCCTTCACCCCTCATAGAATCCATAGCAAAACATATTAACTTAGACCTACCAACTATGATTATGGGTGATTTCAACCTCCATACAGACGCTATACCGCGATCTGCGAACTGCGAAGCCTTCCTCACCACCCTCACTGCTATGGGATTCTCTCAGACTATCAACAGCCCCACACACAAAGCTGGTCACATCCTGGATTTAATATTCATTAACTCTAAATTCACATGCACGGTTGATCACACATGTACCCCAATCCCTTGGTCAGATCATTTCTTGATAGAATCATCCTTCTCCACATACAAACAGACTCGTACCTCTCCGCACCTTTCCACCATTCAATTCAGGAAATCATGTCCATCTGATATACTCAGCGAGCAGCTCTCCAAGGAACTCTCCAACCTGGACCTGTCTAATCCCGACTCAGCCCTATCTTCCTGGCAAACAATTACTGAAGCAGTCGCAAACAAATGGTGCCCAATAACCTCCAAAACAATCAATCCAAAAAAAAGGGGGAATCAACCTTGGTTCAGCACCGAACTAAAACAGATGAAACAGGACTTACGCCATAAAGAAAATAGATGGCGAAAAACCCCCAACTCAACTACCCTTTCAGCATACAAGGGTTTCTTACATCGCTATAGGACCTGCATACTACAAAAAAAAAAGGAATATTACGCCAACAAAATACACCACTACCAGTATGACGCCCAGGCCCTATTTGCTTACGTAACACAAATAACTAAATCAACCCCGCCACCTATTCCAGACGAACAAGCTCTATCCAAGGCTAATGAACTCGCCTCATTTTTTCAACTGAAGATCCTAAATACTCTCGCCCTCCTTCCTCCTAATACAACACCTCTCAAATCAGATGAGAATTTCAATTTGTTCGCTAAACCTAGGTTGGACAGCTTCGAATTAATCTCCACCAAAGAGATTGAATCCATTCTAAAAAGACAGAAACCATCTAGTCATCCGGCTGATAATATCCCATCAAGACTCCTGCTGCTTATTCCAGACACGATCTCAGGACCTCTAACAAATATTATTAACAGCCTTCTAACTCAAGGAAGCTACCCAGACAGCCTAAAAACTGCTTCTCTTAAGCCCCTCCTCAAGAAACACAATCTAGACCCTAATGTACTAGCCAACTTTAGACCCATCTCCAATCTACCATTCGTTGCCAAACTTACAGAGAAACTGGTAAACACCCAGCTTTCAGAATATCTAGAGGACCATAAGATCCTATACCCCTCGCAATATGGCTTCCGGAAATCACGCAACACGGAGACCCTCCTCATTTCGCTTACAGACCATATTATAATGGGATTAGACAAAGGACATTCCTTCTTATTAGTTCTGTTAGACATTTCGGCGGCATTTGACACAGTCAACCACACCATCCTCCTGGATCGCCTTGAGGATATCGGCATCTCCGGATCAGCCCACAACTGGTTCAGGTCCTTTCTCAGCAATAGGACTTTTAAAGTCAAAATCAATAACAAGGAGTCACCTCTAACAAAATCTTCCCTTGGCGTACCACAAGGATCCTCCTTATCTCCAACCCTCTTTAATATATACCTCCTCCCCCTCTGCCAACTACTGACAGACCTCAACCTAATTCACTATCTGTACGCAGATGATGTACAGATTCTAATCCCAATATCAGAATCCATCTCAAAAGCTCTCACCTACTGGAATAACTGTCTTCTATCCATTACTAATCTACTCAACAGCTTAAACTTGGTCCTCAACGCCTCAAAGACGGAACTTCTCTTCATCTCTTCAAATGAAAACAATCTTCCTCCACCTTCACCGCACAATGCTCACATCACCTGTACGCACGTTAGAGACCTTGGGGTAATAATAGACAATCGTCTAAACCTTAAAAAAATGGTCAACACAACTACCAAAGACAGTTTCTTCAGACTACAGGTTTTGAAACGACTGAGACCACTCTTATTTTTCCAAGACTTCAGGACAGTCCTCCAGGCTCTTCTGTTCGCCAAAATAGATTACTGCAGTGCCCTCTTTCTAGGCCTCCCTAAATCTACCACCAAACCACTGCAGATGTTACAAAATGCGGCAGCGAGACTGCTGACCAACACCAGCCGCGGTGAACACATCTCCCCCGTCCTCAGAAACCTACATTGGTTACCAGTAAATTTCAGAATCCTGTACAAATCTATTACCCTAATACACAAAACCATCCATCAGCAACTCCAACTCGACCTGGATATCCCTTTCAAACTCCACTCCTCTAACAGACCAACGAGAGATATCCACAAAGGCACTCTGAAATTTCCCCCTACTAAAGCCACTCGCCTCTCTACGACCAAAGACAGAGCTTTTTCAATTGCAGGCCCAGCTATCTGGAACAATATCCCAGCAAATCTCAGATTGGAACCCTGCCTCTTAACCTTCAGAAAAAGACTAAAGACGTGGCTCTTTCACCAAGCCTTCCCAGATCCACCGGATAATCACTAGTTTGAGCCTCACTTCTTACAAGGACCTTGACACACTTCCTCCTGAACAATGGACACTGGCATTTCCTGGTTAAAGCATATGCTCTAACCCGTTAAATTATTCGTATCATGTTATATTTATTCTACCTGCCTCTATCTTCCTTCCAGCTTGTCTTTAAGCCTCCAAGTTTTCCATACCTTGTTGATTGTAACTTTGACTTATTCCTTTTCCTTTGTTATCTATTATTTACCAGAATTGTTACCTCAGTTTTACCCTTTGTTAAAATGTAAACCGATCCGATATGGTTATCTACTATGAAGGTCGGTATAGAAAACTGCTAAATAAATAAATAAATAAATAATAAATAATTTATAATCAAATAATAATATCTAGCATCTCAAGCTCCATACAGAAAGGAAGCTAGATAAAAATATAATTATTACAAAATTTTAGTAAGAAGTAATGAACATGTGCTTGGAAAAGAGAAAAATGTACAAAACCTAAAAAGAACATGTATTATTTTGTTATATGTATAGAACTTTGAAATATGCTGTTCTTTCTCTTACCTTGGTGTGTGAATGTTGAGGGAATTGCAATTTTACCATAGGATTTATCATTCCGCTATAAATATAGCAGAATGATGAGCCACGGCTAGAAATGGGCGGGGCCAATAGTGTGCCACTGGCCGCATCGCGGCGGTGTGTTTTCGCTTGCTGCAATTGAGGTCATGCCGCACACTATCACCCCCATAGCACCACTGTAAAAGGTGTTATTATTTCCAGTGCTACTGCCGGTGATAATGTGCAAACATTATTGCCCACAGTGGTACTGGCATAAAAAAACTTTTACCCTGCCCAAACCCTGCCCTAACCCCACCCCTTTCCCTCATTTAAATGTTAAAGTCGCAATGCAGTCGTTATCATGATTTGAAAAATAACCCCCTCAGTTAGGAATTACTGAATGTTGTTTAAGAATGTTGAGGACAACATATATCTTAAATCAAGGGGAATGTAAACATGTTAAAATAACATGAATAAAAGGTACCTGAGGTGCTTTTGTAAGGACCCTGAGTGGTGATGGTGGCGATGGTCCTGTGGTGCCAGATTCTGATTGGTACCCTCAAGGCTAAGGCTTATTGTGACCTGAGTTTGATGATCTACATTGACAGCCTTTGGAGTTGAGGAGACCCTGGACACTGAGCCTGCAGATTAAGGGCATGAGAAATGCCAGTTTGAGATTAAAGAGACAAGCCTATCTGGGAAGGTGGACAGTGTGGGTGGCATGGGGCCAGTGTAATTGGAGCAAGACATCAGGTCACTGATACTGCTGGCCCTCCATGGTGGTATATAATCCACAGATGGTGATTTAACATACAGCTGACCAGCTTCTCACCTCTCAGCTGTTTCCTTATTTTGCTTCTGCTCAATCATGGTTCTCTGCTGCCTCTCCCAACCCCATCCCTACTCATGCTGATGTCAGCCTTTCTAGGTCTCAGGAAGCCTCTTCCTTCTGCTCCAAAATCCACCAAGTTCCTCTCTCCTGCGCTCTACCATGGAGAGCTCCCAGACCCAGCCTCTTACAGTCTCCTGTCACACTACAGGGAGTCCTTATTCCATTGCTCACAGCACAATTATAGCCAGATTTATTGTGGGAGGACTGGCAGCAGCAGCAACAACCTGTCCTGCTCTGTTCATATTGGCCCCGTTCTCATACCACTCATGTTGCCTATCTTCTCAGATTGGCTTGTCTCTCTCGGGGCCTCCTTAACTCCAAAGACCTTGACCTCATGGCTGCTAGTATGGATCAGGGACTCTGGCAGCAAACTAAGACCCCAGTAAACTTCAGCTTTGTGGGAGCCAATCAGAATCTGGCACTCCAGGACCATCACCACCATTACCAGCCAGGGTCCCCAAAAAAGGTCCCCAGGATGCAAGTTCCTTTTATTCATGTTATTTTAACCTGTTTACACACACATATTTCAAAATACACTGACTTATATGTGTAAATCTCAATTTATGTGACTAGATCCTACTTCATATTTGTACGTATTTCATGGATATTTTTAATAAAAATGATAGAAAAAGTACATGCTTTAATTGCATTGTATTTATTCATGCATAAGCCTACATGTGTCCATATATTGTGGATATCATAAGTGTGGGTTATATAATATTAGAGGTAGATTTTAAAAGCACACCAAAATGGGTAGATACAAGCACAAGTTGGGCTTGCACATGCCCACCAAATTTTAAAACCTGCCTAGATGTACCTGTGTCTTCTGTTGTATGCAGATCTCAAAAGCTTTCAAAAAGGGGTGGGGAATGGGCATGATCTGGGGGGGGGGACAAGGGTATTTCAGGGTGAGGCCAAAAGATATGCATGTAAATACTTATGTGCCTGGGCACATGCCCAGATTCCCTTCCATGTAAGAGATGAGGTATAAGTCTAGCCATATCTGAGCAGTTTTAAGGGTCTGGGGTAACGGGGGGAAGTGTTATCTATTCAACCAGGGTGTTGGATTCGTGGACACTTGAGCCAGATGGGACAGATGAAGACTCACCGTGGGAAGGCCCACAGTGGATGTCGAAGCCTGGAGGCAGCACTGAACAGGAGACCAGAGGGATCTTCACCACTGGAAGCCCGAGGTCCCCCCAGGAGGAGCCCATGAGGACCCGAGCCGCTTGAACTTATGTGCGGTCTCCTGTGGGCCAGTGTCTGAAGAGGAGTTCCAGAGGATCGAGAAGAGTAGAGCTGGAACCAGAAGGCCAACTGGAACTTCACCACTGGAATCCCACGGTCCCCCCGAGAGGAGCTCGTGAGTACCCGAGCCACTTGGACTTAGGAGAGGCCTCCTGGAAGAAAGCCAAAGCCAGTAGTCGGAAACTGGGGTCAGAAGCCAGTAGTCAAAAGCCGGAGTCAGAAGCCAGAAGATGCAAGCAGCAACGAGTAGCTCTCAAAAGAGAGTGAACCTCATTGCAAGGCTAAGTATAGGCCTAGCTGCAGGGTTTAAATAACCCTGCAGCATCTGACGTCATCTGAGGGCTGTCCTGCTTCTTCCCACACTGGCCCCTTTAAATCTCGCGCCCCTGCGCACGTGCCTAGGGGGCGGGGCCAAGCGCATCAGATAGGTGGTGTCTCCTTCGCAGAGGGAGCGTCGCGGCAGATGCCAGGATCAGGCCTTGTCAAGCGGGAAGGCGCTTCAGCGGCCCGGGCCGGCCCGAGGTGAGTTGAGGTACCGGGGCACAGCCCAGGACTGAAACAGTACCCCCTTTCCTATGCCCCCTTCCTGGGGGCCTGGGCTTTGCAGGATGATCCAAGTGGAACTGGTGGAGAAGACCCTTGTCCAGGATGTTAGAGAATGGTTCCCACATATTCTCCTCAGGACTGTAGCCCTCCCAGGAAAGGAGGTACTCCCATTTGCGATGGTGAAACCGGACATCCAAAACATCCTGTACTTGGTAGACCATATCCTCCTGGGCCGCAGGAGCGGCAGGTTCAGGGATCTTGTTATGGAATACGGACAAGACCAACGGCTTGAGCAATGAAATGTGAAAAATGTTATGAACCCTGATCGTAGAAGGAAGGCGGAGTCGGTAGGAGACAGCACCCACTCGTTCTGTGACTGGAAATGGGTCAATATACGTCAGAGCCAAGTGCATAGAAGGAACCCGCAGGCAAAGGTGTTTGGTACATAACCATACCTTGTCCCTGGAGCAGAACGATGGAGCTGGATGTTGCAGACAGTCCGCGTACCTCTTTGCCATGACTGCCGTGCGTTGAAGTTTCTCCCAGGTAGAGCCCCAGAGGCTGCATAGCTGTTGAGCTGTGAGTTGCATGGCTGGTGATGGAACAGCCAATGGCAAAGGCAAAGGAGGATGGAGATGTCACCATAGACAACCTGGAAGGGAGGCCTACCTGTGGCCGAATGCCTATGTTGGTTGTAGGAGAATTCTGCCCACAGGAGTAAAGCCATCCAATCATCTTGTAGGTCTCCCATGAAGGCTCGAAGGAAGGCTTTCAAGGTCCGGTTTGTGCGCTCTGCTTGGCCATTGCCTTGGGGATGAAAGGCAGTCGTGAAGTCCAACTGGACCCCAAATATTTTGCAGAGTGCTCTCCAATATTTAGCCGTGAACTGTGAGCCCCGGTCAGAGGCAATATGGAGAGGAAGTCCGTGTAGGCAAAAGATGTGCTGGGCAAAAAGTCTAGCAAGCTCAGATGCCGTCGGTAACTTAGTGAGGGGGACAAAGTGGTCCATCTTCGAAAACCTGTCTATCGTGACCCATATTATTGTTTTCCCTTCTGAAGGTGGCAAGTCCACGATGAAGTCGGTGGACAAATGGGTCCAAGGCTTGGTGGGGATAGGTAACAAAGGAGCCCCCATGGGTGACCAGTCGGTGTCTTTTGTTGAGCACAGGTTGGACAGGGGCTGACATAGAGACGAACATCTCTCCTTATTTGATCAGCAGGTCCAAAGTCTGAGCGACCCCTGAATGCCCTGCAGTCAAGCAATCATGAACCCAAGACAATACCTTCTTGTGCAGGCGAACGGGTACAACCGTCTTACCCACATGAACCACCTCTGAAGCTGCAAGAAGGACTTTGGCTGGATCGAGGATATAACGAGGCAGATCCGGGTTATCCTCTGTTTCAGCCATGCATGAGAGGGCGTCCACTCTATTGTTCTTGGAGTCTGGCCTATACCGGAGGAGGAAATTGAACCGGCTAAAGAAGAACGACCATTGGGTTTGTCGAGAATTAAGGCGTTGGGCTCAGCACAAGTATTCCAGGTTCTTGTGATCCGTATAGACAATCACGGGGTATTGAGCCCCCTCCAGCCATTGTCGCCACTCCTCCAGCCCGAGCTTGATGGCTAGGAGCTCTTTATTGCCAATACTATAATTTCTCTCCGCCGGAGAGAATTTTCGGGAATAATAGGAACATGGTAGGGTTTTGCCTTTCATGGATAACTGGCTCAGGACAGCCCCTACTGCCACATCAGATGCATCTATCTCTGCGATGAACTGATGCTGCGGATTCGGATGGTGGAGACAGACATCAAGGAGAAAGGCTTCCGTCAGCTTCTGGAAAGCATCTATTGCCGTTGGGAGCAAATTCTTCACATCGGCACCCTTCCTGGTAAGGGCCGTAAGTGGTGCTACCATCCGGGAGTATTGGGGTATGAACTGGTGATAGAAATTGGCAAAGCCCAGGAAGCATTGTAGGGCCTTGACTCCTACTGGCTGTGGCCAATCCCGAATGGCCGCCACTTTATCAGGGTCCATATGGAAGCCCGTGGATAAAACTATATATCCGAGGAATGGTAAGGATTCCTGCTCGAACTGGAACTTCTCTAACTTGGCAAAGAGACGATTGTCCCGAAGTTTCTGTAGTACTTGCCGCACTTGTACTCGGTGTGTGGGCAAATCCTTAGAGTATATCAACATGTCCTCGAGGTACACTATAACTGAGGTATGCAACATATCCCTCAAGACCTCATTCATGAGGTTTTGAAAGACCGCAGGGGCGTTGCATAAGCCAAAGGGCATGACTAAATATTTGTAGTGCCCATCTAGTATTGAAGGCGATCTTCCATTCGTAGCCGGGTCGTATCCATACCAAATTGTAGGCACCCCGGAGGTCCAACTTGGTAAAGACCTTCGCTCCTTGCAGCCAGTCTAGTAACTCTGGAATCAGAGGCAAAGAGTACCTGTCTCGTCATGTGATGGTGTTGCGGCCACGGTAGTCGATGCAGGGTTGGAGTGACCCATCCATCTTGGTCACAAAGAAGAACCCAGTCCCGGCAGGGGAGTTAGAGGGTCGAATGAAACCTCTGTCCAAATTCTCTTGGATATATGAAGACATGGCCCGAGTTTCCGGAAGTGACAAGGGGTAAACCCGCCCCCTGGGAGGCATAGTGCCTGGGACCAGGTTAATGGCACAGTCAAAGGGCCGGTGTTCCGGGAGAAGTTCAGCCTTCTCCTTAGAGAAGTCATCTTCAAAGTCTTGATACTATGGCGGGAGTGCCATGGACGTGGTCAAGAGAGGCACACTCGGGTGAGGAATATTCGTCAGGCAGGAGTCAAAACAAGACGTGCCCCAAGCTGTGATCTGAAGGGTATCCCATTGTATGACTGAGGGATGTTTCTGTAGCCAGGGTAAGCCCAAGATGATGGGGTGCATGGATTTCTCCAGTATAAGGAAGGAGATCTCTTCCACATGCAGGAGACCGGTACGAAGGACCAAGGGCTTGGTGCAGGTAGTAATGCTCCCTGGCAGGAGAGTACCATGAATCGAAGATACCCGGATTGGAGGAATTCAGGGTTGGACCCCAATCTGCAACTGCTGGACGAGGTCTATGAGAATGAAATTCCCTCTGGCTCCGGAATCGATGAAAGCCAGCATATCAAACATACCCCCAGGGTAGACGAGGGTACCCGGTACAGTACATGAGGAGGCGGAACATGTATTACCTAGGGTCAGCTCCCCATTGATCCCTAGATACTTGCGTTTCTTGGCCACTCACCACATTGGGCTAGGAAGTGCCCTTGCCACCGCAATATAGGCACAGACCATGAGTACAACATATTCTCCTCTCTTCCTATGAAATGGGACCTCAACCTATCTGCATAGGCTCTACGTCTTGGTTTCCGGGAGAGGCAGAGGAGGAGGGTACCGGTCGGGAAATGTATGCCCAGAGTTACTGGGTTTATGACTGGACCTCCCTTTCCGAAACCAGCGTTGGATGCGGCGGTCCACCCATCCAGCCAAATCTATCAGGCTGTTCAAGTCATCCGGGAGATCTCTTGCCGCTAGCTCGTCTTGGAGTCTTGAAGAGGTACCTTCCAAGAATATGCCGTGGAGGCTGTCATCCCCCCAGTCTAGCTTGGCTTCAAGGGTACAGAATTCCACTGCATACTCGGCAAGGGACCAGTTGCCTTGGTGTAGCTGAAGTAACTCAGAGGCGGCAGTGGGCCTGCGAGAGGGCTCATCAAAGATCTGTTGGAAGGCAGAGACAAACTGTTCCAGATTCCCTAAAAGGGGATCCTTACACTCCCATAGCGGAGAAGCCCAGGCCAGGGGCTTCCCGTTCAACAAAGAAATAATATAACTGGTCTTAATCTGATCCATCGAAAACTGGGAAGGCAGCAAATTGAATCGGATGAAACACTGAGTGAGGAATCCGCAGCAGTACTTCGCTTCCCCCGAGTACCGTGAGGGTGCCGGCAACTGTGTGGGCATCGCGGGTCCAGGGTCGGCCACAGCAACTGGCACAGGAGGTACCAGTTCAGGTGTACCATCAATCCTATTGGCCAGTCTCTCTACGGTCTTCATCAGGGCATCCAAACAGATTTGCTGTTGCTGCAGATGCTGGGCTATTCCGGGGATGGCCTTTAAGCCGGCCACATCTGCCGGGGCCATGACCTTGCAAACTGTTGGATTCGTGGACCCTTGAGCCGGCTGAGACAGATGAAGACTCACCATGGGAAGGCCCACAGTGGATGTCGAAGCCGGGAGGCGGCACTGAACAGGAGACCAGAGGGATCTTCACCACTGGAGGAACCCATGAGGACCCGAGCCGCTTGGACTTACGTGCGGTCTCCTGTGGGCTGGTGTCTGAAGAGGAGTTCCAGAGGATCAAGAAGAGTAGAGCTGGAGCCATAAGGCCAACTGGAACTTCACCACTGGAAGCCCGCGGTCCCTCTGAGAGGAGCTTGTGAGGACCCGAGCTGCTTGGACTTAGGAGAGGCCTCCTGGAAGAAAGCCAGAGTCAGAAGCCAGTAGTCAGAAGCCAAAGTCAGAAGCCAGTAGTCGGAAGCCGAAGTCAGAAGCCAGTAGTTGGAAGCCGGGGTCAGAAGCCAGTAATCGAAAGCTGGAGTCAGAAGCCAGAAGATGCAAGCAGCAACTAATAGCTCTCAACAGAGAGTGAACCTCGTTGCAAGGCAAAGTATAAGCCTAGCTGCAGGGTTTAAATACCCCTGCAGCGCCTGACATCATTCGAGGGCTGTTGTGCTTCTTCCCTTGCTGGCCCCTTTAAATATCGAGCCCCCGCGCGTGCCTAGGGGGCGGGGCCAAGTACGTCAGATCGGCGGCACCTCCCTCGCGGAGGGAGATTCGTGGCAGAGGTCAGGATCGGGCCTTGTCGAGTGGGGAGGCGCTTCAGCGGCCCGGGCCAGCTCGAGGTGAGTGGAGGTACCGGGGCATGGCCCGGGACCGTAACAGGGGGTGGAAGGACTTAGCTGTTAAATGGATGAACTGGTGGACCAACTAGTGGAACTGGAAATAGTGTAGACACGTGCCCCTTTTAAAATTCCTGGACTTATGTAATAGAAGCAGGATTTGCACGCCTATTTAAAATTAAGTACACATGTGCACTATTATGCACATCTACTTTATCCTGGACAAATCAATCCACAGAAATATAGATACACTTATACATGGTTACTTTATATTCACATAATTTTAGAAGAATTTTCAAAAAACTACCTGGACAGTTTCTACTTGTAAATTCATTTAAAGTTAATAGGATAAAAGTGCTCTCATATTTCACGTATTGAGTAGGGTTTAAAAAATTGCATCCGATATGTTGACCTGAAAATCAATTGTAATATTAATAATGAACTTGATACAAAGATTTTTAATCACCTATGATATGATTACATATCTTACAACAAACTATTTACTAAAGTATTTATGCCTTTTTCCACAGTTTGATTTATCTTCACTGCTTGCATATCTTGCCAGCATATCAAAAGATCTAAATTTTAATTATTCACTTTTCCAAACCCATGTTGAAGATGAGTTAGAATTCAGGAAGTGTAAGTTCTCAGCCTGCTGCTCTAACTACAGGACCATTCCTTCAGAAACACATGTCCATTTTTTTTATACCCACAGGCAAAAATCCCATAGGACACTACATATGATATAGAGTTCTGACCACATACTAATAATGCAGTGGAATCCTACAGCAGGGATGTGCATGAGTCTGAAACAAAATGGGAAATATCCCTTTTTGTTTCAATTCATTTTTAAAACAAAATGAAAGACAAATGAACAATCTTGTTCATTTTCGTGTGTTTCATTTTAAAAATAAAATAAGGCTGCCACCAACCCAACTTCTAGAGCATCCACTTGATCTTTCTGATTCTCCTCCAGCCCCTCTTACCCTAATGATGTAGCATCATGGTGGATGAGTGATTCTTGATCTTTCCTGCCCACCAGTACTATAAATACAAATGGCACTGGAAGACAGAGGTTGACACCATTGTTAATTTCTTCAATACAAAATGGCATCAGCCTGGGCCTTTACAATTTTGTATAGAAGAAATTAACAAAGGCATCAAACTCAGTCTTCCAGCACCATTTTTATTTGCAGCATTGGTGGGCTGAGCAACTGGGATTCTTCCTGCCCCATGAATATAACCCTCTAGAGAAAGAGGGGCTGAAGGGATGAGGGTTCAAATGGAGGGCCCAGAAGGGGTTTTTTTTGTCATTGTGGGAACTCAACATATTTTTAATTTTTTAAAATTTGTTTTGTTTAAATAAACAAAAAGAAACAAAATAAGCAAATAATGAAATTGAAAAAACAAAGCAAATATATATGTTCATACCCTACCAAACAGGTTGCTGTCAGAAGATATAAAGGACAAAGCAAAGTGTTGAAAAATGCAAAGATATTTCATTTGTTAAATGACTGTCAACCTATGAAGGCATATTAATCTCTGTCTTTTCAAAGACATAGCATAACTCTATAGTATCATGATTTTTTCTTCTTTATCAGCCACACAATGACATATTTGAATGCAACTTATGGAGAAGGAAGGAAAGGAGAGAGGTCACAAAGCTGTAACTAAGACATTTACTACAATATGCTCTCAGGAGAATTCACTCAACTTATCACTTTATTGTGCCTTCCCTATACAAAAGGACTCCTCTAAAACATTCAGCCATTATTCATGCTATTTGCACATAACTTGTAATTTGACTTGTATATCGTTTAACCATTTATTCTTTCCTATTTCTTCCTCTTCACCAAGTTTTGCTACCCTTGTTAATTGTAACTGTACCTTCGGTCACCTCAGTTCTAGTTTGATGTATTTAATGCACTCCCGTTTCATGTAAACCAGCAAGATATGTTCTCATGATTGCCGGTATATAAAAACCTTAAATAAATAAATAAATAAATAAATAAAACAGAATATGACCCTCAGCCTCACACAACAGGCAACATTTCACATACCACACATTACATGGTTGTTGTTATTATTACTTCATATGATCCTCATCAAACACAGTAGTTTGTCCTCCTCAAACCTTTCAACAAGATATTAGCTCCAAGTAAAGACTGTAAAGATGGGAGTGATTTGGTTAAGCTTCCTTCAGAAAAGGATAGATTTTAGTTTACATTAGCTCTTTCTAGTCTTTAGACATGAAGTAGAGAAGAAAAGAAGTTAACTTTACAGATGAAGCTATATTCTTTAAACTGTGTTGTCCAAGTTAGATTTGATAATCAATTGTATGAAATATGTGTTACTCTTTATATACACCACGTTATTTTTCATTATACCTTTCTTCTTTCAAATTCATCATTATATCTCTCATACCTAAAATTGTGTGTACATATATTGGACGCATGGTAATAGAGATATAAATGGGTTGAATTCAAACTTATGCTAATTCAACCTTTTTTCATCTCACACAAAGGAAGCAACAATTAGAAAACTTTATATAGTTTTCTCCCCATTTCATGGTTTTGTATGCAATACAATAGTAATATTTTCCCAGATTTATTCTATGTATATATATATCACCATGCTTTTCTAGAGAAAAACCAAAATTTAATTGATCAGGCTTCTTATAACTGAGCATTTCCATAAAGTCAAATAAAATCATTTATAATGGAATGATTACTCCAGGGTAACATTTCAAGAGGAATTAAGATTGAAATCTAATTTCCAAGCTTTAGCGTAAATGGGTCATTAGAACATTCTCTCCAGGGAATTAGCAATTAAATCAAAGTGGAAAGAGTTTTGCAGGGGTAACAAACCTGAAGGTGTTACTTAATATGAGATATGATACTGATTTGTTTCTCATTACAAAACAAGTCCTTTTGTTACACAGATCAGTATCCAAACAAAGCAGCAAGCATTTTAATTTCCAAATGATAAACAAATAGAGAAAAATGAATTAGCGCAGGTGGTTGTGTTACCATGTGTTCAAGGTATGTGCCTGCACTTTCCAAATGAAAACAAGTGATCTAAGTAAGACTCCAAAAAAAATTACTATGAATTTTGGTTTCATAATAACAATTATTGGAATTCAGTTATATCGTATTATGTTTAATTTCTCATACTTGTATCCACAAATTGCACATCAGGAAGTCAACTATTAAATCAAACAAACAAATCTTTACTAGCATAGAAATATCTTGGTTTCTTGTGTGTTTTTGGACCTCACATACACCAAGAGAAGATACAACTTTTTACCCTTTCACAGGTGAAGTATAATTATAGGTCCAGACCAATTTTCAATCTTTTTTTAGTGTTCTCAATTAGGGATGTGAATCGTTTTTGAACGATTAAAATTATCGTCAGATAATTTTAAAATTGTCCTAAATCGTTAGAGTGCACGATACAATACAAATGCCCCCGATTTATCGTCAGGGGCATTTGTATTGTATCGTTAAATAGGGCACGGGAATTATTTGGGAGAGGGCGGGAAACCGGCACACCAAAACAACCCCTAAACCCACCCAGATCCTTAAAAACCAATTCCTTACCCTCCTCCACCCTCCCGAACCCCCCCAAAATGTTAAATTACCTGGTGGTCCAGTGGGGGGGGGGGGGGTCCCGGCACGATCTCCCGCTCTCGGGCCATTGGCGCCATTTTGGCTGCCACTAATTAAAATGGCGCCGATGGTCCGATAAAAAAAAAAAACACCGACCCTTTAAATCGACCCACCTTAGCCTCCCCCACCCTCCCGACCCTTTTTTTTTATATAATAGGGGCTGATGAGTAAAGATGGCCGGCGCCATCTTTAAAGATGGCGCTGGCCATCCAGTGCTCCCTCCATGTGACAGGGGCTGGCCAATGGCATGGATACCCTGTCACATGGTAAGGGCAAAGGCCATCGGCGCCATTTTTATTAGTGGCAGCCGACGGCCCGAGAGCGGGAGATCGCTCCCGGGACCCCCACTGGACCACCAGTTACCTGTAAAATGTTTTTGGGGGGGTAGGGAGGGTGGGGGAAGATAAGGGATTCGTTTTAAAGGGTCGGGGTGGGTTTTTTGTTTATCGGCTCGAACACAGCCGATAAACAAAACCGTGATCGGGCCAGACAAAAAAAAAAAAAAACACGATGTGAATCGGAACCAGAATCTGAACCGATTCCGGTACCGATTCACATCTCTAAAAAATAGTGGAAACTATTCTAAAGATCAAAATCACAGAGCATATAGAAAGACATTGTTAATGGAACACAGTCAACATGGATTTACCCAAGGGAAGTCTTGCCTTACAAATCTGCTTCATTTTTTTGAAGAGTTAATAAACATGTGGATAAAGGTGAACCAGTAGATGTAGTGTATTTGGAATTTCAGAAGGCATTTGACAAAGTCCCTCATGAGAGGCTTCTAAGAAAATTAAAAAGTCATGGGATAGAAGGTGATGTCCTTTGTGGATTACAAAATGGTTAAACAGAGAGTAGGATTAAATGGTCAATTTTCTCAGTAGAAAGGGTAAACAGTGAGTGGAGTGCCTCAGGGATCTTTATTGGGACCCATACTTTTCAATATATTTATAAATGAGCCTGAAAGGAATATGTGAGGTAATCAAATTTGCAGGATATACAAAGTTATTCAAAGAAGTTAAATCACATGCGGATTGTTATAAATTGTAGACCTTATGAGACTTGAAGACTGGGCATCTAAATGGCAGATATAATTTAATGTGGGCAAGTGCAAGGTGATCCATATAGGGAAAAATAATCCATACTGTAGTTACACCATGTTAGGTTCCATATTAGGAGCTACCACCCAGGTAAAAGATCTAGGCGTCATAGTGGATAATATATTGAAAGTGTGCTGCGGTAGTCAAAAAAGAAAACTGAATGTTAGGAATGATTAGCAAGGGAATGGTAAATAAAATGGAAAATGTCATAATGCCTCTGTATTGCTCCATGGTGAGACTGCACCTTGAGTACTGTGTACAATTCTGGTCACAGCATCTCAAAAAAGATATAGTTGCACTGAAGAAGGTACAGAAAGGGGCGACCAAAATGATAAAGGGGATGGAATTTCTCCCCTATGAGGAAAGGCTAAAGAGGATAGGACTTCAGCTTGGAGAAGAGACAGCTGAGGGGGGATATGTTAGAGATCTTTAAAATCATGAGAGGTCTAGAACAGGTAAATGTGAATAGGTTATTTATGCTTTCTGATAATAGAAGGACTAGGGGGTACTCCATGAAGTTAGCAAGTAGCACATTTACCACTAATCGGAGAAAATTCTTTTTCATTCAATGCACAATTAAGCTCTGGAATTTGTTGCCAGAAGATGTGGTTAGTGCAGTTAGTGTAGCTGGGTTTGAAAAAAGTTTGGCTAAATTCTTGGAGAAATACATTAACTGCTATTAATCAAGTTGACTTAGGGATTAACCACTACTATTACTGGCATCAGTAGCATGGGATCTACTTAGTGTTTGGGAACTTGCCAGGTACTTGTAGCCTAGATTGGCCACTGTTGGAAACAGGATGCTAAGCTTGATGGACCCTTGCTCAGACCCAATATGGCAATTACTTATGTTCCTTATGAGAAGATTTGTCACATTATCCAATAAGATGTTAAAATAAACCCTTAAGTTCAGATTTTCAAAGCCATGTGCAGTTCCCTGTGCACACACACGGATGCGCCAATTTTATAACATGCACACATTGGCGCACACATGTTATAAAATAAACTTCCTGCTCAAACACGTGCACCATATTTTAATGTCTTTCCGCGGGAGGGGGGGGGAGGAGAGGGATTTTAAAAGGCAGCACACGGCAACGTGAGTAGGGCTTCCCCAGTTCCCTCCTAGTCTGCTCCAATTTCCAAGCAATACAGGAAAGCTGGGGGTTGTTGTTTTAATTAATTTATTTATTGTTTTTATATTCCATCGTTCGAGGACCATCACAACGGTTTACATAATTTTGTGAAATCAGGGGAAAATAAATAAATAAATACAATACAATTTAGTAATAAAACAATAAAAGCAAAAACATGAAAGAAAGTAGCATCAGCCTAGGAATTAAAGCAATAAATTATCAAACAGAACAATATAAATAAAGTAATAATATCAAAAAATAATTAGATAAAAGTGGGCAGTGCCAGTATGGTGCCGATCACCTTTGCCCTCACTATGTCACAGGAAGCGACCGTCGCTCCCTGTGACATAGTGAGGGAAAAGGTGATCGGCGCCATTTTGAAACCTCCAGTACCGGCACCGGCACCGAGGGTATGATTGAAGGGATGGCTTCTGGACCCCCCACTAGACCACCAGGTACATGTAAAAGGTTTTTGGGGGGGTCGGGAGGGTGGGAGAAGCAAAGGGGTAATTTGTAAAGGGTCGGGGTGGGGTTTTTTTTATCGGGCCATCGGCACCATTTTTATCAGTGGTAGCCAAAATGGCGCCGATGGCCCGAGAGCGGGAGATCGTGCCAGGACCCCCCCCCCCCCCCACTGGACCACCAGGTAATTTAACATTTGGGGGGGGGGGGTTCGGGAGGGTGGGAGAGCAAAGGGGTAATTTGTAAAGGGTCGGGGTGGGGGTTTTTTTATCTGCTCAGGCCTCACTAAAAAATTAATAATGTGAATTGGTATCGGAACCGATTCCAATTCACATCTCTAACGATCCGATTTTTTTCTCCCACCATCCAAACCTGATCGTTAAAACGATCGGGCACACGATTCACATCTCTAATGCATTCAAACCTCAATAATATAACGACTCCATAGTGTCACATTAATTAAGAACCTGGATGGATAGACTGCTTTCTGTTCAAATTTGGCTACATATAAGTTTTTACATCTGGGGCTACTGGAGAGCCCATCGCTATGCAATGGATCTGATGGTAAAATTCCCTTTGATAACTGTAATAATTCTGGCATAGCACTATTTCGCTAAAGAATAAAGAAATGTGGTGGGTAATCAATAAGGTTGAGACTTGAGTCCAAAATATGTTTAATGATTTCAAGTGCTGAAGATTGGGGTATGTTAGTGTAAAGTGATTCAACACCTAGAGTTACTAGAATTGCATCAGTCAAGACAGTCTTAAACTGCTCTATTTTCTAAGAATGTGGGAAGTATCCTGCGTGTAGGATGCAGTGGTTTTCATTGATGGCTGTGGAAAATGATCCACAAATAATGCCGAGGGTTCCAAAATGGAGCCATTTGCTGAACAATTGGACAATAGGGAGGTTTAATCAATGTCTTGTTAATCTTGGGTACTCCATAAAAGTATAAGTGGATGTTTAACCTTTAGATAAGCTAATTCCTTTGACATCAGGAAGCCCTATTTTGTTTTGCTTCATTGAATATCTTCTTGACTTCCTTGAGCAATGTGTGAGTGGGATCCTCATTCTTTTTTATGTAGTAGCTGGTATCAGTGAGTTGTCTCTGCATCTCTTGGATATATTCTGCTGTATCCATTATTACAATTGTTTCCCCTTCATATGCTGGATAAATGAAAATCTCCTGGTCTCATCAGAGCTGTTGGAGGGCTTGATTTTCATATGCTGATAAATTTTAAAAGGTTTTAATTTGTTGATCATCTCTTAATTTTTATTTATTTATTTATTTTAAGCGTTTTATACACCGAGATACGTTGGGAACATCATCTCGGTTTACAGATAACTGAAAATGGCAAGAAGCTTCACAGAGAACACTAAAATGTAGAATAAAAAACAAGACACCATTATAGAAGTGTCAGCAGTAAACAAGTTAGCGGGATGGGTAACTGAGAAGGTAACTAATTGTAGATCAGACAAACTAAGTTTGGCTAACTAATTGTAGATCAGCCAAACTAAGTTTTAAAATGTTATAATGTGTGGGTCTAATGGGCCTGGTGGGACCTAACGAGAACATGGCTTAACTGCCAAGATGTCTTGTGAGCCACTAGAATTCTGAGTAAAAAAGTGTTTTATCTGAAGTATCCAGAAAAACGTATAAAGTTGAATATGTGTCTCAAATGATTGATGTTTGTACGAAGGGTCGTATGACAAGCTGAGGTCCAGTACTTGGATTTGAGCAGGAGATAAAGACTTTTAGATAGGTTGCTCACCGACGATCTTGATCTGGTAATGAGTCTGTGCCATGGGGGGTTTTCTTGTGGTCAATCCTGATTTGTCCTCCCCATTGATAATGATAGTGAGGTCTGCGATTCTGAAAATATCTCCCTAAAAAAGTGGACTGTCGATATAGTTTGATATCAGATGAATCATCTGAAGATGAGAATGTAACATTTTTCTTGACAAGATTTGTGTCTTCACCTTCTTTATTCTTATGGAGCTAGGGATACATGAGTGAAGTCCCTCTTGAACTTTGCTTTATGACTCTCTTGATATCTGTTCTGAAGCAGTCCATGTTATGCTGTAACTCCTTCAATGATTCATCAAACTTGCTTGAGTCACTCTGTTTGAGTTCCTCTTCTTCCACTATCATTTGGGCTTGAATTTGTTCTGATTTTGTGGGCTCTATAATAAGCAGCATCAAATCCAATGCGCATTTGTTAAGGATTGCAAGCCATTTGTCAATGAACTTCCCATTATCAGTGAACATTTTAGGCTCTTTATTAATTCTAAGACCAAGTGGAATCATCTGACTTTTAACATATTCAGAGTTGTAGCATATAA
Organism: Rhinatrema bivittatum; assembly: GCF_901001135.1. Taxonomy (NCBI): domain Eukaryota; kingdom Metazoa; phylum Chordata; class Amphibia; order Gymnophiona; family Rhinatrematidae; genus Rhinatrema; species Rhinatrema bivittatum. The sequence continues at coordinate 769,535,976 of NC_042615.1, forward strand.
CTCTGCTCTGACTGACTGTTTTATAGTCTGGTTAACTCCCCCCATTGGTCAGATATTTTTTGAGCAAATGCAGCTTCAGAAAAAGTGAAGCTTTCTGAGTAATATTAGCTACATGTTCAGAACAATAGCTGAATGTATGTTTAGGAAGAGGGTGGGGTGGTGTTGTGTGCTGTTGATTTATGTTTTTAAACTCTTTGGGCCCATGCTGCTTTGATAGGCAGTGGGGAAAAGGGGAGGGAGAGTAGGCAGAGTCTGCCAAGATCTGAGGGGAGAATTTGTTATGGTTGTGAGGGGCTTTTAGGCCCACATGGTCTTTAATTTCAGCGTGTGAGCATCAGGTCGCATGTTATCATCCTATGCTCCTGCTGAAAATGTATCTACAACTCCAGATTTTTTGCTAATTTTTCAAGAAATAACAGGGCTCTGGCAAGGCGTGTTATTTTATTAGCATAGGATTACCTATGCATTAGCTGTTTTGCATGTATTACTAAATTGTATGCATTAAAACAGCTAATTTAATTACGGGTGGAGTTTAGGGGTGAAAACATGCAATATTGTGAATATTACACTATGTATATCATGTGTTATACTCTTATATCAGTTTAGCAAATTACCTTCTGTTATTATTACTGTTCATTATCCATCTAAATGGTTTTTAAATATTGACCCCCATAATTTTTTATTGTGTGCAGAGAGGGCTGTGTAGGAAGGATTAAGGCTGTAAGTTTCACTTAGGATGCCTAATAACTTTACAGTGACCCTAGTCTAGAGCCACACACAGAAAGTGCACATGGAGAGAAAGAGGCGGCCTTAGCGGAGTCGCAAACAAGACAGAGACAGTAAACCAAGACAGCAGGAGACTGGGAGCTGTGAGGAGGTCAGAGATATATTCTCCAAATTGTTGAGCATAGCAATCTTTGGGGCGGATTTTAAGAGCCCTGCTCGCCTAAATCCACCCAAATCCGGGCGGATTTAGGCGAGCAGGGCCCTGCGCGCCGGTGAGCCTATTTTACATAGGCCTACCGGCGCGCGCAGAGCCCCGGGACTCGCGTAAGTCCCGGGGTTTTCTGAGGGGGGCGTGTCGGGGGCGGGCCCGAACCGCACGGCGTTTTCGGGGCGTGTCGGGAGCGTTCCGGGGGCGGGCCCGGGGGCGTGGCTACGGCCCGGGCGGTCCGGGGGCGTGGCCGCGCCCTCCGGACCCGCCCCCAGGTCGCGTCCCGGCGCGCTAGCAGCCCGCTGGTGCGCGGGGATTTACGTCTCCCTCTGGGAGACGTAAATCCCCCGACAAAGGTAAGGGGGGGTTTAGACAGGGCCGGGCGGGTGGGTTAGGTAGGGGAAGGGAGGGGAAGGTGAGGGGAGGGCAAAAGAAAGTTCCCTCCGAGGCCGCTCCGATTTCGGAGCGGCCTCGGAGGGAACGGGGGTAGGCTGCACGGCTCGGCGCGCGCCGGCTATACGTAATTGATAGCCTTGCGCGCGCCGATCCAGGATTTTAGCGGATACGCGCGGCTACGCGCGTATCTACTAAAATCCCGCGTTCTTTTGCTTGCGCCTGATGCGCCAGCAAAAGTACGCCAAATCGCACGGTTTGAAAATCTACCCCTTTGTGTTTACTGACCCTGGACAGGGAAAACTCCAACTACCTTTCATGGTACAGGAAGCAGCCCACAGAGGGTCCAAGAGAGCCCAGATTTACATCCTAGACATACCACCTGAAATACCGTATCTCACTCTTTGGTGGTAAATCTCACTCATTAGGAGGGATCACCCTTGGAGTCTCTGCGAACCAGCAACACCCAATAAACTTTGCATATCTGGAAATGATTGTGCACTGCAATCAGCCTGCTAATTCACTCTGGACCTATATCCTGCCTGGCCCCAAATTGCCTCACTATCAATACTATTGCTGTTTACTTTCATAAGCATTACTGTTTGCTTCTCTCACAGCCTCTGCTCAAGCTTTAGATCTCTTTCTTAAATATTTTTCAGTTACCTCCTCCATTCTAGCCTCAAATTGGGTGAATACTACTTAGGGAGGGACTTTAAAGGGGCTTCTTGTTATAGTTAGTGAGGTTTGGGTGGACCCTTGGACACTGTGGCAGCTGATCAAGCCCACGGAGGGAAGTCCCGTGAGGGGCCACAGGTCAGGCTCAGCTCTGGACACACAAACAGAGATACTTCTGTATTTAGACAGTTTCAGAAGCCACCAGAGGTGGCGGTAGTGAGTAGAAGATGTAGCCTGGCTGGACTAATATTCCCCAGGGCACTGGAACAGCGGTTCTTCCGGTAGCAGTGCTAAGTGGAGAGAACTGAGAAAGTGAGCACAATAGAACATTCACAGAGTCCCAGATATAGAGAAGCCCCGAGATAGGGAGAGCTGGCCCTCGAGGAGCGAGTACCAGATCTCTGGAGATAGAGAGACTTATTGGCAAAGTACTCACACAGCGGTTCCATGTAGGAGATGGCACTGGCGCAGGACTGGGGGCAGGCCCTCAAGGAGCAAGTACCTGGTTCCAGGGAGACAGCTCTGAGGAGTAGATAATAATAGTACTCACTGATGGTATCTGTAGCGAATTCTTCCAAGTAGAAGAGGAGATAGATGTAGGCAGCTAGTCAGGGAACATGGGCCCTCGAGGAGCGAGTACAAGTTACCTGATAGCGATCTGAAAGAAACAAAGAGGCCCCCGAGGAGTGGGTACCCCATTAGAAGAAAGAGTCCAATGGGAGTTGGAAGGCAAAGTAGCTGGGTACGGAGAGCGAATCCCTTCTGTAAGATCACCCCTTGCTAACTCAACGGCTAGCAATAAACAGTAGGCTTAAATATCCAGGCAGCGTGATGTCAACACAGGGGGACGCCCCTGAGGAACGTGCCAATGAGGAAATAAGAATGAGGACTGCATGGTGCATGCACCCTAAGGTACCTGAAGAGCATGGCAAGAGGCAGCACCCAAGATGGTCCGGGGACGCCGGAGAGGACGGCAGGCGGACGCCGTGGCAGCCAGGCGTCCATGAAGAGCAAAAGGAGTTGCAAGAAAGGAAAGGTAGGCAGAGTGAAGCCGTCAGGAAGTGATGGTTGCAACAGTACCCCCCTTCAAAGGGTGGTCTCCTCTGTGGATACCAGGTTTTGGTTTCCAAGGATACGAGAGATAAAACTGATGGAGCATCTCTTTGTCAAGGATATTAGCCAGAGGTTCCCAAGAATTTTCTTTGGGGCCAAAACCTTCCCATGAAAGAAGGAATTCCCAAGTCTTGCCTCATCTTTCGACATCAAGGGTAGCTTCAACCTTATATTCTAGGTCATCCTCTGCATTGATGGGAGATGGTTCCTGAGACTTGGAAGAGAACTCACTGAGAATAAGTGGTTTCAAAAGTGAAACATGGAAAGCGATTTGGATGTTTAATCCAGGTGGTAGCTTCAGATTATAAGTGATGTTGCCAAGACATCGAAGGATTGGAAATGGTCCAACGTAGCGTGGAGCAAATCGAGTGGAGGGTAACTTCAGTCTAAGGTACTTATTTATTTATTTATTTATTTATTGTTTTTGTTATACCGAGTTTCATGATAGGCATCACATCAACCCGGTTTACAAATAACAAGGAGTGTAAAGCATAACGTAACGTAAAAAACAATATTTTCAATAAGAACCTTGAACTTTAAATACAGTGAATTAGAAAAAGGGAGAGGGAAAGTTACAATAAAACAAAGAAAATAAACTTGGGATGGAAGGGGAGAAATTGAACAGCACAATATTTACATTTCAGCCTATTGATACATTAGAATAGCAAGTGAAAAAATAAGACTATGAAACGGTACATAGGTACTTAGTGGTACATAGGTACTTAGTGGATAGCCAGACTTTGTCATCAGGTTGAAAGACAGGCACTTTGGAATGGTGAGCACCATAAAACCTTTTGGCTCGATCACTTGTTTTGAGTAGCATTTCTTTCGTCTGAGTCCATAATTGATGGATATCATCAGCAGTGGATTGAGCTGCTGGAGACGTCACTGAGAGCTTCAGTGGAAGTGGTGGTGGTGGTAAACGTCCATATACCACTTGAAAAAGGTGTTGATCCAGTGGATGATGCTGGATGAGAATTAATGTCGAATTCAGCCCATGGTAACAGTTCGGCCCAGTTATTCTGACTGCAACTCACATAGGCCCGAATGAACTGTTTCAGGGTCCTATTCATCTGTTCTGTTTGGCCATTTGATTGAGGATGATAGGCAGATGTATAATCTAGAGAGATGTCGAAGAGCTTGCACAAAGCCTTCCAGAATTTTGCCGTGAACTGTGATCCTTGATCCAAGACCATATGCTTCGGTAGACCGTGAAGGTGAAAGATGTGGGTTATGAAGAGCTTCCCAAGCTCCAAGGCTGAAGGTAAGCCAGGCAGTGCCACGAAATGGGCCATCTTGCTGAAGCGGTCGACTGTGACCCAAATGGTATTCATACCTCCAGAGAGGGGAAGGTCAACTACAAAGTCAGTAGCGATATGCGTCTAAGGCTGTTCCGGAGCTGGAAACGGTTGCATCAATCCTCACAGCTGGCCAGAAGCAGGTTTGTGCTTGGCACAGTTGGTACATGATGCTACGTAGGAGAGTGTATCTTCCTTGATAGTTGGTCACCAATAATACTTCTGAAGCTTCAGCAGGGTACAACATTGACCAGGATGGCCAGCCAGCTTGGAATTGTGCACCCAAAAGAGCACTTTCATCCTGAGGTGTTTAGGCACGATGGTCTTACCAGTGGGCACAGTATGAGTAGCCGCCAAGACGACTTTCTTCAGGTCGATAATATGCTGAGGTTCTTCTGGAACATCCTCCGTGAGAAAGGAGTGTGACAGGGCATCAGCTCTGGTATTCTTGTCTCCGGGGCGATATTTGAGCACGAAGTCAAAATGGTTAAAAAATAAGGACATTCTGGCTTGTCTATGGTTAAGATGTTGCGCATGGCGGAGATACTCTAGATTTTTATGGTCCGTAAACATGGTAATTTGATGTTGAGCGCCTTTGAGCCAAGGCCGCCATTCCTCGAATGCCAACTTAATAGCCAGGAGCTCTTTATCTCCGATCCCATAGTTCTTCTCTGCCGGGGAGAAACATCGCGAGAAGAAGGAGCAGGGATGTAAGGATTTGGTGTCTCCAGTTTGGCTCAATACATCCCCCACACCGACATCAGAAGCATCGACCTCCACGATGAATGGCTTGTCGGTGTCTGGATGATGCAGGCATGGTTCAGTGGAAAAGGCAGTCTTTAAATCCTCGAACGCGGATATGGCCTCCGCAGACCATTTAGAAGCTTTGGCCCCTTTCCAGGCCATTGCAGCTAAGGGCACAGTTAAAGAAGAATAGTTCTTTATGAAGCTTCTATAGTAATTAGTGAACCCCAAAAATCATCTCAGGGCCTTCAGGCTGGTAGGTTGGGACCAATTTTTAATACTCTCTAATTTTTGGGGATCCATCTGGAAGCCATCTTTAGACACAATGTAGCCAAGAAAAAGTACAGTCCTTATGGAATTCGCACTTGGATAGCTTGGCATAGAGCCGATGTTCTTGAAGTCTTCGTAGTACTTGATTGACATCCTCTAGATGAGTAGACAAGTCCTGAGAAAATATCAGGATATCATCTAGGTACACTATGACACTCTTGTACAACAGGCCCCGCAAGATGTCGTTCAACGTGTTCTGGAACACAGCGGGTGCGTTGCACAGGCTGAAGGGCATTACCATGTACTCGAAATGACCATCTCGAGTGTTGAAGGCTGTTTTCCATTCGTCGCCACTGCGAATGTGAACTAAATTATAGGCTCCCTTCAGGTCAAGTTTCGAGAATATCTTGGCACCTTGAAGCCGGTTGAACAGCCATGAGATTAAAGGCAGGGGGTATCGATCTTTGATCGTGATCTCGTTCAGACCTCGATAGTCGATACAAGGACGTAAGGTACCATCCTTCTTCCCTACAAAGGCTGGAGACTTTGATGGTCTAATGAATCCTTTTTGTAAGGCTGGAGACTTTGATGGTCTAATGAATCCTTTTTGTAAGTTCTCCTCGATGTACTCAGACATAGCCTTATTCTTTATTACAGAGAGTGGAAAGACACGTCCTTTGGGAGGTTCAGTGTTCGGTTTCAGCCTTATGGCACAGTCATAAGATCTGTGTGGAGGAAGGATGTCAGCAGCTTCTTTGGAGAACACATCAGCGAATGATGCATATTGAGGCAGCTGTCCTGGCATCACTGGAGTTTTAGGCATGCAGAGGACAGGAGAAACCTCCTTAAGGCACTTGCCATGACAACCTGGGCCCCAGCGGGAGAGTTCCAAGGTGGCCCAGTCGAATTGAGGCTGATGTGATTGTAACCAGTGTAACCCCAGAACGATACGGTGCATGGTCTTTTCTAACACAAAGAAGGAAATCGACTCAGTATGGAGGGCTCCAGTGCGGAGAGTTACCGGTTCCGTGCGATGGGTCACATCACCCGGCCAAGGCTCTCCATGGATAGATGATAAGAGCAGTGGAATCTTCAAAGTGATGAGGGGAATCCTCAAATGTTCCACTAGGCATCGAAGTATAAAGTTGCCTCCTGCCCCTGTATCCACCAGGGCAAGTGTTTAATTTTCGGACGGTCCACAGATCAGGGAGAGAGAGCAGAAGAGAGGGTGTAGTAAGGCCTAAGAAAAGTCCTCCCGCAGGACTTAGGCCTTCTGTTTCCCGGACGAATTGGGCATGTTGGGACATCATGACCAGCTTGTCCACAGTACATACATAGACCATGCCTCTTCCGAAGTCTTCTCTCTTATGAAGTCAGGTGACTGCGACCAAGTTGCATTGGTTCCTCTCCACTGGCGACAGGTATTAATGGAACCATCTGAAGTACAAGTTTAGCATGAACCTTCTTCTGAACCAGTCCTCTACTAGGCTTGAGTTCTTTCACCTTATCACGAAGCCAGTGGTCAATTCTAGTAGCCAAAGCCACTAGTTCATCCAGCAATTCAGGTGTCTCACGAGCGGCCAGCTCTTCTTTCAAGCGAGTATCTAAACCTCTGAAGAAGAGGTTTTTCAGACATTTGGAATCTCAGCATAATTCGGTTGCAAGAGTCTTGAACTCTATTGCAAAATCAGCCAGTGGTCGGTTGCCTTGCTTCATGTTGGTGTTTGAGGTAGTTGTGGGTGGATCCTTGGGCAGGTGGCAGATGACCATGCCCTCGGGGGAAGATCCCAAGAGGGACCACCGGTTAGGCTCAGAGTATGGAGACAGACACACACTAGTTCTTTTATTAAACAGTATATTGAACCACCAGAGGTGGCAGTAGTGAGTTGGAAGTGCCCGGCAGGACTGTAGTCCCTCAGGTACTGGAACAGCGATCCTGAATAACTGAGCTGTAGAAAAACTGAATATAGTGAGAAGGCAGGGATATGCAGAGTTCAGGAACAGAACCTTGATGGTAACACTCTCACAATAGTCTCTAGAAGTAGTCCAGGTGTTGGAATGAATTAGGCCCTCGAGGAGCGAATACCTTGTTCCAGGGAAAGCTCTGAGAGAGAGATGGTAACTCACTGGTGTAGTTGGCAGAGATGACTTCCAGGCAGAATACGTATTTAGCAACCAGTCCGGGAACATGGGCCCTCGAGGAGCGAGTACCGGTTCCTGACTGTGACCTGAAAAACAAAGAGAGAGCGAGGCCCCCGAGGAGCGAGTAGCTCTGGTAAGTCCGAGGAGGCAGAGTAGCTAGGAGAGAGCGAAACTGGTCCTGTAATTCAACTCCCAATCCAACTCCTTGCTAACTCGATAGCTATCGATTTCTGAGACCTTATATATCCGGTACGGATGACGTCATTTCAGAGGGACGCCCCTGAGGTTCGCGCCACTGCTGGTACATCAGTCGGGGCCGCACCGCGCACGCGCCCTTAGGCTCTTGTGAATAATGGCAGATTGCAGCATCGAGCCGCTCCGGGGACGCCGGGAGGAGTTGGCAGAATGACGCCGCGGCAGCCAACTTTCCACTTGAGCAAGAGGGAGTCGCCAAGGAGGTATGGAGGGTGGAGTGGAGACATCGAGCAGCGACGGTCGCAACACTTCAGGTCCACCAGAGCAGAACCAGCAACATTCACTCGAGCAGGATCATCAAAAACGGATTTAAACAAATCCAGAAATCTGTCAATATCCTGCAAAATTGGATCCTTACGTTCCCACAGCATTGAGGCCCAAGACAAGGACCTTCCATCAAGATAAGATAGAATATAAGTAGTCTTGGCATAGGCTGTAGGGAAGTGAGAAGGCTGTAATGCAAAATGCATGCAGCACTGATTTAGGAAACCTCTAGTTCTTTGAATCTCTCCAGAGAAACGAACTGGAGCAGCCAGAGGTACCATAGTCTTTATAGTTACTTCAAGTAACTGACCTTCATTACTGGAAGCAGCGCTTTGATTCTTCTGTGCATGCAGCTGATGGAACGCAGAAGTGAATTTCTCCAATGCGTCTTGTTGTTCAGCAATGCGCAGGGCCAGGTTGGGAATGGCCTGCAAGGCATTGAGCTGTGCCGGATCCATGGAGTTAGCAATCTGTTATAGTTAGTGAGGTTTCGGTGGACTCTTAGACACTGTGGCAGCTGACCAAGCACACGGGGGAAATCCCGTGAGGGGATACAGGTCAGGCTCAGCTCTGGACACATAAACACAGATAGTTCTTTATTTAGACAGTTTCAGAAGCCACCAGAGGGGGCGGTAGTGAGTAGAAGATGTAGCCCAGCTGGGCTTGTATTCCCCAGGGTGCTGGAACAGCGTTTCTTCCGGTAGCAGTGCTGTAGTGGAGAGAACTGAGAAAGTGAGCACAATCGAACATTCACAGAGTCCCAGATATGGAGAAGCCCCAAGATAGGAAGAGCTGGCCCTCGAGGAGCAAGTACCAGATCCCTGGAGGTAGAGAGACTTGTTGGCAAAGTACTCACACAGCGGTTCCATGTAGGAGATGGCACTGGTGCTGGAACGGGGGCAGGCCCTCAAGGAGCGAGTACCTGGTTCCAGGGAGACAGCTCTGAGGAGTGGATGATAGTAGTACTCATTGATGGTGTCTGTAGCGAATTCCTCCAAGTAGAAGAGGAGACAGATGCAGGCAGCGAGTCAGGGAACATGGGCCCTCGAGGAGTGAGTACCAGTTACCTGATAGCAACCTGAAAGAAACATAGAGGCCCCCAAGGAGCGGGTACCCCATTAGCAGAAAGAGTCCAATGGGAGTTGGAAGGCAGAGTAGCTGGGTACGGAGAGCGAATCCCATCCGTAAGAATCCCCTTTCTAACTCAACGGCTAGCAATAAACAGTAGGCTTAAATATCCGAGCAGCGTGACGTCAACACAGGGGGACGCCCCTGAGGCACGCGCCAATGAGGAAATAGGAATGAGGACCACGCAGGGCATGCGCCCTAAGGTACCTGAAGAACATGCCGGGAGGCAGCACCCAAGCTAGTCCAGGGACGCTGGAGAGGACGGCAGGCGGACCCCGTGGCAGCCAGGCATCCATGAGGAGCAGGAGGAGTCGCAAGAAAGGAAAGGTAGGCAGAGTGAAGCCGTCGGGAAGTGACGGTCACAACAGTTCTGCAGGTAAAGAAGTGCTTTTTCCGCAGAAGTGAATTTTAAAAAATTTGAGCAACCAATATGTGACTATATGCACCTGCTTTCATGATTAAAAGGGAGAGGTGTTCCAGGGGAATGGAGATTGGGAGGGGTCAGAACTCGCTTACCTTTCTATTTTAAAAAATATGCATATAAATGCGCTTATCAAAACTACGCACACCAAATAGCAGGTATAGGTGTGTGTATGTGTTCATGTACAGTTTTTCTGGGATAATTTTCAAAGTAGATTTATGCACGTAAATCCGCTTTGAAAATTGATATAATTTATACACATATTTGTGATGCTGCTGCAAAATTACCCCCAAAATGTTCAAACATTTTTAAAAAGTGAAAGAGAAGGTAAAGTGTGCATAGTGATCTTAAAGATTTATTTCCATGTTCTAATTTTCTAAATTAAATTTTGCATACATATTAGTGTATGTACTTTATGCCTTCCAATAAGATATGTTTAGTAGCTTTTTTCATTTTTAAAAATCTTGATAATCTTACTGAGGATTTTCTTTCTTTTGTACTTGATTTAGTTTTGCCAGACTAAGCATGTTATTAATAGGCACACTTTTTATTTACAATACTATTCCATGAAATATATTTGGCACTTTGTAATTGAATTTTTGGTATACTGTAATTAAAATAGTCAAAAGAGCAATAAACAGAAGCATCAGTAAATAATTGCAGCTGGGAACAAACATAAATCACCCAGATTAAATTATTGTACATCATATTTGAACTCTTTAATTTTAATTTATTATTTCTAAGATGATTTTCCACTGCTATTTACTAGAATTCCTGGTCTATACTTTGTACCTTCTATATTGATCAGAGGGTTTTAAGAATATACTGATATTTTCCAGTATTTTCCTATTTTTAATAATGAAATATATTGTTTGCATACTTTATTGTGGAGTTCTAAAAGCTGTATTGATTCTGGAGTAAGCTGTTTAAAGCTCAATTTTCTAACAAAGGACTTAGGGCTGAAGTTCACATGGACTTCAGCCAAAATTTTTAAAATGGACTTATCACTTGTAAGTATACTTTGAAAATTAGCAGGATTGTGAGTACCTTTGAATGGCCTAAGCACGTACAAGGGAGCAGAAGTAAATGGTCAGGCAAACATTTACATACATCCTTTCAAAAATCAAAACTACAAACATAAATGTTTTCCCCATCACATCTGTTTCATTCTTGTAAAAGCATGCATGCATGTAGCAAAAGCATGCATGTAGGACCAACAAAAGAAATGTTGTAGTGTATGAACCTTTGAGATCTCTCAGGTCCCTTGTCAGATTTTCAGAACTACCCCACTCCTCTAACTCAGCTGCCTGGAGCTATCTTTAAATTGAAGCAAACTACAAAACCATAAGGAAATGTAGGGCTGGAGCCTCATCTTTTATATACCAAGGACTCCATCATTGCATCACTTACAGTTCTCTGTGTCCCCAGCAATCATGAAGAGGTAGTATGCAAGGCACTGTCACAACTGCATGTAAACATTAAACAAGCCTATGGGACTATAAAGATTACATCCCAGAGTACTAAAGGAGCTAGAGAAGGTTCTGACTGTACCTCTCAGAGATCTGTTTAATTTGTCACTTGAAAAAGGAAAAGTTCCTTGACACTGGAGAAGGGTAAGAACAAGAAGGAAATGGGAAACTAAGACCTGTCAAGTTTAGTAAGGAAGGTAACAGATGGATACAAACTTGGGGAAAGCCTAAATAAATTATGCTGCATGAATTATAGAAAAAAAAAGACATTTCAAAGCACTTGAACTTACCCAATAGTGTATACACAATGTGGAAATGTGGTCATACAACTGACTTTGTCTTAACACATCTGCATTATGGCAGGAACTAGGACATTTGACTACCACATCCATGATCAGCATTCTATAGTCACATCATAAGATTTTGAAAATGTTTATAGTATGGTGCATGGCTTCCTGAGATCTGGAAAATCGGAAAATAGTAATCCTGATGAGTGCTATTGATGATGCTTGGTGATACTGAGAAAAAGGGTTATCTCATAAGACCCCCTTAGCATCTCTCTGATTTCATTAGTTAGGATATATAGGCTAGCATGATCTCCAAGAAGGTGACAGACCTGTTAATTATGTCTCTAGTTACCTTCTGAAAGTAATCTGTAGCAGGAATCCTAACTTTCAGACATATATGTGTGACCCTCATATACACGCATATAGGGGTCCACACAGTTTTATCAAGCATTTTAGAATCTGCATGCAGCCAACTACACAGGTTTGAAAATACTCCTATTTCTGTCCCCAGTCTGCGCTTACTTTCCTGTATGCACAGTATTCAGCACATGCTTAGGATCTTGAGTACATGCATACTCTTTCAAGCACATGTACTTCCGATTATGCTGGGTTGGGCTCATTACAAAATGTACCCCCCCCCCCCCCCACCCCCATCCTTTTTATTTTTTTTTTTTATTTAACATTCTTTTTTTTTTAGGCATCCTGACTAGAATGCCTAACTTTTCCTCCATGGGCATGGCCAGGCTAACAACCATAATTGTTAAAAATGAAAACCTGCTCTTCCCCATCGGGTGGGGAGAGGGATATGCTGCAATGACTGGATCATGAGTCAGGTCTGGCAGAGCATCAGGTGTGAATTTAATCATGGCGCCTCCTGTCTCTGGGAGGTAAGTGCTTCGAGGGAAGTAGGAGGTCAAAAGATAAAATGCAGTGAAGGTAACTAGCAAGCATCTACAAAATGACATGAACCAGATGCAGGCTCTAGCACTCTGCATGTAGTTTTGCACAAATGCCTGGGAAAAGATTTCACATGTTGAGGTACTTCCTCACACATGGGTACACTGAGGCAGTTTGCTGCCTCCATAACCACAGCTATCAGAGCATCATTGCCATGCTATGACTTTCAGAGGACAGACAGCACCAATGTCCTTATGGCACTATGAAAATTCCAGGTGGTACTGACAAAGGGCAGCCAAGGCCACAGTGCTTAGGATTAAAGTGTCATTTGCTATAACAAGGTTAGGGGAGGAGGGAGACGGAAGCTGAACTGCAAATGTTGATATCAGAAGGGACAGTGAAGAGCCACTGTAAAAATAGGTCATGGGTTAGCTGCCATGAATGGAATCATGCCATTGAGGATTTCACAGAGCCAGAAGCATTCAACTAAGAGCTTATTCTTCTAATTTCTCATCCGTAGAGATTGAGGATCTCAGGAAGAAGGCCCAGGAGCTGCACTGTCTGGAGGGAGAGTGTTAGGAGAAGCTGTCTGCCAGGTAGGAGGAGTCTGGAGATAAGCTCCCTGAATGCTTGTCAAGGTGATGTTAACATAGTCCTTCCATTGCTGGCCCTACTATTGCTCTGCCAGCCAGCTCCCTGCCTCAGCCAACAGCTGAAAGTATCCCTCATGCACACAAAGCTTCATCCTTCTAGAATCCTAGGCATTTAGCCAGTGGTATAGTAGACACAGCATGGCCTACCATGTCATGAGGCATTATTGTTACTGTATTAACAGGCCAACTGTATAAATACATAGAGTGAAATATTGTTACCAGGGAATCACTATGCCTCCCTTCCAATAAGGATCATTTGACTTGTGGCAGCATCCTGATCAGTTGGAATCCAAGACACATATCACCCTGCCATTAGACTTACCTCAGAACCATTATCACTAGGTAGGCAGGCACCGTGCTATAAATGTCAGTTGTATAAAAGCAGAGGGAATGCTGTCTGCAGAACCTTTTTCTGCGGGTGGTAAATTGGACTTGCTGGGAAAAAACATATTAAATATTTTTTTTAAAATTCTTAAAGGGTTAAACTATTCCTGGCTGTGTTTCCTGTTTATTAGTTTTTAAGGGTAGTTGTTGCTTGGAACTTTTAGGAATTGTGTGAGTTTAGAAATAGGACTTTGGATCAGAGGATCTCTGATGCCCGGGGACCAATGCATTTGTGTTGCCCATCATCCTTGTAGAAATGCTTGCAGTCAAAGAAAGTCACACTAATACAAACCCCAGAAAAAAAAATGGACAGACAATTGTGAGTTGCCTATGGGGCAAAAGCTTCCCTGCCTGCAGACAAGCCACCAATAGAGTTTCCTGTGCCCCTTCTTCTGTCGTACTGCAAGCAAACAAAAGCAGCCTCTGATAAAGAATGAGACTGAGAGTCAAGGTCTATGGTTTAAATTTTTTAAATTCTTCAAAAATTTTAATTTTTCCACTTCTGACCATCAGGAGAAAAGGAAAAACCATTCCAAATGTGTTCTTTTTTCCAGACCTGCATACATCACTACATTCTCATTACAGCATACTGCCCGTTCCCTCACCAAATACAGAATAACTGACTACAAATTAGAAAGAGAAACATGGAGACAAAAGCTGAACTGGAAACCTCAAAAAGCCAGACTGCATCCAGTAAAATACCAGAGAAATAAATAAAAATTGCATTCTCCTTGTACTTAAAAAAATAAACAGAGAAATATTCAGTTGCACATTTCCCAAAAATGACACAGAGAAAATCAAATTCTTCCCACTTTCCATCTCAGAGAAACAGAAGCAATAGGAGTCTCACTTTCCTGCTTTCCCAGCCCCCAGCAGTCTTGTTCCCTCTCCCCTCCCAGTCCACAGCAGTCTTGCTCCCCAACTCCCTCTCCCCTCCCAGACTTCCCAGCCAGACTCATATACAGTACAATAATGCAAAAAATAGAAAGATCACCATTGCTCATAAAAGAAATAAATATCTATAATAGTAAACCATACTAATAAATCAGTATTTCCAAGCAGGTAAAAACTAAAGCATCTAATAAGAGCAACAAGGATAAAAATAAAAAACTTAAATCATTTCCAAAAAATTAATAAAATATTTCAACACAATAAAACTAATAAGGATAACATTTTCTCCCTCTCCATTCCTGAGAACTTTTGATTTTCAGTCACCCTGAGATTTTCGTGGATTGGAGGAACAGGGAGCACATACGCACACACAGACACACATAGATATACACCTAGCATTTTTGCTGCCCTGTGCAATTACTGTGCTGGCCCCTCCTCATTCTGAACAAACGCAAACCCTCACCAAATACAAAATAAGTTGACTATAAAGTATAAATGGAAAAATGCAGACAAATATGAATTAGGGATCACAACAAATCAGTCTGTATGTAGAGAGAAAAAGAGAGAGCACCTCTGTAGAGAGTCACCAAAAAGTTAACTATTTATACCACTGTAAGAGGGGGGTACTAGTAACACGGGGTGAGGTTTGTGGGGGAGGGTTGGATTTTGGGGGGCAGTTTAACATGCACAGTCATATGTACGAACAGCACAGTTACCATCAGTGAAGATTTAATGTGATTTGGAGGGATGAAAGGTGAAAGAAGAGTAGATTTATACCGTGATGAGTCAGACGAACTGAACGAAATCACTGTGAACCTGGAAGATGAGGTAGGCCAGATTGACAAACTAAAAAGTAGCAAATCACCTGGTCCGGATGGTATGCATCCTAGGGTTCTGAAGGAACTAAAAAATGAAATTTCTGATCTATTAGTTAAAATTTGTAAACTATCATTAAAATCATCCATTGTACCTGAAGACTGGAGGGTGGCCAATGTAACCCCAATATTTAAAAAGGGTTCCAGGGGCAATCCGGGTAACTATAGACCAGTGAGCCTGACTTCAGAGCCGGGAAAAATAGTGGAAACTATTCTCAAGATCAAAATCGTAGAGCATATAGAAAGACATGATTTAATGGAACACAGTCAACATGGATTTACCCAAGGGAAGTCTTGCCTAACAAATCTGCTTCATTTTTTTGAAGGGGTTAATAAACATGTGGATAAAGGTGAACCAGTAGATGTAGTGTATTTGGATTTTAAGAAGGCGTTTGACAAAGTCCCTCATGAGAGGCTTCTACAAAAACTAAAAAGTCATGGGATAGGAGGCGATGTCCTTTTGTGGATTACAAACTGGTTAAAAGACAGGAAACAGAGAGTAGGATTAAATGGTCAATTTTCTCAGTGGAAAAGGGTAAACAGTGGAGTGCCTCAGGGATCTGTACTACGAGTGAGGTTATCAAATTTGTGGATGATACAAAATTATTCAGAGTAGTTAAATCACAAGCAGATACATTACAGGAGGACCTTGCAAGACTAGAAGATTGGGCATCCAAATGGCAGATGAAATTTAATGTGGACAAGTGCTAGGTGTTGCATATAGGGAAAAATAACCCTTGCTGTAGTTACATGATGTTAGGTTCCATATTAGGAGCTATCTCCCAGGAAAAAGACCTAGGCCTGATAGTGGATAATACTTTAAAATTGTTGGCTCAGTGTGCTGCAGCAGTCAAAAAAGCAAACAGAATGTTAGGAATTATTAGGCAGGGAATGGTTAATAGAACGGAAAATGTCATAATGCCTCTATATCGCTCCATGGTGAGACCGCACATTGAATACTGTGTACAATTCTGGTCGCCGCATCTCAAAAAAGATATAGTTGCGATGGAGAAGGTACAGAGAAGGGCAACCAAAATGATAAAGGGGATGGAACAGCTCCCCTATGAGGAAAGGCTGAAGAGGTTAGGGCTGTTCAGCTTGGAGAAGAGACGGCTGAGGGGGGATATGAAAGAGGTCTTTAATAATTTTGTTTAAAAAAAGACTAAAGACTTATCTGTTCTGCCAAGCTTTCCCATAACATCACGGGCTCTCCACAGCTTCTCGGACTGCCCTCACCCAGGGCCTTCCCCTGTTTACACCCCATATTTTAATAAATCGATAGTTTCACCTTTCCCTCTTCCCCCTTCAGCCATCCCTCCCCTACCTGCAGGCCTGATACCCCACAAGTCCACCTACTACTACTCTTTATTTCTCTTGTTCTTCCAAGTTATGTTCATCCAAGTTGTTCGCTTCCCTGTTCAATGTAAGACAATTGTTGTCATTGTTTGCGTGCTTGTTGAAATGTAAACCGAACTGATAAGTAACCCTGTTACTTGAAATTCGGTATATAAAAGCTATAAATAAATAAATAAATAAATAAGATCATGAGAGGTCTTGAACGAGTAGATGTGACTCGGTTATTTACACTTTCGAATAATAGAAGGACTAGGGGGCATTCCATGAAGTTAGCAAGTAGCACATTTAAGACTAATCAGAGAAAATTATTTTTCACGCAACACACAATTAAGCTCTGGAATTTGTTGCCAGAGGATGTGGTTAGTGCAGTTAGTGTAGCTGGGTTCAAAAAAAGGTTTGGATAAGTTCTTGGAGGAGAAGTCCATTAATAGCTATTAATCAAGTTGACTTAGGGAATAGCCACTGCTATTAATTGCATCAGTAGCATGGGATCTTCTTAGTGTTTGGGTAATTGCCAGGATCTTGTGGCCTGGTTTTGGCCTCTGTTGGAAACAGGATGCTGGGCTTGATAGAATTAATAGCAGTGTTGAGTGAAAAAGAAATTTCTCCGATTAGTCTTAAATTTCAGGATTTTTGTTTGGCCCATGCATTTATTTTGGATAATCTGACTGCATAGAAAATAGGCTGGTTACGTTTGGATTACCTATTCATTTAAAACAAATTCATATGCCTATTATTTGATAAAGTGTGATATTACACTTGAAAGGACCTTATGGAAACCTATGTTTCCCCAGAAATTGATTTGATTTAAGAGTAACTTGAGCTTAGAGTGTTTTTTGGCTTCTTTATCATCTAATTTACCTACTGAAGATTTGGTTAATAATTGGAAAGAAGAAAACACAAGGTCAATTGAAGTAATTGCCCCCTTGGAAGCAGTGAAGTTAAGAGCTGATAGGTATTCCCTTGGGGAAAGCAATGAGTCTGCATATTAAAAAGATGAAAAAAAACACAAGCAGGAAAGACCTTGGTAAAAGTCTAAGCTGTCAGCTGATAAACTTTTTTGTCAAAGTTTAAACAAACAATATATGGAAAAACATTATTTAAATAAAGCAAGAAATCTGACTAAGGAATTATCTACCATCATAAATTCCTCTTAAAGCCCTCTTCTTCCAATTTAGTTAATTCTCTGCAAAACTGTGAAAATGTTAACCTTTACTTTATTAAATTGGCTTTAATTAGATCTGATATGGAACAGCAGAAGGTGAGCTTATCAGCCCTTGTCTTCTCCATTAAAAACTGGAAGCTTTTCAGGTCTTTCTGAATTCAACTCTGCCTTTCCAGAACAATTGCTGAAAAATATGGCTAAAATAAATTTAGCTACAAGTGCTTTAGACCCTGCACCTTCTGGCTTATGCATGAATGTATTAGGGGATGTACAGCCCCAAATTTTCAGATTTGATTCATTTTTTCATGTCATGGTTTAAAAAAAACCAAACACATTTTTATTTGGTTTGTTTAATGTTTATTTAGGTTTGGTTCATTTGCCAACCTCCCCCAAAACACATTTAAAAAGCCCCCCTCAAAAAAGGAACCAGCTAAATAAAGGCCTCTAGCAGACTTGTCTGGGCCTTCCAGGGCCAAAAAGTTTCCTGGGGTTAGTGCTGGGGCCTATACCTGAATTGGACCTGTCACCGGGACCTAGCTCCAGGGTCCAGCCCAGGATTTGGACCCCTACTCCTGTGTAAAATTATTGAGGCTGGGGAGCTCCCAACCTGACCCCCACTTACCCCCTTCCTAGATCCTACATGGAAAAGGATTGGAGTAATGTCACGTCACTCCAGCCAGGTCCTAAAGCTTTAAAAATGGCACCATCACTAGGTAGGAAAGTGACAAAATAATGTCACTTTGGTGCCTTCCTACAGTGCAGCCAATACCATTTTGATGTATAGCCGTATATGAAAATGGCGCCGGCCATACTAGAGGAAAGGGCCGAAGTGACGTCACTTCAGCACTATCCTCTAGGCAGATGATGTCATTGTTAAGTCACTGAGACTCAGGCAGGACCAATTGCCATACACCAAAATGGTGCCCTCCATTGAGAATGATGCGCCAAAGTTAATTTACTCCAGTGCGTTCCCAGCAGACACCGTCATTTGAAGAAAGAAGACAAAGAAGAGGACCTATGAAGCTTAAGCCTGACCCTGGGCCTTGGCCCCAGCATTGGGCCTGGCTTTGATCAATGCCTAGGCAACTGGACCCAGTCTATGGCCTGGGATCTGGCATCGGCCCTTGAACAGGCCGCATCTTCAGATACCCAACAAAACAGGTAAGTGGGGGTTGAAAATTTTCTGGATGTCAGGACTAAGAGGAGACCATGGAGTTGGGCCCGGGTCTAAGCCGATACCCCGTCATCAGGCTGCAGCCTATGCCCAAGCAAAGCCCCCAGCTTTGGATCTAGGCCTAGGCTGAGGCACTGACATCACTCTCAGGCAGAGGCCTACTTTGTGTCTCTGCCTATTCCCAATGCAGGGCCCTACTTCGGGCCTAGGCCTAGGCACAACAGGTAACTTTGATTTTCAAAATTTAAAAAATGGGACAAAATTCTGCCGAAATTTCATTGGAATTCAAATCGTTCTGTTACACTGGCAACCTAGATATAAAAAATATTCTTAAACAGGCTAAGAGAGATTTTGAAAAGAAGCTAGAAATAGAGTAAGAACAAGTAATAACTGTTACGCATGCCATCCGCAGCAGACCCGCGGCACGCCCCCTCACCTTTCTACAGTGACTCCAGTTCCTGATTCCTCCTCACTGGCAGCGGTGGGCCGTCAGCTCAGTCTTCGGGCCTCCCCCGGTGCCTCCGGCCCTGCCGCAGTCCCTGGCATTCCTGGTCCTGCTACCACTTCTCGTCGGGCCTCTCCGCATGCTCCGCGGAGAGACACCACTACTCACGCAACGCCCCTCCCTAGGCATGCACACTATTGATGTTTAAGTAGGGGCCGCGGCGGGAACCTAGCTGTGGCCCCGGATGATGATGTCAACCCAGCTACAGTATTTAAGCTCAGACTCCGCTCCCTAGCGTTGCCTTTGCAACAGGTCTCCTCACTGGTCGAGTACTCGTTGCCTCTTAGAGATTCGTCTCATCTCTGTGTTCCTGTTCCCCATTGTTCCTGGTTCCTGTCTCCTTGTTCCTACCTTGCTTCATACCTCGGATTGACTACACGGACTTTGACTCTGCTTCGCCTGACCACGCCATTGACTCTCTCCAAGCCCAGACCTCTGCTTCGCCTGACCACGCCATTGAAACTCTACAAGCCCAGACCTCTGCTTCGCCTGACTACGCTATTGCCAATCTCCAGATCCAGACCTCTGCTTCACCTGCCTATGTTATTGCCTATCTCCAGACCCAGACCTTTGCTTCTCCTGACTACCCTGTTGCCTATCTCCAGACCCAGACCTCTGCTTCGCCTGACTACGCTATTGCCAAGCTCCAGACCCAGACCTCTGCTTCGCCTGCCTACGTTATTGCCTATCTCCAGACCCAAACCTCTGCTTCGCCTGACTACGCTATTGCCAATCTCCAGACCCAGACCTCTTTCGCCTGACTACGCTATTGCCAATCTCCAAACCCAGACCTCTGCTTCGCCTGACTACGCTATTGACTATCTCCATGATCAGATCTCAGCCTTGCTTGCCACTGCCATTGGATTTCCACCAGCCCTGACTCAAGCCTGCTCTTCGACACTTCTTTAGGTTACTCCCTGGTCGTAGTTTACTCAGGCTTCGGCCTGCTCTTGCTCAAGCACTCTCTGTCTGCCTCTGTTCCATTGACGCTTGAGTTTCCAGGACACTACCCTGTACCATCTCTCACCTGCTTTCTCTGGGCTGTACCGACTATCACCTTGACTACACACCGAGGCCCACCTAAGTCCTGCCAGCCCCAGCACCCAAAGGCTCAAACCACGGGGAATGAGGGCTGGTATAGGTGAAGCTCCAGTGGCCTCTATCAGCTCACTCCACCTGCCGATGGTGGGAACCCGTAGTTTCCTACCTATGGGTTGCGTCAACCCCACCTCGGCCCAAGGGTCCACCTCCAACGCAACAAATACCATCTTTTTCAATTACATTTGAAGCAAAAAGCCTGTGAGGGAATAAGTTGGGCTGCTGGATTTCTGAGGGGTGGAAGAGGTACTCAG
Organism: Rhinatrema bivittatum; assembly: GCF_901001135.1. NCBI lineage: Eukaryota > Metazoa > Chordata > Amphibia > Gymnophiona > Rhinatrematidae > Rhinatrema > Rhinatrema bivittatum. The sequence goes on from NC_042615.1 coordinate 769,556,621, forward strand.
GGAGGACAAGGAAATAGCAGAAAAACAAAATTAATTCTTTACCTCTGCTTTTCTGAGGAGGATGTTGGAGGTCATACCCACACCAGAAACATTTTTTGATGGTGATCACTCAGAATGACTAATGGGGAAATCAATATGAAAATGGAGGATGTATTAAATCAGAGAGAGGAATAAAAAATCATTATGACCAGATGGTGTTCACCCCACTGTTCTGAAAGAACTCATACATGAAATTGTTTCTTGTGACTAGCAACCTTTCATTTAAAACAGGTACAGTACCTGAAGACTAGAGGGTGGCCAATGTGACACCAATTTTTAAAAAGGGCTCCAGGGATTATCCAGGATACTATAAATCGGTGAGCCTGACATTAATGCCAAGCAAAATAGTAGAAGCTATTCTTAAAATGTAATGGTTTAATGGAGGAGAGTTAATATGGGTTATGGTCAGGGAAGTGTTGCCTTACCAATTTTCTAGATCTTTTTGAAGGCATAAATTAACATATCGATAAAGATAAGCCTGTTGAAATAGTGTATTTGGATTTTCTGAAGGCATTTGATGAAATCCCTCATGAGAGACTCCTTAGGAAATAGGAAGGTCATGGGATTGGAGGTGTTGTGCTTCCCGGCCGCGTTGGCTCCGCGGCAGGGCCCGCTGACCTGGCACGACCGTCTACCAGCTCCTCCCTGACTCCCAGCTCCGCTTGGCCGCAGCTCCGAATAGCGTCCCCGGACTCTCCGCGGCCTACTCCCTCGCAGCTCTCCTCTCGCCGGGGCTCGGCGTCCTCCTCGGCGTCAGCCCCACCACCTGGCGCGCGCGCTGGTGGAAATCTCGCACATTTAAAGACCCTAGCGCGGGAAAACCCCAGGTGGCGCCCAATTCTGACGTCAAGTAGGCTTGGTGTATATACTCCAGCCTGGCCCCTAGCTTGGGGCCTTGGCAATCGGGTCCTACACTCTGGTGTCTCTAGTTTGCCTTCCTGCATTCCAGTGTCTTGCTCCTGTGTCTCCTGTTCCAGTCTCTCTGTTCCAGTGTCTCCCATTCCAGCGTCTCCTGTGTCTCCCGTTCCATCGTCTCCTATATCTCTAATCCCAGCATCTCCTGCTCCTTCATCTCTCCATCCCTGGTAGTACCCTTCAGACTGATCTCACGGTACTGACCTTTGCCTGTTCTTGACATAGAAACATAGAAACATAGAAATGACGGCAGAAGAAGACTGAATGGCCCATCCAGTCTGCCCAGCAAGCCTCACACATTTTTTCTCTCATTCTTATCTGTTACTCTTAGCTCCTTGTTCTATTCCCCTTCCACCCCCACCATTAATGTAGAGAGCAGGGATGGAGCTGCATGCAAGTGAAATATCTAGCTTGATTAGTTAGGGGTAGTAGGGGCAGTAACCGCCGCGATAAGCAAGCTACACCCATGCTTATTTGTTTTACCTAGACTATGTTGTACAGCTCTTGTTGGTTTTTTTTTTCTTCTCCCCTGCTGTAGAATCAGAGAGCCATGCTGGATATGCATTGAAAATGAAGTATCAGGCACATTTGGTTGGGGTAGTAACTGCCGTAACAAGCCAGCTATTCCTCGCTTTGTGATTGCGAATCCTTTTTTTTCTTCACCCCTGTCGTTGAAGCTATGCAGGATATGCGTGAAGCATCAGTTTTTTGTTTTTGTTTTTTTTTTTTCCCCCTGCCGTTGAAGCAGAGAGCTATGCTGGAAATGCGTGATGTATCAGTCTTTCTCCCATGCCGATGCAGCAGAGAACCATGCTGGATATGCATGGAAAGTGAAGTATCAGGCACATTTGGTTTGGGGTAGTAACTGCCGTAACAAGCCAGCTACTCCCCGCGTTTTGAGTGCGAACCCTTTTTCTTCTCCTTTGCCGTTGTAGCAGAGAGCTCTGCTGGATGTGTGAAGTATCAGTTATTCTTCTCCCCTGTCATTGAAGCAGAGAGCTATGCTGTATATGCATTGAAAGTGAAGTATCAGGCATATTTGGTTTGGGGTAGTAACCGCCGTAACAAGCCAGCTACTCCCCTCTTTATGAGTGCAAATCCTTTTTTCCATTACCTCTTGCTGTTGAAGCTTAGAGCGATGTAGGAGTCACAGTAAGCATGTGTATGTTTATTTAATAAGGGTATTGTGTCAATAGCCATCATTCTGGCGAGTCACCCACTCTTCATTGGTGGCCTCTTGACTTTATGGATCCGCAGTGTTTATCCCACGCCCCTTTGAAGTCTTTCACAGTTCTGGTCTTCACCACTTCCTCCGGAAGGGCATTCCAGGCATCCACCACCCTCTCCGTGAAGAAATACTTCCTGACATTGGTTCTGAATCTTCCTCCCTGGAGCCTCAAATCGTGACCCCTGGTTCTGCTGATTATTTTCCTACGGAAGAGGTTTGTCGATGTTTTTGGATCATTAAAACCTTTCAAGTATCTGAAAGTCTGTATCATATCACCTCTGCTCCTCCTCTCCTCCAGGGTGTACATATTTAGATTCTTCAATCTCTCCTCGTACGTCATCCTATGAAGATCCTCCACCTTCCTGGTCGCCCTTCTCTGTACTGCTTCCATCTTGTCTTTGTCTTTTTGTAGATACGGTCTCCAGAACTGAACACAGTACTCCAGGTGAGGCCTCACCAAGGACCTGTACAAGGGAATAATCACTTCCCTTTTCTTACTTGATATTCCTCTCTCTATGCAGCCCAGCATTCTTCTGGCTTTTGCTATCGCCTTGTCGCATTGTTTCGCTGTCTTCACATCATTAGACACTATCACCCCAAGGTCCCTCTCCTGCTCCGTGCACATCAGCCTTTCCCCCCCCATCGAGTACAGTTCATTCGGATTTCCACTCCCCATATGCATGACTTTGCACTTCTTGGCATTGAATCTCAGCTGCCATATCTTCGACCACTCTTCCAGTTTCCTTAGATCCTGTCTCATTCTCTCCACTCCTTCCGGTGTGTCCACTCTGTTGCAGATCTTAGTGTCATCCGCAAAAAGACAAACCTTACCTTCTATCCCGTCTGCAATGTCGCTCACAAAGATATTGAACAGGACTGGTCCCAACACCGATCCTTGCGGCACACCACTTAAAACCGCTCTCTCTTCAGAGAAGGCTCCATTTACCATCACACATTGTTTTCTGTCCGTCAACCAATTTGCAATCCAGGTCACCACATCGGCACTCACTCCCAAGCTTCTCGTTTTATTCACCAGTCTCCTGTGCGGAACCGTATCAAAAGCTTTGCTGAAATCCAAGTAGATGACATCTAGTGCTCTTCCTTGATCCAATTCCTTGGTTACCCAGTCAAAAAAGTCAATCAAATTTGTCTGACAGGATCTTCCCTTGGTGAATCCATGCTGCCTCTGGTCCATCAATTCTCCAGACTGTAGATAGTTGACTATTCTCTCTTTCAGCAGTGACTCCATTACTTTTCCCACCACCGAAGTGAGGCTAACCGGTCTGTAGTTGCCTGCCTCTTCCCTGTTCCCACTCTTGTGAAGCGGGACCACCACCGCTCTTCTCCAATCACTCGGCACCACTCCCGTTTCTAGGGATCTATTGAACAGGTCACACAGCAGACCCGCCAGAACATCTCTGAGCTCCCTCAATATCCTTGGATGAATCCCATCAGGCCCCATGGCTTTGTCCACTTTCAGGTTCTTTAGTTCTTCCCACACATTTTCTACTGTAAAAAGATTTTCATCTATTCCCCTTCCCTCCAGTTTCTTGTTGTTTAGAGATGGTCCTTCTCCAGGGTCTTCTTTAGTGAACACAGAGCTGAAGTATTCGTTTAATATTTCTGCAATTTCTTCGTCTCTCTCTACACATTGATCATTACCACCTTTCAGTTTCACTATACCACTTTGGATCTTTGTCTTTTTGCTGATGTATCTGAAAAATGTTTTGTCACCATTTTTTATCTCCTTGGCAATCCTCTCTTCCGCTTGACTCTTTGCCAACTTGATTAATTTCTTTGTCTCCCTCAGTTGATACAAATATTCTTCTTTGTGCTCCTCCCTTTGGGATCCTTTATATTTCTTGAATGCTGTTCTTTTAGCTTTAATTTTGTCAGCCACCTCCATTGAGAACCAGATAGGTTTCAGTTTTCTTTTGCTTTTCTTTACATTTCTAACATATAGAGCAGTTGCCTTGGTGATTGCTCCTTTTAGATTGGTCCACTGCTGATCCACATCTCTCTCGTTCTCCCATCCTTTAAGTTCTTCCTCCAGGTAGTTCCCCATTTCCTCAAAGTCTGTGTTTTTGAACTGTAAAACTCGGGTCTTTGTGGTTCTTTTCCCTATTATTTTAGTGATATTAAACCATACTGTTTGATGATCACTGCTGCTGAGGTGGGCGCCCACCTGGACATCTGAGACATTATCTGCATTAGTGAGCACTAAGTCGAGTATAGCTCCTTCTCTCGTGGGTTCCAACACCATTTGTTTGAACAAAGATACTTGCATGGCATCCACTATCGCTCTACTATTTTTAGTTTCTGCAGATGGGATTTTCCAGTCTACATCTGGCATATTAAAGTCACCCACGATCACCACTTCTCCCTTCTTACCTATCTTATGGATGTCTTTAACCAGATCTCTGTCCAGCTCTTCCTTTTGGTTTGGAGGCCTGTAAACCACTCCAATATAAATGGATGCTCCGTCATCGTTTTTAAGGTCGACCCATAGAGCTTCTTCAATACCCCAACTTCCTTGTAGCTCAGTTGCTTGGATGTTGTTTCTGACATAAAGAGCCACACCTCCCCCTTTTCTATCCTCTCTGTCCTTCCTTAACAAGTTGTAGCCTGGTATTGTTGTATCCCATTCATGAGATTCTGTGAACCATGTTTCTGTGATAGCAACAATGTCCAATTCTGCCTCAGCCATTAGGGCCTGCAGATCTGGGATTTTATTTCCCAAACTATGAGCATTTGTGGTCATAGCCTTCCAGGTACTCTCTTTATGGTTATTGCATTTCCTGGACTCCTTGTGAGATATTTGTTGAGATTTGTTATTCACTTCACTATTTCTTTTTGCGGTAGTGCCACTGTTGACAGAGTTTTCCATCTCAATTAGATTTTTTTTTTTGCTTATGGATCTTTAAATACTGCATGCATTGTGTTTTCTCTCTCTTTTCTGGTAATACTGCAATGCTTTTCTCAAGAACTTCTTCAGTTTTTATTTTAGAGAAGGCTTGTTGTTCTTTTTGCATTTGGTACATTGTGTGTCTCCTCATCACAGGTCTAATTCTACCAGAGCCAACTGTATTCCTGGTTTTTAAAGAATTTCCTGATGACCTGTTTGAGTGGGGCGGTATACCTGTTGGCTGCTCTTCTGTCAAGAATGGGTGACTGTGGGTCCTACCTGAGCCTAATGGATCTCCTTTTCTTGACTCCTGGTTTGTTTGTGGTATTGGGGAATTATTTTCTGAGTAATGCAATGTGGGTGTAATTCTTTTAATTGAAGCTAATTGATCTTTAATCACAGTCAGCTCCATTTTCAAGGACGAGAGTTGTGCACAAATTGGGCAAGCTCTAAGTTTCCAGATGCTTTCCCTCAGAATAAAGGCTCCACAGCAGTTACATTGGATAGTCCTCATCTTGGTAATTTGTGGCTTTATTTCCTTGACTGTAACCAATGTACTAATTTATCTTGCTGCCAATGGTAATCTAGGCAGTCTTTATTAGAAACAAGCCCCAGGGGTGGGTGGGAGTCAAACAGTTTAGCCTGGGACAAGCTGGCTAAAGCAGGGCACTACTGGACTGTTGTCTTTGCCTTTTGGTCAATTCTTTTTTTTAAAAAAAACAGTCTTTATGCCCCAGTTTTTTAGTTGTGCCAGCTAACCCCAAACTAGAGAGATTTTCCCAGTTTAAAAGCTGATAGCTTTGCAGACAGGAAATAATCAACAGAAGCTTTCTACACAAGCTTCTACACAAAATGAAACAGACTAGAAAGAAGTTAAAACACAGGCAGTAAATAATCACAGAAGCTTTCTACACAAGCTTCTACACAACTTCAGATCAATAAGCAAAAAGAAGTAAAAATAAGCAGAAAATACTTAGCCAGAATGAAGATTTTGCAATGCAGTTAAACAGTTCCACCAGAGAAATCTGTTTGCACCCTCCCCCTGCCCCCCCCCATTTGTCTCGACTACCCCCCTCCATCCCTCCCTTTAGTTATTTAGTTATTTATTAGTTATTTAGTTATTTATTCTGTTACTGCGTTTATATTATACACCGTTCTCTGTAAAGGCTACGCCTATATATCTTTTGTTGTAAGTTACTTGTAAACCGGCACGATGTGCAAACGGTTGCCGGTATATAAAATTAAATAAATAAATAAATAAATAAATAAATCCCTTAGCATGTGCTCAGGACAACAATGGCTAACAATGGCTCCCTTCCTTGCTCTGATTACCTTGCACAGGTCTGAGCCACACCCAATTTAGTTAGATTACGTCACTTCTGGACTGTTGTCTTTGCCTTTTGGTCAATTCTTTTTTTTAAAAAAACAGTCTTTATGCCCCAGTTGACTACACTTTGATTGCTGCCTGCCCTAACCTCTGCCACCTGTAACATGACCACCTGCTTGACCTGACTACGCCCGGATTGACCTATGTTACCAACCCTGCCTGGCTGACAATTCTGCACTAAGACTCTGGCCTTACTTCTTGCTATACACTCGGGCACTCTATTCTGACCTCTTGCAACCTCTGGACTTCCTCGTCTGAACACCGACCACGCACTCTTGCTCGTGGTGGGCATTCCCTTGAAATTTCTCTCTAGGAGACCTTGTGAGGCCCATCTAAGACCAGGTGGCCGGGTAACCAAGGACTCAACCTGATGGAACCCCGGGGTTGCTATTGGTGAAGTTCCAGCTAGCCTCTGTCTCCGTCTCCGTCTGTGTTCCGCCTCCTGGTGGCAGGCGCTCTCCGGGTCCGACCGGAGGGCCGTACCAATCCTGCACAGGCCAAGGGTCCACTCCCAGTGCAACAGGTTGCCAAGGCCATGGACTCGGCAGAGTCTCCCACCTTGCAGGCCATCCCTGGCCAAGCAGCTCAAGTCCGAGAACAACAGCAATCCCTAGAAGCATTGACTTCGTCTTTGGAAAGACGACGGTCTCAACTTGAAGAGTCTCTTAAGGCCAACTCGAGGGGCTGGGTCCAACCAGCACTCTCATGGGCATCTCTGGCCCTTCCTGCTCCACCCCGCTTCAATGGAGATCCACGCCTCTGTCGAGGTTTCCTCAACCAATGTTTTATGCAATTCACATTACAGCCTGAGTTGTTTCCAATTGAAAATACCATAATCACTTTCATCCTCTCATGCCTTGAGGGAAAGGCCCTGGCATGGGCTTCCCCACTTTGGGAACATTCAGATGACATCCTCCGTCATCTCTCCAACTTCATCTCCATGTTCAAGCGAACCTTCAAGGACCCCGGCCGACAGGTTGTTGCGGGTCACCAGCACCTTCATTTCTGTCAAGGATCTCATTTGCTCATTGAATTCACAGTAGAATTCAGGACATTAGCTACAGAACTGGGATGGCAAGAGGATTGCTTACGGGCAATCTATTTGGATGGCTTATCTCCTGCCCTCAAGGATGAGCTGGCTGCCCATGAGATTCCCACTTCTCTCAATGAGATCATCTCCTTGGTTGGCAAGATCGATCATCACCTACGTCAGCGACAACAGGAGGTAAGAGCCTCTCGGCCCTCTGCCATCCGCCCAGCTTGTGCCACCAGACCTCAGTTAAAGGCCTTACTGATACCTCTTCCTTCAACAGAGGAGCTGATTCAGATCAACCGCGGATGCTTTTCCCCTGAAGAATGCCTTCGATGTAAGAAGGAGCGCCTTTGCCTGTACTGCGGCGTCTCCGGACATCTCTTACAAGCCTGCCCAGTTCGTCCGGAAAACTGCAGAGCCTGAGCCGGTGGGGGTCCAGAGCTTGGGAGATACTGTTACTGGCCCCCAATTACTACTCCCTGTGTCTCTCCCCGAGAGTTACGATCCTTCACCACCACAGCCCTTGTGGACACCGGGCGAGTGGCAATTTCATCTTGGATGATATCGTCACGCTCCTCCAAATCCCACTCCAGCCTTTGGACATTCCACTCAGGATTGCATCCATCCAGGGAGAGCACCTTCCTGGATGCATCACTCATCGCACGCTAGCCTTCTGCCTCTCCGTGGGAACCCTCCATTGAAGAAGAGATATCACTATATGTCCTGAAGTGTTCCATGCACCCAGTAATCCTCGGATTTCCATGGCTCCAGGTGCATGGTCCGCAATTTGACTGGCAATCCATACAGCTAATCCAGTGGGGACCCCAGTGCCAACACCGCTGCTTATGTCAAGTGTCTCCAGCAGTCACCGCATTGAACTCTACGACCCTAACTGGGTTGCCTGCTCTGTATACAGACTTTCAAGATATATTCTCTAAACAGAATGCTGACCTCCTACCTCCCCTCCGGAGGTTTAATTGCCCCATTGAGCTCCTACCAGGTACCATGCCTCCCAAAGGCAGGACCTACCCTCTCTCGCTACCTGAGACTAAGGTAATGTCTGAGTACATTAAAGAGAATCTACACAAGGGATTCATAAGACAAGGCTTTTCAAACTGAGAATGGGAAATAGGTGGTACTAAGAAACAAGAAAAGGACTTATACACACAGGCAAAAGTCACCTGAGAACATGTGTGTTTTTATTTTTATTTTATCACACTTAAGTATTAAGTTAAAGAATTACAGTATACCGCATCTACAGTTAGCTCATAAAGATAACTTTAATACACTTTACATATAGCTTATAATATTGAATCATGTATCTGAACAACTACGGCACCCTCTGGTTAAAGTAAAATCCATTTTGAACTTATTTATGTGCCTATTTGTAAACTGTTGTGATGGTATATCACTAAACGACGGTATAGAAAAGTTTTTAAATAAATAAATAAATAAATAAATAAATAAATAACTCCGACTCTCCTGCAGGAGCTGGTTTCTTCTTCGAGAAGAAGAAAGATGGCAGTCTATGCCCTTTCATCGACTACCATGGGCTAAATGCTGTAACCCGCAAGGATCGTTATCCCCTGCCACTCATCAGCGAACTCTTTGATCACCTCCAAGGAGCCCAGATCTTTACAATGTTAGATCTCCGAGGGGCATATAATCTTGTCAGAAATCAGCCAGAGGATATTTGGAAGATCGCTTTTAATACCAGGGACGGCCACTACGATTATGTAGTGATGCCCTTCAGACTTTGTAATGCTCCTGCGGTCTTTGAATGCTTGATGAAAGAGATCTTCTGGGACCTACTATACTCATTTGTTGGCATATATCTAGATGATATCCTGATCTTTTCCAAGGATCTAAAAACCCATTGTTCTCATGTTCAGACAGTCTTTCAACATCTCAGGGATAACCGTCTCTATGCAAAACTAGAAAAGTGTATCTTCAAACAGACTTGTCTTCCGATTCTGGGGTATATCATTTCCAATCGTGGTTTTACTATGGACCCTGAAAAGCTCCAAGGAATCCGGGACTGGCCTCAACCTGTAGGCCTCCGTGCCCTACAATGATTCCTTAGATTCATGAACTATTACAGGAACTTCATCGCCAATTACTCCACATTAGCTGCTTCACTCACTGCCATGACCAGGAAAGGCAGCAACCACAAAGAATGGAGCCCCAAGGCTCAAGCCACCTTCCATGCCTTGAAAGAGGCCTTCTGCATTGGACTTTGTCTACGACACCTGGATCCTAACCGCCCCTTCGTCATCAAAGTCGACACCTCCTCCATTGGGCAGGGGCAGTCCTGAGCCAGTATTCCTCCAAAGGAGTCCTAGTACCCTGCTCCTTCTATTCGCACAAATTTTCCCCTGCAGAGCAGAATTATATGATCGGGGATCGTGAGCTCCTAGCAGTAAAGTTAGCACTCAAAGAATGGAGCACAGCATAAATTTACGATCTTTACAGATCACAAAAATCTTGAACATTTGAAGGAAGCCCAATTGTTGAACCCCAGACAGGCCCTCGGGGCATTGTTCTTCGAACGCTTTCATTTTGACCTTCGTTACCATCCTGCAGCCAAGAACACTCAAGCAGATGCCCTTTCCCCATCTCTGGAACTAGAAGATACGCCTGACACCCCCAGGCATATTATCGACCCAGCATGCGTAACCCTCGCAGTCACCAATACTGTGCCAGCGGGAAGACGGTTGTTCCATGTCGCCTCCGCGAATGCGTCCTCCGCTGAGCCCATGACTCAAAGTTGGCCGGCCACCCCAGCCGGGCTCGGACCCTTGAAATGCTAAGGAGATACTATTGGTGGCCTAACTTGGTCAAGTACTCTCGCAACTACGTGGACTCCTGTCCATATGTGCGCAACAGAAGCATCCGACGGGTCATCCATGGGGACTCTTCCAACCTCTCCTGGCACCAGCAAAACCCTGGTCGAGCATCTCCACTGACTTCATCACAGACCTGCCTCCATCAAAAGGTCACACATTATCTGAGTCATCATTGACCAATTTTCGAAAATGGGTCACTTCATTCCACTCCAGAAACTTCCTTCAGCTCCTGAACTGGCTAAACGTTTCCTCAAACACATCTTCCGTCTACACGGGCTACCTAAAGAGATCATCTCAGACCAAGGTCCACAGTTTGCCGCCAAATATTGGAAATCCTTGTGCAAGAAATTTGAGATTACGCTGAGTCTGACTTCTGCTTATCATCCCCAGGTGAACGGCCAAGCAGAAAGAACAAACAGGTCCTTAAAAACCTTCCTATGTTCTTATGTTAATGACCAGCAGGACTACTGGTATGACCTGTTACCCTGGGCTGAATTATCCCACAATACACGTCGCCTCTGCCACTGATGTATCACCCTTCTCTGTGGTATTTGGCCGCCAACCATGTCTGCCTTTACCAGTCCATCTCTCAGTGCCTTCACCTGCGGCTCAGTCAACGGATCAGATGATAAGATGGTTATGGAACCAAGTCAAGGAAAGGCTGGGCCAGGCCGCCAAGCAAGCTAAGCGCTCTACTGACGTTCATCGTCGCACCGCACCCTTGTTACGACCATGCCAAAAGGTCTGGTTAAGCTCCAAGCACATCAAGCTGAGACTTCCCTCTCAACAAATTGCCCCAAGGTTTATTGGACCATTCCCTATCATTCAACGCATTGGTACTATGACCTATCAGCTAAGACTTCCAGAATCACATCACCAGAAGATGTGATGCAAGTTGAAGAGGTCCTCGACGTCCATCAACACAAAGGCCATTGGGAGTACCTCCTGTCGTGGGAGGGCTTTGGACTGGAGGAAAACTCCTGGGAGCCCTCCCACTACATCTACGACAAGAAACTTCTCTTCGAATTCCATCGGGCTCACCCTGAAAAGCCCAGGCCAGTAAGGGTGAGGCCTAGAAGGGGGGTACTGTTGTGCTTCCTGGCCGCGTTGGCTCCATGGTCGGGCCCACTCACCTGGCGTAACCATCTACCAGCTCCTCCCTGACTCCCAGCTCCACTTGGTTGCAGCTCGAATGAGCGTCTCCGGACTATCCGTGGCCTACTCCCTCGCAGCTCTCCTCACGCAGGGGTTTGGCGTCCTCCTCAGCACCAGCCCTGCCCCCTGGCATGCACACGTGGAACTCTTGCACATTTAAAGACCCTAGCATGGGAAAACCCCAGGTGGCACCCAATCCTTATGTCACAAAGGCTTGGTATATATACTCCAGCCTGGCCCCTAGCTCGGGGCCTTGGCAATCGGGTCGTACACTCAGGTGTCTCTAGTTTGCCTTCCTGCGTTCCAGTGTCTTGCTCCTGTATCTCCTGTTCCAGTCTTTCTGATTCAGCACCTCCAGTTCCAGCGTCTCCTGTGTCTCCTGTTCCATCGTCTCCTGTATCTCTAGTCCCAGCATCTCCTGCTCCTTCGTCTCTCCATCCCTGGTAGCACCCTTCAGACTGATCTCACGGTACTGACGTTTGCCTGTTTTTGACTACTGTTTGATTGCTACCTGACCTGACCTCTGCCTGGAACTCTGACTACTCTTTGATTGCTGCCTGCTCTGACCTCTGCCTGGAACTCTGACTACTCTTTGATTGCTGCCTGCTCTGACCTCTGCCTGGAACTCTGACTACTCTTGTCTGCCACCTGGAACCTGACCTCCTGCTTGACCTGACTACGCTTGGATTGACCTCTGTTACCGACCCTGCATGGCTGACCATTCTGCACTAAGACTCTGTCCTTACTTCTCGCTATACACTCGGACACTCTATTCTGGCCTCCTGCGACCTCTGGACTTCCTCGTCTGAGCACCGACCGCAAACCCTTGTTCGTGGTAGGCACTCCCTTGAACTTTCTCTCTAGGAGACCCTGTGAGGCCCACCTAAGACCAGGCGCCCCAGGTAACCAAGGACTCAACCTGAGGGAACCCCGAGTTGCTATTGGTGAAGCTCCAGCTAGCCTCTGTCTCCGCCTGTGCTCCGCCTCCTGGTGGCAGGCGCTCTCTGGGTCTGACCAGAGGGCCATACCAATCCTGCACCAGGCCAAAGGTCCACTCCCAGCGCAACAGGAGGCAGTGTGCTATTGTGGATTAGGTAAATGGATAAAAGAAAACAGGTAAAGTAGGACTAAATGATCAGTTTTAAAAATGGAGAAAGGTCATTAGTGGAAATCCCCAGCAGTCTGTACTGGGACCTCTGATATTTAGCATATTCATAAATGATTTGGAAGAGGAACAATGAGTGAGTTAACCAAATTTGCAGGTGATATAAAATTGTTTTGCTTTGTTGAAACACTAAGTGGATCGGTGAAGAACTGCAGAAGGAGACTGTGGGACTAGGAGATTGGGCATCACAATGGAAGATGCAATTTAATATGGACAAGTGCAAAGCAATGCACATAGTAAAAAATAATCCCAACTATAGATACATGATGCTGGGTTCCATGTTAGGATTCACCACCCAAGAAAAAAGTTTCTGGAGCCCTTATGGATGATACTTTTAAATCTGTGGCTCAGTGTGGGGTGGTGATCATAAAGGCAAATAAAATGTTAGGAATTATTTGGAAATGAATAGAAAACAAAACTGAGACTATCACAGAGGTCCATATTTCAGTAAGCCAATTACTGGACAAGTAATCTGGGTAAGGTTAGCCAGCTACCGTGTCCTTTATGTTCAGCGGGATAAATGTCCTGCTACATATAGGCACGAGGTAGTGTATATCTCAGTGCAGACATACCTGGATCTGAAGCCAGTGGTAAAGCATCCATAATAGGGTATTCTTTGTGTCACTTCTTTTTCATGTTGTAATACTTCTAGATTAGCTTCTAAACTAGTAAACTCTGCTTTTTTTTCATGCAGCAGCAGCTGCAGTATTCTGTTCCTGCTCCTCCGCTTTTTTGCATGTAGCAGATGCAGCAGCAGCAGCAGAAGTGGCGGCAGTGGTGACAGTATTTGGTTCCTGCTCTTCTGACTCTACCTTCTTGCATGCAACAGTGGTAGCCACATTCTCTGCTCTAGCTCTATTTTTGGTTTTAAGCCTACCTCTTTCCTAATATAAGATGTATGTACCTGTGCAGCTTCTGTTTTAGCGCAAGCTCTGCTGGTGGCTGTGCTTATTGAAGATATGTTTGTGCATGCTGATTTTGAGGATATAGAGGTCCTAGATTTTGAGGATTTAGAGGTCCTGGAGCACTGAAATGCAGTTTCTTTCCAATGTTCCATTTGAGATTCTGCTTTTGCAACAATCTCTCTGATCAAACTGTCATGTCTTTGATCAATATTTTTCTGAAGATCATGCTCTGGTATGTATTTTTGTGACAAGAACTGGCAGCCCCTATAAGTGGTTGACAGCTTGTTTACTTGCTGTATCTTTTTCCAGGCCTTATCCAATTTCTCATGATACTGGTCTCTGACAATATCATAGTTTTCTTTGGTCTTCTGTGTGAGAGTCAGAATTCACTTTCCTGAATGTGCTGAGGCAGAATTTCAGCCTCTGCAGTTTCTGGAGAAAGAATAGTGCCATCTGTAGGCGAAGATTCTGCCATGATTCACTGCTTATGTGTCGGTAGCACTGGAAACAACTAAAAAGTAATTACCTTGCAGCAGGGATGGAAGTTGACAGAGTTCAGATGGCACTGGTTAGAGTCTGGTTGTGAATCAGCTGGATACTGTATGAAAAATCACAGTTGTCAGTTAAACAGCATGTCCGGAGTCTGTGCTCTTCTTGGATTTAACTGTATGTCTGAAGCATGTTTAGGGGAAAGGCCTGACTGTAGAGATATACCTAAGGAGTGAATATGCTGTGGGAATCACTGTAATGCTGCTTCTTTTCTAACCACATGGTTTAATCTTTCATTTTACTATTCTGTCTCTGCTATGAGTTTACTATGCACAGCTTTAACAGATAGCTTAATTTGGCCTTACTCACAGACAGAGGAGGCCACTTCTTCAACTCCAAACTTCATTTATATGTAAACAGTCTTACTGTACATAAACTGAAGATTACAGCTAGCAGCCTAGATGGTCACAGAAATAAAGACAGGTAAAATTAAAATAATTATGCAGGGTAAGCCAGGTTAGCTGTTGATTTAAACAGGCCTGACTAGTACTGACCAGAGATGGCGAAAACAAAACCTCATGAGGTAAGAAAAAAATTCCCAAGCATGCCTGCTTTCAATCAGAGTTAACCTTTAAGAGCCAGCTGCACTGAATACAGCAAACACAGAAACTATGCAAAGTAAAGCATGGACCACAGCATTAGTAACAGAAACAGACAAGCTGCTGTGGAAGCAGGACACTGTGAAAGCAGGACAACAATGAATAAATAGGAAAGCACTATGGAGACAGGACAGAATGTGTCTGGATTTTTCTATATTTGTTGATATTTTGTAATATTTTGATGTTATTTTATTGTATTTTATTATGTTGTAAACCACCATAAATACCATCCTTGAAGGAGGATGGTATTTATATTTAAATATAAGTTGTTTTGTAGGTTGAAGGAGAAAAACATGTGAAAATTTGATTTCAAATATTCACATGTTGTTTTGCCATTGATCTACTGTTCACAGAAATAGCAGGTGAAATATGTAAGTACATTTATAACCACATAAAAGTAGGATGTTTTCAAAGGAAAGTCACTGTAACTATTTAAGCTCCAACAAGATTTGTTTTTTA
This sequence comes from Rhinatrema bivittatum, assembly GCF_901001135.1. Lineage (NCBI taxonomy): Eukaryota > Metazoa > Chordata > Amphibia > Gymnophiona > Rhinatrematidae > Rhinatrema > Rhinatrema bivittatum. The sequence continues at coordinate 769,571,806 of NC_042615.1, forward strand.
AACAAGGGATTTCTTTTGGAGGATTTGCCTAAATAGGATGATTCTAATTGCTTTGGTCTGCTAATACCTTGCTTGCTATAGACTTATTCTCTGGTAGTGTCTGTTTCTTTAACAGCTTTTCCCTTCAAGGGACTGCATGGGCTACAATAAAGGGGGAGTAATGAATCATAAGATGCCTGAGAGGAAGAGTCAGGTATCATGGAGATCTAGATCTATAACAAAAAAAATTAGTTACATCTTAATTAACAGAAAGGAGCCTTTTCTGATTGGAATTCAATAGCCAGCATGTGTGTTTTCTGGCCACTGTGTCTAAGCAATATGCAGAAGAGATGCTCCTTGCTACTCTCCTTTTCCTCCTACATTGGGCCATGTGGCTCACACAGTGGCAGTTCTTCAAAGCCTGCATTTAGCCTACCAAGCTTGTTCCCAGAAGTATTTGTGCTGACTAAACAAGCCCAAATAGAGCCACCAGAGGTCCATTTTGTTACACGTGCTGTCCACAGCAGACCAACGGCACGGCCCCCTCACCTTCTTATATGGACTCCAGCTTCTGGTTCCTGCTCGCTAGGCCGCCGCCTCCGACCTAGGGCCGCCCCCGGTGCGTCCTGTTCTGCCATGGTCCCCAGTGTCGCCAGTCAAGATACTATTTCTCGTCGGACCTCTCCGCGTGTTCTGCGGAGAAACACCCCCACCCGCGCTGCACCCCTCCCTAGGCACGTGCGCATCGCTAATCGTTTTGAAGGGCCCACTTCGGGAACCTGGCTGCGGCCCCAGATGATGATGTCAGACTCTACAGTGTATTTAAGCTCAGGCCTCGCTCCATAGCATTGCCTTTTCAACAGGTCTCCTCGTACTCCTCGTACTCGTTGCTGATAGAGAATCCTCTCTATTCCTTGTTCCTGTCTTTCGTTGTTCCCAGTTCCTGTCTTCATCGTTCCTGCCTTGTCTATGTGTTGGACTACACTTCAGCCTATCTCCAGACCCAGACCTCTGCTACGCCTGACTACTCTATTGCCTATATCCAGACCCAGACTTCTGCTACACCTGACTACTCTACTGCCTATCTCCAGACCCAGACCTCTGCTACGCCTGACTACTCTACTGCCTATCTCCAGACCCAGACCCTTGCTACGCCTGACTACACCTGACTTCTCCATGATCAGACCATCGCCTTGATTGACTACGCTATAGACTTCTCCGCATTCAGAATTCTACATTGCTTGCCATGACCTCCGCTTGCCTCCGGCCCTGATCCAAGTCTGTCATTGACGCCTCTCTTAGCCTATTCCCTGGATATGGACTTATCAGGCTTTGGCCTATCTTTGCTCAAGCGCCTCCAGTTACTCTCTGTTCTATTGGCGCCTGAGTTCCAGTACCGTACCCAGTCCAGGGTAGGACTACATCACCTATCAGCTACTGTCTCTGGGCTGAACCAACTTCTTTCACAAACCAATCTCGAGGCCCACCTAAGTTCTGCCGGCCCCGGCACCCAAAGGCTCAACCCACAGGGAATGAGGGCTGGTATAGGTGAAGCCCCAGCAGTCTCTACCTTCAGCCCACTCCACCTGCCGACGGTGGGGACCCATAGGTCCTCACCTATGGGTTGCATCAACCCCACCTCGGCCCAAGGGTCCACCTCCGATGCAACACATTTTTTTAAAATGCTACGTTATAAAAATACATAAAACATTTTGGGCTTTTTTATTTATTCCATTTGGACTGAAACAAAAATGGCCTTATTATTTGCATTTTTGGCATTCAGAAGAAATGAATGCCCATCCCTATCATCGAATGCCCATCCCTAATTTGTTAACAAGGAACTGCTAGGTAATATAATGAAGAAATAATATGTGGTACATTTTGAAACAGGGCCAGAAAACGGAAATGTTTTTTTCTCTTTCACTGTGCTCAGGTTGGGTAAAGTAGGCACCAGTAACACCTAGTGATAAAACAATATATTGCACCCTGTGTAGGTTTTGGTGACATCTAGTGGTAAAACAGTATATTTTATTCTTTATTCATTTATTTATTTATTTATTTAAATTTTTTATTTATACACTTTTTAAACAGTACAATCAAGAATAACTTGATACAGGAAATTACATGTCTATGAATATGACCTTGAGTGTAAACCCATCAGTCTTACCATCAGACCATATAAATGTTCTTAGTCCTCAATAAAAGGGATAACATTTAGAAACAGATAAGGCTTTCCAAGGAAAATTTAGGGTAATACATCAATCTAATACGGAATCATCTAATTATAATATAGAGCTTGTTGTTGCCTCATAACAGGGGTACTTCTGTCGAAGGACTCTCAACATTTTTATCTGTTATAAACTTTGTCAATTGAGACGGTTGAAAGAAAGAGTACTTAACTGAATTATAATTTATACAACATTTGCATGGATATTTTAACTTAAATTGTGCTCCCATTTGCAAAAGCTTAGGTCTTAATATTAGAAATTCTTTCCTTCTCTTTTGTGTTTCTCTTGTCACATCAGGAAAAACTCTCACTTTTAGTTGATAGAAATTTTCCTTAATATTTCTGAAAAATAGCTTTTGAATCCATTCTTTATCCGAGTTTAATAAGAAGGATACAATTAATGTAGAGGGCTCTACTTTCTCTACATTAGTGGATTCCAGCATTTCAGTCACATTTAGGGGCATAGATATTTGAAAATCTTGCCCTTTTTCAGATATATTCTTCCAAGAAGGAATATAATAAATCTGAGTAAGGGGTGGTACAACCTGTTGGGGAATTTTCAAATATTCAAGAACAAATTTATTCCACATTTCTTTAGCAGAGATATTTGGAAACTTTGGAAAATTAATCAACCTTAAATTTTTACTTCGTGTATAATTTTCCAAATTCTCTAACTTTCTAGATAAGTACTGATTCTCTTTAATTATCATAACATTCTGATCACCTAATCTTTTAGATTCTTTAAGGACATTTGATATAGCCTGATCTCTCTTACTATTTTCTAAAATAACATTTTTCAACTTCTGATCTAAATTTTCTATTCTTTTCATAACAGGTTTCAATTGCAAAGTTACATTTTTATCTAAAACCACTAAGGTTTCCCAAATAACCTCTAAAGAAATTGTAGTTGGTCTTATTAACGGTAAGGGATCAGCTATATCTACAAATGTATTATCAATGCTTGAGTCTATGTCCTGGAACAGTTCTTGCCTCTTAGCAACTTCCCCTTCCGAGCTACCAATCAAGTTGGTGTTTCCTGCGAGAGAATACATAGATTTTCCTGGGTCATCCTCTTCTCCTCCAATTTTCTCCAATGGAGGAGTGGTGCCTTCAGATGATTCAGATCTAATTGTCGCAGGATTCTCGGGAGGGGCTCTATTATCCGGGGACAAAGAGATCTCCAAGTCAAGAGGGGAAACCATGCCTTCCTGGTTCCCTTCTAGCGACTTCTCACCCGGTAATATGATTTCTCTCCTAATGTGGGCATCCATTGGGCCCAACACTGGGCTAGCTAATGTACCTTCACTTATCCTCTCTCTGGCTCTACGTTTCCGAGCCGAGTGTGGCATTCTCTAAGCAAATTTCAACTATAAAGGTAATAATTCAAAAGAAGGTACTTAGCTTTTAGATTGAGTCACTTGGTATCCCTCATGCGGAGAAAAGGAGCTGGGCTTAAATTAGAGAGTGATTCTTCGCATTTCTTTTGATGACAAATCCACTCCAATTCCACACTGAAGCCGCACCAAAGTCGCGCGCCCCTTTGGCGCACGGCTTCGGCGAGCGCCGGCGGCGGCGATGCGCCGCTTGATGTTAAATTTAACCCCTCTGCCGTCGCCGACCTATGATGTCATTCAGGGGCGTGTTCGGTTTACCTCGCCGGACCACAGGTACACTCTGGCCTCAACCAGGCCACCGGACTCCACACTAGAAGCAGTCTCTAGGTAGGCACAACTTCCCGGTCTCCTGGGGAAGTTCAAAAGAGGAGCAGCTTTTAAAACTCCTCCGCCATCGCCGCCCTATGATGTCATTCGGGGGCGTGTTCGGTTTACCTTGCCGGACCACAGGAACACTCTGGCCTCAACCAGGCCACCGGACTCCACACTAGAAGCAGTTTCTAGGCAGGCACAACTTCCTGGTCTCCTGGGGAAGTTCAAAAGAGGAGCAGCTTTTAAAACTCCTCCGCCGTCGCCGCCCTATGATTTCATTCGGGGGCGTGTTCGGTTTACCTCGCCGGACCACAGGAACGCTCTGGCCTCAACCAGGCCACCGGACTCCACACTAGAAGCAGTCTCTAGGTAGGCACAACTTCTCGGTCTCCTCTTCTTTATTCGTTTATATAAATGATTTGTTTCTAAACATATGAAACATGGCATATATTTACATTTTTGTATATCTATGCAACCTTTAGTAAGCATTTTATTTTCAATACTAGCTCATAGGCAGAATTTGGAGGTTTTTAATCTAAGTAATCACCATTGTCTGTGAATTGTACTCTGTAAGTTTTCTTCTGGTACTCTCTCTGGGAAGGAGGGGCATTATTAATGCTATTATGAAGGTTAATTGAAAGGAAAGGCATCAGCATCAGCTGCAATAAGAAACTTGCAATAAGATTTTTTGCCATTTGTATAGCTCCTTTCATACAGTCCACTTTTCTTCCACTTCACCAGTCTGCCAGTTCTCCTCAAGAAACATCTCCTTTTTACCAAAGCCAAAGCTTTTGAAATCCAGTACTTTGAGTTTGTATGTCTTCTCTCTACCTTGGCCATTATATTAAACCATAGCATCAGATGATCATTGGTGCTTAGATGGGCACCTTCTCAGACATTTTAGACACTATCTCCGTTTCTGAATAACAGGTCCACTGTTGTCATTCTCCTTGTGGGTACCATCACATGTGATTGAGCAGAGTCCCTTGAAGGGCATTCATTATCTCAGTACTTCTTACTGATTCTGCATGACTGATTTCACACATCCCTCAAAGCACTTCACACAAGGACTCATTCATTCTCATACCTACTCAAAATAATTCTATCCCAAAAGATAAAAATACATGACCTCATACAATGGACAATATATGGATATCATGGCAGGATTCAGAAAACTTTACCCATATCCATCACGGGATGTTCAGACTTTGTCAGTGCTTACAGTTCTAATAGACAGTTTCGTAGGCCTTTGGAGGAACAAATCCATGAGAAAACAATCAAAATCACCAACCAAATTGAGGAACTTTGCTAACTCATGGATTCCTGTTTGCATTTCCCATCTCCCATTTAATATCTTGTAGTCAACCATGATATTCATAAAGACATTGATACATCTGAAGGATGACTAATTCCAGTAACTCTATTGTTACCCTCTGGAAAGAGTCAGCAGCCAAGTAATGAGGACCATTCAGCATATTCAACTCATAACTACTAATAGGCTGAGTATAGTTGGCATGGAAGCTGCAAGAATGAGTCAGGCAGAAACTGTTCCTGTACTATCTCTAAGCCAGCTCATTCAGACTGCTCTGAGATAAAAAAAAAAAAAAGTAATTAACTTCCACAGCCACAGATATGCATATCAATGACAAATTTGTCTTAATTAGGCCAAGTCAGAAGAAAGTCACTTTATGTTCATATTCTTCTTAAATAGGATATTCATTATTGAATTTTCCAAGTATTTTAGCAGCTAGGTGAATGGGGTAAGTGGTCTTCTTTACATTCCTATGCCTTTCTTTCAAAATGTTTTTATTGCCCAACGTATCTTACTCATTCTGTTTGTAATAGAAATAACTAGTAGGGATGTGAATCGTTTTAGGACGATTAAAATTATCGTCCGATAATTTTAATATCGTCTTAAACCGTTATGGAACACAATACAATACAGATTCTAACGATTTATCGTTATAAATCGTTAGAATCGTGAGCCGGCACACTAAAACCCCCTAAAACCCACCCCCGACCCTTTAAATTAAATCCCCCACCCTCCCGAACCCCCCCCAAATAACTTAAATAACCTGCGGGTCCAGCGGCGGTCCGGAACGGCAGCGGTCCGGAACGGGCTCCTGCTCCTGCATCTTGTCGTCTTCGGCCGGCGCCATTTTCCAAAATGGCGCCGAAAAATGGCGGCGGCCATAGACGAAAAAGATTGGACGGCAGGAGGTCCTTCCGGACCCCCGCTGGACTTTTGGCAAGTCTCGTGGGGGTCAGGAGGCCCCCCACAAGCTGGCCAAAAGTTCCTGGAGGTCCAGCGGGGGTCAGGGAGCGATTTCCCGCCGCGAATCGTTTTCGTACGGAAAATGGCGCCGGCAGGAGATCGACTGCAGGAGGTCGTTCAGCGAGGGTTCCGGCGCCTCGCTGAACGACCTCCTGCAGTCGATCTCCTGCCGGCGCCATTTTCCGTACGGAAAATGGCGCCGGCCATACGCGTATGGCCGGCGCCATTTTCCGTACGAAAACGATTCGCGGCGGGAAATCGCTCCCTGACCCCCGCTGGACCTCCAGGAACTTTTGGCCAGCTTGTGGGGGGCCTCCTGACCCCCACGAGACTTGCCAAAAGTCCAGCGGGGGTCCGGAAGGACCTCCTGCTGTCCAATCTTTTTCGTCTATGGCCGCCGCCATTTTTCGGCGCCATTTTGGAAAATGGCGCCGGCCGAAGACGACAAGATGCAGGAGCAGGAGCCCGTTCCGGACCGCTGCCGTTCCGGACCGCCGCTGGACCCGCAGGTTATTTAAGTTATTTGGGGGTGGGGGATTTAATTTAAAGGGTCGGGGGTGGGTTTTAGGGGGTTTTAATGTGCCGGTTTTTTCGATTTTTCGATTTTTCGATTTTTTAACGATTTTCACGATTTTTCACGATATTTTACCCCCCCAAACGGCAACAATACGATTCCCTCCCCCTCCCAGCCGAAATCGATCGTTAAGACGATCGAGGACACGATTCACATCCCTAATAACTAGACTAGAGAAGGAGACTGAGGTACAGTAATAGATGCATTCCAGATAAGACCTCTGGCATGAGAGGGGGTTCTTCTTTAATGAAAAGATAACATGGCAGGATCCAGGAAGCTTGGCCATCACATCTATTACCTGATTTTCTATATGTGATTTGAAAGAGGGTTGTAAGTTATATATGTATGATTGAGAAATAACTGCTTATAATGTAGTGGTAGCTAGTGATTTAAGTAGTCAGTATGTATGTGTTTTGCTTGCCAACACAGCAGTGCAGTATATTTATTTAAAAGATTTATATCCCGTTCAACAGTACTTCTCAATGGCTAACAACAATAAATGGGAACAATCGTGTTAATAATATTGCCAAAAACTAATGTGCAGATCACAGTCATCACATTTATAAGCAATTAATTTTTATAGGGTAAGGCAATAAAATCGGGCTATATGTTAAGTTATTAACATGATTGTTTCCACTTATTGATTTGCAATTTTATTGTTGGTGTTAGTAATAAGGTGTGCTCTTGTTAATTACAATATAAAGAATATACCAATTTAAAGGATAACTTTAAAACCTGGGTGCGTACAAAACTGCTCCAGTATTTTATAACCTGTTTGTAAACGATGTACACAGGTTATGAAATACACATAAATGTACCTGGGAACATGTAAAAATCATGTAAATACATTTTTGCATGGATCCGGATAAATTCCAAGTTATCCTGCTAAATAGCAGCATTTATCTGCATAAATACTAATTTATTCAGTTAAGTAGTGGCAAAGCCATTACTTAGCAAGATAAGTCTTAAAATGTTACTTATCTGGCCAAGTCAGAAAGCTCTATTTATCCGACTAAATTAGATAGCCAGATAAGTAACACATTTTAGACTTATCCAGTTTTCTGACTTACTGGGTCATTCATCAAAATGCGTTAGGACTCAAATGCACATTAAATGGGGTCTAACGCACATTGTACATATGAGAAATAGCACGGCACAAGCTAGAATGTTAATTTTCATTTTAGTTTGCAAGTGGGAGGAGTTAATGCAAATTAAGGTGTCAAGGCAGTCTGTGATAGATTAATGCACACTAATGCAGGATTTAACGTTAGAAATAATTACATCTTCTTTTTTTGCAGCGCAAGGGAAAAATGTTTTTATCACATGTCCGTGACTATTATCATGGATTGCGGCTATTACCGCAAATATTATTGAGCATGATAAAATGAGGCCTTCTATCAGATACATATACCATGCCTTTGTGCGCCAATAAAAACACCTTTTCTTACCTGGTCTGTCCTTCTAAATCTATTATGTTTGTGGCAAGTTTACTTGGGGGATACTAAGTGCTTCAGGATGTCCTCCACAGATAAGAACAACGACCATGAGAACAGGCAAGGAAAGTTCCAAGCCTTCCAAAGGAAGTCCTTGCACTGAAGCCTGAGCCACTGGCCCTGCAGAGAGAGGGTCGTGGCCTATGGCAACACTTGGCACACAGGCAGCCAAGGCAGAGGAGAGACAGGGAGCCTATCTTTCCTCCATGAGCCTCATTGCTGGGCACCCCAGAAGATTATGTGGTTAGCAGGTATCACCTCATAGGGATGTGCAGACAAAAGGTTTATGTTCATAAGTCCATAAGTCGAAGGTAAGGGTCAATTTCGGTCAATATGGACATATGTAGAATTCCATAAGTTGAGGCTATGTCCATACGTGCACCGGTTCCCTAAATAAAAGCTGGCCAAAAGCCGACGTCACGTGATTCACCGCGCCTCCGCTCCCGGACCCCCCGTTGGACCACCAGGGAGTTTTGGTAAGTCTTGGGGGGGTCAGGAGGGTGGGGGATTTAAGTGTTTATTTAGGATCAATGATCGCGATTTCCAACTTATTCAACATAGCTATGTTGAATAAGTTGGAAATCGCGATCGTTGCGCCTCATCACTTTTTTAAGTTAAAAAAAAAAAAAAAGTTGCGTTTTACATATGCGTTCAAAACGAATGCACACCCCTATCACCTCAGCTTGCAGGCTATCCTGGAATTATATGAAGAAATACGAGAGAATCTGGATCCAGTCACAGAAAGATCCATGCTGTACCGGGACTAACCAAACTATTGGCCATCCTACATTTGCTGGCATTCAGCACCTTCCAGATGACAGTAGGGGTCATCGAGGGAATGTCCCAAACCACATTTTCCGCTGTATGGAATGTGGATCTGTATAATACCTGTTCACTTAGGGGCAGATTTTCAAGGGGTGCGTGCATAAGTTACACGCGTTCCCCCGAAAACCTGCCCCAAGTTCCCCCTGTGCGTGCCGAGCCTATGTTGAATAGGCTCGGCGGCGCGCGCAAGCTCCGGGACATGCATAAGTCCCGGGGCTTTCCTGGGGGGCGTGCCGGGGCGTGTCGGGGGGGTGTCGAGGCGGCGTGTCATTCGGGGGCGGGGCCACGAGCCTGGTTCTGGCCCAGGGGCATTTCGGGGGCATGGCCGAGGCCTCCGAAACAGCTCCCGGGCCGGGGAATCGCACGCAAGTTATGCCTGCCTCTGGCAGATGTAACTTTTAATACAAAGGTAGGGGGGGTTAGATAGGGCTGGGGGTGGGTTAGGTATGGGAAGGTGTGGGCGGTGGAAGGAAAGTTCCCTCCGAGGCCGCTCCGATTTCGGAGCGGCCTTGGAGGGAACAGAGGCAGGCTGCGCGGCTTGGCGCGCGCAGGCTGCCGATTTTGGGCAGTCTTGTGTGCGCCGACCCCGGATTTTAAAGGATATGCGCTGCTACATGCGTATCTATTAAAATCCGGCGTATGTTTGTTTGCGCCTAGTGCATGAACAAAAGTACACACTGGCGTACTTTTATAAAATCTACCCCTAAGGATGTTAGTTGGTGAGCAGATATTATACACATCCACATGCCAGGCCAATACAGGGGGTGCAGCCAGTCTTTAGATGTCTGCCTGGTCTCAAGCAACAACCCACATAGAAAATTTTTTTTTGCATTTGTTTTCCTTTCTTCTTGTCTCCAACCTTGATTACAAACATTATTCCAAGCTCTTTCTTCAAGACAAAAATTATTTTCTACAAAAATATTTTTACAGAAAATTTTTATAGAGGAAAGAGGTTGTTTCATAAAGTTTAAAGTTACCATCCAGGTTAACTTTATTACTATTTTTAATCACGAACAACCACCATCCCCCAATATTTTATTTGCTATTTATTAAAAAATTATTTTTTATCTTTTTTTTTAAATTTGATTAAATCTTGTCAAAAATGAATTTTTGTCAAAGACAGATGGAAAAGTCCGCCGCTATCAAAAAGGAACTCTTCATTCTTCATACAACTGAGATATAAACATATGCATTCTCCCACAAACATCACAATTCTACTTAGCTTTTACTCAATCCACATTGAAAGATGCCAAAACATCAATTCATGGCAGCGTGTTAGCCCAACATGGCCAAGTTACAAAGAAATTCTTCATCAAGGGAAAACCGCTTGCCCACCGCTCCACTCAGCTCAAGAATGTAGATCTTTAATCTTGTCCGTTCCTTTCTTTCACAAATTCAAACTGCCCGCTCTGCATTGCAATGACTTTCTTTTCTCAAAAATGGCGAACCTATACACCCATCCGTAACATCCTCATTTAAAGGGATTACATCATGTGATACCATCCTGACGTAATAGAGAACAGCCTCCCCCTTTCCATCTGATTAGAGTAATGATAGCCAGTCCACCTGGTCGTTTAATCCAAACGGGGCTTCTGTTTTAAGTTTATGAATCCATAATTGTTCTCTATAGTTCAACAGCACTGCCATATCTGCAAAAGCCGCTGTACTCTCCACAAGGGGTGTGCATTAATTTCTAATGTATTCGTAATTCGCAACGTATAGGGCCATATTCGTTGTATTTGTGGGGAAGCGAAACGTATTGTGATTCCCCACGAATACAACGAAACTTCGCCGAATTATTCGGCCGTCTAAAAGAGAGAATTTAAACAAACCTCCCACCCTCCTGACCCCACACCCGCCTGACACGCCCTCGGCTGCCGGTATTCAAAATGGCGCCGATAGCCTTTAACCTTACTATGTCACAGGGGCTACCGGTGCCATTGGTCGGCCCCTGTCACATAGTAGGAGCAATGGATAGCTGACGCCATCTTGTGCTCCTACCATGTGACAGGGGCTGACCAATGGCACCTGTAGCCCCTGTGACATAGTAAGGGCAAAGGCTATCGGCGCCATTTTGATTACTGGCAGCTGAGTACAAGAGATCGCTCCCGGACCCCCGCTGGACCACCAGGGACTTTTGGCAAGTCTTGGGGGACTCTCCTTGCTGAAAGTCCCTGGTGGTCCAGCACAAGATGGTGGTCCAGCACAAGATGGTGCTGGCCATCCATTGCTCCTACCATGTGACAGGGGCCGACCAATGGCACCGGTAGCCCCTGAGACATAGTAAGGTCAAAGGCTATCGGACCCATTTTGAATACCGGCAGCCGAGGGTGTGAGTGCAGGAGATGGCTCCCAGACCCCCCGCTGGACCACCAGGGAGTTTTGGTAAGTCTTGGGGGGGTCAGGAGGGTTGTAGTTAATTCAATTTTAGCCGGGAAACAAATAAGAATGAACACATTAACATATCAGGGGCTCCCCTTGCCGAATGCAATGTATCTGCCCCCCGATGAATATGAATTCCGAATGCAACATATGGCGTCCCTCTGCAACAAATACATACCGCAACAAATACATACGGCAGACTGGCAGAGGAGCTCCTTGTCCGATTTTGCTCATGCCCATGGAGGACCACCTCATCTGGGACCAGATGTGTTTGAGGGCATGGCTGAGCAGCTAGACCACATGAGCCAGAGCTGGTAAGTTGGCAAGACTGCTACAGTTGTGCACATCATTGATTAATCACATTGATTAAGATGCAAAGTGCACAGCTCATGTCAAACATTACATGTGTGTACTTCTTGGATTTGGTACTTATGTCTTCATCTTTTTTTCCACAACTCTAACCCAGGACTCTGCAGTCCCAGACATCAAGCCCCAGGGACCAGCAGTGAGGCCCCAGGGACCAGTCAAGCAGCAGCATGTTTCTGTGCCCCCTTGCTTATGGATGCACAGACACAGTTCAGAAAGGAGGAGAAGGAGGAACAGCAGCAGCAGCCTCCTAAACATAGCCAGATCCTGGAATATGTTGGCTCAACAAGCCTACTGACTATGAACTTAAACATTTCTGTACTTAAGGAGGAACCCAGCCTGCAGTCGGACACAGTTGAGCCAGTGCAACCTCGCTCCAGCACTTTCTCGATCATAGTCCACTTAAGGTCCGCAAAGCTGTGCTCTTGCTCAATACAGTGTCCGACCAATGGTGCTGTCAATACCTTGTCGTTAATTCTGGACCTATGTTGCATCAATCGTATTTTCACAGCCCTTTTAGTCCGTCCTACATAAACTTTCGGACATCCGCAAATGATCACATAAATCACATTGCTTGTGTTACAATCAGTCCAGCAAGTATGGCTCACCTTCAAACCAGTATTGGACTCAACCTAAACATCACCTTCAATGGCATTCTCACACACCGTACAGGCTCCACATTTCAAATGTCCTCCTTCTCGAGGCAGCAAAGGTAAAGTAGCAGTCAGCAGGTCCAGGACTGGAAAGCACAGCATTGTGGCTGAGGATCAGCATAGCATGGAGGCAGATGCCCCAGGAAAGGACACCATAGCATGGAAGCAGGAGCCCCAAGAGAAGACACCACAGCATGGAGGCAGGAACTCCAGGAGAAGACACAGAAGCTTGGAGGCAGCAGTCCCAGGAGAATGCACAGTCTCATGGAGGGAGCAGCAGGATAAGAGGAGATGAGATGAGATGAGACACCAATATGGATACAGCAACAGGATAAAAGGAGATGAGATAAGATGAGACACCAACATCAGAAGCATGAGATGAGATATGATGATAAGAGACAGTAGCTGGACAATGACTGGAGATGGCATCAAGGATGCTGGAGTACAGGCAGAGCATTGAGAAGATCATTAGAAGCAGACAGCAGGACAACACTGGCAGACATTTGACCATCTCCATCATCAAGCCTCCACAGGAACTCTGTAGTCAGGATGAGCCCAGCAGACTTCTTCCATCTAGCCAGCATTGGAACTCTGTAGTCAGGATGGGCCCAACAGGCTTCTTCCATCTATGTGTCACAGGAACATTGTAGTCAGTGCAGGCCCAGCAGGCTTCTTCCATCTAGCCGGCACAAGAACTCTATACAGAGTCCCATCCAAACCTGTTTGACAAGTCCTGTTCTTCGGCATTAGAGGACAGCAGTTCAGCTCCTTCATTGCCCTTTGTCATGGCTTGGCTTTCTACTTTGGAGCTGCATGCCTTCGGGGGGCCTACCTCTGGGTCATCTCTCGGGCCAGAGACTGATACATGGCATGGAGTTGTGGAATGCTGGGGAAGACACAGATGGAGGCTCCAGCATTCGTTGCAGAATCTGGATCAGGACACTGGTGAGGTTATTGATGGAGGTAGCCACTGTGGTGAGAACTTGTGTGTGGGCTGCAGTCTGATCATGCAGAGCCCAGGTATGCCCATTGACAGCCCTCCTCATATGAGCTAGCTCTGCCCATATGTGGTGGAGGTAGACACCATGGCTCATTTTCAGCCGGTCCAGCTGCTTATGCATTGAGGGCTGTGTCAGTGCCAGTGCTGGGGTCTATGCTGGTGCTGTACTCGACATGGCCAGAGTTGATGTTTGGGCCTCCAGAAGTGACATGAGGGGTTTTGTGGGTTGCTCCGATTCAGTGCCTGCTGCCTTGTGCTGATGACATAGTGTGCTGGAGCGAGGTTGCACTGGCTCAACTGTGTCCGACTGCAGGCTGGGTTCCTCCTTAAGTACAGAAATGTTTAAGTTCATAGTCAGTAGGCTTGTTGAGCCAACATATTCCAGGATCTGGCTATGTTTAGGAGGCTGCTGCTGCTGTTCCTCCTTCTCCTCCTTTCTGAACTGTGTCTGTGCATCCATAAGCAAGGGGGCACAGAAACATGCTGCTGCTTGACTGGTCCCTGGGGCCTCACTGCTGGTCCCTGGGGCTTGATGTCTGGGACTGCAGAGCCCTGGGTGAGAGTTGTGGAAAAAAAGATGAAGACATAAGTACCAAATCCAAGAAGTACACACATGTAATGTTTGACATGAGCTGTGCACTTTGCATCTTAATCAATGTGATTAATCAATGATGTGCACAACTGTAGCAGCCTTGCCAACTTACCAGCTCTGGCTCATGTGGTCTAGCTGCTCAGCCATGCCCTCAAACACATCTGGTCCCAGATGAGGTGGTCCTCCATGGGCATGAGCAAAATCGGACAAGGAGCTCCTCCGCCAGTCTGCCGTATGTATTTGTTGCGGTTAGCAACCTTTGTCTTCAATTGTTTCGTATGTCTAGTACCTGTGGACCACCTGCTCCCCACTGCATTTTACGCCAATTTACTGAGAGATAGCTTGGGCAATGATGTGCCAGATCTGGCCCTTGGATGCTTTTGAGTTCTTGGCTGCATAGTTGCCAAAGAGCATGGCATAATGTTCCAGGACCCGTTGCAATGATCATCTCATTGTCCTCCTGGCTGAACTTCAATGCCCTCAAACAAACGCACCCTGCTGCCTGGCTGCCAGAACGGGGTTACACTTCTGCTTCCTGAGAGGCGTCCTCCCTTTCCTCACTCTTGCTCCAACTCCCCTCTCCCCTTACTACCTCATCCCCTCCTGCACCTTCCCTACCAACTCTCCTTCCCTCCGACCTCTCTTTCTATTCCTAGATGGTCATCTTCCTCCCACTTGTCTCACCTGCCTATACCCTTCCCCTTCCCCTTCCCCTCACCCTCCAGCCTCCTCATATCTCTTCCCCCTCCCTATCTCTACTCCTGTCCCTACTCCTACTCCTACTCCTTTCCCTAGCACTCCTGCCCTCATCCTGTCTTCTCCTCTCTCCTCCCCTCCTCACCTCATGCCTTCCTATCCTTTCTCCCCCTGCCTCTCATGCTTCATCCTCTCCACTACTCCTCACCATCACTACCACTCCTCCTCACCATCACTACCACTCCTCCACACCTCCACCACCACTACTCATCCTCACTCCTCTACACAAACTAACAAAAAATTTCACACATATGTAGACAAGAGACAAAGGGAAAGGGAAACAGATGAGAACAGAAAAGAACATGACAATGTACTCAGATATTGCTAATCTCCCACACCAACCAACTACCTAAACCAATAACTCACCTTCTCTTCTCTGACCAATCCCTAGACACACCCTAAAAGAGGCAGCTGTAGGAAGTCAGTATATATAAACCGTAAAAATAACATGCCATGCATAAATCAACACTGCGTAAAATGAAACATAACACACTGACGCAACGCACAATGCGATAACGCAACATGCTTTGTGAAAATTGCCTATGCGATGCAGTACACAGGAAATTAGCCTAACCACACCCATTTTTTTTTATTTGGGCACTATTTCTCCTATATTTATAGCAATTGGATGAATCTAGCTATTAGCTGGATCAATAGGAACATGTTCAGATAAATGTTGCTACTTAGCCAGATAACTCGGGTGTTATCCCGATAAGTGTAAAAATGCTGCTAGTTAGTGGAATAAATCAGAATTTAGCCAGATAAGTGTGTATAACTGGAAAGAGTGTACTTTTACATCTAATTTTAAAGTGATACATAAGTAGATTTAACATGTGTAAATTAGATAAATGTATCTCTGTAAGTCAGCTTTTACTTGTGTAAATCAGGAGATTTTCTAACATTTATTTATTTATTTATTTGTAAGCTTTTTTATATACCGAGTTACGTTGGGAATATCACCTCGGTTTACAGGTAACTTAATGCAGAAAAAGCTTTACAATAAAACAGGTAACCTAATGTAGCAACAGGATAAAATATTACAGTAAAATAAATAACTATGTAGAAAGTGTATATATTAAAGGCATGGGGGAGAGTGGGATGGCGAATAGTATTATATGAACATAAATGAGTTGCAATGGCCTGGGGGATATGTACAGGAAGATAAACATTTTCAGGAAAAGTTCACTGTGACCTGAGGGGGGAATGTACATACAGGGCGGAAGACATTATGGGCTATCGAGTTTATGTATTAAAGGTGAAATTACCAGTCTTACCAATTAGTCTATCAGTTTGCCCAGTCCATCTGCAGGTCATCAAGACCCTCTTGGCTTTTCAGCCTGAAGTTCCCCCACTTCACCCATACTCCCTCCCAATCAGTATTTTACTTTTAAATTGTTTGCGATCACTTAATCCAGATATTGAGCAGGATTAAAAATATGCAAGTAGGCTGCCAAATTTACATGCATACATTGTGCATAAAATAGTAACTTACTCATATAGATGTTAGCCTTGCTCCAGAATGCCTCTAACTGCCCCTTTTAACACACACAATTATAATGATGGACCATGATTTACAAGTAAATGTTGAAGTTTCTAAAAAGCATATACTCATATTTTACATGCATAACTGCTAATTTTTACACTCACAACTTTTGAAAATTCACCCAATTGTATATGTCATTTAATATATCTGCATAGTTTTCCATAGTCCTAAATATGTATAATGTATGATTGAGAAGATTTGCATGCATATAGAAAGCATGTAAAATACAAGTATGAATATGTCATATGTGACTGAATAAGTATAAAAGAGAGTAGGAGTGAAGATATAATTTTAAGGAACACTAACGGGCGGATTTTAAAAGCCCTGCTCGCGTAAATCCACCCGGATTTACGCGAGCAGGGGCCTCGCGCGCCGGCGCGCCTATTTTGCATAGGCCGCTGGCGCACGCAGAGCCCCGAGATGCGCATAAGTCCCGGAGTTTTTTTTAGGGGGCGTGTCGGGGGCGTGTCGGGGGCGGGGACGAATGATGCGGCGTTTTGGGGGCGGGATGTGGCGTTTCGGGGGCAGGCCCGGGTGCGTGGATTCGGCCCGGGGCGTTCCGGGGGCGTGGACGCACCCTCCGGAACCGCCCCCGGGTCGGGTCTCGGCGCGCCAGCAGCCTGCTGGCGCTCGTGGATTTACATCTCCTCCGGGAGGCGTAAATCCGTGGATAAAGGTAGGGGGGGTTTAGATAGGGCCGGGGGGGGTGGGTTAGGTAGGGGAAGGGAGGGGAAGGTGAGGGGAGGGCGAAAGAAAGTTCCCTCCGAGGCTGCTCCGATTTTGGAGCGGCCTCGGAGGGAACGGAGGCAGGCTGTGCGGCTCGGCGCGCGCCGGCTGCCCAAAATCGGCAGCCTTGCGCGCGCCGATCCAGGATTTTATAAGCTACGCGCGGCTACGCGTGTAGCTTATAAAATCAAGCGTACTTTTGTTTGCGCCTGGTGCGCCAACAAAAGTACGTGATCGCGCTTTCTTTTAAAATCTTTCCCTAAGATTTGAATAGGAAAATAGACTGTTATTCATGTTGGATAGCTTAATATTAGGTTACAGCAAATAGTTACCTTTTCATGTTAGAGTAGAGAAAAGGGTTAGTGTTAGGATAAAGCAAAGCACTAGGTTTAGTATTAGAGTAGAGAGAAGCAGTGTTCAAAGGAAAGAACTGTATCCCTAGTAGGAAAACCAGCACTGTCTCTTTGAAAGAGGCTTTTGCATGGAAAATATTACACTTTGTTTGAAAATCAAAAGGTTGTTAATATTTGTTGGCTTAGAATACTATTACAGTAAAAAAGAGAATGATTATTAGAGATGTGCATTCTTTTGTCATGAATAAGGCAATTTCAATGAAAATTCCTAATTCGTTGTGGTACGGGGGACCCGAACCCTGAAACGGATTTTCCCCAAACTTCAGGGAAAATTTGTTTTTGGGTTATTGCGGGGGGGAGGGGCACATTTATTTAAAAAACAAACAAACACCCCAACCCTTCAATTTTACTTTATTATAACCCCCCCACATCCCGATCCCTCCCCAAGACTAAAAGCCCTGGTGGTCCAGCGGGGTCCCACAAGCGATGTCTCCCTCTCGGGCCATCAGGCCTACCACGAATCAAAATGATGCCGGTGCCCTTTACCCTTACTATGTCACAGGGGCTACCGGTGCCATTGGTCGGCCCCTGTGACATGGTTGGAGCAAGGTGGCCTGCGCCATCTTGTGCTCCTACCATGTGACAGGGGCCGACCAATGGCACATGGCAGTGCTAGCCAACAGGAGACAGGGGCCATGTGACAGGGGCCGACTAATGGCACATGGCAGTGCTAGCCAACAGGAGATTCTGCAGGTTTTTCAGGTATGCAGCCAGGAAGGAGTCTTCCTTTCCTGACAGCAGGCAGAGGGTATTGGGGATGGGGAGGTTTTGGAGGATGGCCAATTTGGTACGGGGACAGGTTTTAAGAGCGCAGGCTCGCCCAGGCGGGCTGGGCAAGGTTGGTGGGGTGGAGAGGGTGAGAGAATGGAGGTCCCAGGCGGGACCTCAATGGCCAGCGTGCGAGGCCGGGGTGTGCAAAGACACCCGGAGTACAGGTCCAGGGGCAGTTCTGTGGGCAGTGTTTCTGTTTCTGCAGGTCCAGCGTGTCCAGTTCGTCCCGGCACATCCCAACAGGAGGCCTGGAGAGAAAGGGCATTCTCGTGCCCCGCGGAAGGATGGGAGCAGCGAGGCTCAGCAGCTATGGACAGAGCAACAGTGGTGGTAGGTGGTAGCTCTTCAGGAGCCAGAGTTGGTGAGTGATAGAGTACTGGGGAGCAGAGGAGGGCGGGTAAGGAGAAAAAGAGAAAGAGGGCACGCAAGCCTAGTTTGGAGTCGGACACCAGCTCGATATCATCTTCATCATCCACCTCAAGCGACACAGAGGCGGATAGGCGAGCGGGGATAGAAGAGGGCCCGAGGCAAGACATGGGGCATCCCGCGCTAGCATCATTGATGGAGTTTTGGGAGGAAGTACCTAGGAGGATGCGGAGGCTTATTCAGAAATGGAAGTATGTTAATATTTTCAAACTATTGGAAGGTAGGAGGGGAGGAAGGAAGGACAAAAAGAAAAGTAAAAAAACAGCAAAAAGCGGAGCAGCAGGACCCAAGGTGTCAAAGAATATTCTGAATTTGGTCAGGGGTTTTTTGCGTTTGGGAAGTGTAGTGTGTCACTTTGAGCTAGCTCAGTACGGACTGTTATTGGCATACACAGATAGCATACTGGGTGTCTTTAAAGATTATGAAGGTTGGGCTTGGCTCAAGTACGACGAGAAGTTCAGGGATAAAATGGCAGGTAATCGCCATATGTCTTGGGGTACACAAGACATTCACCTGTGGCTAACTCAGATGACCAACAAGAGCAGGAGTAGCACAAAAGGGGTAGGGAGCGGTGCTGGGGGCCTCATCTGCGTGGCAAGTGGGGGGAGCAGGGGAGGTGGAACAAGCTCCTTTCGGGCAGCAGGGAATAACCTCAAAGCAGGGGTGGGAGGCAAAGCGGCAGCTGGAGGAATGGATGCGTGCTGGAGATTTAACGAGGCCACTTGTTTGTTCCCAGTTTGCAAGATCTGACACGCATGCGCCACATGTGGCGGTACACATCCAGCATCTAAGTGCACCCAAAAACAGAGTGCAGCCCCACATAGAGGTGGAAAGCAATTAGGTTTGGTTAACAAAGGCAGATTCCCCAGTGGTATCAGAGTTGAGGGCATGGTTAAGGCATTATTCAGATAAGAGGGTGGCAATGCTATTCTATTATGGTTTTTGAGAGGGCTTCAGGATTCCGTACATGGGGCCGGGGGGCAGGGGTAGTGTAAAGAATGCAAGGTCAGTGGTGAGGCTAGCGGACATTGCAAGGGCAAAATTATAGGTGGAGCTGGGCCTAGGTTGAATAGCGGGTCCTTTCGATTAGCCGCAGTTTCACAGGATGCATCTTTCTTCATTAGCTGTCATTCCGAAAAAGACACCAGGTAAATACAGGCTAATCCTTAGTCTTTCATTCCTGCGAGGAGCGTCGGTTAATGATTTTATTCCTAAGAGCGAGTGTTCAGTGAGGTATGCATCATTCGATGCCACGCTGGAGTTGGTACGAAACGCGGGATGGGGTACACTGATGGCGAAGGCAGATATTGAGTCTGCATTTCGGCTTTTGCCCATACATCTGGTGAGCATGCCGTTACTGGGGTTTTACTTCAAAGGGCAGTACTTCCTTGATCGTTGTCTTCCTATGGGTTATGCAGTAACGTGTGCTTACTTTGAAGCATTCAGTTCCTTCTTGCAATGGGTCACAGACCAATGTATGCTCTGTGACAGCATGTTGCATTACCTCGACAATTTTTTGTTTGTGGGGGCCAGTCAGTCCAATCAGTGCCGGGAGCAGTTAGATGGTTTTATGGAGGTGGCAAGACGGTTGGGTGTGCCTATTGCACCGGACAAAATGGAAGGGCCAACCACGCAGTTGACCTTTTTAGGCATCGAGTTAGACAGAGGCAATGGTTCATGGCTGCCGGGGGATAAAGTGCAAAAGTTGAAGGAACTAGTGCAGAAGGTTCAGGGGTCGACCAAGGTAACCTTGTGGCGGATGCAGTCCTTCATTGGGTCACTAAATTTTGCCTGCCGTGTCATTCCGATGGGGAGGGCTTTCATAAGGTGGTTATCGGCATCTACAGTTGGTATTTGTGCAGGGCACCTTTTTATAAGGGTGACGAGTAAGATTAATGATGAACTAGGGGTGTGGGAGACGTTCTTGAAGTCGTTTAATGGGGTCCATATGATTCCGGACAGCGAGATAGTGAATCAGGATTTTGATCTGTTCTCTGATGCAGCTAGGTCCACCGGTTTTGGAGTATATTTTCAGGGACAGTGGTGTGCTGAACCGTGGCCTAAGGACTGGGTGTTGGAGGGAGTTACCAAGAATATTATGTTTTTGGAGTTATTCCCCATTATAGCGGCATTAGCAATTTGGGGGGACAAGCTAAGTAACAAGTGAGTGGTCTTCTGGTGCGATAATCTAGGGGTCGTACAAGTGATTAACCATTTGTCAAGAAAGTACTTGAAGGTTTCTGCACTGTTATGGGAGTTAGTCAGTATGTGTTTGCAGGGGAACGTTAGCATTAAAGCCAGGCATGTTCCAGGAATTAAAAATGTGATTGCTGATGCCTTCTCTTGTTTCAAAAGGAAAGTCTTCAGAGCATTGGCCCCACAAGCGAAGTTGGAGGCAGAGCATTTTCTGGAGCACCCATGGAGGCTGGGTCGGAAGATGAAGAATGGAGATTAATATGGAAGTCCGTGGCCCAAGCCACTTGGGCGGCATATGTGTTGGGAAGGGACTTGATGGCTCGTTTCCTACAGTCGACAGGATGGAGAGGAGGAACGTTTAGGGAAGAGTTGGTGGTGCATTTTATACTATGGGCAAAGGACAACGGCTATTCATTGTCTTCGGTCAAATCACAACTGGCGGGTTTCTCCTTTTTCCAGAAGCTGAGGGGTTGGGGGAACCCGGCGATAAGCTTCATTGTTAAGCTGGTACTAGGTGGATGGCAGCGGTATCAGGGAGGGGAAGGGGACAAGAGGCAACCCATCAGGTATCTGGACTTAATTCGCATTGCAGAACAGCTGACCTTGGTATATTGGTCGAGCTATGAGGTCCTGTTATATAGGGTGGCCTTTTCATTGGCCTTTTTTTGGGCAACAAGGATCAGCGAGTTGGTGGCAAATTCTAAGATCAATGCAGCAGGAACGGGACTAATCAGGTAAGGGTACAGGAGGGCACAGTTCTTGTTTATGTGAAGAAATCAAAGACTGACCAAAGGGGAAAAGGCCAATTTATTAGGTTAATTCAGGTGGAGAATGCATTGGTGTGTCCTGTGAGGACTATACGCACTTACACAAAGGTTTGCCTCAGAGTGTCGGGCTCCTTCCTAGTGCATGAAGACGGTGTGCCGTTAACCAGCTTTCAATTTACAAGAGTTTTGAAAGTGGTAGCGGGCAGACTGGGTTGGGATGCTGAAGGCTACAGTTCTCATTCCTTTCGTATAGGGGCAGCGATGGCGGCGGCGGCGGAAAGTGGCATGTCAGAGGCCACGATCAAAGCTATTGGTAGACGGAAATCAAAAGCTTTCACATCTTACATTAGGAAATAAGCAACCGGGCAGGGGTACGAGGGGATATTCAGGTTCCTAATTGGATTTTCTTCTTTTATAGAGCAGAGAGGGGGTCTTAGAGCGCAGGAGTTTGATTGGGTCGTGGGTCAGTCATCCACTGGGCACAACAAAGGGCAGAATGAAGGCCTTATGGGTAGCCACCTGCGCCTGGATGGGTTGAATTGGAGGATTTTGTGGTTTGGCAAACGGGGAATGAAATGGGCAGAGTTGGTATCCTTCATCGAGGAGCTGGTGGAAGTTTGGGGATTGCCAAAAATTATATTAATACACTTAGAGGGCAACAATATAAGGAAGGGCTCGTGCAGGGAATTGGTAACATATATTAGGAAGGGCTTAGCAAGGGTCATGATTAAGTAGCCTAGCCTTAGGGTGGACTGGTCGGTCATAATTGTTCGGTTGAAGTATAAAGAGAAGCCTTTGTGGAGGAGGGGGCGTAAAGAAATTGAACAGACAGATAGGTAGATGGGTGATTATACAAGGGAGGTTTTGGGTCAGGCATGAGTGGGTGTGGGACGTGGAGGAAGGGCTGTTTAGGGGAGATGGAGTGCACCTGTCTGAGGTAGGCATAGATCTATTCAACAATGCCTTGCAGGAAAGATTGGAGAAAGTGATTTTAGGACAATATAGGGCCGCAGTGGAGGAATAAGGACAATCTGGTTCATCCTTGTTGGTGGCGGAAACCTGAGCCCAAGTTGTATTTGTTAATAATGCATTGTTAAAAGGGGCCTTGGGGGAGGGGAATCTCGCGTAGTTGGGGGCTGCTACACGAGATGGCCAGCGAGCTAGGGGGCTGAAGCTCAAGGCCATGGATTGCCCTTGCTGATATGAGGCAAGGTAAGAAAGAAAAGGGAGGGATTGTATGCCTTACCACTGGGACGTGGTGGAAGGGGCACGGGAGGATGGGTGGGGGGGGGGCATTGTTATAATTGTTATAATGGTTATAATTGTTAGAAGTGAAAATGTAGTTTTGGGGGCTTGGGCTATTGAGAAATAAACTGCAGCCTTTTGAATTGCCATAAAGTGTGTTGTCTTATTGAGAGAGGTCAGAGGGAGAGGAAAGAACCAAGTGTAAGTCTTGCCTCCCTAAGTTATAAATACTAGTGAGGTTTTAGGCTGCATTTAACTTCAAAAGATCAGCATTAATTACATTGTAACAGAGTAAATGATGGCAAATAAAGAACAAAATGGCCCATCCAGACTGCCAAGCAAGGCATTCAGGGTAATAACTACTACTCCGTGAATGTTATCCCCTTGCTTTCCTGTCCAGGCTGGTTACCCCCATACCAAAAAGTTACTAGAGTGTATCCCAAGTTCTTTATTTCCATGATCTTGCAACAAGAGGTCCTCTGAGTTTAACCTAAACATTTTTGAATCCCATCATCATTTTTGTCTTCACCACCTCCTCTGAGAAATCATTCCAGGCATCCATCACCATTTCCATGAAAACAATATTTCCAGTTGTTCCTGAGTCTACCCCCTGAAGTTTCATATCATGTCCTCTAGTCTGGGTGAATTGAATCCTATATATATAGGGGTAGATTTTTTTAAAAAGTGCGATCACGTACTTTTGTTTGCGCAGCAGGATTTTGGGCAGCCTGCGCGCGCCGAGCCGCGCAGCCTGCCTCCGTTCCCTCTGAGGCCGCTCCGAAATCGGAGCGGCCTCGGAGGGAACTTCCTTTCGCCCTCCCCTCACCTTCCCATCCCTTCCCCTACCTAACCCACCCCCCCAGCCCTATCTAAACCCCCCCCCCCTTACCTTTGTCCCTAGATTTACGCCTGCGAGAAGCAGACGTAAATCTACGCGTGCCAGCGGACTGCTTGCGTGCCGTCTTCCGACCCGAGGGCTGGTCCGGAGGCCTAGACCACGCCCCCGGGCCGGCGCCACACCCCCGGTCCCACCCCCGAAACGCCGTGTCATCCGGTCCCGCCCCCAACAAACACCCGACACGCCCCCTTCGAAAAACCCTGGGACCTACGCGCGTCCCGGGGCTCTGCGCGCGCCGGCGGCCTATGGAAAATAGGCGCGCCGGCGCGCAAGGCCCTGCTCACGTAAATCCGGGCGGATTTACGCGAGCAGGGCTTTTAAAATCCGCCCGATAGGGTAAACTATATTAATGAACTTGTTCACCAGTGCATTGTTTGATCTTCTCCTATGCTCTGTCAGGGAGTTAGAGAGCACAGGATTTTATTAGGGTCTATCAGAAGACTGAGGATTCATGAGATGAGAACAAACAGTTTTTAGTGTATTCATTTTTTAAAACATAGAGAAATAGGACTTTAATAAGTTACATGAATATAGTGGAAGTCAGGAGTCCTGAGCACAAATCATATTTATTCCATTCACATTTAGTTTCACCTTGCATGCCACTTTATTTCCCTTTGCCTCAATTAGATAATGCATTTTGAGGGATAAGGTGTCATTGTATCTATATGCACTTTATAGTAAAGCATCCTGATTAGAGCACTATATACTGTAAATGTAGGAATAATAATTTTAGTATAGCCAACTTTCATTTGGCATTCTGATTACAGTGAAACTTTTCACAGGTGTCAATCATGTATAATTCATTCATGGCACAAATGCAATTTTACCATGAAAAATTGTTATTTTTTGCAATGAGTATGGTACATTTACTTTTTGTGTTAGAAATGTGTGCATGGCAAATTCTCTGAATATATTAATGACATTAAAATTTGCCTGTCTTCTGCTTAAAAACAACCAAATTAATCTCAATGGAATTAGCTGTAATTAAGGACATTGTGAAATTTGGTGAGGGCAAACAGAATTATACTATACTATTTTATTAATAATATTCTGTAAGTACACTTCAAATTGCTATTAGGTCTGCGTATTACTTCCTGGATGTGGAAATAGTCTTTTGCTATGCTAATCTAATACAATTTTCATTTAAATGTAAACAAATTATACTCTATTAATATGCTGTTCTACTTGCATAGTTAATTATTGTAACAGTAAGAAATAAAACTGTTCTGCTTTCTCTGTTTCTGATGGGAGAGAAAAGGCTTCATAAATAGTTTAATAGAGAATTAATTATGCACAAACTGTAGATGCCCAAAATGTGTTTGCACTGTAATTACAATAAAATGGTATTCTGCTCAAATATTGGAACGCTTACTAATCAGAGGCTAGCCAGAAATTTCAATATTGCAAATCAATGATTTTTAGACAGTGGATATTTAGTTGCTGTGTCTGTTTATATTTGTCTTGAAAATGAAGAGCATGCTTGACTGTATTTAATAAGAAGGAGTTCTGAATTTCATATCAATGAAGTTGGTTAAGTGGCAAACATGAATTTTAAATATGCGTGTTGCAGTATTATCTTTAATTTAGTCAAGGGGTATGGCAGCCTCTCAGCACTGCAGTCCTGAAAATGAAACATAAACAGCTTCATCTAAAAAAAGGCCATCGCAAGAACCCTTGTACTGTAAACAGACGCACCAAATAGAAATGTAGTGGAAAATGCCACAAGACAACTGAACACGAGTCGCTACAGTTACTAATTGCTAAATGGTCCCACATAAATAAACACATGTAGCATATCACCTGCCTATTCTCAGAGGATCTCATCAAAGTCATGTTACATTTTCAAGCTGGAGCGAAGGTGTCATTATTCTTGGTGATGCCGAAATCAGATTTTGCTGTGAATGCTGAACAGAGGTGTCAGCAAGTCTTTATTTATTTATTTTTTTAAGAAAATCCAAATGTTTTATGGAATGCTGCCAGGGGCTTTGATTCAGCATAAAGCTTTTCATTTGCTGCAACTCTATTTCTCAGTTGCCAGAAACTATGACATCCATACTGTTATGTTTAAGTAAGAATGTGAACCCTGGGCTGAGATGAGAGGTGTCTCTGCTCACAGGGAGGAGCCCTGTGAGCCTCACCCTCAGCAGGCACAGTCTCAGTGGCATGGGACACAGCTAGAAGTGGAGACTTTATTATGAAGGAAGGAAAAAGTAATGTCCACAGAATTGGAGATATAGTAGTACAGTCCCAGTGGCCCAGAGTGAGACCACAGATGAGAAGATCCGGTAGTGGCCCACAGTGCGGGGTATGCCAGGGATCCCATCTGACGAGTGTAGGCACCTCAGGAATACAGATCTGGTAGCAGCCCGCGGAGTGGGGTATGCCGAGGATGTCTGTACAGTAGATGTTGAAGAACTGGTAGCAATGCCGGAACCCGAAAGTGGCACCTGTAGATGGTGTATCGGTATTCTGTAGAGCAGGAAAGCTGAATGGCTTCTATTGAAGAAAGGCGGTAGTGGCTCGAGGGTCAGGGTACACTGCATGGAATCCACAATACAGTCTATATAGTAGAAGTCAGTAGAGGTACTCACAGTAGATGATTCCTGGAGAGAGATAGAGACCTGAGAAGCAGTAGCTGTCAGGCAGGAAGGCCCTCCAAGAAGCAGATAGCTGGGAACGCAGGGGAGCCCCCAAGGAGTGGGTACTCAGAGCGACTGGATGCCAAGACCTAGTCAGGGAATGTGGAGAATTCAGCAAGACGGAACTCCTTGCTAACTCGAGGAAGGCAAGCGCTGGTCAAATTAAATACACTAGTGGGTGGACGTCATCGGGCGGGGACGCCCCCGAGTTTCCAACCATGACGGGTTCAAATGAGGCCCTTGTGCGCGCGCGCATGTCTAGGTAACTCTGGGTCCAAGATGGCAGTCGGCAGCACCCACACTGTCCCGGGAACACCGGAGAGTTTGGCGGGGACTGTCAGAGAATGCCATTCTTCCCAGACTTGATGGAGCGGGAAAAAAAAGAGGTGACCATGAGAGGTCGCAGCCATCTGCGACCGACAGGCTTAACACATTCAAAGATTGAAAGACCATTATGGCCTATCTAGCCTACCTAGCCACATCAACTATTCAAGTTTTCAATCCTTCCCACTTCCTCAGAGCCCCTCTTTGTTTATCCCATTTTTTTTAAATTCAGATACTGTCCTTGTCTCCACTACTTCCATGGGGATGCTGTTGTATGCATCCACTGCCGTCTCTATAAAGAAATATTTCCTTAGATTACTCCTGAGTACACATTTTTCACCCTCATCCCGTGACTCCTCATTCTAATGCCTCCTTTCTGGTGAAAGAGACCTGTCTTCCATGCCTCTATCATATCTCCCCTATCCTGCTTTTCTACAGGGTTTAACTACTTAGAACTTTAAGGCTATCTCCATATGATTTAGAAAACAATCCACTGACCAATTTAGTAGCCACCCTCTAGACTGATTCTAACCTGTTTATATTAGAGATGTGAATCGTGTCCTCGATCGTCTTAACGATCGATTTCGGCTGGGAGGGGGAAGGAATCGTATTGTTGCCGTTTAGGTGTGTAAACTATCGTGAAAAATCATTAAAATCGTGAGCCGGCACACTAAACCCCCCTAAAACCCACCCCGACCCTTTAAATTAAATCCCCCACCCTCCCGAACCCCCCCCCCCAAATGCTTTAAATTACCTGGGGATCCGACGGTGGTCCAGAACGGCGGCGGTCCGGAACGGCCCCCTCAATAGAATCGTGTTGTCTTCAGCCGGCGCCATTTTTCAAAATGGCCGCCGCAATATGGTGGCGGCCATAGACAAAAACGATTCGACGCAGGAGGTCGTTCCGGACCCCCGCTGGACTTTTGGCAAGTCTTGTGGGGGTCAGGAGGCCCCCCTAAGCTGGCCAAAATTTTCCTGGGAGTCCAGCGGGGTTCCGGGAGCGATTTCTTGCCGCGAATTGTTTTCGTACGGAAAATGGCGCCGGCAGGAGATCGACTGCAGGAGGTCGTTCAGCGGGGGACTACATCAAGCTAGGTTGAGAGAACCTTGCCCAAATCTCATCTCGGAGTGAGTTTCCTCACTCCGAAGGCCAGAAAATCTTCACAAGAGACCACTGTTCTGTTCGTAGGTGTCACGTAGCATGTCAAAGTGGCCCCTAACCCCCTACACTCTTACCTAATCCCCACCTCGAGTTACTAGGTGGGCCTACCATAGGGATACAAATACCTGCCTATGGGCCATGATATTATGGCCAGTCTCTCTCTCTCTCTCTCTCTCTCTCTCTCTCTCTCTCTCTCTCTCTCTCTCTCTCTCTCTCTCTCCCTCCCTCCCCCCCCCGATCATTACAGTGGTTGAATGCAGGAAATACAACAGGTCTGGCACTTATCACAATTTGTGATAACTTAGCTCTTTGCACAGGTAATTGCTATATTAGCATAAAACACACCCCTTTTGCTATCACATGCGGTACTTACCGCATTTTGATAAATCCAGGCCTCTGGTTGGCAGTGGTTGTTAAGTACTGACTTGAACTCATTCAGAACTAGAGTGGTATTAAAAGTGCTGATACAGTATCAATAAATTGTATTATGATTTAAAAACTCCCCATAGGCACTTCAAATTCCATCATAACACTGCAAGGAAAGGGTGTTGCTGTAGAGCCAGCCTAGCCTGTGAGAAGTACAAGCAGTATTAGTAGCAGTGAGAAAAAAAAAGGAGACCTGCCCCTAAACATAAGAGACTTTTTTTAGATGCAGAAACCCAGCAGTGGAAGTCAGCTAAAGCCAGAAGAAATTTAAAATGAGAGAGAATGTGTCATCACTATCTGTTCCTCTTCCTCTTGTTTTGAAGCAGGAGAAAAAGGCAAGAGAGCCATCAGAGACTGGTGTTAGCAGGACAGGGGCAGTAGGAGTGCAATAACAAAAGCCGGTAGCACATTCCTCCATGATTACTGTTGTGTTTTTGAAGTAATGGAGACAATATCTTCAACAACTGATTCTGAAGAAGAATCATGTCTGCTATTGAGATAGTCAATAGCATCTTAGTCTCCAGTGAGGGGATAGAGAGGATACTGACAATGTTGAGAGCAGTCTCCAGGAAGATCAGAAAGTTCAGTTAGCGAGCATGAATGATACCCCTGGCATTTTTTCTCATGGTCTACCTTCAACCGCAACTCTAGTGCCAGCATCAGCCCCAATAAATGCAGAGAAAAGATCACTCAAGATATCCTTGTTCTGGAATCATTGTAAAGTGAGGGAGAACCTGCATTTTCTCAGTGTATTCACTGCAGTAAAGACTTCAATTAAGGGAAAGAACTGGGGAATCTGACAAATTATGAGATAATTTGTCAGATTATGAGACAATTATGAGATCATAATCTGACAAATTATGAGATAATTTGTCAGATTATGAGATAATTTGTCAGATAATAACTGGTTATGAGATAATTACCAATCTCATAACCAGTTATATATTATTTATTTGTTGCTTATTTCTGCTCTACCTTTCTTCCTGGCTACTCTAGCCCCCAAGTTCAATGCCCCTGTTTTATGTAACTTTGCTTGATTCAGCCTTCTTGTTCTTGGTTACACTTGTTTATCCCCTAAGTTCCGTGTAAACCGGCCTGATGTGAATTCTATTCGTGAAGTTCGGTATAGAAATATATATTAAATAAATATATATTAAATAAATAAATAAATGTTGATATGCAGCATCACCTTCAGAAGAAGCACCTGTTAAAATTGCTTTAGGGCAGGGTGGCAGTACTAGCCTGGGGACCCCCGTTCAAAGCATAAGCCATAGGAAAAGGATTGAAAAGGGGAACACTCTTCACCAAGCTGATCCCATGGCACCTTCCAGCAGCGGGTGGCAGGCCAGCAGCCCCCTGCCATGTGTCTGCAGTGGCAACCCATCATAAGTAACATGGGGTGGTATCCCGTATCACTGCCCCTAAGCAAAAAAGCAGGCTGCATCAAAAGTAGTAAGGAAGTGCATCGGGGAAATGATTGTCCTTGATGACCATCTCCTGCAGATAGTGGAGAATCTGGGCTTAAAGCATCTGCTGCACCTGTTAAGCCCCAATCGAAAAATGCTCTCCAGGATAACATTCAGTAAGCAGGTTATCTTAGCTCCACTCTGGTCCACCAGTGCCATAGTCACGTGCAGACATAACTAGCTAAGGCAAAGGGCAGCACCATGCATTTTACCAGTGACATCTGATCTAGTACGAACACTACACATTTTCTTTCCTGATGTCACACTGGTGGGAGCTGGGACCAAGCATCAGGGTGCAGATGGGCTAAGTTGCATGCCAGTGATGGATAGTCCTCATATCCTGTGCAATATCCTATTAACCATAAGCAAGATGCTTGAGTGTTGACAGCAAGACCTGTGAAGAAGGAGTCTTCATGAAAGTTTTATTGTGACAGATAGTGGTGTAAATATGATAAGGGCAGTGGAATATAGGGTATTTGGCCTCTTATACATGTTTATATTGTATTATGATGATAATATTTTTTACAATTATTTTTACCCATTTATTCTTCTTCATACAGCGCTACTTCTTTTTCATTTTCATTTTGTATCTTTATATGTATTTCATTTTTTATTTATACTTTGCATTTCCCCCTTTTTTATATCTTTGCTCCTTCTCCTTTTATGAGCTCCCTACTTTCTGCTTTCTATTCCTCCTTATTTACCTTTCTCATCTTCTTTCCCTTCCCTTCCCTCCCTCCCCCCTTTCACCTTTCCCTCCTCCCCCTTCCCCCTTCACTGTTTCTGCCCCATGCCCCCACCCTCCACCACTCTATCTCCCATCACAACCCACACCCACATTTTTTTTATCTTCCTTCTTCCCATCTTCTTTTTCCCTTTACTCCATTTCCCTCACTCCCCTTTCTCCCTCTTCCCTTCCTCTTCCTTCTATTTTCCTTACTCATAGAAAGAGAATTAAAGTTACTTTCATTATCATTAAATGATGAATTTTCAAAGCTGGATGTGTGCTGAAATTGGAAGATGGGCATGCCTCTTACACATGTCCTCCTGATTTAATAAAGCAGCCAGATGTGCACACAAGTGTCATTGCATGAATATCTCCCGTTGGACAAAAAAGGGATGGAATGTGGACAAGGATAGGAGGGGAATGGGCTTTTCAGGGTGTGTATCCAAGTAGCTACAGGCCTAGACAGGTGTCTGTGTCCAGGGCCTTGTAACTTTACTTCTGCTATGGATGAGGTGTAAGTTTTAATTTTCAAATTAACAGGTTTCTAGAAAGTGTCTGAAATGGTCTGGGTTAATTGGGGGAACTGCAGGCTAACAAATCAAAGGGGTTTGGAGGATCTAACTGAACATTGGGCTAACTGGTGGACGAACTGGTGAAACTGGTCATCAGCTGGACATTTGTCTGTTATAAAATACCCTTACTTGCCTGTCCATAAGTCGACATGCTGCTGGGAGTCCACAAACTTAAAGTTAAGCACACATATACACACACCTAAGCTATTTTATAAAATGCATGTATGTGTGCATTGCTGCATATCTGGGCGTGTGCCAGTACTCATGAGTATACGTGCACCTGCTCGCCTGTTTGAAAGTTACCATCCCTGGATGGAGGTGTTCAATTTAAATATCTAGTGCTGTTAACTTGGGCAGAGGTTTGGCCCTTCCCGTTTTAGATTTACATATAATTACCCCTCTTCTTCTCTCAGGAGTGCCTGTCAGTCATACAAACATGATTTAAGGATGGCACTGCTCTTATAGTCTTTTTTCTAAGAACAAGTATTGAGTTTATTTTCAATCAGGACAGTTTCTCTTGAAGGCATTTACAAGTATCCAAGGGATTTATAGCATTCCTTGTTCCTTTCACCTTTTCTTCTATTTTTGGAATGCTATTTTTGTAAATATATGTTTATTGAGCTTTTTCAGATACAGAACCACAACAACTTCAGTTGCTAATACAATGCCTCTCCAGTGAAACACCCATTCAACTCCCTCATTTTATACCCCCTGTCTGCCCCTTCTACATTTAACTCCTGCATTTGCAAACTTAAACTTTCAGCACTTATCAACATAAATAAAACAATTACAATAATAATAAGTATATGACATAGTCATATACCCTCTGACACAAAATCTATTATATTAACAAAAATGTCTGCATCACTTCCTTTGGCATTGAGGTGAGGAAATCTTTCCAGATACATTGGAACAAGGATCTCGCCTTATTCAAATTTGGATTGATGGATTTACATTCCAATAAATAGAGTTCACACATAACCCTCTTCTATCATGAGAATTCTGGACCTAGGTCTTTCATCCGTACCGTTAATATGCATCTCAGAGCTTGTCAACAACCTTTTATTGCCAACATATCTCTGTATGTGGAACATGCGTAACTATACAAAAGGCTGCTGACCATGAGAAAATCTCTGATAACGTGTTCATAAAAGAAGATTTTGCCAAAATGCTTGATTAAGAGGGCACTCCCACAAACAATGCATTAGAGATGCTCTGGCCTTTTGACATTTTAGACATTTATCTGATGAGGCAAGTTTGGCTTTAAAAGCTTTGGATGGCCAAAAAATTATTCGATTCAATACCTTATGGTGGGTTTCCCTTAATAATGTACAGGAAATAGCCTTCTTTATAGAAATAATACATGTACAGATATCATCATCTGTCAAAGTACAATTCAGATCTGTGGACCATATACTAGCTATTGTCTGAAGAGTATTATACTGTGAATTGTCCTGAAAAGAACCTAAACATCAACAACATTGATGTCTGATTTTTCTTCATCAGACTTAAAAATCTTTGAAATGGACCATTGGTATATGGTCCCTCCTTTAGAGCACATGCAGAAGATACAACTGTTCAATTGTTTATAAGCAAACCTATCTCTTGTTATAAAGAATAACTTTTCAATGCAATATTCAAATGTATGTATATCACCCATACCTTGATTATTAAAAGGTTGAATATTCCCTATCCCTAAATCCCTTAGCTTTTGAAAAACATGCACATGCTACCTGGGAAAAATGTCAAATTCCCACTAAGGAATTTTCCCCAGGGTAAGTGCAATAAAGTTCTCACAGACCTCCAGGCTCGTCTAAGTGTCCTGAAGGTCATAGATTGAATAGGATGTTCTCAGAGAATATCCAATCTTGAATATATAACATTCTGAAAAGCGAGCTACAAAGTTCACCTCTGCTCTATATGCAAAGGATTTGATTTTACCAAAAAGCCAGTCTTGCAGAATTCCCATAATGCAGGCAATAGTTTATAGACTAATATTAGAAAAACCCAATCCTCCTCCAAATTTAGGAAGCATTACATTTCTGATTGATATCCTTGCTCTGTGTATCTGTCAGAAAAAATTTCAGCACATCCTATTAATTGCTGTAATATCTCTTTTCAATAACATCATTTGTACATTTTGTAGAATGTATAGTAGTTTTGGGATGAGAATCATTTTTAAAATAGCTTTCTGACCTGATAAAGATAATGGAAATTGTATCCAACTGCTTGATTTTTTCTAAGCTTTTGTAACCCCATGGGTATATTATGCTTGTACTATTCCTGAGGGTCCCTCATTGATCTTAATTCCTAAATATTGAAAAGACCATTTTACCCAACATAATGGAAAATCTACCCATTGTCTCCACAGATGACCCCCCACATCGAGTGCCTCTGACTTACCAAAGTTTAATTTTAACCCGTAAAATCTTCAATAGCAAGTAATATTTGCTAGTATTATTGGCAAAGTCATCCTAGCTTGTGTCATCGCCATAATAATATTGTAGGCAAACAACATAGCTTTCAGATCCTGGTCACCTACTGGAACTCCCTTAATTTCCTTTTTATTTTTCAATTTAATAATTAAAGGCTCCAAGGTAAGAAGGAAAAAGAGAGGCAAGAGCAGACTTCCTTGCCTCATACCGCAACCCAATTTGAAGATATTAGATTGAGAACCATTATAACAAATATAGGCTTTTGACTCCACATACAATAGCTTAAAAGGGCAAGAGAAACCACATTTTTCCAGAACGTAATAAGGAGAATCCTAGGCCATGCAACCCTATCAAAGGCTTTCTCTGTGTCAAAGCTGACTGCCAGAAGATCATGAAAGTCTAGCCTTGTACAGGAGTCAAAAGCCATTAGCAAACTCCTGATATTTGCTGAAGATTTTCATCTATGCACAAAGCCTGCCTATTCTGGAGAAATTAATTGAGGCATAATTATCTTAAGCCAATCTGTTATCAATTTCACATATACTTTAATATTTAAATTTAACAAAGAAATTGGCCTATAAGAAGCAGCCAGTGCAGGATCTTTTCCTGGCTTCAGTAGGACTATTATAGCTGCCAATTTCATAGTCTCTAGCAGCTGTTGTTTAGCACTGATCATATATTCAAAACTAGGGGTTCCTATTTGATCTGACAAGGCTTTATAGTAACTTGTTATGGAAGTGGACCCTTGTCTCGAGGTAGGCAACTACCGTCGATGGGCGAGGCCTCTGGACAAGAAGTTGAATGAAGCCTTCACCCTGGAAGCAAGTAATCCCCCCGGGAGGAGCCCTTAGGGATCCGGCCGCTGGGACTTAGGAGACTCCTCTGAAGACTGAAGAAAGGTCTGGATGCAGGCACCTCCTGCAGGTCGTGGATTCCAGGCGGCTGGTGCCTCCAGCAGGTCGTAGCAGTCTGAGGACGGAGTCGTAGAAGAGTCCAAAACCGGTCCAGGGTTCGGTACACAGACGAGGTCAAAATCCAGTCCAGGGTTTAAGCAGGAGAATGGTCCAGAGCCGTACCAGGGTCAAACCAGGGGAAGGGTCCAAAGCCGTACCAGGGTCAAACCAGGAGAAGGGTCCAAAGCCGTACCAGGATCACGCCAGGAGAAGACACGTCCACCAGTCCAGAAGTCAAGAATCAATCCACGGAACAGGGCAGCAGAGAGAGGGACGAAGAACCACAAACAGAGTTCGCTGGAGAAGCTCAAGGCAGGAACCTCAATACCAAGGCAAGGACTGAATGCTCAGCCCTTACCTTTACAGGAAGCCAGGGGAGGAGCCTCAGGGGGAGCCATGACACTTCCTGTCATGGCTCCTTTAAGACTCCCCATCAGCCGCGCGCGCGGCTCCTAAGAGCAGAGGGGGAGGAACCGGATTGCCGCGGAGCTATGCTGCCGATCAGCAATGACGGCGGCCATGGGAGGAAGAGGAAGGGACTGCCTGTCCTGGCAGGTACCCTCGACTATGCCCGGCATCCCGGGTAAGTTAAACTTGTTGCGCCTGCCGGCCCATCCTCAGTCACGGTCAGCCGCAGCCGGCGGCCATGACACCCGGTCCCGGCTTGCTGCTAACAGTACCCCCTCCTTTAGGCCTCCTCCTAGAAGGTTTGGGTTTACCAGGATGTTTGGAGTGAAAGTCCTTAAGCAGCTTTTTGTCCAATATATTCTTTGCTGGCTCCCAAGAATTCTCCTCAGGTCCAAATCCCTCCCAGGCTAGGAGGTACTCCCAAGTGGTGCCTCGTCTCCGGACATCCAGAATGTCACGTACTTGATATATGGTTTCATCCACGGCTCTATGGTGCACCATCTCTGGAGGTTTCCGGGTAGGCCACTTGAGTACTAATGGCTTCAGAAGAGACACATGGAATGAGTTGTGAATTTTCAATGTGGCCGGTAGTCAGAGTTGCTAGGTCACCGGACCTAATTGTCGGATTACCTGAAGTGGTCCGATGTAATGAGGAGCCAGTTTCATAGAAGGGACTCTCAATCTGATATGCTGGGTGCTGAACCACACCTTATCCCCAGGATGGAACTGCGGAGCCAGTCGTCGATGGCGATCAGCAAATTTCTTAGCAGAGTTAGCAGCTTTATGTAGCATTAGTTGAGTATGAACCCAAAGCTGTTTCAGTTGTGAAGCTGTTAGCTGAGCTGCCGGTGACAGAACAGGCAGTGGTACTGGCAGGGGTGGCCGGGGCTGTCTACCAAAGATAATCTGAAAAGGGGATGCCCCCATAGAGGTACCAGCATGTGAATTGTGAGAAAATTCTGCCCAAGACAGAAGGGACGCCCAATCGTCTTGTCGGGAGTTAACGTAAAGTCGCAGAAACTGTTTCAACGTACGATTGGTACGTTCCGCATGACCATTAGCCTGCGGGTGGAATGCCGTGGTAAAGCCTAGAAAAATCCGGAACTTCTTGCAGAGGTTGAGCCAGTATTGAGCAATGAACTGAGGATCCCGGTCAGAGGTGGTGTGTTGCGGCAGTCCGTGGATACGAAAAATGTGGAGCATGAACAATTGAGCCAATCATGGTGCAGATGGGAGGGAGGGGAGGGGAATGAAGTGGGCCATTTTAGAAAAGCGATCTACCACTACCCATATCACAGTGTTGCCTTCAGATGGGGGAAGTTCCACTATAAAGTCTGTGGAAATATGTGTCCAAGGCTTAGTGGGAATGGGTAAAGGTTGTAGTAGACCCCAAGTCCTCCCTGTGGGAACTTTATGTTGTGTGCAGATTGGGCATGAGTCCACATAAGCTTGTATATCCTTGCACATTTCGGGCCACCAATAATATTGTTGAAGAAGTTTTTGGGTTCGTACTCGACCAGGATAGCCAGCGAACTGGGAATCGTGGCCCCACGCTAGTACTTTATTTCGGAGTCTTTTAGGTACCATTGTTTTCCCTGGTGGTACCGTGAAGGTAGCAGAAAGGATAATGCGGGCTGGGTCAATGATATGCTGTGCTGGTTCCTCAGTATCATCCGTAGAAAATGATCTGGATAAGGCGTCAGCCTTAATGTTCTTATTGGCTGGACGATAACGGAGTTCAAAATCAAAACGTGTGAAAAAGAGAGCCCAACGAGCCTGCTGGGGGTTCAGACGTTGAGCTTGTTGAAGATATGTCAAATTTTTATGGTCGGTGAAAATAGTTATACGGTGTTGCGCTCCCTCCAACCACTGCCGCCACTCCTCTAGTGCTAACTTAATGGCTAGAAGCTCTTTATCCCCAATGGAATAATTGCGCTCTGCCAAGGAAAATTTCTTAGAGAAGAACGAGCAAGGATGCGAAGTTCCTGATGTATTGGTCTGACTAAGGACAGCCCCAACTCCTTCAGCTGATGCATCCACTTCAACAATAAATGGTCGTTTAGAGTCAGGATGTCGAAGACATGGTTGTTGTAGGAAAGCGTTCTTAAGGGCCTGGAAAGTCTCTTCAGCTTCAACGGACCAAGCTTTGATGTTAGCTCCCTTACGCATCAAAACTGTGAGAGGAGCTGTTAATTTAGAAAAGTTTTGAATAAAACTTCGATAATAATTCGCAAATCCAAGGAAGCATTGAAGCGCGCGTAATCCATTAGGCTGGGGCCATTCTTTAATGCATTTCAGCTTGGCGGGATCCATTTGAAACCCTTGTTTTGAAATAATGTACCCCAGGAAAGGTAAAGATTCTCTTTCAAAAATGCATTTCTCAATCTTGGCATACAGTCTGTTTTCTCTTAGGCGTTGTCAGACTTGGATGACATGTTGCCGGTGAGACTGTAGACTGGAAGAAAAAATAAGAATATTGTCCAAGTAGACCACTACACAAACGTAAAGTAGATCCCGAAAAACAGCAGGGGCATTAGTCAGTCCGAATGGCATAACGAGATATTCGTAATGACCATCTCTTGTGTTAAATGCTGTTTTCCATTCGTCACCTTCACGAATCCTGATTAAGTTATAGGCTCCTCTGAGATCCAATTTAGAAAATATCCAGACTCCTTGTAAACAATCAAAAAGTTCAGCAATTAAGGGTAGAGGGTAGCGGTCCTTTATGGTGATGGCATTGAGTCCACAGAAGTCAATACACGGACGCAAGGTCCCATCTTTCTTCCCTACAAAGAAGAAACCAGCTCTGGCTGGAGATGTTGATTGTCGAATAAACCCCTTCTGTAGATTCTCTTGAATATATTTAGTCATGGCTTGGGTCTCCGAGATAGATAATGGGTAGACTCTACCTCGGGGAGGTGACACCCCTGGAACTAAGTTAATGGCACAGTCAAACTCCCAATGCGGGGGCAAGATATCAGCAGCTGTTTTGGAAAAAATGTCCATGAATTGTCCATATTGGGCTGGTAAGCCTTCAAGATGAGTAGTACAAATATAACTATCAGCTGGAGTAGTTCCTTTCAGACAGGTTTCTTGACAATTGGGTCCCCATTGGAGAAGTTTTAATGATGTCCAGTCAAACTGAGGGTTATGACGTTGCAACCAGGGGATTCCCAATACCACAGGATGGATGGCTCTTTGGATGATGTAAAAAGAAATCTGTTCCGAGTGCTTGGGAGCGATGTGACAAAGTAGGGGAACAGTTTGATGAGTAATCCTCTCAGGCAGGGGATCTCCATGGATGGAAGAAATGATTAATGGCATGGGGCAAGGTTGAAGCGGAATGTGAAGCTGGTCTACTATATCTTGGAGAATGAAGCTCCCTCCTGCTCCAGAATCCACTAGAGCCAAAGTAGAAAATCGAAGGTCTCCAAGACCCAAGGAAACCTGAAGGGTGAGTGGGGGAGCCAGAGAGGTAATGCCTAGGGTTACTCCCCCATAAGAACCTAGGCTTTGGAGTTTCCCGGACGTACTGGGCAACGAGCTATGAGGTGACCCGTTCCCCCACAGTACATACAGAGATCTGCTCGGCAGCGTCTCTGCCATTCCTCTGGAGAGAGGGGTCCACGTCCCAATTGCATTGGTTCTTCAACAGATCCTTCAGGAGTGGGTGTAGTACGAGAGCTGGAAGCTACTGGATGAGGAAGGTTAACCGTTGTATACCATCTGGAATTAGATCCTTCTTGAGCCCTCTCTTGCAGCCGGCGATCTATCCGAGTTACCAGGTCTATAATTGCATCCAAAGATCTTGGTAATTCTCGGACCGCCATTTCATCTTTTATTCAAGATAGACCTTGTCTCGAGGTAGGCAACTACTGTCGATGGGCGAGGCCTCTGGACAAGAAGAAGTTGAATGAAGCCTTCACCCTGGAAGCACGTAATCCCCCCGGGATGAGCCCGTAAGGATCTGGCCGCTGGGACTTAGGAGACTCCTCTGAAGACTGAAGAAAGGTCTGGATGCAGGCGCCTCCTGCAGGTCGTGGGTTCCAGATGGCTGGCGCCTCCAGCAGGTCATAGCAGTCTGAGGATGGAGTCGTAGAAGAGTCCAAAGCCGGTCCAGGGTTCGGTACACAGACGAGGTCGAAATCCAGTCCAGGGTTTAAGCAGGAGAATGGTCCAGAGCCGTACCAGGATCACGCCAGGAGAAGACACGTCCACCAGTCT
Organism: Rhinatrema bivittatum; assembly: GCF_901001135.1. Lineage (NCBI taxonomy): Eukaryota > Metazoa > Chordata > Amphibia > Gymnophiona > Rhinatrematidae > Rhinatrema > Rhinatrema bivittatum. The sequence continues at coordinate 769,610,955 of NC_042615.1, forward strand.
AGAAGTCAAATAGCCAAGAATCAATTCACAGAACAGGGCAGCAGAGAGAGGGACGAAGAACCACAAACAGAGATCGCTGGAGAAGCTCAAGGCAGGAACCTCAATACCAAGGCAAGGACTGAATGCTCAGCCCTTGCCTTAAGTACAGGAAGCCAGGGGAGGAGCCTCAGGGGGAGCCATGACACTTCCTGTCATGGCTCTTTTAAGACTCCCCATCAGCCGCGCGCGCGCGTGGCTCCTAAGAGCAGATGGGGAGGAGCCGGATCGCCACGGAGCCATGCTGCTGATCAGCAATGGCAGCGGCCACGGGAGGAAGAGGAAGGGACTGCCTGTCCTGGCAGGTACCCTCGACTATGCCTGGCGTCCCGGGTAAGTTAAACTTGTTGCACCTGCCGGCCCGGCCTCAGTCGCGGTCGGCCGCAGCCGGCGGCCATGACACTCGGTCCCGGCTTGCCGCAGCCGGCAGCGCTAACATAACTAGCCTCGAGTACATCCGGACCTGGAGCTTTGAAGTTTTGCAACCCCCGGCTAATTTGAACAATCTCCTGAGTGGTAAATGGCTTTTCTAATGTCTCTAAAATGTGTGCTGTAAACTTCTGTATTTCAGTGTCAGAAACAAATCGGTTTCTATTATCTCTGTTTCCCTTTTCTACAGTATTTAAATTGTGATAACATTGTTTGAATACTTCTCCAATCCCTTAACGTTAGCAGAGGCCACCGTTCTTGCGCCCGTCATACTTTTCCAGTCGCCTATCCATACTATCATATTTCAGTACTTTAAACCTTAAACTAAAGATCACGCTGAGGCTGTTTCTGGTGTAAAAATGGCCGCAGCTTTATTTTAAAACATAACATGTTAACTCTTCTGGCTACCCGAGCCGGGGGCTTTCATGTTCCGCTGCCCGCCGCCTGTTCCTAGCAAGGCAGCCCGTCTCTGTATGCCCCCCGCCATGTTCCAAGCAAGGGGGCCGCCGCCTTTTACGCCTCCTGGCGCCAACGGCTACTGTACTGTTGTGCGATGACACCAGCACCGCTTGTAATCATGCCCAACCGGCCCGGGTACCGGCCAACCCACAGCTGCGACAAAACATAACAAGTAAATACACATTCTGCAACTGACTAACATCGTCACCTTACTGCAGGGTAATTGCAACATTTTGGGGAGGGTGGGTGGGACTTGCTTCTCGGGCTGCTGCAGGCAAAAGGGGTTGCCTGCCGCGTGTTCGGCCCCTTTAAAGGGCCTGTCACTTCATCGGGCGGCGCCGCCGTCGCCGGCACTGACGTCAGGGCCCGCTCTCCGTGCCGGGCGGAGGCCCTCCTCCCTGGCCGGACACGGAGGCGCCAAGGTAGGCGATCCCAGCACGGACAGGGAAAGCATGCGAGGGGGTTGTAGTCGGCCATCACTGGGCCCCATCTCTCCCTCAACCCCCGCGTCCTCCGCGCGCTCGTCATTTGGTCCCGCTGCCATTAAAGGTGGGCTCCGTCGATTCAGTTGCGGGCCCACCCATTAACGTTAGCAGAGGCCACCGTTCTTGCGCCCATCATACTTTTCCAGTCGCCTATCCATACTATCATATTTCAGTACTTTAAACCTTAAACTAAAGATCACGCTGAGGCTGTTTCTGGTGTAAAAATGGCCGCAGCTTTATTTTAAAACATAACATGTTAACTCTTCTGGCTACCCGAGCCGGGGGCTTTCATGTTCTGCTGCCCGCCGCCTGTTCCTAGCAAGGCAGCCCGTCTCTGTATGCCCCCCGCCATGTTCCAAGCAAGGGGGCCGCCGCCTTTTACGCCTCCTGGCGCCAACGGCTACTGTACTGTTGTGCGATGACACCAGCACCGCTTGTAATCATGCCCAACCGGCCCGGGTACCGGCCAAAACACGGGGTAGGGGAACCCTTGCCCCGTGTCCCCCATTCAGTAAAGCTGCGGCCCTTTTAGCTATGCTGTGCCTCTATAACATCTTGTAGCGTCATATTGAAGATGTCGTGCCCTATGTCGGATAGATGTATGCCATCCGGGCGGAAAAGCCCTGGGGACATGTCGTCCGCCCATTGGTGCCTTATTTGGTGACCCCCGATTTTCTTTACCCATGACCCAATCTGTCTGTTCACTTTCTTCCTCCCCCGACCCCACAATTTTGACTCGCTCCATTTTGGTCTGGGAATGATATCGGACCAACATAGGACCGTCCCCGGGTACAATTGCAAAATCTCGGTTATGTCACATTTTGCCATGCGAATCAGACTCTTACATGTCACAACTCTCAAGTCATTGCCCCCCAAATGCGTTATCACAACATCTGGTGGCGCCCTCGCATTCTTTAGTTGCCGCATCATGGGTAGTAGCTGGTCCCAGTGCATGCCGGGTTTAGCCATCCACTCGATACTCCAGCCTTTTTGCGCCAAACCCAAGTGACGTCCATAAGGCCGATCGCGAGCTCTCTTAGCTGCCCATCGGACGTAGGAATGCCCGATAATCCATGCAATGTGCTGTTGCTTCTTCCCATCTGTGAAAGACAATTAAGAATGCTGTTATTCAAGCGGCTATGATTGTTTGTTCGCCGAGTAGACCCTGTCCAGCCGGACGTAAGAGTTGCAAGCACTGGATCTCCAACGGCCTATTTGCTTGATAGCATCGAATTGTAGACCTGCTTGCGCTGCGCTTGTGGCTGCACCAATCCTGAAGGAATGGGATGTGAACTTTTTTGGGTCCAACTTCATTTTTGTGATAGATGCTTTTAAAATTGCAGTGAATTGAAATCGGGTAAGGGGTGATGTGTCCGCGTGAATCAACAGGTGGTCTCCTCCCCTAGGACGTATAGCCATGTATTGCCTCATGTTTTCGACTGGGCATGTATCGCAGGCAGGAACTTTTGAGAGTGACAACGTGTTACCTCTTCCTTCTTGGTCAGTCTTTGACTTGTGTATGGTGATGGTTATCTTCGTTGGTGTCAACACCACATTCTTCACTAGCAGCCCGGTCCGTCCTTTATCCCCTCTGTTCTCGGCCACCAGTTCGCTGACACGGAATGCACCGAAGAATGCCAGGGAAAAAGCCAGGCGAAAGAGTAGTGATTCGAAACGAGATGAGCAGATGGAGGATAATTGTGTCCATAGGTCTCTGAGCAATTCGTGCGTGATGGGATGTCTGCTATCTTTGGCATGACCTGCTTGCCTTGCCCACCCAGACATTACTTTCTTGATAAGGAAGGACTTGGGGGGGTCATCCCATCCCCTAGCTTTGGTAAAGAATGCGAAACCAGCCATATGCTTGATGACTGTGTTCCGCGTGATGCCGTCTTCTTTCGCTGCCGTAATGAATTTTACCATCATGTCGTCGCTTATTGGGCCCGGTCGCCAGCTGTTCTTCAATAGGAATTTGGTGACGGAGTTGTAACCTCAGCAATAGGAATTCCATGTGGAAGGGGCCAGGGATCTGCGTATTAGCTCTTGTGCGTTAGCCGACCAATGTTCCATAACTGTGTAGGCATTTGCGTTCCGCGATCTTCTGCCGCCGGTACCTGCTTACGAAACAGAGCCCATTTAGCGCGGGAAAGGGAATCAGCTGCGCCGTTGGATATTCCTGGGACATGTCTAGCGCGCAGCGTGATGTTAGTATGCAATGCTTCTAATACGATTTCCCTAAGTAACGTGACCACCATGGGACACTTAGCCGTTTGCGCGTTCAGTACCTGCACTACTGCCTTGTTATCACAATGAAATACTATGTACTTATTTTGTAGCTTCTCGCACCAAAGTACCAGTGTTACCCATATAGGAAATAGTTCGAGGAATGTGATGTTCCTTGTGACACCCCTAGTTATCCAGTCATCCGGCCACTTCTCTGCGCACCAGGAATTTTGGCAAATGGCGCCAAAACCCCATGCTCCTGATGCGTCGGTGTGAATATTTAGATCCACGTTGGACAGTGGTGATCCTTGTAGTACCGATTTTCCATTATACTTCGTAAGGAATGAGTTCCATATGGCAAAATCATCACGAATGGGCTTGGATAGACGCAGGAAGTGGTGGGGTCGCTGTATTCCCATGGTTGCGGCTGCCAGTCGCCTCATGAATGCGCGTCCCATGGGAATGACGCGACAGGCAAAGTTCAGGGAATCCAAAATGGATTGTGCCACCCGTAGCGTAATTTTCTTTGAAGATGCCACTTGCTGCATGATGTATCTTAGGTTGCTGACTTTCTCGTCCGGGAGTTTGGCTATCATTCGATTGGAATCGATCTCAATCCCTAGGAAGGAAATAATGGTTGTCGGGCCTTCCGTTTTACTGTGCGCTAATGGGATCCTGAATTCAGCGGTGATTTTTTGAAATTCAGTTAGATGTTCGGAGCAGGAGTTGGATTCTCTTGGCCCAACGAAGAGGAAATCATCGAGATAATGAATTATGTTGTGGGAAGCTGTGCGCTGTGCTGTTACCCAGTGTAGGAACGAGCTAAATAGCTCGAAGTAAGCACAGGATACGGAGCATCCCATAGGCATGCATTTATCGAAAAAATATTGGTGATTGAATTTGAAGCCCAATAGGGGAAAGCTTTCGGGGTGCACCGGGAGTAATCTAAATGCAGATTCGATGTCTGCCTTTGCCATCATGGCTCCGCGGCCGCAAGTTTGAACCAATGCCACCGCCGAATCGAAGGAAGCGTATTGTACTGTGCACTCCTCTTGCGGTATGTGATCATTAACCGATCGCCCTGGGGGGTATGAGAGATTTTGAATTAAGTGATACTTTCCTTTTTCTTTTTTTGGAATGACCGCCAACGGTGAACAGATCATGTGTGAAAAAGGTGGGTCTTGGAATGGGCCTTCAATTCTTCCCAGTCTGATTTCGGCGTTCAGTTTTTCTTGGACAATATCCTTGTGCTGCGATGCCGATCTCGCATTGCTCGAGTTGATCTCAGCTATGTTTCCTTGGAATGGTATAGGGAAACCTTGAAGAAAACCCATGGCCAATTTGTGGGCTTTTTGCTGATTGGGGTACTTATTAAGCCATGGTTGCATGGCTTCTAAATTTACTGGGGACATGGCTTTTTCAAATGGCGCCGTTAGGGGTGACTTTTGGCTTACTCCCCGCAGCCTGCTTTTTGGGACATCTTGATAATGGGTGAGGTAGGGCGCAATCTGAGCAAAGATGCTTGTATTTGCAGTCGGGAAAGGAGCAGCCTGACTTGTTAAACCTCCAACAAGTACTGTCCTGCGACCGCGGTTGCTTTGCCATGAATCGGGGAGGGGGGGATGTCCTCCTGGTAATCCGTGGCCTGGTTGATGGGTCGGAGGGTTTGCGCGTCATCTGGTTGATCCATAGGCTCACATCTTGTGTACCCCAGGTCATGAAACGGTTCTCTTCCATCTTATCGCAGAATTGTTCATCATAATTAAGCCAAGCCCAATTATCGTGCTGCTGATATGCCTTCAGGATGGTAACCGCGTAGCTTAACATTGGACCGTATTGCGTGGGGTCGTGGTGGCCTACAACGCTTGTCATGTACATGAAAGCCATGGCCCAGTTGACAATGGTTTTTGGTATCTTTGCTTCCTTGCTCAGTGTTATGGACGTAGCCCTGCGTTTTTTTCGCTCTTCTGGCTGTCGCCGACCGTGAAGGATTGAGAAGATATCTATATACTTGCGTTTTCTGATTTTCTTTCTTAATTTTTTGGGGACTCCCTCCCATAGCTCAGACAGAGTGGTGAGGGCTGGCGGACCCCTGGACTCCCTTTCCCTAACATTCTGGGTGACCTGCCTGTCGCTGTCTGTGGATGAATCAGAAGACGTGGTAGAAGAATCGCTACTGGAGCTAGAAGTTGATCTACGCCTGCGCTTCTGCCTGTGTTTAGACCTTTTCCGTGACGAATCAGTCACTGCCTCTGCATGTTTAAGGTTAATTACAGACTCACCGATCTCGTGTTCTCGGCTGCCTTGGCCTCTATCGACCTGTGAGCTGGTGGACGGTATGTCGTCGGCAGCCCTACCGCCTGTAGTGACTGTGGTCTCGTCATGTCTTGGTATTTCTTCTGCAGCCGCGGGCAAGATGTCTGTGTTGATAGAAGGCTGCTCCCTTGCTGAATCGGCTGGGCCTGTATGTTGGTTGTCTTGATGCGCAGATCTCGTCTGTCGAAGCGGCACTCTCCTTTGATCGTATTCAGAGCTTGGAGGTGGTCGCCAATACCACCACGGCGGCTGATCATAATATCTTTGGTTCAATCCTCGATACTGTCCCTCTTCGAGATTCCAATATGTTCGATTGCTCCTTGCGTCACCCTCCCACGGAGGCCTTGTATACCGACCATGTTCTTTGCCCTGGTATCCTGTTGATCTGTAGCCGGGAATCGGCGCTTCCCATCTGGGATGGCTTCCTTGGGGAGGGCATCCAGGCTGTGAACCTTGAAGTGGGTGGTACTCCTGGTGCTGTAAACTGTCGCCTCGACCGCTAACTGGTAACGGTGTCCTTGCATCTGGAGTAAGAGGAGGGGCTGGGGTAAGCTCCACTGATTCTTCCACTGGGACACCGCCGGTCACGTCTGGTAAATCTTCGTGGGTTGGAGCGGTGGGTGTTGCCCGGCCGGTATCGGCCTTTCAATTTTTTCCCCTGAGCGTCCGACTTCTGCCTCTGGTTTTTAAGGCCACTGTTTTCTTCGTGGGGGTAGTGTTGCTCTTCCTGGGGTTTTTTCTTCCTTTTGCTAGTTCCTTTTTTGCCGGATGTGCGTGTCTTCATGTTGCAATTTGCAAGGTAACCTGCTAGCTATGGATATGGAAAGAAGATGGTTAGCAAGAAATACTTGTTTTGTGTTATTTATTACATTATCGCTGTCCGGGCATAGCATGTCCTGAAGGAAAATGGAGGAAAAAGGGGTGATAGCGACAGCAGGACTTAAACCCTGGTCTCCTGGGTCATAGCCCACGGCACCAACCACTAGGCTATTGCTCCTCCTGATGAAGAAAAGATGAAATATTTATTAACTGATGATGTACATTAGCAAATAGCTTGTTGGTGAAATGCATGCGGAGAAGGTCCATTCCTCAAGGCCTGGGGAGGGATGGGGTTGTCCCCGGATGTCGCGGCTCAGCGTCCCCTGCTGGCATGTCAGTAGAAAATCCAAATATTATTTATTTATTTATTTATTTTATTTATTGATATATATATATATATATATATATATTTTTTTTTTTATTTTTTTTTGCATCGTGTAAGGGTCTACCCCATGCCCCCTTTTTGTGTTGCCCCCTCCCCCCCCCCACAGCTCGCACGGAATCACAGAAAATGCAGCATGTAACTGGCCCACAATTAGCAGCCGCGTGCAGATGTATATAAGAGTCATAACCACGTCTGGGTATGCGTGGTAGGCAAACCCCCACCCCCCGAGGCGGCAGTTCTGCATCGTATTTGGGGTTACCTGCCTGTGCACCCGGCCACCTCTCCCTCCGGTCCCAGCCAGTAGGGGGGGGGGGGGTGGTCGAAGCCTGCGGACCAGCTTGAACTCCCAGCGTATTAATTTTTTTTTTTTTTTTTTTGAATGCAAGCAAGCATGGGAACAAGTGTTGAGCAGGGGAGGGAGTCAATCGTGAGCGCCGCGTATCGCTAGTGCGCACCCGACCAGCAAATCGCCTAAGAAAGCGCCCAGGGGGAGAAACCGTCCCCGGCCCCTCGGAACGCTGCCTCCCCCCCCCCCTCCGGGGGAGACGAAGAGGCTAACCCCTTGCACAAATTCGGCCCCTGGGCCCTCGGCAGACCGAAACCCCCACCGACCGGCCACTACCGCACTACAGGGTGTCTGTGGCCGAGGGAACTCGCAAAACGGCTCTCTGCCCTCCCGTCCGGACCACGCCGTCGGGGGGGGGGGAAGAAACCTGCAGATCAGCGCCTCAGCCCACTCAGCCATCGAGGCCCCCCCTCACTAAGCGAAAATTCCCACGGTCCGACCGAGGCAAATAAACAAACAGGCGGTACGGATAATATAAAACTTTTTTTTTTTTTTTGTTTGGCGAGCAGCAATCGGACAACGGGCGGAATACCGGACGCGACTGAAGATGGGTGGTCGGAAATCTCCCCCCAGTCCCGCCGAGGCAAACAAACACAGCAACGCCCCGGCTAGGGGAAGCGGCTCGATATAGTTTGAAATTCTTTTTTTTTTTTTTTTGTTTACGAACCTGGCGCGAAGACCCGTGTGCGCGGGCAGGGAGCTGGAAAGATAAGACTCTCCTCCCTGTGCTCGAAACGCTGTGGCAAAAATCACCTCCCTGGTGAAATCTCCGACTTGCTTCTCGGGCTGCTGCAGGCAAAAGGGGTTGCCTGCCGCGTGTTCGGCCCCTTTAAAGGGCCTGTCACGTCATCGGGCGGCGCCGCCGTCGCCGGCACTGACGTCAGGGCCCGCTCTCCGTGCCGAGCGGAGGCCCTCCTCCCTGGCCGGACACGGAGGCGCCAAGGTAGGCGATCCCAGCACGGACAGGGAAAGCATGCGAGGGGGTTGTAGTCAGCCATCGCCGGGCCCCGTCTCTCCCTCAATCCCCGCGTCCTCCGCGCGCTCGTCATTTGGTTCCGCTGCCGTTAAAGGTGGGCTCCGTCGATTCAGTTGCGGGCCCACCCATTCTTCAGAGGAGATTCACTCCTCTTTCTCATTTTTCACCCCTTTTATAGATTTGGACATTGTATACACATTAGCTAAATTTGCCAACACCATCCGGATTTGTTACCACGTTAGTAAAGTTTATGTTTAAATATGAATAGTGAATCGGTCGCCCTTTGATGTAGGAAATCATTCAACAATTTATGAGTGTCCAAAATTTAGTCTTCCATTCCTCTGTATTAAATGTATTCATTTGTGCCTTAGATGTTTCCCAATACAAACTGAGTCCTCCCTATGTTGCTTATTTGCCTGTGCAAACTGCTGCCATTTTCGCACTAAGAAAATTTTAAATTGTGAATCTTCTGCTTGTTGCAATCCTGCCCGCGGCCGGAGCTGCGGGCAGTGCCTCACCTCCCTTTATCAACTTCCCATGTGGCCAGAGGCCGCTGACTCACTGTCCACATGGCAGGCACTGCCGTCATCACTGCCGCAGCCCGCAGCGAGGAACCACCACCGCTGCCACTCCCACCGCGGCGGGGGCCACTGACAACACTCCCGGGGGGGCCGGAGGCCGCCAACCTTTCCTTTTCCCTTCTGGAGGGAGGGGCCTCCATCCCCAGCCTGGCCCATAGCATGGAGCTACTCCTGGCTGTGTCTCTACAGCAGGAGGTTGCTCCCACGTTGGGCTCCGCCCTGCAGCCTGCTCCTGCGATCTGTTCAGTCTTCAGCGGCAGGGGACACCGCTCTCCAGGGTCCTGCACTCCCCCTCACTGGGATTCCCCAGGCACGTGTGCGCGCTCCTCCTCCTTATTTAAAGGGCTGCAGCACCCTATGCTGCTGTCCCTCCCGGATGACATCATCTCACCAGGCCTATTTAAGGCAAGCTCCGACACTCAGAGCTTACCTTTGCAATAAGGTTCTTCATTGCTTTACCTTCCAGGTATATTCGGGGTTCCTGACCTCTTACACTTTGGATTGTCTTCTCCAAGCCTGACCTCCACCTGCCTGACTACACTGACCTCTCCAAGCCTGACTTCTAGCAGTCTGACTACGCTGAACTCTTTAAGCCTGACCTTCGCCTGTCTGACTACGCCGACCTCTCTAAGCCTGACCTCCACCTGCATGACTACTCCACCATCTCTCTAGGAGATCCTTTGAGGCCCATCTAAGACCAGGCGGACCGGGTAACCAAGGGCTCAACCTGAGAGAACCCCGGGTTGCTATTGGTGAAGCTACAGCTAGCCTCCTGTGCTCCGCCACATGGTGGCAGGCACTCTCCGGGTTCGACCGGAGGGCCATACCAATCCTGCACCAGGCCAAGGGTCCACCTCCAGCACAACACTGCTGGCCACACTGGCATCTTCCAATCATTGTGAGCTTCCCTCTGTTACCCACTAAAGTACAAAGAACCAGTCAGTGAGCAGAGATTATAAGTGTACCAATGGTAGAGGTAGCAACTTATGGACAATAGATTCTGAAAGCAAAATATAGTCTATTCTTGACTGAGAAGAGTACACTAGCATAATGAGTGTAGTCCTTCTCCCCCAGAAGAAGCATTCTCCACAAATCTATCAAAGCTAAAGAGTTGCATATTAAAAAGACACCCCTTTGTTTGGACCCAGAGGGTGCACCTGGAGCCATGCTACCTTATTTTCAGGAAAAAGCTAAGGCATGGCTTTTCAATCAGGCCTTTCATAAATAAATAAATAATGGTGGCAGCATTTTTTCTGGTGCACTCCCAACTTAAGCAGTCACCCTATGCCCCTGAATTCATCCCTTAAATTCAATGTCAATTGAACACAGCTTTTCCTTATTATAAGTTTTACTTCAAAACACTCATAAACAAGCAAATACATATAAAATGGGAATATAAGTACTTTGTACATCCTTACATATTTTTTAATGGCTAATGCAATGAAGACAGCCCCGGACACCCAGAACCCCACCTAGAAATGAAAGACAGGGTTCTGAAACTCTTTCCATTTGGAGTCATGCCCCTGTGGTGTTTGACAATCACTACACTGAGGCCTGATTCCTCTGACCTCCCCTGCCTGCTTCGCCTCAACAAATGTTTGGAGTGAAGCAGGAAGGGGAAGTCAGTGGTGTCATGCCTCAGTGGTGGCATCTGGGGAAAGGAGGCAGAGGAGCTCAGCGGAGTCATGCCTCAGAGACTTCATTTGTTAAAAGGAGACAGAGGAACTCAACAGAGTCATGCCTCTGAGATAATATTTCTTATTAGGAAGCAGAGGAACTCAACAGATTCATGCCTCTGAGTTAGCATTTATTAAAAGGAGGCAGTGGATCTCAGCAGAATCATGCCTCTGAGGTAGCATTTGTTAAAAGGAGGCAGAGGAACTCAGCAGAATCATGCCTCTGAGATAGCATTTGTTAAAAAGAGGCAGAGGAACTCAGCCAAGTCATGTTTCATAGGTAGTGTTTGTTAAGAGGATGCAGAGGAACTCAGCTGAATCATGCCTCTGAGGTAGCTTTCTTAAAAGGAGGCAGATGAACTCAGCAGATTTATACCTCTAAAGTAGAAGTTGTTAAAAGGAGGATGTGGTTAGTGCAGTTAGTGTAGCTGGTTTTAAAAAAAGATTTGGATAAGTTCTTGAAAGAGAAGTCCATCAACTGCTATTAATCAAGTTGACTTAGGGAATGGCCTCTGCTACTGTTAGGATTTGTGGGTTTCATGGACACTTGGCCTGAGGTGAAGGTTCTCACCATCAGGAGGCGAGGTCAGCTGCAGCAGGGGATACAACTATAGTTCAGTAGAGAGAGAACGTCCTGCATCACTACCACGTGATCACAGGTACCAGCTCAGAGAGGTACTGTGAGGTGCCCCGAGGAGCGGGATACAGAGGCACAGTTCAGAGGAGACACAGTACACAGGCAGGACTGATGAGACAAGTACCAGAGCAGGAACCTCCGACTGAGAAGCACTAGGCAGACCCTGAGGAGTGAGGAGTGCGAAGACTGAATCTTCTGGAGGAGAGATGCAGAGACTGTCCCGGGGGGTGGGACAGCATAGTGAGAGAGTCTCTGGTATGATGACGTAGGGGCTGCCCCAAGAAGCGGGGAAGCACAGAGTCGAGTCTTAAAAGTAGTGACATAGGCACTGCCCCAAGGAGCAGGGAAGTGCGGAGCAAAGTCACTGGTGTAGAGACGTAGGCACTGCCCCGAGGAGAGAGGAAGTGCAGAGTCAAAGTCTCCGGTGGCAAGGCAGATACTACCCCAAGGAGCGGGGAGCATAGGGAAGGAATCTCAGATAGGCTGTTCTTGAGGCAATCCCGAGGACCAGGGAAGCCAGCAGGCAGGACCTCCAGAGAGCGGGGAAGCCAGCAGGCAGGACCTCCAGAGAGTGGGGAAGCCAGGAGCGGGGAAGCCAGGAAACAATTCTCCCAAGGAAGCACACGCAGGCCCCTGAGGAGCGGGTACCCGAGCCAGTGTCCAGAACTGCAGGTAGAGATCCTAGGCAGGAACCACACATCCGAGGAGCAGGAACAAGCACGTAGGTGAAGGAACTCATTGCCAAGTCGATTGTCATAGGCCAAGGAAGGTACTTATAAATCAGAAACTTGTGATGTCATCAGTTGGGGACGCCCCAGAAGTTCCCGCCATAGTGTCTTTAAAGAGAGACTCGGTGGCACGCGCTTGCGCCTAGGAAGGCCCAGAGGAGGTATGGAGATCGGCAGCATCTCAGCCGCCATGGGGAGTCTAGGGAGGCAGGCCTTATGTAGCGGCAGTGGCTAGCCACAGCTGCAAGTTCACCCAGAGAGGAGAGCATGGCTGCACATGACGTGAGTTGGTTCGGCCACGGATGGCCGTGGCCAACAGTCAGAAGTAAGGCTCCCCCCCCCCCCGGGGGGGGGGGGGGTTGGGTTTTCAAAAATGTGTGGCATGGAACTGCTTGATGAGATCTTTCTCAAGGATATTGGTGGCAGGCTCCCAACTGTTCTCTTCTGGCCCAAAACCCTCCCAAGACAAAAGGTACTCCCACTTTTTTCCACATTTCCTCACATCAAGGTCATCTTGAACTTGGTATGTCATGTCCACCTCAGATAACAGTGGTTGAGGATCGGTGGTTTTTTAGAGAAGCTGGACAATACCAAGGGTTTCAGTAGTGAAATGTGGAAGGCGTTGTGGATTTTGAGAGAGGAGGGCAACTGAAGGTTGTAGGTGACTAGACCCAACTGACGGAGCACTGGAAAAGGGCCAATGTACCTAGGAGCAAAGCGAGCCTATGGCAGCTCGAGTCGAATAAACCGGGTGCTGAGCCACACCTTGTCGTCCGGTTTAAACTGGGGAGCTTCATGATGATGTGCATCAAAGAATTTTTTTTATCTTTGGGCTGCTTATTGTAGCAGCTGCTTAGTGGTATTCCAAAGTTGATGCAACTCCTGGGCGGTCGACTGGGCCGCTGGTGAGGGAACGGATAGTAGAAGTGGAAGTGGTGGCAGAGGCTGATGCCCATAGACCACTTGGAACAGAGATGAGCCATTCGATGCGGACTGATGTGAATTTAGGGAGAACTCTGCTCAGGGAAGGAGGTCAGCCCAACCATTCTGCCGTAGATTAACGTAGGCCTGCAGAAATTGTTTCAAAGTCCTATTCGTTCTCTCTGTTTGTCCATTGGCTTGGGGATGATAAGCCAAAGTGAAATTTAAAGAGATGTTAAACTTTTTGCAGAGAGATCTCCAAAATTAAGCAGTAAATTGGACTCCACGGTCCGAGAGGATATGTTTGGGAAGGCCGTGGAGCCGAAACACATGACGGATAAACAATTTCAGAAGCTGTGGTGCCGAAGGGAGTCCTATTAGAGACACGAAGTGGGCCATCTTTGAAAAATGGTCAACGGAGACCCAAATGATGTTCTTGCCATCGGAGGAAGGAAGATCTACAATGAAATCCGATGCAATATGGGTCCAATGCTCACTCGGAATAGGCAGCAGTTGCAAGAATCCCCACAGGTGTCCCACTGGAGGCTTATGGCGGGCACAGGTGGGACAAGACTCTACATAGGCGTGTGTCTTTCTTCATGGTAGGCCACCAGTAAAACCGCTGAAGTGTGGAGAGCGTTCTAGACTACCCTGGGTGTCCTGCAGTCAGGAAGTTGTGAGCCCAATGGAGAACCCTCAGGTGTAATTGACAAGGGACCACTGTCTTCCCAGGTGGCATTGGAAAAGTAGCGGACAGGATGACCTTGGCGGGGTCAATTATGTGCCGTGGAGTGTCAGGGACATCCTCGGGAATGAAGGATCTGGAGAGAGCGTCGGCATGGCAATGTTTGTTGCCTGGTCAGTAGCACAGCAGGAAATTAAATCTGGCAAAAAAGAGGGCCCAACAAGCCTGGCGATGGTTTAGGTGCTGAGCACGGTGTAAATACTCGAGATTTTTATGGTCGGTATACACTGTGATCTGGTGTTGGGCTTCCTTGAGCCAGGGATGCCATTCCTCAAAGGCTAGCTTAATAGCTAGCAGCTCCTTATTCCCAATCGCATAGTTCCGTTCCACTGGGGAGAAGCGTCAGGAGAAAAAGCACGGATGCAAGTTATGGGTGGTGGACTATTGACTTAGAACTGCCCCTACTCCCACGTCGGAGGCATCGGCCTCGACAACGAATGGGCATCTGAGATCTGGATGGCGGAGACACGACTCCCGGAGAAAGGCGGTCTTGAGATCCTGGAAGGTGGTCATGGCTTCGCGCGACCACTGGGAAGGATTGGCCCCCTTGCGAGTCATGGCCATAAGTGGTGCGGGCAGTGTGGAATAATGGTGACTAAAAGACCGGTAGTAATTGTCAAAGCCAAGGAATCTCTGTAAGGACTTGAAGCCCATAAACTGAGGCCAATCTCGAATACTTTTCAACTTCTGGGGGTCCATTCTGATTCCTTGACTGGAAACCACATAGCTAAGGAAAGGGTCCGTCTCCTGCTCTAAAGAACACTTTTCGAATTTGGCGTAGAGCTGATTGTCCCGTAGACACTAGAGGACGCGAAAGACATCGTGGCGATGGCTTTGTAGGTTCTTGGAGAACACCAAGATAACCTCAAGGTACACCACTATACATTGGTATAACATATCCCTGAAGACCTCGTTCATCAAGTTCTGGAAGACTGCAGGGGCATTGCAAAGGCCAAATGGCATCACAAGGTATTCAAAGTGGCCGTCTCGAGTGTTAAACTCAGTCTTCCATTCATCACCTTTGCAGATATGAACCAAATTGTAGGCAACCCTGAGGTCTAATTTGGAGAAGATCTTTGCCCCCTCAAGCCTGTCAAAAAGCTCAGTAATCAAAGGCAATGGATAGCGGTCTTTTAGGGTGATCTCGTTCAGACCCTGGTAGTCAATGCAGGGATGGAGTGAGCCGTCTTTTTTCCCCACAAAGAAAAAACCCGCTCCAGCGGGAGACTTGGAAGGTCAAATGAAGCCTTTATCCAGATTCTCGCGGATGTACTCCGACATGGTCTGTGTCTCTGTGAGCGACAAAGGGTAGATCCTACCCCAAGGAGGCTGCGTGTTATGCAAGAACTGGATTGCGCAATCGTAGGAACGATGCAGGGGCAAAGTGTCCGCAGCCTTCTTGGAGAACACATCAGCATAAGATGAGTATTGTGAAGGAAGGCCGGGAGGAGAAAGTGAAGTGCTCAGGCAGGGCAGAGGTGAGATTGACTCCAGACAGTTGGCATGGCAGGAGGATCCCCAGCGGGAAAGTTGTAAAGTGGCCCAGTCAAACTGCAGGGTTTGCTGTAACCATGGCAGTCCCAGAACTACTGGATGTATGGCATTGTGATCCCGAGCAGAGCAGGATAGGAGCAGTGGTGTGAGTGACCTCACCAGGTAGTGGTTCTCCGTGGATGGACGAGAGAAGTAAAGGCACTGGGGAGGATGGTGGGAATCTGGAGGTGCTCAGTCAATTGTTTAAGAATAAAATTCCCACCAGAGTCTACTAAAGCCAGGGTATGAAACTCCTGGTTATCCAGCTTGATGGAGATGGGTAATGTCAATGGAGGAGAGGGTGAAGTTAGGCCTAGGAGCACTCCTCCTGCTGAACCTAGGCCTATGAGTTTCCTGGACAGAAGAAGGCATGTGGCTATAGCATGTCCAGATTGGCCACAGTGTGGGCAAAGACCAGATTGCTGGCGGTGGTGGCGTTCCTCGGGAGAAAGTCTGCTCCGGCCCATTTGCATATGCTCATCTTCAGTTTTGCTTGAAACCACGTTCAGCCTGGGTGAAGACGAGCGTTGAATTTGGAACAAGCTTGACGTAGATTTTTTGGATGCTCTAGACTCCTGTGAGCGCTCCTGCAGACGTTGGTCGATGCGACCGGCAAGGTCCATCAATGAGTCCACGGATGCAGGTAGTTCATGAGCCACCAACTCATCTTTGATCCAAGATCTCAGTCCTCAAGAAAAATGAATTGTAAGCAATCTGAGACCCAATGAAGTTCTGATAACAAGGTCCTGAATTCTATGACATAGTCAGTTAATGGCTGGGTGCCCTGTTGAAGGTGGAGAAGAGAGGATCCAGAAGTGGATCTTCTGCCAGGATCATCGAAGATGGAGTGGAATAGAGCAAGAAACCTGGGCAGGTAACGAAGAACTGGGTCAGCACGTTCCCAGGGGGGTGATGCCAAGGCCAAGGCCTTGCCATCCAGGAGGGAAAGGATGTAGGTAGTCTTGGTAATCACATCTGGAAAGTAAGCCAGATGCAGGCAGAAGTGCATGTTACACTGATTCAGGACCCCTCTGCACATAAGAGGATTCCCAGAAAAACATGGAGTTGATAATGCCCTTGTACAGGTCCTTAGTGAGGCCAACCTGCAGTATTATGTTCAATTCTGGAGTCCGTATCTCAAAAAGAATAGAGAGATGATGGACACAGTCCAGAGAAGGGCAACCAAAATGGTGTGGAGTCTGTATCGGAAGACCTATGAGGAGAGGCTGAAGGATCTGAATATGTATACCTGTTGAATTAATGAGTCAAACAAAAAAATAACCTCACAGTCTAATCGCAGCTGCTGGAGAATCTGGCTGTTTAAATATCTCCAATGAGTAACTTTTAGTTTCCATTTCACATTTTCTAATTACTAAAGTTATTCTATTAAAAAATTGATATACAGCACTTCATCTTTCATTGCCTTTCATTGCCTTTATTAGAGAAAAAAATTATACATGGCTATGGCACAGTTGCTCTATTCATCTGATCTGCCCCTTAGCCCCTGGGGCTCATCTCTAATATCTTTCATTATCAGGGCAAGTGACCAATCAATGCTTCATTCCCTGATGACAAGCATGCTTACATCACATCATTATTCTTATTGTCACATAATTGGTCCAATCACAGACCTAGTTTAGGGTCTGCTGCCATCATTTATTGTCCCATGGTAAACAAGTTCAAATGCTAAAACTATGCCCATTTTCCCTACATACTAGGTGACATCAATTATATCAGTTGCAAAGTCTGGAGCAATATTGCACAACCCATCTCTGGAGTCAGCATGTAGCCCACTCCATATTTTGACTACAATGTGCCTGAATTAAGTCTAACAGTACATTCACTTCTTGAGATAACAGCAACTCAGAACACAACATGCTTGCTAAGCTCTACAAAATCTAAAATGTTTTTTTTAATGTATCCACTGCTTTTCCATATAGCCAATCCATCAAATATAGAGACCTTTAAGAACCCAGGAAAAAGGTATTTTTAGTCAAATTCCACATACCCTAGAAGAGAGGAGGTACAGGGGAGATATGATACAGATCTTCTGATACCTAAAATGTTTAAATGACACACACACTTCAAATCTTTTCCATTGGAAAGAAAACAATAGAACTAGGGGTCACGAAATGAAACTCCAGGGGGTCAACAAAGAACCAACATCAGGAAATATTTCTTCGCTGAGAGGATGGTGTATGCCTGGAATTCCCTTCTGGAGGAGGTGGTGAAGATGAAAACAGTCAAAGAATTTAAAGGTGCATGGGATAACCACTGTGGATCTCTGAGGACAGAAAAGTATGCAGGGGGGTAACTTGCTGGTGCAGTGGTTACTACCCTTTACAGAAAGCATGGAGATCACTAACCTTAACCAATAAGCCTCGATGCTTTTAATGCAACTGCAACATTGCTCCCCACTTCAGCAGGGGAAAAGGAAATTGAATTCAGACAACAATCAAGAGAGCCCCAACTTCTATGGTCTGGGGATACTGATATGTAGACATAAGGGAAAAAGCACCAGGACTGCTTCTATGGCCAAGTCCATAAGCAAAGCATATCAAGCAGTACAGTCTGAATTTTCAAGAAAGCTCATTACCAATAAAAAATGTTGCTAGATGTAATTTTTATGGGTTATCATAAGGCTTGGGGATAACTGCACAGAACAGCAGTTACATAAGAGAAACATGGGAGTAACCTGCACAGAGTGGCAGTTACTACCTTAAGAAGCTTGCTAGAAGATAGGTGTACTACCTATATGGGGAATCTACTCACCAGAAGTAGTTAATATGCCTTCCAAATCGCCAATCCAGAAGGGAGGGCCACATAGCTGGAAGTCAGGGCCACCATATTAGAGAGAGCAGGACTAACCCCAGAAGCTTACAGACAGCAATTTCAGCAGGGAATTCTTCAGTGAAGGGAAAATCCAAGGAACCTATTCCACTGACTCAAGGATGTCACTTGGAAGTGGCTGTACCAGGAAGGAGGTAGCCAAAGCGGTTCTGCTGGAAGAGGTCCTAGACAGCCACGAACGGCCTATGTGGTAGTGTGTCTGCTGACACCCAAACCTAGTGCTTGAAAAGGTGTTGGAGTATGGCAGAGGCCTATTACCAGGCCCAGACCATGCCTGAGTTGCCATGATCTCCAGAGGAAATGCTTGCCCCAGGTATAGGACGACAAAATCCTAAGAGCCAGATGTTCTGACAATTAGTAGCACAGATTTGGCAGGACTTTTCATCTCAATTGCAAACCTCAACCGGACCACTGTGTTTCAGCTATGAAGAAAGGACCATTTTGTAAGAGTCTGTCTCCACAGGGAAGATGAACCAATGGACGTTAAGGCCCCACATTATTGTAATTTTGTAGATGTACCCAACCAGGAAATCTTTATGTTTGTGATTCCTGAAGAGTTAGAGGGCAACCCAGGCACTAGTGGAATTTGAGAGGGTGAGATTGTTATTTCAAAGAGACTTAATTAAGCAGATCCAGATTGACTATGGGGAAACTGTGACCTGGCATGTACCCACAGGGACCAACAGCAGTGATCTAAAAGCCAAGTACAGCTGAGGACCCTGATGGGCCAGGACCAAATAGAAGTGGGAGTTCTTCCTTGGTTCCTTATCCTAAAGTGATAGGATGGGACTGTCCACATTTCAAAATCATGTTGAACCAGCTCACGTTGGGTTCACCTCAATCAACAACAAAGAACTATTTCCAGAGCTCTTCCCCTTAGAAAATCTATACCTTTTGTCATAACGACTCTCCTAAATCTTGAGAAAACACCAACAGGAAATATACAGTCCTGCTAATTTAGAGGCAACTGGAGAGGAAGGGATGGGGAAGAGCAGCCACCTACCCAGAATGTCATACCTAGCCCCTTTGAGTAGGAAAATGGGAGTGACCCAGAGAGCTTCAGAAAGGCACAGAGGGAGGATGAGTCATTAAGTAGATCTGGAAGCATATTCAGAGGCTGGACAGAAAGCTAATCCCTGAAGCGAGGTTAAGGATTCTATTCCTCCTTATTTTGTAATGAAAGGAGACCTACTTTACCATGTCACAAAGGAAAGTGTGGAGGGGAATTGATAGAACAATTTCTAGTTCCCAAAATTAATCACCAGAATGTTGTACAACTAGCAGACAGTCACCTTTTAAGGGGGGAGGGGGGGGGGTCACCTTGGGGAGTAGAAGACCAGAGAGAAAATGTTGGCACAGTTCTATTGGCCAAGCCTACACAGACAGGTCCAGTTGTATTGCCAGTCCTGTCCTACCTGCCAACTCACCAATGCCCATTATCAAGACTCCCTTTTTAGAAGGAGGCATAGATCTAATAGGGCCACTAGAGATATCTACTCAGGAAAATAATTATATCCTAGTCATCCTTGACTTCAACAGCAAGGGAGAAGAAAAACTGATACTTCACGCATATCCAGTATAGCTCTCTGCTTCAACGGCAGGGGAGAAGAAAAACTAATACTTCACACATATCCAGCATAGCTCTCTGCTTCAACGGCAGGGGAGAAGAAAAACTAATACTTCACGCATATCCAGCATAGCTCTCTGCTTCAACGGCAGGGGAGAAGAAAAACAACCAATAAGGGCTGAATAACATAGTCTGGGTAAACAAATAAGTATGGGTGTAGCTTGCTTGTTGCGGCGGTTACTACCACTAACTAATCAAGCTTGATATTTCACTGGGATGCAGCTCCATCACTGCTCTCTGCATTAATGGTGGGGGTGAAAGGGAAATAGAACCAAGGGTTGCTAAGAGCCAAGAGAAACAGATAAGTATGAAAGGAAAGAAGTATGAAGCTTGCTGGGCAGACTGGATGGGCCGATTGGTCTTCTGCTGTCATTTCTATGTTTCTATATGTTTGACTATGCCATGGGATATCCAGAGGCCCTACCTTCCCTTTTTTGTTAGTATTCTTCAAAGATACATCATTCCAAACTATGGACTTCTGAATGATTGTCAGCTTTCTCTAGTTTAAAAGCTGCTCTTTCTCCTTTTTAAAGGTGAGCACCATCAGTTTGGTTCCACTGTTTAAGGTACAGCCCATTTTGAGGGAATAGGGTCCCCCTTGCCCAATCAAATTTAAAACCCTCTTCCCTGCAATATCATCTCCTTCAGACATTGAGACTGGAGCTTAGCCTGCCACCGAGGTCCTGTGTGTGGAATGGGCTGCATTTCAGAGAATACAACCCTGAAGGTTCTGGATTTCAGTTTCCTACCTGAGCCTAAATGTATCCTCCAGAACCTCTCTCCTGCACTTTCCTATGTCATTGGTATTCACATGTGCCATGACAGTTGACTCCTTCCCAGCACTCTCTAAAATCTCAACTAGATGTCACATGAAGTCACTACCTTTTCAGTAGGCAGGCAAGTTACCAAAAGATCCTCATTCCCACCAGCCTCCCAGCTATTTACATTTCTAATGATCGAAACACCCATGGCCATCCTAACTCTTCCCTCCTGGACACACATCAGGAGCAGGGTAGCTTTACCTTAATTGGTCCTCTATCCTGTCTACTTTCTCTCTTTTCCCACCTCTGATCTATCCTGTTACTATCTCACTCAGGAATTTCTTGGTCGCTATTGTTACTAGCGTCACTGCAGCACTTTTCAATGGGCCTTAAACTTGAATGGGAAACATAAACTAATTAAATTAAAATTTTTGGTTAATTCATGGAACCCTCCATTTGCTTCAGGGGGTCCATGAATTAAATGAAAATTGTCTCATTCGTTGCATTTTACCCATTCATTTCTAATGCAACATGGCATATCTTATGTTCTAATAGTCAGCTTTCCTAATGCGGAAAGGTAAATAATGGAGCATCTCTGTGATCTGTACTAGGACCAGTGTTGTTTTTTATTTATTTGTTTCAACTTAATATATTGCCTAACTAAAAAGTTTCTAAGAGGAAAACTTTCACACTGTTAACTGAAGTATAAAATCTGCATAGCTATTTGTTCCAGCAAAATTATGCATGGACATGAATGCATATATGCAGAAGTGTTATCCCCCCCTCAGACTTCACCCTCAGGAATGCATTTGCTCTCTGTCCTTAAAAGTATGTGTGTATGGCACAAAGTACAGACTTTTACATGCCAATAGGGTAGGCAATATTCAAAAATCCCATTTACCAGGTGTAAAATATTGTTTTAAGTGTATGTAAATGGCTCTGAAAATTGGCCTTCTCCCAATGTGCAGAATTTCCAAAATTAACAAAATATACAAAACAATCAAATAATGAGTAATAGACCATAAAATTATATATACATCATAATCCAATATACTAGCAACTAAAATATAATAACTTTACAAAATAAGTATAAATTTTGCAGCAGGAGCAAAAAAATGCCATAGGCTAATCTATCCAGATATTTGCTTAAACAGCCAAACATTATTGCAAATTAGAGTCCCTTATACATATGCACAGGGTAGTGATGTTGGGAAGTATTTGTTAGTTTACATGCTTCCACCTTCAACAAATAATGCCTAACTGGATTAATGTGAACATCACTAACCACCAGTCACATGATTAATGAGCACTTTGCATTTCTGAAAGGTCAGACAAATGGGTAATATTAAAAAGATTTGTTAAGAAATAACGTGTCCCTTCATCTGTGCCAATGCCACCAATAAGCTCCTTTCACCTTTGGTATACTTATTACACTAAAGAAATGAAGATGCAAGAATTTTATGTTGAGTTGCTCCTTTTTAACTGAAATTCTGGGTGTCAGATGGACAATCTACAGCTGTCTTGGGCCATGTGTCAACATTATTTATTAAAGTGATGTGGTGATAATTGTGGCATAAAGTATGGGGGAAGGATTCAAGCAGAATGAACATGCATACTTAATGATTTTATTCACCAGCATTCAAAATACGTAGGAGTTCTGCCTGTCGCTGGAGACACATTGCGCAGTGGCACAAGCTGTCTGTGCAAAATTCAATGATGACTGTGTGTGGCAGTGTGCATTCAAAGTAAAAAATTAATTTACAAATGGTTTCCAGGGTTCATAGCAGATGGAAGAGGTATGAAATCAAAATAAGTCCTCTAGTCTTTAACCCTTAGGGTGACGACTTCCAGTGGGAGAGTACCAATTGAAATCATAAGCAGCTAAACATGCTGTATGTAGATATTTGAAAACAATCTGTTATGATTGTTTGTATAGGCTGGAAGCCCACAGAAATAGGAGAAAACTGACTGGCAAAAATTACCCCTCACTTGTGTCCTGATTTGTAGTTAGAGGCATTTTTGGAAATTAAGCTGCCAATCTGTGGCAATGGCATTCTTCTATGAGAAACCCTGGCTTCAAAACAAGGAAAGTGTGCAATAATATAACATAAGTATATTTATGAATTATAGTCCAGCTGAAACTGAAGTTAAACTTGTTTACTCTTCTTCTCTCCTATTCATCTTAATCAGTACCTGCTGACATTAATCAGGATATCCAAGATGGCGGATTAGCAACACCATGCAGAGCGTTGATTTTTCTTTGAGAATTTTACCTGTTTGTCGCAATGATTATTCCGCTCTCGGGTCGTAAGAGATGGGCTAGGAGAGGCAAGCTGTTGAGGCCCCCCTGGTGAGTCCGATAACTGGCCTGATGGATGCTCATGTGGTACGCGGGATTGTTTACCCTGGAAAGCAGTCGCTGGAGAGGGATGAGGAAGGCGCTGAAACAATGGATCCCCTCCTTGACTTGATGACATCTCTGTCCCCGATGGAGAGAATACCCCCAGAGAAACACACAGGAAAGAGACTATCAGATCGGGAGATCCTCCAGGTGCATACCGATGAGGATAGTGGCCCAGGAGGAAATGGAAGGAGAACGAAGAATGGGGCTGCATTTGAGGCCGAAGTTGTTGGCATCTCTGGAGAGAGTGCAGCGGGAGGAACGATGCAACTTTTGGAGGAACAAAGTATGGATGGACCGGAGTTATTCAAATTTGAAATAAAAAGCATTCCGATGGTAAGACCACAAGTTTTTTCACTAGAAACTATATCGGAGACTTTAATTATTTTGAATGAGAACATTTCGTCACAGTTAAAACCTATGGTTAAGAAAATGGCTGATATGGAAACTCAAGTAAGAAATATATAGGAGGAATACATAAAAAAAGAACGTGTTTTGGGCGCTGTGAATCGTGATATTGAAAATTTAAATGAACAACACACGCTTTGATTAAAGAAAATCAATTTCTCATAGAAAAATGGAGAATCTTGAGAACCTTATCAGAGGAAAAAATCGTAGATTGATTAATTTCCCTAAAATACCATTAGTCTTAGCAAGAGACATGTGGAATAGATATGCAACAAAAGTTTTAAAGTTTACTCAACAAACTCTGCCACCTTTAACAAAGGTTTACTAAATACCATTGATGAAAATAAAATCTAAAGAGGGTCAAGATCTCCAAGTATTATCTCCACTAAATATTTCTGAAATTCTTGAATCATCCGATCAGAAGCCTAACCTGCAACCTTAATTATATCTCTCTTACTTGAATCAGAGACTGGATTATGAAAATGTACTTTAGAAATCGAAAATAGTTATTTTTGAAGATGACAGTTCAAATATTTCCAGATGTAGCCAAAGAAACCCAAAAAAGAAGGAAGCAATTCTTGATTATGAGACCCAAATTGTTACAAATAGGAGCTACATTTATGTTAAAATTTCCCTGCAAATGTTACATAAACCATTGCAATGTTAAGTATATTTTCCATGATCCATCACAACTTACTAAGTTTATTTCTGATAGAGCTCCTTCTCTCACTGAAGAATCTAAATAGTTAGTTGTATCACCTCAATATAACTGTACTGTTCTCTAAAAAGTGATACAATCCCAGCATGATATTGTTTATTTATAAGATGTTTAATTTCCTTAAAATTGCCTTTATAAGACTTGGATATCCTCATTTGCGGACTGAGTTTTCAACGACATGTTAACTACATTTTTTGCATAGATGCAGATTATGCATTAGAAAAGTGATGGAATATAAGTTTGATTCACATCCCCCTCCCCCATGTCTTAGACTCCTGGAGGTAGATTGTCTCGGGGAACTTGGGTTTCACTGAATAACAGCTGTTGTAAAAGGTTCAAAAATTTTGGGGGCATGTGCAGGGGTGTCCATCAAAGACACTCAATGAATGCCCTCTACAAGGGCAACAAAGCAGCCCACAAGTGGTTATTCATATATGTGGTTACAACAGTTCCAAGGATACTTACACCTGCCTAGGGCTGTAATATTTATGGAAGGTTTTTCACACTTTCATTTTCTTTTGTCAGAACCAAAGTAGGAAATCTAGCTTAACCACTTCATGGCATTTTTGCTCTGTCGCATGCCAGGAGATGGAAATGTTAAAAAATCTTTAGATCTGTCAAAGCCATTGACTGTGCTTTCGTGTAGCCAAAGTCACTTTTAAAGAGGCAGTACCACTTTTTCTGCAAGGGTTTGTGACATTGATCTTCTAAACTCTTTTGGCCTACATTTTATAAATACAATAAAATCAGACTAACAGTATCAGATTCCTCACAGTGCCCTCCTTTCGTATCTAGCTGCTTGCAATAAGCAAGCATACTCTACCAGGAATT
Source organism: Rhinatrema bivittatum (assembly GCF_901001135.1). NCBI lineage: Eukaryota > Metazoa > Chordata > Amphibia > Gymnophiona > Rhinatrematidae > Rhinatrema > Rhinatrema bivittatum. The sequence goes on from NC_042615.1 coordinate 769,635,846, forward strand.
CTCAGCATAGGCCACAACAGATCTAGTCTTCAGGATAGCTACAATGGATGTATATTCATCAGATATATTTGCGAGCGAGGCTAACTGTACAGCTTGCTTTCTGTGAAAGCCGGAGAGTCTGTCTACACTTAAAGAACAGAATTGAGAACCCTGCTCTACACATGCAGGCAAGCTCTTCCACACATTCTCTGCAACAATAATTTTTAAGGAATCTCTGGTTTCTTTACCAAATGAAACATACTAACCTGATGGGTGGGTGCAAAAATAGATTAGTGACAAGAAGTTTGGGTTTTACTCCCCCATGTGGGAGAGGCAGATGGTGTGCTCTAGCTGTTTATCACTACCACCATCTTAGGAGTACAGATTTTCATTGGATCTCCTGAAGGCAGGAGCTCTTTGTCTCCTGTTATTTATTTTTTCTAATTTATTCCAGGAAAGCTGTGTGTTTTTCCCATTTGAGGGTCAGTTTGTTAATCCTACTTACATGTTATTGCTTTTTATTCTTTTAATCCATTTTTTTTGGGAGATTTCTAGTCCTGAGACCCTTGTGTGAGTGGTGCACAGAGGAATGGAGCATCCCTCTGTATGATTAAATCAAGGGCAGGCAAGATTCAGATGGTGGGCTTTAACTCTTCCAGGGTTTGGAACTGTCTGTGACCCGATGCAATGAAGTTTCAAGAGAGGAGTCAGCAATCTGAAATGAAGAGAAGTGCTGACATGGAAAAGCAGTGCTGGGTAAGACATGACCAGACCCTGTCCAGAGTTGCATGCAGCAGGAGCCCAATGGAGAAAGGGGGGCCAGCAATCTAGAGTGAAAAAATGACTATGCATGAGCTATGCATGAGCTATTTACATATGCATGTCTGGACTGTTAAAAGAGCAGAGGAGAGAGAAACAAGGAGGGCAAACAAAAAAATACAGTCAACACCTGAAGACATGGAGGCATGGACCCTAAGAGCATAAGAACATAAATTGCCATACTGGGTCAAACCAAGGGTCCATCAAGCCCAGCATCCTGTTTCCAACAGTGGCCAATCCAGGCTACAAGTACCCAAACACTAAGTAGATCCCATGCTACTGATGCCAATAATAGCAGTGGCTATTCTCTAACAAGTCAATTTTAAAAGGCCCATGCACAAATACTGGGGGTTATTTAATCTTTTGGATAATAGAAGGACTAGGGGGTACTCCTTGAAGTTAGCATGTAGCACATTTAAAACTAATTGGAGAAAATTATTTTTCACTCAACGCACAATTAAACTCTGGAATTCATTTCCAGGGGATGTGGTTAGTGGAGTTAGTGTAGCTGTGTTTAAAAAAGATTTGGATAAGTTCTTGGAGGAAAAGTCCAATACCTGCTATTAATCAAGTTGACTTATAAAATAGCCACTGTTATTACTAGCATCAGTAGCATAGGATATACTTAGATTTTGGGTACTTGCCAGGTACTTGTAGCCTGGATTGGTCACTTGTTAGAAACAGGATGCTGGGCTTGATGGATCCTTGGTCTGACCCAGCATGGCAATTTCTTATGATCTTATGTTCTTATGGGTTATGTTCATGGCTGAGCCCTGCGCATGCCGAGTGCATTTTAGAAAGGCCCGCCCCTGCCCCTCCCAGAGTCCACCCCGGCCCGCCCCTTTCTTCAGGCCCAGCAATTCTGTTCGTATCAGGAATTACGCACATGGCCTGTGCTGTACTAAGTGCTGCTAGTGCTTTAGGTTTTACCACTTGCACTTCTGCTTCCAAAGGCACTGGTGGTTGTACTCTGCAGCTGCTACTAGAGTCTGCCCTTTTCTTTCCAAGATATAGTTGATGTTGGCATATCCTCCCCAAATTTCAATTTCTTACGAGCTTGATGCCTGCTTTTCCTGACAAAGTTTGCATTTGAAACGTTTCCTCCTTATTTTGGTATTAGACTTGGTGTATTCTTGTAAAAACATCCACTACCAACCTCAGGTTTGCCACGGCCTCTAATACCTATCTTCTTGACATGATGGGGTTTTATCAGTGCAGTGCCTGCTTACCGGGATTGTAATGAATGATGGACAAAAGATGTTTTAATCTTTATTATTTTCAATGAAGCGGATGTGTGTGTGTGACACTGATTAAAGTAATCACTCTGTATGTAAAGTTGAAAAACACACAGGGAAAATGCACTTCAATACTATTTTAGTGTTTTGCTCTTCAGACTAGTGCACTGCACACACAGACATACACAAAGCACAGAATGATGAATAATGCTCTGTGCGTGGCATGAGTAGTACAGTACTCATGCCACGCACAGCCCTAGTACTGCAATTTTGTATTGCAGTACTAGGACTGCAATACAAAATTAATCCACAAAGTGGCTGCACTAGCTGGCACTGCTGCTAGTTCACTGCAACAATTTTTAATTTAAATCACTGCAGTCAGCAGCCACAGCCTTTTCTTAGAAGGGGAAAAGGGGCTTGAAAACTCAAGCCTTCCTCTTGGTCAGTGGCAGTGACAGTGAAATGTTAAATTAAATAAAAATTATAAACCTATGCAGAATTATAAACCTATGCAGATGAACACAACAAACAAAAAGAATGGAATTGAATGTTTCTGATGCGGAACAAGATTTCACTGTTGATTTAGAACACTGTGGAAGGAAGGAAAAACGATTACCGTCATGGTTAAAAGGTGAGGTGAAAGGAGGCGGAGGAGAGCTTGCCACTAACCTCATCAAGTGGACCGGAGCGGAGGGACTGCCCGACGGAGGACCGGGGCAGAGAGCCTGCTCAACGGAGCTTCCGGGTGTGACGTCACTGGGTGGAGTCATACAGAAGGTCGATAAAAACTGACCCCCCTGTGGCGTTGAACTGAGGCGGAGGAGAGCTTGCCACTAACCTCATCAGGTGGACCGGAGCGGAGGGACTGCCCGACGGAGGACCGGGGCAGAGAGCCCGCTCAACGGAGCTTCCGGGTGTGACGTCACTGGGTGGAGCCGGACAGAAGGTCGATAAAAACTGACCCCCCTGCGGCATTGAACCGAGGCGGAGGAGAGCTTGCCACTAACCTCATCAGGTGGACCAGAGCGGAGGGACTGCCCGACGGAGGACCAGGGCAGAGAGCCCGCTCAACGGAGCTTCCGGGTGTGACGTCACTGGGTGGAGCCGGACAGAAAGTCGATAAAAACTGACCCCCCTGCGGCACGCAGCCGACGCCGGCGCGCTGCCCAAGCCGCACGCGCCAAAGGGGCGCGCGGCTTTGCTTTGCCTGGAACTCTTGCGGTTTTACTTATTTGAAAACATACAGCTCCATCCACCTTTAAAAGTAAGTGATAGAATATATATTACCTTAACTGTTCTCTCCGAAATCCCCGCTGGAGGAATCAGCGTTATAAGATTGATTACTGGTTAAAGTTAATACTTTTCTAACTCTCTTTATTTTAAAATGCCTCATACAAAACGAAAGGGGAAGCTGAGGGAGGTAGTGACTACATCCTCCCCAGCAACCCCTTCACAGTTTAAAATTGAAAAGTATTTTAACACCACTCCAGAGGTTACTCCCGTAGAAGAAGGTGCTGTGACTCCTCTGATTGAGCGTAAAGAGGAATCACCTGCCTCAGTAATATCCTTGAGTCCGGGAGCTCCAGCTACGCTTTCGCCACCCCTTGTTGGTACATCTATTTTGGACTCTTATGATTCTAATATATCTGCAGAAGGGGACAAGGCTATACAAAGTGGAGGAGGTATAGTACCTTGTAGAAAAGGTGAAGGTCAAGATGATGGCACGCACAGTAGTGTAGCAAGTGCCACAATCTTGGGATCTGAACCTATTTTCCCTCAGAAATTTGAAAGACCAGCAAAAATCACGCTTGATAGCGTTTGGACTGCCATAATGACTTTGGAAAAGTCGATTACCACGCTTACAAATGTAGTTACGGATGTTAACAAGAGAATGTTGAATATAGAACAACAGAATGATGTACAGAAGACACAAATAAAGGACTTAGATCAGAGGATTTCAAAAATTGAAAAAATTCAGACTGGGCTAATACAAGGGGAGTTAAAAAATCGTATTAAAATGGAAAAAATTGAAAATGATATGAAATATCTGAATTTGAGGGTAATTAATTTTCCACAGGTGGGAGGAATATCGGTTCAAGAGCAATTCAAACAATATCTTGGAACATATTGAAAATACCGAAAGAATCCCTCCCACCTCTGGCAAAAATTTATTTCCTACCTGAGATAAAAAATAAAGAACAAGTGGGACAACAGGAACAACAACTTGGAGTACTGAATATTACAGATTTATTAGAATCATCAAATGAAGAAATAGTACTCAAGAGAGGAATAGTCCTGGTTAGATTTATCTTTCCATCAGATAGGGACATGGTCCTTAAATTGTTTCTCAGAAATAGATTAGTGAAATATTATAATCAACAAATATGGATCTTCCCCGATGTAACTAAACTAACACAAAGTAAAAGAAAAGAATTCTTGGCTTTAAAACAACTGGCAGAAAAGGTGGGGGCCCAGATGGTAATTCGTTACCCCTGTAAATGTATGGTAAAATTAAATAACGTTAATTATGTTTATTTTGAACCTTCTGATCTGGAAAAGTTCTTGAAAGCTAAGGATTTGCTGGGGGAAGTAGTTTCTGATCAAAGTTAGCTGTTAAAAAGTACTAATGGGGTTAGGTTACCAGTATTTATTATATTAAAGTAAATATTACCTTGATTTGTGCTCTAATGTGTTGATCTCTCCTAATTTCATTGTATTATTGAGTATTAATTATGATATATTATATGTTAGAAGAGTTTTCTTCCTTGCTATTTTTTCTCCTATATGGAGATTGATTGTTGATACTCATTTTTTTGAATGACATTGTTTTGTCATATATTCTGAAAATTCAATAAAGTTTAAATTATTAAAAAAAAAAAAAAGGTGAGGTGAAAGAGGCTATTTTAGCCAAAAAAACATCCTTCAAAAACTGGAAGAAGGATCCATCTGAAGAAAATAGGATAAAACATAAGCATTGTCAAGCTAAGTGTAAAACATTGCTAAGACAGGCAAAGAGAGAATTTGAAATGAAATTGGCCATAGAGGCAAAAACTCATAATAAAAACTTTTTTTAAATATATCCAAAGCAAGAAACCTGTGAGGGAGTCGGTTGGACCATTAGATGACAGAGGGGTTAAAGGGGCTCTTAGGGAAGATAAGGCCATTGCAGAAAGACTAAATGAATTCTTTGCCTCCGTGTTTACAAATGAGGATGTTGGGGAGATACCAGTTCCGGAGATGGTTTTCAGGGGTGATGAGTCAGATGAACTAAACGAAATCACTGTGAACCTGGAAGATGTAGTAGGCCAGATTGACAAACTAAAGAGTAGCAAATCACCTGGACTGGATGGTATGCATCCTAGGGTCCTGAAAGAACTAAAAAATGAAATTTCTGATCTATTAGTTAAAATTTGTAACCTATCATTAAAATCATCCATTGTACCTGAAGACTGGAGGGTGGCCAATGTAACCCCAATATTTAAAAAAGGCTCCAGGGGTGATCCAGGTAACTATAGACCAGTGAGCCTGACTTCAGTGCCGTGAAAAATAGTGGAAACTATTCTCAAGAACAAAATTGTAAAGCATATAGAAAGACATGATTTAATGGAACATAGTCAACATGGATTTACCAAAGGGAAGTCTTGCCTAACAAATCTGCTTCTTTTTTTGAAGGGGTTAATAAACATGTGGATAAAGGTGAACCGGTAGATGTAGTGTATTTGGATTTTCAGAAGGCGTTTGACAAAGTCCCTCATGAGAGGCTTCTACGAAAACTAAAAAGTCATGGGATAGGAGGCGATGTCCTTTCGTGGATTACAAGCTGGTTAAAAGACAGGAAACAGAGAGTAGGATTAAATGGCTGCCTCAGAACTACTTCAGCTGAGACAAGGCAATCGCCCCTTAGAGGAATACGCTATGGAGTTCCAGACCCTTGCCTCTGAACTGGCCTGGGGGGAGGACAGCCTACATGGAATATTCCTGGAAGGCCTTTCTCCACGGCTCCAGGACGAACTCGCGGCCCGGGACCTTCCGGACGACCTCCAAGAGCTCATAGAGCTGGCCGGACGAGTGGACCGATGCATCCAGCGCCGCTTCCGGGAGCGAAGGCCCGTCCAGGGGCTGGCTGCTCGTCGAACCACGCCACCTCGGGCTCGAGCCTCACCACCTGCGGCAGTTGCACTCCCGCCTGAAGAACCCATGCAATTGGGCCAGGGTCCTCTCTCTGCCAAAGAACGGAGGCGTCGACGCTCGCAGGGGTTATGTCTCTACTGCGGTGGTAAGGGGCACTTTCTGGCTCGCTGCACAGAGCGTCCGGGAAACGCTTGAACCTAGAGTCTAGTGGGGAGTTGATTCTAGGCAGTACCTCTCCGAACTCCCCATGTACTGTCCCAGCGAAACTCTGTCTTCCAGGAGGAGGATTCGATACCCTGGCACTGCTTGACTCCGGGTCCGGGGGGGAATTTCATCCTCCGAGATCTGGTACAACAACTGCAGCTTGAGGTCCTGCCTCAGGAACCACCTTTGCGGGTATTATCCATCCAGGGGATTCCCCTCCCAGGGACCATTACCACTCGTACCCATCTTCTCCAGCTTCAGGTCGGGCTTCTTCATAAGGAGGAGATCTCTTTTCTTATCCTTGAGAAATCCATTCACCCGCTCATCTTAGGACTGCCCTGGCTCAGGAAACATTCCCCAGTGATAGACTGGGACTCGCTTCAGATCACGTCATGGGGGCCAGCTTGCTCCCATCGCTGTCTTCCTGTTCGTCCGCTACAGACGCTTCCGATTCTGGCAGCTCCTCTGACGGTGCCACCACAGTACCAGGCCTTCCGGGATGTCTTCTCTAAAGAGAAGGCTGAATTACTACCTGAGCATCGCCCCTTCGATTGTGCGATTGAGTTACTGCCGGATACCACGCCACCTTGCGGTAGAGTTTACCCCCTGTCTCTGCCGGAAACCAAGGCTATGTCTGCCTACATTAAGGAAAATCTGGACCGAGGGTTTATTAGACCATCCAATTCCCCGGCCGGAGCCGGCTTCTTTTTTGTGGCCAAAAAAGACGGGTCTCTTCGGCCCTGTATCGATTACCGGGGTCTGAACCAGATCACCCGACGAGACCGCTATCCGTTGCCCCTGATTCCGGAACTCCTGGATCGTCTGCAAGGGGCCCGCGTCTTCACCAAGCTGGATCTTAGAGGAGCGTACAACCTCGTACGGATCCGACCGGGAGACGAGTGGAAGACCGCATTTAATACCAGGGACGGCCACTACGAATACCTCGTCATGCCATTCGGTCTCTGCAATGCCCCAGCCGTGTTCCAAAATCTAATGAACGAGGTGCTTCGCGACCTCCTGTACACCTCAGTCATTGTCTACCTGGACGACGTGTTAATATACTCCCGGGACCTTGAGGAACACCGTCGACATGTGCGCCAGGTTTTGCTAAAGCTAAGAGAGAACCGACTGTATGCCAAGCTGGAGAAATGCCAGTTCGAGGAGGAATCTTTGCCCTTCCTGGGGTACATCGTCTCCTCTACCGGCTTCCGCATGGATCCCGATAAGGTCGCCGCTATCCGGAACTAGCCACAACCGATGGGAGTAAAAGCGCTCCAGCGTTTCTTAGGCTTCACCAACTTTTACCGCCACTTTATCCCGCAGTACTCCACCCTGGTGGCGCCTCTAACAGCTCTTACACGCAAGGGTGCCGATGCCCGGAACTGGACTCCAACCGCAGTGCAGGCCTTTCAGGATCTTAAGGAGGCCTTCCTCCAGGACATCTGTCTCCGACACCCGGATCCCGTACGCCCGTTCATAGTGGAGGTGGATGCCTCCAACGTGGCCGTTGGAGCCGTCCTGTCCCAGATCTCCAAGGACGGTAAAGCTCGGCCATGTTCCTACTTCTCCCGTAAGTTTTCGCCTGCCGAGAAGAACTACGGCATCGGGGACAAGGAACTACTTGCCATCAAACTAGCCTTTGAAGAGTGGCGCCAGTGGCTGGAGGGGGCCCAACATCCAATCGTAGTTTACACGGACCACAAAAATTTGGAGTATTTATCCCATGCGCAAAGGCTCAATCCCCGGCAGGCACGCTGGTCCCTCTTTTTCAGTCGGTTCAATTTCTCCCTTCGGTACTGACCGGCGGCCAAGAATATTAGGGCAGACGCTCTCCCACGCACTACGGAGATTGAGGATACCTCGGAAACCCCTCAATACATTTTGGATCCGGCGAAGGTCCAATTGTCTGCCACCGAACTTGCACCCGCGGGGAGGACAGTAGTTCCCGTACGCTCAAGAAAGAGGGTCCTAGCTTGGGCACACGACTCCCTGACAGCCGGCCATCCCGGGATTGCCCGGACACTTGAGCTACTAACCGAATTCTATTGGTGGCCACGGGTGAAGGAGGATGTTCGCCTATATGTCCAGTCTTGTCCCACATGCGCGCAGCAGAAGCCGTTACCAGGCCGCCCCTGGGGGCTCCTCCAGCCACTCCCTGTACCCGCAGAACCGTGGACTCACATCACGGATTTCGTGGTGGAGTTGCCCCCGTCCCAGGGTAAGACTGTGGTTTGGGTCACTGTTGACCGCTTCTCAAAAATGGCCCATTTTGTGCCACTAGCCAAGTTACCCACGGCTCCGGAATTAGCTGAACTGTTTATCCAGCATGTCTTCCGACTGCATGGTTTTCCTCTACATATTGCCTCGAACCGAGGGCCCCAATTCACGGCAAAATACTGGCAGGCGCTCTGCAGGAAATTTGGGGTTCAGCTAGACTTAACCACGGCATTTCACCCCCAGGGTAATGGTCAAGTGGAACGCACGAATCGAACTCTGAAAGCATTCCTCCGAGCCTTTGTAGGGGAGCAGCAGGACAACTGGGTCACTCTTCTTCCGTGGGCCGAGTTCTCTTACAATCGCCATCGACACTCCGCCACGCTACAGTCTCCCTTCCAGCTGGTTTATGGGAAGGTTCCCAAACCTCCCCTACCGTTACCAGTATCTACCTCCTCACCAGCGGCACAACTGACGGCCAGCCAGATTCATCGGCTTTGGCACGCCACACAAGAGAAGCTTCACCGCACCGCCGCCCGGTTCAAGGCTTACGCGGATAGGTCTCAGCGACCCGCTCCAGTGTTTCTGCCGGGATCTAAGGTATGGCTGAGTACCAAGAACATTCAGCTTCGGACTCCTTCCATGAGGCTAGCGCCCTGATACATTGGACCCTTCCGGGTGGCCAAACGAGTTGGAGCAGTCTCCTACCGCTTACGTCTTCCGTCTACCCTTCGGATACATGACGTCTTCCATGTTTCCCTCCTCAAACCGGTGATCCTCTCTCGCTTCCGACCTCTGCCTCCAGAGCCCTCCGAGGTCGCTTCTGATCCCGGGACCACGTATACGGTTAGGGAGGTGTTGGATGTCCGGTTCCGTCGTCATCGCTGGGAATATCTTCTCTCTTGGGAGGGATACGGTCCTGAGGAGAATTCGTGGGAGCCCTCTTCACACATCCTGGATAAGGACCTCCTCCGCCAGTTTCATTCCAGTCACCCGGACAAGCCACGGCCTCCCGGGAGGGGGCGTAGGAGGGGGGTTACTGTTGCGATCCCGGGTCGGCCCCGGGATCGGCGCCTACCCGGTCGCAGCTCCGGCACCAGCCCGTGCTCCCCGGGCCTCCGGGGACCTCCACCGTCGCAGCCCCGACATCGGCCTATCTCACCCGGGCCTGCGGGCCCCTCTGCCACCGCGTTTTCGCCCTTCCGGAGCAGCCGGCGTCCCTTGGCGGCTGGCCCCGCCCCCTAGACGCGCGCGCGCGTCTCAGCCACTAATTTAAAGGGGCCAGCGCGGGAAATGCTTAGGTCTGCCTCCAATGACGTCAGACGCTGCAGGGCTATTTAAGCCCTGCAGCTGCTCCCCTTCAGTGCCTTGCAACGAGGTTCCCAGGTTTACCTGTCTCCAGTTGCTGCGTTCCTGTGTCGTCTCGGTCTCCTGTGGTTCCTGATCCCAGACTGGCTTACGGTGTTCCCTTGGCTTCTGACCCCGGACTGGCTTACGACGACTCTCTGGCTTCTGACCCCGGTGCGGCTTACGGTGATTCCTCTGGCTTCTGACCCTGGACTGGCTTACGACGACTCTCTGGCCTCTGACCCCGGTTTGGCTTACAGCGATCCCTTGGCTTCTGATCCTGGACTGGCAAGCGACGATTCTCTGGTACACGACTCTGGACTGGTGAGCGACGACCTTGGACTCCGTCTGACTCAGCCCCCGCGGGCCCTCCTAAGTCCCAGCGGCCGGGTCCCTACGGGCTCCTCCTGGGGGGACTCCGGCTTCCAGGGTGAATCTCCTAAGTCCCAGCGGCCAAACTCCTACGAGCTCCTCTCGGGGGAGGATCGGCTTCCAGGGTGAAGATCTTCTCACCACTGTGCCAGCTCCACCGTTTCATCCTTCCTTGCCAAGGCCCTTGGTCGCATAGGGCTTCCTAGGATCTTCTTCCGGCCACCCACAACTCCGTCCTTGCCGCCTCCCGGTCGGGACCACCGCTGCCACCTCACTCAGCGGCTCATCCTTTGGTTCCAATCAGCCCAAGGGTCCACGAATCTAACATCTCTCATCAAAGACTCCTGAGAAAATTAAAAAGTCATGGGATAGGAGGCAATGTCCTATTGTGGATTGTGAACTGTTTAAAAGACAGGAAACAGAGAAGAGAACTAAATGGTCACTTTCTCAGTGGAGGAAAATAAATAGTGGAATGCCCCGGGGATCTATACTGGAATCTGGGCTTTTTAATATATTTATAAATTATATGGAAAAAAGAACAATGAGATTTGCAGATGACACTAAATTATTGCAAAGTGTTAAATCCCAAGTGGACTGTAAGAAATTGCAGGTGGATCTTATGAGCCTGGGAAATGGGATATCATCCAAATGACAAATGAAATTTAATGTGGATAAGTGCAAAGTGATGTAAGAAGGGAAAAGTAATTGAAACTGTAGTTACATAATGTTAAGGCCAGATTTAGAAGGCCTGCACACGTTAAACCCTGGGTTTACGCACTTAGCTGGACCTTGTGTGCCACATGAATTTTCAAAGAGGCACGGTCACGTGCATAAACCCCGGTATGCGAACAAGTGCCGGGGGCTCTTCAAAGGGTGGGCCGGGACGGTGGGGTCTTGGGGGAGGGGTGGGGTGGGGTGGGGGCGGGCCAGGACAGCACCATTGTACGCTGTCCCATTGACTCACACGCCTGCAGCTGGCCGGTGCGCACAACTTACTTCAGCTCCAGCCCTATAGTAAGTTGTAAAACAAAAAAATAAATGATAAATAGGTAGGGTTTAAGGGGTGGGGAGGAGAAGGGAGAGGGAGGGAGTTTAGGTAGGGGGGTAGAGAAGTTCCCTCCCAGTCTGCTCCTTAATTGGAGTGGACTGGGAGGGAACTGGGGAAGGCCCGATTGCTTCGCTGTGCGGAAATTGCAAAAATAAACACCCCCCCCCCTTGTACGTGCTGCGCGCACATACACATGCGGATTGTAAAATCCAGCGCACATGTGCATGCGGCCCCCCCGATTTAATAACATGCACGCGCCATCACGTGCATATATTATAAAATTGGTGCGTATGCTTGAAAATCGACCCCTTAGGTTCCATTCTAGAAAACGTATCTAGTGGTCATCGTGGACAAGACATTGATATCCTCAGTTCAGTGTTCAACAGCATTCAAAAGAGCAGACAAATGTTATGAATTATTAGGAAAGCAATGGAGAATAAATCAGATGATATAATAATACTTCTGTTATCACTCCATAGTGCAAACACATCTAGAGTACTGTATTCAATTCTCCTCAACATATTTCATTAAAGATATAACTGATAATGCTGACATGGCTTTTTAAACAAGCTTTCTTGAAAGACAAAGAGAAGGAGGAAAACAGTCGATAGATAAGGACGCACCAAGCAATTAGATTTTTTCTTTTATATCTCCAAATACATTAACGTAGATTTGAACCGCTTTACAGTTTCTAACTGACATATAAGCTTTATTTAACACATAGTTTCTATTATTAAAATATGTTACCTTTCTATATTGGCACATGTTTAATTTGTAATCTATACCAATTATAATTTTTTCTTATTGTGCCTTTCTGTGAACCGTTGTGATGGTGAATTAACTTAACGACGGTACAGAAGAGTTTTTAAATAAATAAAATTGGAAAAGGTTTGAGAAGAGCGACCAAAACGATAAAGGGAACAGAATGGTCCCCAAGAAGAAAGGTTAAAGAGAGAGACTTTAAGGCTCTTAAATTTGGAAAAGAGATGGCTGAGGGGAAATATGATAGAGGCCAATAAAATCATGAGTGGAGTGGAATGGGTAAATGTGAATCAATTGTTTACTCTTTCAAAAAATAAAAAGACTTGGGAATATTCTATGAAGTTACTAAGTACCATAATTTAAAACAAATCAGAGAAAATACTTTTTCATACAACATACTATTAGTCTCTAGAATTCATTACCAGAGGATGTGATAAAGACAGTTAATGTAGCTGGGTTTAAAAAAAGTATGGACAAGTTCCTGGAAGAAAAGTCCTTAAACTGTTGTTAACCAGGCAGACTTAAATGAACCACTGCTTATTCCTGGAAATAAGCAACATAGAATATATCTACTTTTTAGGATCTTGCCAGTTACATGTGACCTGGATGTTGAACTATTTCAGATATCACATTATCTCCTGTTTTATTCTCTTGAATAATTTTGGCTTTCTAGCAATGCCTTGATAGCCTGATTCAAATTCTTGCACAATTACATTTATTTCTATATTCTCTCTCCACTAACCCTTTCAATTTGTATTTTATTGTATTCAATTGAATAGCTATAGAATTAATGATTGACTGCTATGATTGATAGCCTTCCCTATATCTGGGCCATAAACAAAATGTGTAACTGGCTATTGGTCAAAATACTCAACCCTCCTGTATACTTTGTAATGCATTTACAAAGCATTTGATGATATTTTAGCATGAATGATACTATTATCCTGTGCACTGCATTAAAATTGCACCAAAATGTTTTGATGAGATTGGGTGAACCAATAATCACATAGACTTACCTAATACTATATAAGACAGGCTTCCCAGTTTATACACTGAAAATGAAATTAGTGCAAAAGGAAAAATTACCTTTTAAATATTAAACAATTTTATTATATTGCAAATACACTAATGGGGAAAACATGCCAGTATCCAATGAGAGACAAGTGGCAGAATGAGTAGTAGCTCAGTTGTTCAATCTATTGTGAAGCACCCAATTTTTTCTGCACTTTAAATAATGATATCAAAATCTAGTGGAAAATTATTTCTAAAACATATAGGGGCAAATGCAATAAAGATTAACTCGAATGCAGAATAGCATCCAATGCATAGGGATGGTAACTTTTAAACCGGCACGTGGGCGCACATGTGTACACATTCGTCAGCCGATGCCCAGGTACTTGTCTATTTTATAACAGTCACACGTATATGCATACATGTTTAAAATAGCCAAGCCACACGCACATGTGTGATGAATTTTAAGTGGGCATGTGCCTGTGCACGCAAATCACCCTTCTACCGCATAAGTGCGGTGATTTTAAAAGGGACATGTGCCAACGCATTTGCCAGTTAACAGATAAGTCCTCAAACCCCCCCCCCCCCAAGTCTGATAGCCACAGACTCATTAAACCCCACCAAAATAGTTATTTTTTTTTTACTTACATGCCATCCATAGCAGAAATAAAGTTATTAAGCAGGGGGCCTCAACACATGCTGGATAGCGTATTTATTTATTTATTTATATTTTCTAAATTGCAACATTATAAATGTTTACAGTATACAGATAATTACAAATTAAATTTATAAAGGTAACATTATTCCAGACATTAACATCATATATCTGTATTATTCCAAGAAATTGGGGGGGGGGGGGGAGATTATTTAAGCGGTCCTAGGAAATCAATATAATCGACATTATAACACACCGCGTGAACTAGCAGGCATCTCTACATTGCACTGATCACACATCAGGACTCCCTGGGATATGTAGTTCTAAAAACCTTTGCAATTGGGAAGGTTCAAAGAATATGTATTTAATTCTGATGCTTTAACAAACATTTCCAAGGATATTTTAAATTAAAGCTAGCCCCTCTAGCTAAAACTTCTGGTCTCATGGCTAAGAATTTTTTCCTCCTTTCCTGGGTTACTCTTGAAATATCTGGATAAATCCAGATCTTTCTACTATAGAATAGTTCTAAATGATAACGCATAAACCTTTTAATATCAAATCTCTATCTGCTGTGAATGTAACAGATACAAACAATGTCATTCTATTTGAAATCTCAGATTCCATAGAAAGTTCCAATACTGTGTCAAATTTAGAGTATTTTCCAAATCTTGATCTTTATCTGTTTTTCCTTCTTTCACTGGTAGATAATATATTCTGGAGATAACCGGTATTACTTCTGCTGGTATTTTTAAGATTTTGAGCAAATATGTCTTAAACATTTCATATGCTGATATTTCTTTAACAAATGGAAAGCTCGTAAGTTTAAATACTTTGTTTGATTTTCAATATTCTCTAGCCTTTTTAAATTCACAGCCTCCACTCTCAAAATTTCAGATTGTACCGTTTCCATTTTCCCAACTCTTATATCCATTTGCTCCAGTTTGTTTCCTTGCAAACATTTCTTTTTCAATATTCAAAAACCTTTGGTTAGACTCCGCAGTTATTTTTGTCAAATTTAGAATGGCTGCTTCAAGTCCTTTTAGAGCAAACCATAGGGAATCCATAGTAATGACGTTCGGTTTCGCCATTGGGGTCGGAGCTTCCATTAAGATTTTGTGAACCCTTCTTCCCTTCCTGTTGTGCTCCCCCTCACTATCTCCTCGATGGCCTTCATTGCCCTCTCATCACTGCATCTGGGTGAGTTCCCCATCGACAATTCAGGTAAACATCGATCCTGCTTTCGAACTTCTTTTATACTTTCAGAGTTAACCTCAGAAACCTCAAAATGCCACCTAGTCATACCTACCTAGCTATACCCAGTCATACTCAAACAGTCCGGCACCCGCTGCCAGTCTAGTTGCTATTTAGCTTGTCTATCCTTTGTTTTCTGGCTACCTCAGCCTCCCAAGTTCTACCCCCTTAGAACATAAGAACATAAGAAAATGCCATACTGGGTCAGACCAAGGGTCCATCAAGCCCAGCATCCTGTTTCCAACAGTGGCCAATCCAGGCCATAAGAACCTGGCAAGTACCCAAAAACTAAGTCCATTCCATGTAACCATTGCTAATGGCAGTGGCTATTCTCTAAGTGAACTTAATAGCAGGTAATGGACTCCTCCAAGAACTTATCCAATCCTTTTTTAAACACAGCTATACTAACTGCACTAACCACATTCGCTGGCAACAAATTCCAAAGTTTAATTGTGCGTTGAGTAAAAAAGAACTTTCTCCGATTAGTTTTAAATGTGCCCCATGCTAACTTCATGGAGTGCCCCCTAGTCTTTCTACTATCCGAAAGAGTAAATAACCGATTCACATCTACCCGTTCTAGACCTCTCATGATTTTAAACACCTCTATCATATCCCCCCTCAGTCGTCTCCTCTCCAAGCTGAAAATTCCTAACCTCTTTAGTCTTTCCTCATAGGGGAGTTGTTCCATTCCCCTTATCATTTTGGTAGCCCTTCTCTGTACCCTCTCCATCGCAATTATATCTTCTTTGAGATGCGGCGACCAGAATTGTACACAGTATTCAAGGTGCGGTCTCACCCTTGTTTAATGTAACGTTGCTTATCGTAAAATGGTTTTGTTTTAAAGTTGTTTTACCCCTTGTTCTGTGTAAACCGATGTGATTTGACATTTGTCATGAAGGTCGGTATAGAGAAGAGTTAAATAAATAAATAAATAGATAGATAAATAAATAAATCATTTTGGCTAGGTAGACGGTATTATATTCCTGTCACTATACTCTTCGCCAATACACAAGGGATTTCTACCTATAAAGATTTGATTGTTCATTTAGTCTCTTGAAGGATCTTTATCCTGTTGGTCTCTATGCCATCCCAGACATAAAGTACCACCCCACCACCAAATTGCTCCTCTCTTTCATTGCGATATAATTTGTTCTCTGGTATAGCACTATCCCATTAGTTATCCTCTTAATCAGGTTTCTGAGATGCCAATTAAGCCTATGTCATCATTCACTGTTATAAACTCTAACTCTCCCATCTTACTTCATAGACTTCTGGCATTAGCATAATTAGGGCAATATCTCCTGTTTACCAATGATGCACCAAATATGAATTATAACAGCCATGTACAGGATGAAATCTGACAGGCCCAAACCCTGCTACAGCAAGAGAAGGAATTTTACCCAGGTGAACTTTAAACTGCATTACATCAGTGGAAACTAGAGGCCTTGTGCCTGCTCGTCAGTTCCTGTGCAAATAAAGAAACCAGACAGAGAGACAACATGACTTAAGATCCTAAGCAAGAATCAGGGACATTCAAGCAAGCAAAAGTGGGGGCCACCTGAGACAATGCTGACACTCTGACACAGCTTGGTATGCCAACATGGAAGTTTCTCCCCCAAAGAAATGGGAGGGGGGAAAGGACCTGCAACATGGCAGGACCCTCCTGAAGTAATGGGGAGGGGGAGAAAAAGATCTGCACTGCAGCAAGAGACCCTCCACCCACCACAAGGGTATGCATGGGCTTATGCATATTTACCAGCTGGGAAGAATAAGACAGGGGTGCAAGGAGAAGGAGGCAGAAAAAAGGAGAAAGAAAATAACCTCCTGGCAGAGTAACCCAGAAGCCAAAAAGGGAGCAGGGAGGCAAGGCACAGACCCCCGGAGGAAGAAGAGTCCCAAATCCTGAGAGCGAAAACCATTGCTGAGTTGACTCTGGAAGTGAAAGGAGGGTCCAAGACCAAACAGATCTCCCTGCTATCCCGAAGGGTGAGAACTAGCCCAGATAGCTTGGCCCACATCAAGCCAGGAAGCAAGCCTCTCCCCTGCCCATGCTCTGCAGCCCTCCAGCCAGAACCTGCTTCAGAGGTGAACAGAAGAATTGCCTGAAAGTTTGAATCAGGGGTAAGAAAATTAGTCATAAGTATTAGTATCACAAGCAGGCTAAGGTTTATCGTATGTTTTGTTACCACCCATGATACAGAACTTTCTTTAGGGAAAACTGGTGCTTAGTAGCCAGGATGTTAAAGATAGGATTTGTTGGTATTTTCTAAATGCTAGGTCCTGCCAAATCTGATAAAAAAAAAAAAAAAGTCTGTTTCCGAGGAGCATAGACATTGACTTTTCCCTGACTTAGGATTGCAAGGAAGATGGGAGGGCAGCTGGCAGTGTCTTGTAGCAGACAGAACCCTGCACCCCCCTACCTGCATACAATACAAACATTTCAAATGTGTTTTATGTTTGTATTAACATTATGCTTTTCAGTTGACAGGGCTAAATTGGAATCTTTTAGCACAGGTGATTCTCTACTTATAGGAACATGGACTACTTTTCTTATTATTGGAATCTCTCTGTTAGGATATGCTAACTCTAATGTTTCATTAGTATCCTTCAAAGATACCTTATTCCGAACCATGTGCTGCTCAGTGACTGTCAGCCTTCCCCTTTGATTTAGTTTAAAAGCTGCTCTATCTCCTTTTTAAAGATTAGCGCTAGCAATCTGGTTCCTCCCTGGTTTGCGCTCACTTGATGACTTAAAGCAGTTTAGGAAATTGCTGAAGTCAGAATTTTTTTAGGAAGGCTTATGAGTATTTATGATAATACTATATGCAGTGATGTGATTTATTGACTGTTTTATTTTATTATTTGTTTGGTTTTTATTTTGTTATTGTTATGTTTTGTATGGCTGTGTTATAATTGTAAATTTTTTTTGTAATACATTTTTAACATAATTTTGATATAAATGGAATCTAAATATTTTTAAATAAATAAATAAATTGAAGTCGATGGATAAGTAAAGCATTGTGCTTTGTACTCCAAAATATGAATTCTGCATTCAAGGGTAGTGAAACTTGCAGACAGACATCAGCAGCAGAGGGGAGAATACTCCAACGTCGTGTAACTACAGCAAGGGTTATTTTTCTGTATATGCAACACCTTGCACTTGTCCACATTAAATTTCATCTGCCATTTTGATGCCCAATCTTCCAGTCTTGCAAGGTCCTCCTGTAATGTATCACAATCCACTTGTGATTTAACTACTCTGAATAATTTTGTATCGTCCGCAAATTTGATAACCTCACTCATTGTATTCCTTTCCAGATCATTTATATATATATATTGAAAAACACAGGTCCAAGTACAGATCCCTAAGGCACTCCACTGTTTATCCGTTTCCACTGAGAAAATTGACCATTTAATCCTACTCTGTTTCCTGTCTTTTAACCAGTTTGTAATCCACGAAAGGACATCTCCTCATATCCCATGACTTTTTACTTTTCTTAGAACCCTCTCATGAGGGACTTTGTCAAATGCCTTCTGAAAATCCAAATACACTACATCTACCAGTTCACCTTTATCCACATGTTTATTAACCCCTTCAAAAAAATGAAGATTTGTTAGGCAAGACGTCCCTTGGGTAAATCCATGTTGACTATGTTCCATTAAATCATGTCTTTCTATATGCTCTACGATTTTGATCTTGAGAATAGTTTCCACTATTTTTCCCGGCACTGATGTTAGGCTCACAGTTACCCAGATCGCCCCTGGAGCCTTTTTTAAATATTGGGGTTACATTGGTCACCCTCCAGTCTTCAGGTACAATGGATGATTTTAATGATAGGTTACAAATTTTAACTAATAGATCAGAAATTTCATTTTTTAGTTCCTTCAGTACCCTAGTACATCCGGTCCAGGTGATTTGCTACTCTTTAGTTTGTCAATCTGGCCTACTACATCTTCCAGGTTCACAGTGATTTCGTTCAGTTCATCTGACTCATCACCCTTGAAAACTATCCCCGGAACTGGTATCTCTCCAACATCCTCATTAGTAAACACGGAAGCAAAGAATTCATTTAGTCTTTCTGCATTAGCCTTATCTTCCCTAAGAGCCCCTTTAACCCCTCGGTTAAAGGGGCTCTTAGGGAACCAACCAACTCCCTCACAGGTTTCTTGCTTCAGATATATTTTTTAAAGTTTTTATTATGAGTTTTTGCCTCTATGGCCAACTTCATTTCAAATTCTCTCTTCACCTGTCTTATCAATGTTTTACACTTACCTTGACAATGCTTATGTTTTATGCTATTTTCTTCAGATGGATCCTTCTTCCAATTTTTGAAGGATTTTTTTTGGGCTAAAATAGCCTCTTTCACCTCACCTTTTAACCATTATGGTAATCGTTTTGCCTTCCTTCCACCTTTATTAATGTATGGAATACATATGGTCTGCACCTCTAGGATTCTATTTTTAAACAATGTCCAAGCCTGTTGAACACTTTTAACCTTTGCAGCTGCACCTTTCAGTTTTTTTCTAATGACTTTCCTCATTTTATCAAAGTTTCCCTTTTGAAAGTTTAGTGTTAGAGCTGCAGATTTACTTATTGTCCCCCTTCCAGTTATTAGTTTAAATTTGATCATGTTATGATCACTGTTGCAAGTGGCCCCACCACCGTTACTTCTCTCACCAAATCCTGCATTCCACTAAAAATTAAATCTAAAATAGCTCCCTCTGTTGTTGGTTCCTGTACCAATTGCTCCATGAAGCAGTCATTTATTTCATCCAGGAACTTAATGTCTCTAGCAAGTCCTGATGTTACATTTACCTAGTCAATATTGGGGTAATTGAAATTTCCCATTCTTATTGCACTGCCAAATTGGTTAGCTTCCCTGATTTCTCTTAGCATTTCATCATCTCTCTGACCATTTTGTCCAGGTGGATGGTAGTATACTCCTGTCACTATACTCTTACCCAATCTATATGGGATTTCTACCCATATAGATTCTCCTGAGCATTTAGTCTCTTGTATGATCTTTATCCTGTTGGACTCTATACCCTCCCAGACATAAAGTGCCACACCCCCACCAAGTTGATCCTCCCTATCATTGCGATATAATTTGTACCCTGATATAACACTGTCCCATTGGTTATCCTCCTTCCACCAAGTCTCTGTGATGCCAACTATGTCAATCTCATCATTTGCTGCTGTACACCCTAACTCTCCCATCTTACTTCTTAGACTTCTGGCATTGGCATACAGACATTTCAAAGTGTGTTTTGTGTTTGTATTAACAGTCTGCTTTTCAGTTGTTAGGGATAATTCAGAAATCATTAGCTTTGGTGATTTTTTACATATAGGCACATGGACTATGTTTGCTTTTAATGAAACCTCTGTGTTGGGATGCCCTAACTCTCCTGTTTCATTAGTATCCTTCAAGGATACATTTCTCCGAACCATGCAATGCTGAGTGACTGTCGGTTTTCCTCCTTGTTCTAGTTTAAAAACTGCTCTATCTCCTTTTTGAAAGGCGCTTGGTTCCACACTGGTTAAGGTGGAGCCCATCCTTTCAGAAAAGTCTCCCCTTTCTCCAAAGTTTTCCCCAAAGGTTTCCCCAGTTTCTTACAAAGCTGAATCCCTCTTCCCTGCACCATCGTCTCATCCACACATTGAAACTCTGGAGCACTGCCTGCCTCTGGGGCCCTGCACATGGATCAGGAAGCATTTCAGAGAATGCCACCCTGGAGGTTCTGGATTTCAGCTTCCTACCTAAAATCCTAAATTTGACTTCCAGAACCCACATTTTCCTATGTCATTTGGTGCCCACATGTACCACAACAGCCGGCTCCTCCCCAGCACTGTCAATAATCCTATCTA
Organism: Rhinatrema bivittatum; assembly: GCF_901001135.1. Taxonomy (NCBI): domain Eukaryota; kingdom Metazoa; phylum Chordata; class Amphibia; order Gymnophiona; family Rhinatrematidae; genus Rhinatrema; species Rhinatrema bivittatum. The sequence goes on from NC_042615.1 coordinate 769,656,740, forward strand.
GGTGATGCGTGAGGTCTGCCACCTTCGCACCAGGCAGGCAAGTTACCAGGTGGTCCTCACGTCCACCAGCCATCCTGCTATCTACATTTCTAATAATCAAATCACCAACTATGATGGCTGGCCTAACCCTTCCCTCCTGGGCAGTAGCCCTGGGAGACTTGTACTCAGTGCGAGAGGACAATACATCACTTGGAGAGCAGGTCCTTGCTACAGGATCACTTTCTGCTACACCAGGGTGATGTTCTCCTACTGGGAGACCTTTCTGATCCAAGGAAGCACTGGGGCTGCCAGACTGGATTTGGGACTTGGCTATTATGTCCCTTAAGGTCTCATCAATGTACCTCTCTGTCTCCCTCAGCTCCTCCAAGTCTGCTACTCTAGCCTCCAGAGATTGGACTCATTCCCTGAGAGCCAGGACCTCTTTGCACTGAGTGCACACATACAATCTCTCACTGGCAGATAAAAAATCATACATATGACACTCAATGCAAAAGACTGGAAAGCCCCCCTCTTGCTGCTGGACTGCTGCCTTCATCTTAGTTTTATTGAGTTCCTAGTTAAGTGTAGAATACTAAGGGAGTTGGAATGAGAGTACTTTAAATTTACAGATGTATTTACTAATTAATCAGCTAGTGACTTACAGGGGGATGATTAAACTTTCAATAAGGGCTGGTACAATAGTATGAGTTAGATAAGACCCTGATTGATTTTTAATGAGAAAGTGCCTCGTGCCTAAAAATCAAGGGTTGAGTGGGTGGGAATGACACACACTAGAATTAACTATCTCTGGCTTGCTTATTACCTCAGACACACACAAACTCTAAAGAATATATCCCTTAATTTCACCTTTCACCAAACTTTTCTAAGCCCAAAACTTTCTGAAAGCTATACTTACCAATCCTCTTTAACCACCGTTAAATTAATCTTCACTCAGTTAATGGGAAGGTTTGAGATTTGCGCGCTGCACCTCCAGTCCTTCTCTACTGTAAAGGGTGCGGGGCCTCTGGAAGCTGGGGGTTGTGTAAGTCAATCCCTGGATCGCTTGCGGTGACCTCTAAGATGAGCATCTTAACTTTAAAGCAACTGTTGGTTGTTTACGCATCTTCACTGCTGATTTGTTAAGTCTCTTCTGCATTTTGTTTATGCTAGTCTTGTGTTTAATGCTGTTGTTTGGATTTTAGGTATGTTGTGTTTGTTCCCTGCCTTAAACAATGGAATGTGTGGACTACATATTTTTAAAATAAATATAAAATAGCACTGCTCTTTCCCTTGCCACTCCACTGCCAGTGCTAATGCCACCCTTCAATGACTCTGTCTTCTCCCACTCCTGCACCATTGTAATAGAGCCAATAATAGCAGCAAAGCATGCACTTCAAGCCTCAGCTTATTTTTGCTTAATACTGTGTCTGTGGTTTTCCCTTGCAAAAATAATCTTTTTTTAGCTTGAATGGGGAAGTTATGGTACTACTAAAGCTACCAGATGTACTTGGACCTGCACTAATAGGTGCCTCTCCAAAAGGAGGCAAAGTTTTTCTCTCTGTCTGCCTTTGTTTCCGCAAAGTCTTCTTCTTCCTCTTATTCCATGTGGCATGATGGAAATTTGACACAGGCACTAGTGGATTTCCTATGTAAAGGTGTTTGCCTTTTTACAAGAACTGTTAGTGTGTTTACTCCTCTACATTCTCACACAGACACTAGTGTAAAGACTAAAAGAATCACTTATACACACACAGGGAGAGTGGGACAGTGGGAAAGACTACTATAGTGCAAAGAGGCACATACTCTCTTCTTCAAATGTGTGCCACTCTGCTGCAATATCTGTGCCTGCACAGTGCCTCGTAATTGCCTGCCTGTGCTGGTTGTGGTGTATATATACCACAACCAGGGATGAAGTAAGTTTTGAAATAAAAAAAGAAATCATCAAAGGTAGGGGGGAAAGGGCGGGGGAGGTAGAGGAAGGGAAGGGAAGGTGGGGTGGGGGGTAAGGAAGTTCCCTCCCAGGCCGCTCTGATTTCAGAGCGGCCTGGGAGGGAAATGGGGAAGGCAGCATGGCTCGGAGCACGCTCGGCGTGCGCAAGATGCACAATTGTGCACCCTGTTGCGCACGCCGACCCCAGATTTTATAACATGCGCGCCTTCCCCTGTTCCCTCCCAGGCCACTCTGAAATTGGAGCGGCCTCGGAGGGAACTTCCTTACCCCCCACCCCACCTTCCCTTCCCTTCCCCTTCCCCTTCCCCTTCCCTTCTCCTATCTCCCCCACCCTTTCCCCCCTACCTTTGATATATCACAACCAGCACAGGCAGACAATTACGAGGCACTGTGCAGGCACACAAAAATTGAAGCCTGGTTCCTCTGTTGTGTTTTCTAGTCAGTACATTGTACTTCTGAAGTTAAAATCTCTCTGTGTTACTCTAGTACGCTGAGGTACGCTGCCTACTGAACTCAGTACACAGATCTCTAACTGACATTATTTTCATTGTTACACAATTACTCTGTGAGATCACTGCTGTATTACTGATAAACCAAAAAACTATTTTTGACACAGTTATGCTGTATCAGAAATAGACACAGCAAACAGAGCCTAGCCAAACTCATAATTCCCCTACTCAGTTTGTTTTTCTTGAGCTCTCAAATCCACAACCACCCTGCTCTCCAGTGAACCAGATTCTTCTATCTCTTTTAGCTTGAAAAAAAAAAAAAAAAGAGAAAATTACTGTCAGTCCATGCAGATGATAGGCTGATTAAAAAATGCTTGACCTTGTTTGGTCCTGCTTTCTTGCTTGATCCCTGTCCCAGCCCAACCCGACTCTGGTCAGTCTAGGCTAGGGTCAAATGTGACATCACTGTTAGGTTAGCTGCCTTCAAGAGAAAAATAACTCTGAAGTTTTGCTTGTCCCATAGACTTTAATGAGAAATGAAAATGTATTTATTTTATTTATTTATTTTCATTTTGATTTAGTCCACACCTTTTCATTGATGAATTATATTCAGGCATTTTTTGCATTTTCCCTGCCCCCAGACGTCTAAGGAGTTCATTCACATAGCCATGTTAGACTGCTTACTGTGCGGTAAATTACCCTACATGGGGATAATGTGAGGTATTTCAATATTTAAATGATCTGATGAGCATGAAAATGCATGTTAATCAGTTCATAAATAACCCTAAATGATGCAACGTGATGCAGCTTGCTGAAAACATCATAGGCCATGTTATTGGTTTTGAAGTTGGCTACCACTCAAGAGTTTTAGCCTACTCCCCTGGGAATATTGGGATGTTAATGCATGTTAACCCCCCCCCCCCTTCACCCAAAGTAATTTAAAACCCCATGGATCTGTACAGACCCCCCTCTACCACCCACCCCCACCACCCCTGGAGGCAGCCATAGATAGAAAAAAAAATTGTGTAATTTAAAAGTTCAGGATAAGCCCCACCCCAATCTTTGCTTGAATAAAAAAAATCTGAACCCCAGAGTCAGGGACCCCAACCCCCTACCCCCCCCCCCCCCCCCCCCCATCCTACTTCACTCTTTGGACAGCCCCTTACAATTATAGCCTTGGTAGTCCAATGGGACCCAAAGCAACCCCTAGGCTCAGGGGCCTGTGACAGTCATTTTTCAAAATAGCACCAGGAAGTTGGCCCAGCCTTTGCTCTTATCATGTGATGGGGTGATCAGCCCTAGTTTGAAAAATGGCCACCACTAGGTCCAGAGTCTAGGGGCTGCCGCAGGCTCCCGTGGGGATTCAGAGTATGGATTGAGGTGGGGAGTAGGATTCCCAGCCTCTTAGAGCTGGATATTTTTATTGAAAGGGAGGAGTTGGGATGGGGGGGGGGGGGGGGAGGTGTAACTTGTGCCAGACTTTAAAATGTTACACAATTTTTTTTCTATCTGTTGCATGGGGTTGAGACAGTGGGTTTATGCAAATACCCAGGTTTTTTTCATTACTTTGGGGTGGGTTGACTAGGGGCCATCGGCTCCTTTAAATGATAGTCACGGGCCATCATTGCATGTTGTAAAGGGGGGTATTTATTACCGCAGTATTGGCCCCGTGGTATTTTTCTGCAGGGAAATATACCTCAGGAGTCACATTAGTAGCAGGATCATTTCCCTCTGCTTTGTGACTTCTGTGATATTCCCCCTACCCCCCCCCCCCCTGAAAAAAAAATGCAGGTTTATTAATGAACCTCTAAGTTTGTACTAGAGTCAATAAAGGGTGAATGACTTGCCCAAGGTCACAAGCAGTGTCAGTGGGATTTGAGCCCTGTAAATGAAAATGTTCACTGATATATGGGGCATTAGCCATTTGTATTCATTTTTCATGTACCTAAACAAATCCACCTGATTCAATTTTGTTTCCTTATTCATTTTAAACAAATGCACATCCCTGGTACAAATAGCATTCATAAAGGAAGGATAACATGCCACAAATTGTTGAATTGACCAATCTGATTGGCTGATGAGATATGTGTCCTTGGGGAAGGTATTATTCAGGCTTACATAAGAAAAATCATTTTAATCGGTTGTTATGTCAATTAATTAATTAATTAACAAATTAATGGTCCTTATTTCATTTCATCTTATTAATCATGGTTTTTTTTTTAATATTAGTATTAAAACTGCCCGTTTCAAATTTTACTTATGATCACACACAGTAAAGGGAAAGGTAAAGATGATTTCTGCAATTTATCTGCTCCGTAATAATTCTGGGAAGGTTTATCTTTTGCAAAGTCTGTTCAGACATTTTCTACCATAGTTCTTCATATTTCACAGGGACACTTAGACCACAAACAATTTTTAATTGCTATACAAGAAAAAAGAAAAAAGAAAAAAACAGGTGTTGAAATGTGAAGTTGTTGTAAGGAATTTCCTTGCTGCAGCAGTTTAGTGCTACAAATGGAGAAGTCGAGTGAAAAACGCAGTCTGAATTCAGAATGTTAAACTGCCGCATCCTGTACTGAATCTCACCATGTAGGCCGCTGATTGTCAGAGGATGTACTGTCACTTTAAGAAAAAATAAACTAAAATATGAACTACCAAAAACCCTGCCATTTCCAGCCTGGGCTTGATTAATGATTTTTCTGTATAATAAAAGGTTCACAAACCATCTGTTTTTCTCCCTAATGCCTTGCCCAAAGGTTTTTCTTTCCTATTTCAGGCTTGAGGCCAACTGACATTCCTCTCCTTTTTTTTTCCAAGCCTTGTAAACAAACCCTTCTCTCTTTTTAATCTTCCAGTGCTGTTTCCTACCCATCGTTATGCATATTCATTGCGAGTAAACATTTTTAGTGTCTACACTTAATCTCTTCCACTGGCAATTACTGTTCTATGCTGTTTTGTAATGCAGAAGGGCCAACGCTTTCCCTTCTAATAACAGCTGGGTCGCAGATGGGGCCTGCAGTCATTGTAGAAAATAAAAATTTACAAGATGCCAGTGGAATTTATTTCAGTTTTATGGAGTCACAGGAGGAACCTTTCTGTTATCTGCCTTCAGTGAAATCTGCAGGCACAAGGCAAGCTTTTGACATTTAATCAAAGGGGGGTCAGGTAGGGTCTGGAACAACACAAGGAAGAAAGCAGGTGGATCATATTAGGCAGTGCCATGGTTAATTTATTTAGAAGTGATTGGCTTAGATGTGTGCAGCCAATATTTGACATTGTGTATATATCTTGTTTAGTATCCTGCTTCTGAATTGTTAGCAATGTAGAGGCTCAGACATCACTGCGGACCGAACCAGGTGTGAAGTTTCAGTTGCTATATTGCTGCTGCTTTGCTAGTGGAAAGAAAGCATTTTCTACAGTTTTTGAAGCTAATCTGCTTTGGTGTTCTACAGCATTCCTTTAACTCCGTGTATATATGTGCCCTTTGCACAGTCTCATAGCGTGTGAGTCTAGCTTGTCTTTTATTTTAAATAAAGGCTCAGATCATTAATTAATGTAGCATCTTCATTTCACTGAAATCCTCTATGAAGAGAATTTGGAAAGATAAAATCTTGCCTTTAAATTTGGAATTTAATCCAAGCTGTAAAGTGTAAAATATTTAGACCAATGTAATAATTGAGTTTACAGAATTTTTAGAAACAAAAAGATGCAGCCATGAATACAGAAAATAATACACTTCAAAAATTATTTCTGAAGTTTCATTGTTAAAATAAGGATGTAATCTGAAGTGAGATCTTTTAGTGTTCATATTCCTGAATCTGTGCCATAATTCTGCTAAATTGGAGTGTAGTTAAATCAGAGGATCATTGCTTGCTCTCTGATCTTCACTAGCTGTATTGGAAATGCTTGGTTATGTTCTTTCATTTGGGGTCCTTCAGAGGCATTGCTAGGTACTTAACTCAGGCATGGGTCTGTTGATTGAGGAGTGGTAGGGGATGAAGTTGGAGAGACACAGCAGAACATATAATAATTTGATACTGAAAATGACATTCTAATCACTGGATTTTTTGCACAATCGGAAATATTTTTATTGGATCAGCAAAAAAAGAAAAAAAATATTGTACATGAGCTTTTGAAACCAAATAGGTGTTATCACATCGGGGACCGTATTCACATTTGAAGACAGGAACCTATATTGTTTCAATCACTCATAATCAACATTTTTGGTTAATACTTACATTGATCCAGTAAAAGCCATCATAACCTGCAGAGAATCCTGCAAACCCCTCCTATTTCCTTCAGTATTAAACTCCTCATGCCACCACCCCAAGAATTTATCCCTACCTTACCTCCCCCTACCTTCATCTCCTGTATGTCCTGTATGACCATTATTGATCCTCTCCTCACCTCAGCCCCCTTTCAGCATTTACTTCCTCTTCCTCCCTATAAATCACGAACAGCTTTCTGACTTTCACTACAGGGCACCTCTCTCCTCCCCCCAACTTTGCTATCAGCCAAGTCCCAGGTCCTGAGATTACAGAGATCTGAAACAGCCCCTCCCCCCCTTCTTGTTCTGTCTCAGTGCTGTTTATTGAAAGAGGGAAGAAGGAGGGAATGAAGCTGGAGGGACAGAGAAGAACAGAACACAATTGCTCTGTTTTCCCTTCTTCAGTTCATCCTTTCTGTTTCTTTCTACATGCTGCCTATAATATATGCTTCAGGCTCACCCTTTCCCTCTGTTGTCCCTACAGGAGGTGAATGGAGTAGGTGAGGTTGGAGCAAACACTGCAGAGTAAATGCTGCTGCCCTGCTCTTTTCTCTCCCCTCATCCCTCCTGTTACCTGCAGCCTTTCTAGAGGGGAGGGGCTGCAGTAGAAAAGCTGTTTTGAGCTGCTTGAGATTCAAGGCACTGGCCAGTGGACTTGGGACATAGCTCTGTGTGCCCATGGCTAGTGAGGCCCTGGGGATTTCCCTCTCTTTAGCATACATTCTGCTGGTTACCTGGCAATATGGCTACTATTGTACATGTGTACAAAACAATAGTTGTTGATATAATTAGAATTTAGAAAGCTCTGAGAAACCCACCTGGCAAGCAAATATACTATAACAAAAACATGTGAGCCTAACACAAGCTTAATTCAAATCAATAAGGAAAATAAAAGCAAGGAAAAAGCATAATTTGTTCTCCCTGCTTTCCAACTCAAGCTTGACACATGCAAAAAATAGATATTTAATCTAAAATAAGGTCATATATGCAGTCATTTTCTGGACATGCAGATTACTGGTTCTTTAGTAGTCTCGGTTGAACAGATGGTGTAGATGAAAAGTATGGAGGTGAATCACTCGAAAGGTGAATTAGTCACTGAAGGTTGTCTAGACTTCACTGGAGTTTGGCAAGGTTCCACTGTATGCACAAATGCAGGAAGTCACCAAAAGGATGATTGTTAAACACAAAGGTCATACTTCAACTTTGGTGGTATTTTCACAAAGTCTGTTTATTTACAGGGGTAAAGAAAATGACAATGACCAATCCACAGGCAATTCACAGTCAATGAATATTAAGGATGTACACAGAAAAAAATTATAATTTTGTTTTTTTCATTTGTGTCATATGTCCCCAAAAGTCATTTCATTCATTTCAAATGAAACAAAATTGAGATCTTATCAAACAAATCAAAAGATAGCATCAAAATGAAATTACAAATCTCACTTAACATTAGTCCACAAGTGAAAAGGGGGAGAAGTGGAAAGAATAGGAGATTACAGAGGCTATAAGAAATGTTTGGCTCGACTGGACATCAACTCTAACCATCACTGACATAGATAGAACAATTTTTTAGCATTTAACACCTCAAGTAATCAAGGGCAAAGAAAACATAATTAATACCATTATATTTTTTTTATTTATTTATTTATTTATTTATTTATTTATTTATTTAGTGGGTGCTTTTTTTTTATACCAGCATTCATGATACAATCATATCATGTCGGTTTTCAGGGAACCAGGGTACAACAACCTTAAACATTAACATACCAAACATTTACAAGAATAACCCAAAAGTAAAGAAACCCCAAGAGCATGAGTCTTCTGATGTGTTCACAAAAATAATTTGAATTCAGTATTGATTAAATTTCACCAAGTTTGAATGTGTTCAGACCCCTACATTCCTGAGAGTCTACTGAAGACTCTCTGTTGCATATAGAAGACACTACAGAGATCTACATTTGTGAGTGTATCATCTATCATTGGTTATGCCCACCATACCCTGTCTACTCACTACCTATAGTCTCTCCTTTCAGCTCAACAACTCAGAGATTGTGGTTCTAGTATCAGAGGAACTTCAGCCCTGCCGGGCATATCAACTCACTACTGCCACCTCTGGTGGTTCTACTTCCAGTCTAATAAAGAACTATCTGTGTTTGTCTCAATACTCCAGCCTAACCGATGGTCCCTCTCAGGATCTCCACTTGAGGGCGCTGACAACTGCCATCGGCCCAGGGATTCACTATTTCTACTGAGTGTTATTCCTACACTAATAAGAGCGGTATCATCATCTACCACTCTGTGAGAGCCAACCCACATCAGACCATCACTCCTCTCTCTGCGGAAGCTGATCCATATCAGATAGTTATCTCCCCGTGGGAATCATACAGGTTGCTGGTTCATCTTCTACAGGAACAAGACATAACAGTTGCTACTCCTTCCCTTTGGAAGAGCAGAGTACTAACAGATTGCTACTTCTTAGTAAGATCCATACAGAGCGCTTCTTCGCCCCCTGGTGGGGTGATCATTTATAGCTTGTTAACTCCTCCTTCAACGGAGGTATCCAGCATCCAGATTCATAACAGATTACTAACTCCTTCCCTCTGGGGGAGCAGATCTATAACAGATTGCTAACTCCTCCCCTTTGGGGAGTTGGCCTCTATCAGATTGCTAACTCCTCCCCTTTGGGGAGCTGGTTGCTACAATCCAGTTTGTCTCTCTGTCTTTTGGTGAGGAAGAGTGGTGGTGGTGGAGAAGTGAGGAGGAGCAGCAGCAACAGCCTCAGGAGGGTATACAGCTGCTTCAACCCCTGGGCTCACCCAGCCCACTCAATGTGTCCCTCAACATCTCTGGCTTCATGGAGGAACCCAGCTTGGACTAGGAGCCAATTGATGCAGCACACCCTGAAGCCACGACATCACGATGCCAGCATGAAGCACCAGGCCCTCGACAGGAGCAGCCCAGCAGCACCCCTGATGCCACATTTGGAGGCCCAAATTTCAGCACTCCACACTACCATCACAGCACCACCTCCAGCACCAGCATCAGCACTGGCATTAGCACCAACAACATCCCTGCTACCAAGCAGCTGGACCAGCTGGAAAGGAGGCATGGGGTACACCTCCACCAGATATGGGCTGAGCTAATGCACCTCAGGAGGGCTGTGAACAGGCAGAGCCAGGCCCTGTGGGATCAGACTGCCACACACATGCAAAATGTAACAATGCTGGCCACATCAATTACAGTATAAAGCACTGATGCAGATCCTTAAAAGGATGCCTGAGCATCCATCTGTGTCTTCCTCAGCATCACTGGATCCACACCCACAGCAGTCACTAGCATGATAGACCCTTGAGAGTTAGGATCCCAAAAGACATGCCCCCCCCCCCAAGTGGCAAGCCATACCATGGAAAGGGACCATGAAGAAGCAAAGATGGCAGCATCGAACGCCAAATAAGAAGAGTTGTACCAACAATCTTGGGTGGGCCACTCTCTATTCCTGTGCTAGCTAGATGGAAGAAGCCTGCTAGGCCTGTCCTCACAACATAGTTCCTGTGCCATCTAGCAGAAGGGATGATCTACTGTCTGTCATTGTGGTTTCCCATTGTGGTTTATAGAGCATATAGAAAGACATGGTTTAATGGAACACAGTCAAAATGGATTCACCCACGGGAAGTCTTGCCTCACAAATCTGTTTATTTTTTTGAAGGGAATAAAGGTGAACCGGTAAATGTAGTGTATTTGGATTTTCAGAAGACTTTTGACAAAGTCCCTCATGAGAGGCTTCTACGAAAACTAAAAAGTCATGGGATAGGAGGCGATGTCCTTTCGTGGATTACAAGCTGGTTAAAAGACAGGAAACAGAGAGTAGGATTAAATGGTCAATTTTCTCAGTGGAAAAGGGTAAACAGTGGAGTGCCTCAGGGATCTGTACTTTGACCGGTGCTTTTCAATATATATATAAATGATCTGGAAAGGAATACGATGAGTGAGGTTATCAAATTTGCGGATGATACAAAATTATTCAGAGTAGTTAAAAGACAAGCGGACTATGATACATTACAGGAGCACCTTGCAAGACTGGAAGACTGGGCATCCAAATGGCAGATGAAATTTAATGTGGACAAGTGCAAGGTGATGCATATAGGGAAAAATAACCCTTGCTGTAGTTACACAATGTTAGGTTCCATATTAGGAGCTACCACCCAGGAAAAAGATCTAAGTATCATAGTGGATAAAATCGTCGGCTCAGTGTGCTGCAACAGTCAAAAAAGCAAACAGAATGTTAGGAATTATTAGGAAGGGAATGGTTAATAAAATGGAAAATGTCATAATGCCTCTGTAACGCTCCATGGTGAGGCTGCACCTTGAATACTGTGTATAATTCTGGTCGCTGCATCTCAAAAAAGATATAGTTGCGATGGAAAAGGTACAGAGAAGGGCAACCAAAATGATAAAGGGGATAGTACAGCTCCCCTATGAGGAAAGGCTGAAGAGGTTAGGGTTGTTCAGCTTGGAGAAGAGATGGCTGAGGGGGGATATGATAGAGGTCTTTTAGGTCATGAGAGGTCTTGAATGAGTAGATGTGAATCAGTTATTTACACTTTTGGATAATAGAAGGACAAGGGGGCATTCCATGAAATTAGCGAGTAGCACATTTAAGACTTATCAGAGAAAATTATTTTTCATTAAAGCTCTGGAATTTGTTGCCAGAGGATGTGGTTAGTGCAGTTAGTGTAGCTGGGTTCAAAAGAGGTTTGGATAAGTTCTTGGAGGAGAAGTCCATTAACTGCTATTAATGTTTACTTAGGGAATAGCCACTGCTATTAATTGCATCAGTAGCATGGGATCTTCTTAGTGTTTGGGTAATTGCCAGGTTCTTGTGGCCTGGTTTGGCCTCTGTTGGAAACAGGATGCTGGGCTTGATGGACCCTTGGTCTGACCCAGCATGGCAATTTCTTATGTTCTTATGTAGAACAGGTTATATTACACTGCGTCCTGTTCAGATATATTACCATTAACTACCCTGTCTCTTTTTATCTGTATCTTCCAGGGTACAGGAGTCCCTCTGATATCAAATCTTATTTTATCTCTTCTTTCTCTTTTTTAGTCTCCTCAGGAACACAGTAACAGCAGTGTTATTAACTGTAAATATTCTCCTGTTCAGTTGTCCCACCCCTTTCTAAATCCAAGTTATTTCACCCTGTTGCATTGTAACTTTCTCACATCCTACTATTGTTTAAGATGTTTAATCATTGATTATTGATTATTATGTTACTCCCCACCTTATTCACATTGTTAAATGTAAACCGGATTGATGTGATTCCTGTCATGAATTTCGGTATAACAAAATAATAAATAAATAAATAAATAAACTATTCCTGTTCACCTCTGGTGCAGGCTGGCTCGACCACAAATCCTCTGGAGTAAGACAGAGCTAGTTATCAGCACTTTTGCCTTCTCCAAAATACTCCTGCTCTCTCCCAAAGTCCCCATGTGCAGACTTCTTTTCTTTAGGGAGCTCCACTGATGTCTCCCAAATAGGGTTGCTTTTAAAACATTCTTAGCTTCCATGGTGCTGCCATTCTCAGCCATCTCAATGAAAGGGCAGAGGTGTCAGCTGCTTCTATTGTATTTCTAACATTTTTAAAGTTGTTGCGCTGTCCAAATAATACTCCTAGGGTCTAGTCACCTAACTTTTACTGTCTCTGCATTAAGCAAATCACTGCAAAAGCCTGAGGTTAGCCCTTGTGCTTTTGAGCTTGCTATAGAAGGTATTCAGTGAGCTGCAGAAAAACCCAGTATGGACCCCTTAAAAATTTGGAGCCCCGGCACAGGGACTATTCCTGGACACATTAAAGTACCAAAACACCCTTGCATATGTGATGGGGGCTAATACTGGCCACCTCAACACCAATCCTGGCCCAAACATTCAATTTAAATTGTTTTTCCCAGGGGGCTGCATGGACTTACCTCCCTCATCTTATCTTCTCCCAGATGCTTCTCCCATACAGCTAAGCAGAAGCAGGGGCTAACCCATGATCCCTTGCTGCTATTCCTGCTCTCCCCTGGGCCCCATTGCATTACTGGGACTCCAAAAGGACTGAGGACTCTATTCCATGCATGGGGCCTTGCTGCAATCCCCCTGCAATTTCTTGTACCCTTTTCCTTTTATTTTAATTTATTTGGCTTCTTTTCTCTTTATTCCTTTTATTGACTTAATTTGCCTGCCTGCTTCTTCAGCTTGGCTGGGGTGGGGGCGGGAGCTCTTCTAGGGGCATGAGTGCTCCCACTTTCAGGCAATACTTTAAAAAATGTTTCAACCTGAACACATATGTACTAACTGAAAGAGTAAATAATCATTCCTTATTTACTTGTATCACCCCCCTCCTAATTCTACAAACCTCTCAGTTGTCTCTTTTCCAAGCTATTTTAGCCTCTGGATTAAAGTTTCACAAGGCTTTTAAATAAAAATATAAAAAAAGTACAGAAGTAGCATGTGTAGATATGCTATTTTATAAACATCATGAGTAAATGGATATTTCCATTTTGTGTGTACATTTTTCTGGCTGAAAAAAGGGGTGGGCCAGGAGTGTTCTGGGGCATGATTCAGAAGTATACATAGTGGTTGCTATTATGGAAGCGATATATGCATATACATTACTGAACTTATTCTTATACTTTTATACCTGCTAATTGACTGGTGCAAGTGAAATCAGACTTTTTTTTTTCCTGCAGTTTTCCAGTTGGAGGACTGGGTGAGCTGGTAGAGTTGCTACCAGGGTGAGATGCTAGAGGGTCTAGGTGAAATGGAGATAGCCTGGGTAAACCTGCTGAGGTATCGGCAAACTTTTGATTTCAAGCGCATGCCTATTTTCAAAACAGCCTGCTTGCATTATTTATTTATTTGCATTTGATAACCGCCTATTCAAGGCCCCCAGCAGCTTACAAAGAAACATACACAATAAAATGATACTGGATGGCAGCAATCAGTCACATAATCCAACATACTACAATAAATAAGCAAGTAACATCTATTGGGTAAAAACTTGACACAAATAAAACATTATTATACCAAATAAAATCAGCAAAAACTTGCTGAAATAAAACAGTCTTTAAAAGCATTTTAAATTCTTTGGGACATTTTATTGTTCAAACCTCCTACAGCAACAGAAAAAGCAGAAGTCCTGGTCACAGAAAGCTTAGCCAACTTCACAGATGGCACATCCAAAAATGACCCCTGTGAAGAACGCAGAGCTTTGGAAGGATTGTAGGTTTTCAACATTTCATTAATCTATGGTAACTAGGGATGTGAATTGGTTTTTGACGATTTAAAAAAATCGTCAGATATTTTTTAAATCGTCAAAAATCTTTAGAGTCGTGATACAATAGAAATTCCCCCGATTTATCGTGAAAAATCGTTAAATTGGGCACGGGAATTATTTGGGGGGAGGGCGGGAAAATCGGCACACCAAAACTACCCCTAAACCCACCCTGACCCTTTAAAACCAATCCCTTACCCTCCCCCACCCTCCCGAACCCCCCCAAAATGTTAAATTACCTGGTGGTCCAGTGGGGGCGGGGGTCCCGACGCGATCTTCCGCTCTCGGGCTATCGGCGCCATTTTGGCTGCCACTAATATAAATGGTGTCGATGGCCCGATAAAAAAAAACCCCACCCGACCCTTTAAACCGACCCCCTTAGCCTCCCCCACCCTCCCGACCCCCCCCAAAACCTTTTAAAATTACCTGGTGGTCCGGGGGGGCGCAGGGAGCGATCTCCTGCTCTCGGGCCATTGGCTGCCACTCATAAAGATGGCGCCGATGGCCCTTTGCCCTTACCATGTGGCAGGGTATCCGTGCCATTGGCCGGCCCCTGTCACATGGTAGGAGCACTGGATGGCCGGCACCATCTTTAAAGATGGCGCCGGCCAATGGCACGGATACCCTGTCACATGGTAAGGGCAAAGGGCCATCGACGCCATTTTTTTTAGCGCAGCTGATGGCCTGGGAATGGGAGATCGCTCCCCCTGCCCCCCTGGACCACCAGGTATGTGTAAAAAGTTTTTTTGGGGGGGGGGTTGGGAGAGTGGGGGAGGCTAAGGGGGTAATTTAAAGGGTTGGGGTGGGTTTTTTTTTATCGGCGCGGGCCTCACTAAAAAAAATTAGTGATGTGAATTGGAATCGGAACCGATCCCAATTCACATCCCTAACGATCAGATTCCCCCCTCCCCCCCCCCCCCAGCCGAACCCGATCGTTAAAACGATCGGGCACACGATTCACATCCCTAATGGTAACACATTGATTGAAAGTAGTGTGTACGTTAATTCCAGCTTGCACTGGTAGCCAATGCAAGCCAGCCAACATCGACGAGATATGGTCACTCCTTTTATGACCAGTGATTGGTCTTGCTGCTGCACTCTGCAACATCTGCAGAGATGTAATTGAAGACATGGAAAGCCCCAAGCACAAAACATTACAAAAGTCCGTGTTGCAGATAAAAATGTCTGTATCACTAAACAAATGTTACAGACAGTAAAAATGAATTAAAATCTCTTTGTAGGTGTAGATAATAAAAGCTGGAGAGCACAACTGACCTTATGTGGGGAATGCAGTACAAATGTGAATGAATCCACAATTATTACAGCAAGGCTGCGAGCCTATGAAGAGATCTGGATGATTTTGGTATCAATCTGAATCGCCTGGGGGATATCCATCAAGGTGTTGCGTTGGATTACTACAACCACACTTTTTGCTATATTTAAATCAAGTTTGTTGTGATTAAACTATTGTTTAATAGAAACATACATGAAGCAACATGCCCAGAGTTTCTGACCACAATTTTGCCAGGGGAATGTAAAATTGCATATCATCAACATACTTTATAAAATACCTACTTCAACATACAAATGAGGATTATTACACGCATGAGTTATATTTATTATACATCAAGAATATATGCACAGAGTTTATAAAATAGGTAGTTAAATATAAATTTTCTTGCATTGGATATATTCGTGTGCACTGAAACATAGAAGGGTACTTTCAGAACAAAACTACATGGTATTTTATAAATTGTGCAGCTCCAGCCACCCAGTTTCTAAAACATTAACATAAATCTCCACACATCCACTTCTGCACAGAAATATTGTACCATGATCAGGTTTGAAACTTAAACACTCACTAATACCGCTTCGCGGTCAAGGACTATTCCTATTCCTCCCTCAACACTACCGGGAGCCATTTCCCCTTTCCACAACACTCCCGCCCTGTTCCCCCCCCTCCCTCTCCTTCCCCCTGCCCCAGCCCTCCTCTCCCCCCCCCCTCGTTGCAATGCACCTTTGCGTGGTTATTATATTTATTCTTTATATTTATTATAAATCATTTTATTTATTATTATCAGTTTACTATTAATTAGCTATAGATTATATATTATGTTAAGTGGCATATGGACTGTATTTGCATATCCATGATTTATTGTTTCATGTTACTTGTGCCTCAATTATCCTAATTTTTTACAAATGCTTAAATATGTTTCAATGTATCGCTCCTTCGCGACAGTTCTGTTGTACTGTAAACCGGTATGATCTGTACTTCCTACAGGAATGTCGGTATATAAGAATTTTAAATAAATAAAATAAATAAATAAAAAGTTAGGTTCCCTCTTCATAAGAGTGCCATTCCTTCCTCTTCATCATTTTTGTTGCCCTTCTCTGTACTTTTTCTAGCTCCATTATATCTTTTTTGAGAAGGGGCGACCAGAAGAGAACACAATACTCAAGGTGTAGTCACACCATATAGCTATATAGAAGAATTCTGGCTACTCATAATATTATAATACTAGTTGGAACCTCTACATGCAATTTTTATCAAAGAATCTGAATGCCTCAGAAGTAGGACTAGGAGTGGTTTTTGCCCAAAAGATAGGGAGAAGGGAGGAGAATCCTTATGATGTATCTTAGGAGAAAGACGCTCCTGAGGAAGAGAAAATAATTTTGTAATTTAAAAGGAGTATCTGACTATGAAATGGCACCCAGTAAAGACAGCCTCAGTTAAGCTGGTGCCATTTTGATTTATAGCACTGGCAGGGCAGGACCAACAGAAATCATTCCTGCTAGGGGTGAGCATTTGTTTGCAACGTATTGGCAATCTGCAACATATAGGTCCATATTCATTGTATTCGTGGGTTCGTGAAATGCATTGCGATCCCCCATGAATAAAACATATCATATGTTTTATTCTTTTGGAGCGCTCACAGTGATTTCCAAGTGGCCAATTGAAATAGGAGAATGCCATTTAGGTGTATCCATAGCCAAAAAACAGCACTTTCCTGTGAGTCATCAGTGACCTCACAGCCCTGTCATAGAGTGGGTTGGACAGTTTGGCAAGGAGACCAGAATGCAACGTATCAGTGGTAAGAATTTTGGCAATGATTCTAATCGCGCTCTCACTCAGTGGTCAGTGATGCTTTTGCTGATGACCCAGCACTATATATACTTAAGTACACGGCATGCCACGCACTTTATTTGCAGGGGTGGTCTGGGGAGGTGGTCTGCAGAAGGTGGCTGCACTCAGAGCTAGTCTGAGTTCTCAAATATGTATTCAATTGCTAGCTAGGCTAGCTACTTCGATAGAAAAACATATCTGTTCTGCATTTGGCTGCATTTGGCTGCAGTGCCAGCTACTAGCCCTGTTTTTTGTTTGTTTTTTTTACTGCAAATATTCTTATTGATCTGAGATGGTTTATCTCTGCCACTGAGAGAAGCTGCTAGCACTAGCAGTGGCATTTTGCTGCTTATTTTAACCCCTGGGGTCGGTTCCAAGCAGCATTTGGGTGTTGTGGTTGGGAGATATATTCAATTTCTAGCTAGTTTGACAGAATTGCTATTCAAAAAGATATTTCATTGATTTTGTTGCTATGCCAAGCAAGGGTTTTTTGTTAACTGCAGTTTTTTTTTTTTTAATTGAACTCACTGTCTCTCGTGCTCTTTTAATCAAAGAAGGCAGTGTACTGGGCATCAGTGATAGTAGGCACTAGGCACTGGGAAGTTTTGCAGACTCAAGTATATTGGGAAAGCGGTGGTCTGTGAAGCCAAATCCCCAGTGGGCCTCTTTTGTAGTTACAAGCTTGGCGTGTGCACATACATTACATTAGTGCATATCAAGGCATTTGCCTTATGTCCCTATGAGGGTTTTACCTCTAATGCTGTGCCTGTCTGTCAGGCCTTATATCTCTATGAGGGTTTGACGTCTAATGCTGTGCCTGTCAGTCCAGGATTTATGTCTCTATGAGGGTTTGACCTCTAATGCTGTGCCTGTCCGTTCAGGCCTTATGTCTCTAAAAGTGTTTGACCTCTATTGCTGTGCCTGTCCATCCAGGCTTTACATCTCTACGAGGGTTTGACTTCTAATTTTGTGCCTGTCCATCCAGGCCTTATGTCCCTATGAGGGTTTGACCTCTAATGCTGTGCCTATCCGACCAGGCCTTATGTCCCTAAAAGTGTTTGACCTCTAATGCTGTGCCGGTCCTTTCTAGGATTTACGTCTCTATGAGGGTTTGACCTCTAATGCTGTGCATCTTGAAGAAATGCTGACCTTGGACTTGTGAATATGCTGATGCCAGAACCAGTCTGGGCCAGACACCTGGATCTGAACCCAGTGGGCAACGTGTACAAGTTGCACAAAAAGATCTTACAGTTTCAGCAATTCAAAGTCTAAATTGAGAAAGAGAATAAACAGGAAAAATGAGGCTATGTTTCTGAGTACGAAAATAAATCTGTGAAGCCAAGGACGTGCGTGCTAGGAGCTGATAAGGGGAAGAGAAACTAGGCCACAGTGACAGTTGGCATGATAAGGAAAAATGTGACCCTGAGTGTAGGTATGGAGCAATCATGAGCTGATTTAGAGCAATACACTTTCCTGCTTGCAGTGCATATTATGAAACCTATAAAAATTAATGGAACAAGAAGTAAGCAAGCAAAGCTGTTTCTTTCATTGACCTGTGTACTTAATTGTGAGTATAGCAACAGATTAATTTTATTAATCAGTTTGATTCTTTGCTTCCTGTATAGGCCACTTGTTGCCTATCCAGTTTTATAACAAGGTATTAATATAGCATGTAACAGATTTCAATTAATAAAATTTTTTTATTTGCATTAAGAAGCTTTTGTAAATTGCAGTTTGTTCAGTGTCATTTTCTCTCACATTACAATAGTTAACTAAGGTTTAAAATCAATATGGCGACCGCGGCAGGACTGTGATCGTTTTAGTAGGCCGTGATAGAGGGTGACACTGAATATAACAGTTTTGTAAGGTATATATTCACGTTCCTGATATCTCTTTTAAAGCCGGAGTGATCAACCGTGCTTGAAGAGAGAAGGAAATCAGGTCCTGTGTGAATAAAGGGTTAACGAGTACTCAGAATTAATGAGAATTAATATTTTTGGTTTAATGGATGATTTATGCTATATATCTCTTTGGGTCGCTATTGCTTGCAATTGCTTATTTTGCCTTGTGCTTGGCTGTTGGATATATTGTACAGTTGGGCGTACGTCGTCTAATCAAGAGGAACAGGAACAAGGTTTTGAGGGAGACGCTCAGCTTTAAATTAACAGATATGGAGAATAGTGAGCTTAATGCAATAACCCTGAAAAGAATCCCCCAGCAGACTACCTTATATATTGATAGTGCACAAAACAGTACGGCGCTTCAATATGTTATTGCACTATTCCCATTTCAAAAGGAAATGATAAAGAAAGTTAATGACAAATGGGTAAAATATGCAGCTAGGGACTCTTTTCTGTCTTGGCCTTTAGAGGGCTCTTTACAGCCTAGTCGATTGTCCCCACTCCTACATTTTCTGCAAGATAAAAAACAAAATAAGGCTGCTAGTTTAGAGAAACATTTACATATTTGGAAACTTTTTTCCTTAACATCAGAGTTATATTATGCTGATACAGATATAAAAAAGGGAGTCAAAATAAAACATGAAATAGCGAAAGACCACCCAGAGTTACAAAAGAATGGTCCTCCGGACCAACTTATTGATCCTCAGGCCCACCCGCCACCATATGTAATGACTTGTCCAATGGTAAAGGCAGGAGAAGAGGATGGTTTTACTTTTCCAACCCCTGCCGGGTATAGGCCCCTATACAGTGAGACCAGTGAGACACCAAGTGCTCCATTATATCCAAGCCTGGATATACAAAAAGAGAGCATGAACAAACCTGAACAAGGGGTATCGAACAAATTAATAGATGAAAAAACTAAAATGCCAACTCCGATGGGATATGGCTCGACTCAACCGTCATCACATACACCTAGCCTTGGTATAGAACATGGACAGGATACCGAAAAGAGGAATGAGTTTGAGATTAAAGGAAGAGTACATTTAACAGCAGTACAGGAAGAAAATGAATTCCGAAAGCAAGTAGAGCAGATAGAGAAGATAGACCAGGGTAAAACTCCGGTAAAGGAACAAGATGAGGAGGAGAAGAATGTAGCAATAATCACATGGGTGCTTGATTATTTAAAAGGTTACAGTAAAAGTAAATATGGTAGACCTTGGTGGGAGGTTATCACACAAGAGTGTGAAAAACAGCAGTGTCGCATCCCGTGTTCAAATGTTGGGCCTGTAAACACGAAGCAAGTCGATGACTTGACGACGACTCTTGCTGTTCATTGTGCTGACTCTATCCACTATGACTTCATGGTAAAGGGATGTGAAGTCTGGGGTGAATCATTGCTAGAATATGAATCAACTACGCCCTTCACAAGATTAAAAAAACAAAGGCAGAATGCTGGGCAGATAGCTTGTGCATTACAACACAAAGATTCACGAGACAGAGTATTACAACAATCTCCATCCACGCTTTACGTCCCTACAAGGGTTTGACCTCTAATGTTGTGCCTATCATTCCAGGCCTTATTTCCCTAAAAGTGTTTGACTTCTAATATTGTGACTGTCCATCCAGGCCTTATGTCCCTATGATGGTTTGACCTCTAATGCTGTGCCTGTCTGTCCAGGCCTTATGTCTCTATGAGGGTTTGACCTCTAATGCTGTGCCTGTCTGTTCAGCCCTTATGTCCCTATGAGGGCTTGACCTCTAATGCTGTGCCTGTTAGTCCAGGCTTTACCTCTCTATGAGGATTTGACCTCTAATGCTGTGCCAGTCCATTCAGGCCTTATGTCCCTAAAAGTGTTTGACCTTTAATGCTGTGCCTGTCCATCCAGGCTTTACGTCTCTATGAGGGTTTTGATCTCTAATTTTGTGCCTATCTATCCAGGCCTTATGTCCCTATGAGGGTTTGACCTCTAATGCTGTGTCTTTCTGTCCAGGATTTATGTCTCTATGAGGGTTTGACCTCTAATGTTGTTCCTGTCCGTCCAGGCCTTAAGTCCATAAAAGTGTTTGACCTTTAATGCTGTGCCTGTCCATCCAGGCCTTATGTCTCTATGAGGATTTGACCTCTAATGCTCTGCCTGTCCATCCAAGCCTTATGTCTCTACGAGGGTTTGACCTCTTATGCTGTGCTTGTCCATCCAGGCCTTATATCCCTACGAGAGCTTGACCTCTAATGCTGTGCCTGTCCATCCAGGCTTTATGTCTCTATGAGGGTTTGACCTCTAATGCTCTGCCTGTCCGTCCAGCCTTATGTCCCTAAAAGTGTTTGACCTCTAATGCTGTACCTGTCCGTCCATGATTTATGTCCCTAAAAGTGTTTGACCTCTAATGCTGTGCCTGTCCATCCAGCCTTATGTCCCTAAAAGTGTTTGAGTTCTAATACTGTGCCTGTCTGTCCAGGGCTTATGTCCCTAAAAGTGTTTGACCTTGAATGCTGTGCCTGTCCGTCCAGGCTTTATGTTCCTAAAAGTCTTTGACCTCTAATGCTGTGCCTGTCCATCCAGCCTTATGTCCCTAAAAGTGTTTGAGTTCTAATACTGTGCATGTCCATCCAGGCCTTATGTCCCTATGAGAGTTTGACCTCTAATGCTGTGCCTGTCCATCCAGGCTTTATGTCTCTATGAGGGTTTGACCTCTAGTGCTGTGCCTGTCCGTCCAGGATTTATGTCCCTAAAAGTGTTTGACCTCTAATGCTGTGCCTGTCCATCCAGCCTTATGTCCCTAAAAGTGTTTGACCTCTAATGCTGTGCCTGTCCATCCAGGATTTATGCCCCTACAAAAGCTTTACCTCTATCCTTGAATGCTGTGCCTGTCCATCCAGGATTTACATCTCTAGGAGGGTTTGACCTCTAATGCTGTGCTGTGGGAACACTGAGAGGAGAGGATCACCTTGCTGGTGGCTGAAAGGAATCAGTACGTTTTTGCTTGGGACATTTTTGTATTTGGGACTGTTTGTATTTTTAAATAGTCAGTCAATAAGGTAGCAGTAGGTAGGCAGTGAACAAACAAGTTAGACTGTATTTTTAGTCAGTCAATAAGGTAGCAGTAAGTAGTGTGTTTTATTTTTAAAAGTCTGCAGAACTGAGTGTTCTCCAGACTTTTAAAGAACTGAGTGTTTGTATTGAAAAAAAAAACCTACAAAAAAAAACCAACCCAAAAAGTAGCCAGAAGCAAGAAATAAGCTAGGAGCAGTGTATACCTAAGTAAAAAAGTTGAATAGTTCAGCTCAGTTACTCACCTTGGAAAGGTGTTGAGGTAGTGTGATTGGGTTTGAATAGGGACCAATATTTGTTAATCAAGTGAGCAGTGAGTCACTCAGGCTGACTAACTGAAGTTAGACTGTTTGTATTTTCCAACCCTCCCACCCCTAGCTCATCCCTTAATTTATAGGCAGGTGCCACTTTCACAAAAAAAAACCATCAACAAAAACTTTATTGAGAATTCGATCAGACCCTGGTAGGCCACTACCAGACACATAGTGAATTCACTAATATATTTAAAGGACGTTAGACACATTCCCACTCCCATAGCAACCTAAAACTTAACTAGGAACTGATCAAAATTGAGATGAAGGCAGCAGTCCAGCAGCAAGAGGGGGGCTTCCCAGTCTTTTGCATCCAGTGTCACATGTATGATTTTTTACCCACCAGTGAGAAGTTGTACATGTGCATGCGATGCAAAGAGGTCCTGGCTCTCAGAGAACGAGTCTGATCTCTGAGGCTAGAGTGGCAGACCTGGAGGAGCTGAGGCAGACAGAGAGGTATAAAGATGAGACCTTCAGGGACATAGTAGTCAAGTCCCAACTTCAGACTGGCAGCCCTGGTGCTGCATTGGAGGAAGAAGGTCTCATGATGGGAGAGCACCAACCAGGTGCAGCAGGAAAGGATCCTGTAGCAAGGACCTGCTCTCCAGGTGATGCACTGTCCTTTCGCACTGAGGATATTTCCCCAAGGCCTACTGCCCAGGAGGGAAGGGTTAGGTCAGCCATCATAGTTGGTGATTCGATTATTAGGAATGTAGATAGCTGGGTGGCTGGTGGGCGTGAGGATCGCCTGGTAACATGCCTACCTGGTGCGAAGGTGGCGGACCTCACGCGTCACCTAGATAGGATTTTAGACAGTGCTGGGGAGGAGCCAGCTGTCATGGTGCATGTGGGCACCAATGACATAGGAAAATGTGGGAGGGAGGTTCTGGAAGCCAAATTTAGGCTCTTAGGTAGAAAGATTAAATCCAGAACCTCCAGGGTAGCATTCTCTGAAATGCTCCCTGTTCCACGTGCAGGTCCCCAGAGGCAGGCAGAGCTCCAGAGTCTCAATGCGTGGATGAGACGATGGTGCAAGGAAGAGGGATTCAGTTTTGTTAGGAACTGGGGAACCTTTTGGGGAAGGGGGAGTCTCTTCCGAAGGGATGGGCTCCACCTTAACCAGGGTGGAACCAGACTGCTGGTGCTAACCTTTAAAAATGAGATAGAGCAGCTTTTAAACTAGAACAAAGGGGAAAGCCGAAAGTCGCTCGGCAGCACATGGTTTGGATAGAGGTATCTTCAAAGGATACTAATGATGCATTAGAATTAGGGCATCCTGGCAGTGAGGTTCCAATAATAAGAAAAGTAGTCCAAGTGCCTGCAACTGAAAACTCACTTGAGCTAAAAAATTCTAACTTATCCCTATCAATTAAAAAGCAGAATGAAAATACAAACAAAAAACAAACTTTGAAATGTTTGTATGCTAATGCCAGAAGTCTAAGAAATAAGATGGGAGAATTAGAATGTATAGCAGTATATGATGACATAGATTTAATTGGCATCTCAGAGACATGGTGGAAAGAGGATAACCAATGGGACAGTGCTATACCGGGGTACAAATTATATCACAATGACAGAGAGGAGCACCCGGGAGGAGGTGTGGCGCTTTATGTCCGGGATGGCATAGAGTCCAACAGGATAAACATCCTGCATGAGACTAAATACAAAATTGAATCTTTATGGGTAGAAATCCCTTGTGTGTTGGGGAAGACTATAGTGATAGGAGTATACTACCTTCCACCTGGTCAAGATGGTGAGACGGACAGTGAAATGCTAAGGGAAATTAGGGAAGCTAACCAAATTGGTAGTGTGGTAATAATGGGAGACTTCAATTACCGGAGGATACATAGGTGCAGGCAGAAATTTAAGTCCTGATACAGTACTCACAATCAAGTGTATAAGTACAACTTTTTATTCTTCAATATGGCAACTCCTCTGATTCATACAGGCAGTAGGTTAATGGCGTCCCCCGACACGGTTCCCGTGTTTCGCCGCGGGCTGCATCGGGAGGGCGCGCCAACAGGGGTTCTAACAATAACTGTAAAACAGAAGTATACATCAGGACAACAGCGTGGGACTTATAGCCGAATAATGAGTATCAGACTTAGGATATAAAGCATTCCAGCATACCTGACAGCAAAATGCCTTGAAAGTGACAGGGAGCGCACTGCCCTTGAACGCTGACAGGTATTTAAAGCTGATTAAGCGCGCCAAATCAGGAGGACAAACCACGTGGGAGCTCACGGCCCCATTCATTGGTTGCCATTCCTGTATTACAGCGCTGCAGGACTCATCCGATCAAAATAAAGAACTCTGCACAACAGGCCACTTTAAGTAAACAGAAACCACTCAATATCGCGATTCAGACCCTTGGGGAATACTGAGTCTAAAGTGAAGATCCAGCGTTGTTCAACCCGACCCAGCTGTTCTGCATAGTTACCTCCTCGGGGGGGCCGTGGAAAAACCTCAAGAACACTGTAGGATAGATCTGAAAGCGTGTGTGATTTTTTTACCCAGTGATCCACGAGGGGTTCCTTTTCTCGCGAATGGCGGATATTTGAGCAGTGCTCTATAATTCGAGTTTTTACCATGCGAGAGGTTTTCCCAACGTAAATCAGCGGGCAGGGACAGGTGATAACATAAATGACTCCTGATGTGGTACAATCAGAGTACGACAATAACTTAAAAATTTTTTTAGAAACAGGGTGACTAAAGCTCGTGGATGGAGAAGTGTGAGAGCATGCAATGCATCGGCCACACGGATAATGGCCAATTGCATTGTCCATATTCCTGGAGATGGGGATATCAGTATGGATCAATTTATCACGTAGGTTTTTACCTCTACGGAAGGTAAATCTCAAGGGACCTGGGAACAAAGTATGTAAAGATAGAGCATCCCAATGTCTACGGATCATTGTTGTAATCTGCCGACTGAGGGTTGAAAAAGGCAGAATACAATTTGTAACTAACTGGTCATCCCGGGATGATGGTAAAAATAAAAGATCACGATTCGTATGTAAGGCCCGCTTCATTGCTCTCTTGACAATATACCTCGGATACCCACGTGAGATAAATCGAGAGGACATAACTTGGGCTTGTTTGATAAACTCGCTCCTGGTGGTACACAGTCTACGAAGCCTGAAAAATTGCCCTGTAGGAATGTTCCTTCGTAGTGTGCGAGGGTGACAGCTGTTGAAAGCCAAGAGGGTATTCCTGTCAGTTTCCTTACGGTGGATGGTGGTCAAGAAGTGGCCACCGTCCACCGAGACAAGGACATCCAAGAAAGCTATCTGAGTCTGGTGTATACAAAAGTTAAACTGTAAATTGGGATCACAGGTATTGAGCCAATCAATGAACATAAAAAATTGAATTTCTGTACCTAACCAGAGTAAAAAAATGTCGTCTATATATATGGCTTCGTTATATAGACGACATTTTTTTACTCTGGTTAGGTACAGAAATTCAATTTTTTATGTTCATTGATTGGCTCAATACCTGTGATCCCAATTTACAGTTTAACTTTTGTATACACCAGACTCAGATAGCTTTCTTGGATGTCCTTGTCTCGGTGGACGGTGGCCACTTCTTGACCACCATCCACCGTAAGGAAACTGACAGGAATACCCTCTTGGCTTTCAACAGCTGTCACCCTCGCACACTACGAAGGAACATTCCTACAGGGCAATTTTTCAGGCTTCGTAGACTGTGTACCACCAGGAGCGAGTTTATCAAACAAGCCCAAGTTATGTCCTCTCGATTTATCTCACGTGGGTATCCGAGGTATATTGTCAAGAGAGCAATGAAGCGGGCCTTACATACGAATCGTGATCTTTTATTTTTACCATCATCCCGGGATGACCAGTTAGTTACAAATTGTATTCTGCCTTTTTCAACCCTCAGTCGGCAGATTACAACAATGATCCGTAGACATTGGGATGCTCTATCTTTACATACTTTGTTCCCAGGTCCCTTGAGATTTACCTTCCGTAGAGGTAAAAACCTACGTGATAAATTGATCCATACTGATATCCCCATCTCCAGGAATATGGACAATGCAATTGGCCATTATCCGTGTGGCCGATGCATTGCATGCTCTCACACTTCTCCATCCACGAGCTTTAGTCACCCTGTTTCTAAAAAAATTTTTAAGTTATTGTCGTACTCTGATTGTACCACATCAGGAGTCATTTATGTTATCACCTGTCCCTGCCCGCTGATTTACGTTGGGAAAACCTCTCGCATGGTAAAAACTCGAATTATAGAGCACTGCTCAAATATCCGCCATTCGCGAGAAAAGGAACCCCTCGTGGATCACTGGGTAAAAAAATCACACACGCTTTCAGATCTATCCTACAGTGTTCTTGAGGTTTTTCCACGGCCCCCCCGAGGAGGTAACTATGCAGAACAGCTGGGTCGGGTTGAACAACGCTGGATCTTCACTTTAGACTCAGTATTCCCCAAGGGTCTGAATCGCGATATTGAGTGGTTTCTGTTTACTTAAAGTGGCCTGTTGTGCAGAGTTCTTTATTTTGATCGGATGAGTCCTGCAGCGCTGTAATACAGGAATGGCAACCAATGAATGGGGCCGTGAGCTCCCACGTGGTTTGTCCTCCTGATTTGGCGCGCTTAATCAGCTTTAAATACCTGTCAGCGTTCAAGGGCAGTGCGCTCCCTGTCACTTTCAAGGCATTTTGCTGTCAGGTATGCTGGAATGCTTTATATCCTAAGTCTGATACTCATTATTCGGCTATAAGTCCCACGCTGTTGTCCTGATGTATACTTCTGTTTTACAGTTATTGTTAGAACCCCTGTTGGCGCGCCCTCCCGATGCAGCCCGCGGCGAAACACGGGAACCGTGTCGGGGGACGCCATTAACCTACTGCCTGTATGAATCAGAGGAGTTGCCATATTGAAGAATAAAAAGTTGTAAATTTCTGCCTGCACCTATGTATCCTGCGATTTTGCTATAGTGCAGAGTTTGCTCACCATGTACTTTTGGTCTTGGAGACTTCAATTACCCCAATATTGACTGGGTAAATGTATCTTCGGGACACGCTAGAGTGATAATGTTTCTGGATGGAATAAATGATAGCTTTATGGAGCAATTGGTTCAGGAACCAACAAGAGAGGGAGTAATTTTAGATCTAATTCTCAGTGGAGCACAGGACTTGGTGAGAGAGGTAACGGTGGTGGGGCCGCTTGGCAATAGTGATCATAATATGATCAAATTTGATTTAATGACTGGAAGAGGAACAGTGTGCAAATCCACGGCTCTCGTGCTAAATTTTCAAAAGGGAAACTTTGATAAAATGAGAAAAATTGTTAGAAAAAAACTGAAAGGAGCAGCTACAAAAGTAAAAAATGTCCAAGAGGCATGGTCATTGTTAAAAAATACCATTCTAGAAGCACAGTCCAGATGTATTCCACACATTAAGAAAGGTGGAAAGAAGGCAAAACGATTACCGGCATGGTTAAAAGGGGAGGTGAAAGAAGCTATCTTAGCCAAAAGATCTTCATTCAAAAATTGGAAGAAAGATCCAACAGAAGAAAATAGGATAAAGCATAAACGTTGGCAAGTTAAATGTAAGACATTGATAAGACAGGCTAAGAGAGAATTTGAAAAGAAGTTGGCCGTAGAGGCAAAAACTCAGAGTAAAAACTTTTTTAAATATATCCGAAGCAGAAAGCCTGTGAGGGAGTCAGTTGAACCGTTAGATGATCGAGGGGTTAAAAGGGCACAGAGAAGATAAGGCCATCGTGGAAAGATTAAATGATTTCTTTGCTTCAGTGTTTACTGAAGAGGATGTTGGGGAGGTACCCATGATGGAGAAGGTTTTCATGGGTAATGATTCAGATGGACTGAATCAAATCACGGTGAACCTAGAAGATGTGGTAGACCTGATTGACAAACTGAAGAGTAGTAAATTACCTGGACCGGATGGTATACACCCCAGAGTTCTGAAGGAACTAAAAAATGAAATTTCAGACCTAATAGTAAAAATTTGTAACCTATCATTAAAATCATCCATTGTACCTGAAGACTGGAGAATAGCAAATGTAACCCCAATATTTAAAAAGGGCTCCAGGGGCGATCCGGGAAACTACAGACCGGTTAGCCTGACTTCAGTGCCAGGAAAAATAATGGAAAGTGTTCTAAATATCAAAATCATAGAACATATAGAAAGACATGGTTTAATGGAACAAAGTCAGCATGTCTTTACCTAAGGCAAGTCTTGCCTCACAAATCTGCTTCACTTTTTTGAAGGAGTTAATAAACATGTGGATAAAGGTGAACCGGTAGATGTAGTATTCTTGGATTTTCAGAAGGCGTTTGACAAAGTTCCTCATGAGAAGATTCTAGGAAAAGTAAAAAGTCATGGGATAGGTGGCGATGTCCTTTCATGGATTGCAAACTGGCTAAAAGACAGGAAACAGAGAGTAGGATTAAATGGACAATTTTCTCAGTGGAAAGGAGTGGTCAGTAGAGTGCCTCAGAGATCTGTATTGGGACCCTTATTTTTTAATATATTTATAAATGATCTGGAAAGAAATACGACGAGTGAGATAATCAAATTTGCAGATGACACAAAATTGTTCAGCGTAGTTAAATCACAAGCAGATTCTGATAAATTGCAGGAAGACCTTGTGAGACTGAAAAATTGGGCATCCAAATGGCAGATGAAATTTAATGTGGATAAGTGCAAGGTGATGCATATAGGGAAAAATAACCCATGCTATAATTACACAATGTTGGGTTCCATATTAGGTGCTACAACCCAAGAAAGAGATCTAGGCGTCATAGTGGATAACACATTGAAATCGTCGGTTCAGTGTGCTGTAGGGGTGTGCATTCGTTTTGAACTTAAATGGAAAACGCAACTTTTTTTTTTTTTTTAACTTAAAATAATGATGAGGCGTAAACGATCGGATTTCCAACTTATTCAACATAGCTATGTTGAATACGTTGGAAATCGCGATTGTTGATGTAAATAAAAATTTAAACCCCTCACCCTCCTTAATCCCCCCCCCAAGACTTACCAAAACTCCCCAAGCTGGCCAAAAGTTCCGTGAGGGTCCGGGAGCGGACGCGTGGGGAATCACGTGACGTCCGCGTCACTCCGACGTGCCAGCTTGGGGGGGTCAGGAGGCCCCTCCAAGCTGGCCAAAAGTTCCTTTTGGGCCCAACGAGGGGTCCGGGAGCGAACCCGAGGGGAATCACGTGACGCCGCGTCACTCCGACGTGACGCCGACGTCACGTGCTCCTTGCAAAGGAGTTCAGGAATGGCGTTCTGACCCCGCTGGACCACCAGGGAGTTTTGGTAAGTCTTGGGGGGGGGGGGCGGGATTAAGGCGGGTGAGGGGTTTAAATTTTTATTTGCACATATGGACATAGACTCAACTTATGGAATTCTCCATATGTCCATATTGACCGCAAATGGGACCCCCTTTCGACTTATGGACTTATGAACTTAAACTTTTGGTCTGCACATCCCTAGTGTGCTGCGGCAGTCAGAAAAGCAAACAGAATGTTGGGAATTATTAGAAAGGGAATGGTGAACAAAACGGAAAATGTCATAATGCCTCTGTATCGCTCCATGGTGAGACCGCACCTTGAATACTGTGTACAATTCTGGTCGCCGCATCTCAAAAAAGATATAATTGCGATGGAGAAGGTACAGAGAAGGGCTATCAAAATGATAAGGGGAATGGAACAGCTCCCCTATGAGGAAAGACTAAAGAGGTTAGGACTTTTCAGCTTGGAGAAGAGATGGCTGAGGGGGGACATGATAGAGGTCTTTAAAATCATGAGTGGTCTAGAACGGATAGATGTGAATCAGTTATTTACTCTTTTGGATAATAGAAAGACTAGGGGACACTCCATGAAGTTAGCATGTGGCACATTTAAAACTAATCGGAGAAAGTTCTTTTTTACTCAACGCACAATTAAACTCTGGAATTTGTTGCCAGAAGATGTGGTTAGTGCAGTTAGTATAGCTGTGTTTAAAAAAGGATTGGATAAGTTCTTGGAGGAGAAGTCCATTACCTGCTATTAAGTTCACCTAGAGAATAGCCACTGCCATTAGCAACGGTAACATGGAATGGACTTAATTTTGGGGTGCTTGCCAGATTCTTATGGCCTGGATTGGCCACTGTTGGAAACAGGATGCTGGGCTTGATGGACCCTTGGTCTGACCCAGTATGGCATATTCTTATGTTCTTATGTTCTTATGTCCATACAGGCCATATGTCCCTACGAGGATTTGACCTCTTATGCTGTGCCTGTCCATCTAGGCTTTTCTTCTCTATGAGGGTTTGACCTCTAATGTTGTGCCTGTCCATCCAGGCCTTATGCCCCTATGAGGGCTTGACCTCTATCCTCGAAAGCTGTGCCTGTCCATCCAGGCTTTACGTCTCTACGACGGTTTGACCACTAATGCTGTGCCTGTCCATCCAGGATTTACGTCTTTATGAGGGTTTGACCTCTAATGCTGTGCCTGTCCATCCAGGCCTTATGTCCCTAAAAGTGTTTGACCTCTAACGCTGTGCCTGACCATCCAGGAGCCCTTTCCTGATCAAAAGAAAGGGAACTCTCCCCGGGGTAGCCAGCCAACCTATCTCTTAGTACTTGTTGACCCATGTAAAACCGCTGTTCACAGTGAAACCTCTTCCACATCACCACACTTTGAAAGCTCGTCCTGCACTCTAGGGGCCAACCCATTGCGGGGAGCCCTTTCCTGCTCAAAGGAAAGGGAACTCTCCCCGGGTGTAGCCAGCCTATCTCTTAACATCCGCTGACCCATGTTGAACCGCTGTTCACATGGAAACCTCCTCTGCCTCTGCCATGAATATTCTCGTTTGTATGTCCACCGGATTTTAAGAGACCAGCGAGTGCTCACTAGACACCAATGGAAATACCCCAATCTAGGGGCAAACCCTTTCTAGGGAGCACTTTTCTGCTGTTAAAGCACTCTTGCCACTTCTGGTACCCCTTTGCCCCTTTACAGTGCCTTAGGCTATTCATGCCACTTTGGTGCCACTTTGCCACAGTCTAAGTACCTTGGAGCTCTTTTCTTGTTCTGATGATTGCTCTCCAGAAGTTTCATCAGAATTGATAATAAAACCCCAATTCTGCAGCCAAAAATAGGCTGCAAATACTTCCCCCATTGACTTTAATGGGAATCGGAAAACAAATAAAACATATCAACGGATCGGGTTCCCCATTGAATGAATGCAACGTATTTGGATCCCAACGAATACGAATACCGAATTGGATGAATCCATCCCTTCTGCACATCCCTAATTCATGCCCAGGAGAAGCAATAGTTCAATTTTATGGGAGGGGATGGAGAGGGGAGACATGAACTAGGGGGAGGGATATTAGAAGGGTTAATTTCTGGAGTAGAGCTGACAAAGTTGCATATGTTGAAGGGTGCCAAAGATGGAGGCGAGAGGGGGATATGACTTGGGAGGAGTGTTTTGTGCATGGAGTTTCGTGTGTGGGAGGTCGTAACCCTAGCTAACTGACCTTTTATCAGTCTGGGGTGGGGGGCCAGAAACGTGTTCCTGCTGCCAGGATCATGTAAGACTTTTAAAAGGTATTTATGGAGAAAGCAGTGTGTTTTCCACATAAATACAGTTTTCAAAAATTGTCCATCTGATATGTGGAGAAAAATATCCTCTTACAAACTGACATGTGTGTTACCTTTCTCTCCATCTGTTTAATGAGTGACGAGGAGTATTCATAAGCATTCACATGTTTTACAGTTGCATTTGGTGTTTCAGGAAAGACCATTGATAGTCTTTCAGAGGGGACATAATTTAAAGGATCAGATTGTTAAGTCACACTTTAGTTATACTTGTGATTCCACTCCTTGTAAGAGAGGACATTCCCCATGCAGTTCCTGCAGATGCATACTAACAATGATCTACCTTTCGAGAGATTAGGTTTAAAACCCTGTAAAGTGAAAACTATATGCACCTCCAGTAAGGTGGTTATGTAGTGTAATATCCATGCAGTTTGTTGTATATAGGGAAGACTATGCAAATGCTTAAAACATGGATGGTAGAACATTGCAGTGCGATGCGGTGCAAAAAATTGGAAGCACCTTTAGTGCAACACTATCTCACTCATAACCATACTTTTGAGGATTTGTCCTTTACAGTTTTGGAGTAGATAAAGATTGATGGCCAGGGAGGTGATCATAATTTACGTTTGTTACCAGCTGAACAATGATAGATATTTACTTTACAGACAGTTCACACACATTAGGGTTGAACAAAGAGATCGATTGGTCGTTTTTTATGTGAAGTCTCTGTGATTGCTAAACATGAATGCTGCATAGTGGTTAAAAAACTGGTGTGGTTGAGACACAAGTAGAGCGTTTATCGCCATTTTTTCTCAAATAAGATGTAAGCTGAGTGGAGCCATGTAAAGGGTAAGTCTTCAGTGGGAAGTCAGTTTTTAGTTTTTTTTATTTGTTGCATTTACTTTTAAAGATTTTTCTGTGCTCTTTTTTCTAGATTGTGATATTTCCCTTGAAGAAGGAATGTTGTGCTGAAACATTGTCAATGAGAAAAAAGGGACGGTGATTGAGTGCCTTAGTTGTATTGTCAGTTTTGGAAGCTAGAAAGAGCGGATTGTCCATTAATAAGATAAGTACATTTTAGGTATTATTCATAAAATGCAAGTGAATATTTTGCAAATAATATGTAGTGAAGTTTAGGATTCTTTTTTTGTTCATTTTGAAAAGTATGCATGTATGTACACCTTGTACGGGCATATTCTTTCCCTACATATAAACGAGGCATTCCAAGGAGTACAGCCCATTCAAAGATTGGATTTAGACGCATACTATTAATTTTAAAAAGTATGCAGGAAAACTACTCACTCACATTAGCAGGTGTAAATTTTCAAAGCAAAAGAAAGCATGTTCTTTCACTTTGAAAATCACTGTAAAGTCTTTGAGCCAAAAGTACCCAGCTGAAAATTATCCCCTTACAAGTACAATTTTTAAAGCTAACACAATGCAAAAAAGTGCACATAAGTGCATTTGTGAGGTATATGTGTAATGTACATGCATATATGAACCTTCCGTATAAAAGTACACATGAAAAAAGAAGGCATGTTAGGGGCATATTAGGATGAAAAGAGCTATTTTAAATGTGACATTTGCCCAAACGTCATCAAAACTATGCAAATACATTTACTACTACTCATTTACACTCACAAATTAAAACTTTCATTTTCTTCTATGACTTGGTGTTTGATTTCTCTGAGATGGTAGCAGGCTAGAGGATGGCAGTTGGGGATGTACAGCCTTGAAAATTTGGTACGGTTCGTTGGTTCATTGGTGGGTGCCACCATTCATTTAATTAGTTTTGTCCAATTTGTTTTTCATTTTACATTGACGTTAATGGTGAAAGGCCATTAACGTCTTGTGTTCTCTTCTTGCTTGATCCATTGACTTAAAATGTTAGCTGCTGCAGTGATGTGACTGCACTTCCCTCCTCCAGAGCAAACAGTGCCATTTGTTGTAAGTCCTGAGCCTTGGGCCTAGACCTTAATGGCCGAGATCAAGATCCATGCCTTTGTAATAGAGGTATCCTATTATAAATAAATAAATCTGGGTCCAGTAGCCTGTATTGGGGAGGCTATTGCAGACAGATGAGGCCCAATGGTGATTGACAGCTGACGGGTAACTGAAGAGGAGGCCCGAGGTCATGGAGGTAAGCTGCAGCACCCAAAGGACCACCAGGCAAAGCAGCGTCGATTCACAACACTGATATAGCTGGGGAGAGGCCCAAGTGAGTAGAGGAGGCATCGGACAGCTGCAATGAGAGGGAAGCCAGGTTTACCATGAGAGAGAAAGAAACAGTGAAGGAGGTGCCAGGTTGAGCAGAGCAGCATTGGAGCGCTACTGAAACCAGGCCCTCCTGCTTCCTACTGCCTGTTCCCTCTGCCTGCCGAGGCCTGCTGTTGGGTTAGTGCCTGAGGCATCGTGTTGCTGCCACCACCTCTGCTGCCCTCCTCCACCCACACTGGAACAGTGAAACATCGGGGCCTTGGTGAAGCCCCAACATGCTGACACCGTCAATGCTGCTGCTGAGTTGCCAGGATAAGGTGTATCACTGAAGTTTATTTTTAAAATGTGAAAATTGCCATCAGGGCCTTCGGGAAGCCCTGATGCCATAATGAGGATGGCCAGGCTGGGCACAGTGATGTCATCAGGAGATTCGCAACTCTGGGAGAAATGGCTACTAAAAAGAATACAAATAGGATAAATTAAGCTAAATTTAAAGAATATAAAGGTGGTGGCCATGTCACTTAACCAATACCAACTCCCCAACTCCAAAGACAATTTTAAATGTCAAATTCACTCCGATGGGAACTCTGCTTAGTTTGGGTTTAAAACTCCCCAAACCCAGGGAATTTTGGTGATGGGCACCAGAGGGGCCCCTGAGGACACTAACCCAGGCATTGTTTGGATCATAGGAACTGAAAATGTTAAAGGACAATTGTAAATCTTACCAGCTGAAAAGTAGCATTTAAAATTAGAAATGACATATATCTCTTGTGAAGATTTGATGACCTACGGAGAGAGGAAACTCACCCAAAGATGAGATTTGGGCAATGTTCTCTCCTAGGGATGTGAATCGGGCTTCTGATGATTGAAAATATCATATGATATTTTCAAAATCGTCAGAAATCGGGGGCTCCCCGAAACTGATAGGAAAACCCAACGAAATTGTTCAAGGGGGTTCTCTTATCGTTTTGGGGGAGGGCGGGAAAAACGGCACACAAACTAACCCCTAAACCCACCCCGACCCTTTAAAACTAATCCCTTAGCTTCCCCCACCTTCCCGACCCCCCAAAAAAATTTTACAGGTACCTGGTGGTCCAGTGGGGGTTCCGGGAGCGATCTCCCACTCCCGGGCCGTCGGCTGCCACTAATCAAAATGGCACCGATAGCCCTTTGCCCTTATCATGTGACAGGGTATCCGTGCCATTGGCCAGCCCCTGTCACATGGAGGGAGCACTGGATGGCCGGCGCCATCTTTAAAAATGGATCTGTGTTGGGACTGGTTCTGTTCAGTATCTTTGAGAGCGACATTGCAAAAGGGATAGATGGTAGTTTGTCTATTTGCGGATGATAAAGATCTGGAACAGCGTGGACATGCCTGAAGGAATAGAGAGAATGAGACGTGATCTAAAGAAGCTTGAACAGTGGTTGAAGATATGGCAGCTGGGATTCAATGCCAAGAAGTGCAGAGTCATGCATCTGGGGTGCGGTAATCCAAAAGAGCTGTATGTGATGGGGGGTGAAGGGATGCTGTACACAGAGCAAAAGAGGGACCTTGGGGTGATAGTGTCTAGCAATTTGAAGGCGGTGAAACAATGTGACAAGGCGATAGCTAAAGCCAGAAGAATGCTGGGCTACATAAGAGAGAGGAATAACCAGTAAGAAAAAGGATGTGATAATCCCCCTATACAGGTCTTTGGTGAGGCCTCACCTGGAGTACTGTGTTCAGTTCTGGAGACTGTATCTCAAATGGGACAGAGGGCAACAGTGTAGATTAGACGCCAAAAGATAGTCCAAGTATGAGCTTTATTTGAAGGGAGACATAAATTTTGTATATGTGCCCATATGGGCACATATACAAAATAGACATTGTGTTTACTTAGATAGTACACAACTCAATAATTTTAGACCAATTTCAAAATTAGCATTTTTAGCAAAGATTTTAGAAAAAGCCATTCAAAAACAGCTAGACAATTTTTTTTAGAATTTAATAGTATTTTATTTCCTAATCAGTTTGGTTTTTGAAAGAATTTTAATACTGAAACACTTTTAATAGCACTTACTGATTCTGTTTTAAGAGGTTTTGATATGGGGAAGTTACTTTTTAGTTCTTTTAGACTTATCTGCAGCTTTCGACACTGTTGACCATAGCATTTTAGTTAATTGTTTAAAAGAAATTGGAATCACAGATAAAGTTTTAGAATGGGCACATATACAAAATGTATGTCTCCATTCAAATAAAGCTCATACTTGGACTATCTTTTGGCGTCTAATCTATACTGTTGCCCCAACGGCTTTCTTAGATAGCCTACTCTCCTGCTTTGTTGGTCCTCTCAAAAGGGACAGAGACAGGATGGAGACAGCCCAGAAAAGGGCAACCAAAATGGTGGGGGCTTTCCATCAACTGATTATGAGGAGGGGTTGAAGGACCTAAATATGTATACCGTGGAGGAGAAGAGGTGCAGGGGAGATAAGATACAGACCTTCAGATACCTGACAGGTTTTAATGATGCACAATCAACAACAAACCTTCTCTGTTGGAAAGAAATCAGTAGAACTAGGGGTCACAAAATGAAACTCCAGGGATGATGACTCATAACCAACGTCAGGATATATTTCTTCACAGAGAGAGTGGTGGATATCTGGAATGCTCTTCTGGAACAGGTGGTGAAGACAAAAACAGTGAAAGATTTCAAAGGGCTATTGGATAAACACTGTGGATCCCTAAAGGCTAGAGGATGGAAATGAAGAAAAGCGTGCATGGGGGTAACTTGCTGGTGTGACAGTTACTATCCTTAACCAATAAGCCTTCATACTGTTGATGCAACTCTATCATTGCTCTCTGCTTCAATGGCAGGAGGAAAAGAGGAAGAGGAGAATTAGATTCAGACAGCAACCAACAAGAACAATGAATTATACGGTCTGGGAAAACAAATAAGCATGGGGGTAATTTGCTGATGTAGCTGTTCTACCCTTAACTACCCTTAACAGTAAGCCTGATACTTGCAATGCACCTCCAACATTGCTCTCTGCTTCAATGGCAAGAGGTAATGGGGAATTGGACTCAAACAGCAATCAACAAGGGCCATGCATTTGACGAACTGATAAGTATGGGGTGACCTGTACGGTGCGGCAAATACTACCATAAGCTTGCAGGGGAGACTAGATGGACCATTTGGTCATTTTCTGCTGTCATTTCTATGTTTCTATGTTTCCCTATGTATGTGAGAATATGAAATTTACTAAATTACTTACCACAGTTTAGTTAAGCCTGTGAAAAATAAAATGCATTAAAACTACACATGAACATGCCATTTTTTTATTTTTTTTTTTATTTGTAAGCTTTTTTTTTTTTCAATTCTTTATTTTACTTTTCTTAATTATAACAGGCAAATGGATACAATACATATAATATACTTATACATTTCCTGTGGAAACTAAATCTCAATCTTTACCCATATAATCAGATAATAGTAATATTTAAAGCAAAAGTGGACCGTTGAAAAATTAAACAGAGCGAAAAATATAAGGTAAATATGGTTTCACCCATAATACTAGGCAATATTTGTAAGCTTTTAT
This sequence comes from Rhinatrema bivittatum, assembly GCF_901001135.1. Classification (NCBI taxonomy): domain Eukaryota; kingdom Metazoa; phylum Chordata; class Amphibia; order Gymnophiona; family Rhinatrematidae; genus Rhinatrema; species Rhinatrema bivittatum. Next base: position 769,694,471 of record NC_042615.1, read on the forward strand.
ATACCGAAGTTTAGCGAAAGGCCCTCACTCCGGTTTACAGGTATAACAACATATTATAGGCGTAACACAACTGGTATAACATCAGATACAGATAGGTTATAACATCAGATACAAATAGGTTATATATATAACAGCTTATATAGCAACAGATTAGGGAAAGCTGATCATCATGGCATGGATGAATGCCCATTAAAAAATTCCTCCATCTGCGCAGCTCAAACCTGACTTTTCGGAACTGTGCATGCCCACTTGCAAAATTGGGCACACACATACGCGAGCATAGGCTATTTTGTAAAGTACACTCGAATGTGCGCATATGTTATAAAATTACCATGTCTTTGAGTGTGCGCCAATGTACAAGTGCACCCGCATGCCGATTTGAAAGTTTCTGTCCCACTTAATAGTAAAATAATGTAAATCATATCTAGTTTGTAAATGTATATAAAATCTGAGTCATAAGCCTTACTGAAGCTGTTATACCACATGTCCTGCTTCCCTAATATCTACAAGACCTGTTAATCTGCCATCATTATGATCATGGAATTATTAATATTACTACTAATCAAATGGCCTAATAGAATGTAAAATATATTGTTAGTTTATGTTAGCATTTATATAGTGTCTTCCTCAAACCAAGGTTCAACCTAAAGTGGTTTACAAAATTATCATAACATAAAAATACAATACAATTCAATACAATACAATTCAATACCCTTACATATAATATTTATGCAATGTTATATGTAAGGGTTCTGCCCAATGGTTCCTGTTTAACTGTAAACCGATACGATGTGTGAACAGTTATCGGTATAAAAAAGACATTAAATAAATAAATAAATAAATACATGAATAATCTATGCTGCATAAAATGTCTTTATCCCAGTTTGATATTAGATACAAAATGCTTCACATTCATGCTAAATATCACTTATTTACAGGGTCATTTATCAAATCGCATTAAGGTGTTTTTACATGCATTATGGCGTTTTTGCATGCGAAAAACACCTTAAAGCATGTGATAAGCACCATAATGCATGGTGCGGTGCAAAGTTTTAAAAGGGGAGGGATTTCTATAAAAGTGGGCTGGCTTCACAAACCCATTACACACAATATTGCACAGTTTTAAAGCCGAAAATAACTACACCTATTTTAATTGTGTGGTATGCCCATAACACATTTTACAAATTCTGTTTTGGGCATCTTTAGGTGAGGGGAGTGAGAGTGACAGTGTGAGAAAGAGAGAGAGAGAAAGCAGCTATTTATGCTAATATAGGAGTCCCACGTAGTAACTTGAGGTGAGGTTTAGGTAGTAGAGTAGGTGTTAGGGACCACTTTTACATGCAGAGTGAGACATATGAACAGAACAGTACACTCTTGTGAAGATTTGATATCCTTTGGAGTGAGGAAACTCACACAACAATGAGATTTGTACAATATTCTCTCAACCTAGCTTGCTGTTACCCAGGTAGAGAGTCCATCAAGCTAGGTTGAGAGAACATTGTACAACTGTCATTGTTGTGTGAGTTTCCTCACTCTGAAGGATAACACATCTTTACAAGAGTGTACTGTTCTGTTCGTAAGTCTCACTCTGCATGTAAAAGTGGCCCCTAACCCCTACACTACTACCTAAAGTTCACCTAGAGTTACTAGGTGGGCCTCCTATAGTAGTATAAATAGCTAACTACTACAAGGGCCTTGTAGATAGTCAGCCTATCTCTCTCTCTCTCTCTCTCTCAATCTCACACCTCCCCCAGCCTAAAAATGACCAAAACAGAATTTGTGAAGTAAATTGTGTTATGGGCATATCACATAGCTTTACACAATTGAAAAATGTATAGTTATTTTCGTATGTATTATGGCCTCGCAAAGCCAGCCCATTTTTACTGAATTCCCGCCCCGGACTCCTTCCCAATCCCTCTCCTTTTAAAAATTTGCATCACACCATGCGTTATGGTACTTATCGCATGCTTAATGCATGCGAAAACGCCATAATGCAATTTGATAAATGACCCTATTAGTTTGTAAAACAAAATTGTGTTATCTATTATCTAGACTTTCACTAACACCTTTAAGTTGTAAGCATACAAAAAGCATCAGATTAATATTATCAGTCTTCCACAATAAATATATTAAATAATATGCATGTTTTCCATTTGTTGCATTGGTCAAATCATTTCCATGTTGCTTTGATAGTCATGTTAGTCAATCTCAGGTAGCTAGCTGACCAAGGGCTACAAAAGAATTCACTTGCAATTCTAAATTCTTCAATACGGTCTCCCAGAAAATCCCAGATACAGTCATTAACCTGCCTTTCTAATCCAAATGGCGCCCCAAGGGATGTCCTTCTTAAGTGTACCCTTTCATTCTTAAGTCCCTTTCACTCTACTATAATATGCCACAAGGTCATCCTTTTTATATTATTTTTTTCATTTACAGATTTATTAAAGATATGGATACATTCATCAAGTAAATATAATCAGTAAATAAAAAATTTAGGATTTATTTGAACTTTGCCCAAATGACTTGATAGCAATTAGTCCAAGGTTACCCTATATATATTTCCTTCATGGAAATCATTTAAATACCAGTTTAAAAAAAAAGAAAAAATGACATACCCTATCCTTGTCTTCCTTTTATGCTTCGTATTGTTCCATGCAATATTCATTTGCATTTCTAGTCATTTAAAGACACGGTCAATTTTTGCTTCTCCAGTGCCTAAGTGTTCAATTTTTAATGAGTATTCAGAATTTTAAAAACCCTAAACTAATATGCATCTGTAGAATACTTCTCACATTGTGACAATATGACTTTACCAGCTAGAATCATTTCTTAGATGCCCCATTTAACATATATGTTGATAGTATAGTAGCATTACTAAAATTAAACAGCATCCAGAAATACTGATGTATAACTTGCCATTTTTTTTCCAAATTATGAAGGCTAAATAGAAGGGCAATCTATGCCAAATGTCATGATGATGGTGTTTTTTCCTGTCTCTTGTTCTTTTGACTTTAATAACATCCAGCGGAAAACAAAACAAAAAATGTTATCTATCCATATCGAAATCCTTAGCATATGATTGGATGGTCTAAGGTTATAAAAGTGTCAGCTTCTCACATGCATGATGCCAATTTTACTGAAAATTTTAGTTTTGCTGCTCTCATTAAAAACAGATGATTAAAAAACAAAGATGTTTCAGGATTTTCATGTGATCCCAATACTGCAGAAACCACTTCCTCTGTTTCGGAATGTGGTTCTTGGCAATTCAGCTCAAGCCGAGCATTAGGGAGAGGAAAGAGGATATAAAACTGGTCTCTTGATATTTTCCAGGGAGGTCTTTAAACAAGATTAATGGCTCTTCTGTAATTTTTGGCCGTCCGTTGCTGCAGGGAACTTTACTTTGAGGGTGTTAAATCTGTTTTCTTCTATTTTTTTTTTCTGAAAACAGGGACATCATCAGCTATATTATATTATTTTGTTAGATGCAACAGTGGTTTTGTAGAAAGCCTCAGACTTTTCTTGGATACACAGATGAGTAGACGGGTTATCTCAAGATTGAGATATGCAGACATCAACACCACATCACGGCTCCAACCTTGCATCAACTCGCTAGCCCTCTCAAAAGATTCTATTCAGAGAGTTTAGAATAATACAATTCCAAAAAAATTGGGCAGGACAGGGCAAGGACAGTTTGACAAGAAAACAAAGTCTGAATTAAAGCTGTAGGTCTTTGTTCAGAGATGGAAATTTTCAAAAGGCTATCCTCTGCTAAATTATTTATATACATTTGATATTCTGCCTTTTCCAAAGTCAATCTCAAAGAGGATTACAACAAATTTAAATGAACAAAAGCTTACAATCAAAATCAGAAGTTGCAGGTTCAGTATGGGGGAACCCATTTTTCGTATAATTTGGAGTCCCAATACTCCATGGAACCACCATGTCCCCTATTTGTACCTGTCGTGTATGACAAAGTTCTTGGTTAGGACTTCAGGAAGTTAGGCCAGGGGGATGAGGGTCTCTGAGGGAAAGGTCTGGCTGAAAAGCAATGCATTTGTTTTTTCTCTGAATTTAAAGTAGCATGGCTCCACGCGTAGGGTTATTGGTACTTTGTTCCAGAATTTAGCTGCATAACAACTAAAAATGCAAAGTATTATGCAGGACAATCTAGCAGCAATTAGAGGAGGAGAGAAGAGACGAGTCATTTGGGAGGATCAGAGTTGCTTATTTGTCTGTGTAAATGGGGTCTTTGAAAATTGCCCAGCCTGTGCATAGCATCACTACAAGAGGATCTTTACCTGCAGTGCGAAGAGGTGCACCCAGGGTCATGGTCAGAGGGAGTTTGCACTTCTGCACATTTTACCCAACACAAGTACCTGCACAAAAAGCAAGTGCACATTTTTACTGAGTAAAATTCATTGGTAAAAATATACCCGCAGACTTTGCACTTCTGCAGGCAGTTTGAAATGTGCCTTCTTAATGTGGAAATTTTGAATGTGAATCGCATGAAAAGCCATTTTGCTGGAAGAAGAGAAAAATTACAGTTGAGGTTTTGCAGACTGTGACCTTTACAATATGGAAAAAAAACACTGACCCTAACAAAGGGGGGGTCCTTTTCTATCGGTATCGCACGCGAAAAGGGACTTTTCACGTGTGATAGCTTGATAGGGGCGGAGTCGGGGCGTAATCAGGACAGGAAGAGGAGGAGTCAGGGCGGCGTTGGGGCAGACGCGGCGGTAACTTCGCTGGCAGCGATAAGGTAAGACCCATTATCGCCACCAGTAGGGCACCCAATAGCACCACCTTTCACGCTGGCACTATTGGGTGCGAAAGCTGACAGCGATAACACCGCAATGGTGTGATCGCTGCCAGCTTTCGCAGGCCCGCTGCCCCAGTTCACCCCCTGGACCCCGTTTCCACAAGATTCAGTAAGCTGTGCACCATAAGAAAACCCAGGCCAAAGTTTTTATGCACTGTCTCATTACCTTCTGCTTGCACTGCTGCAATCTCCTATTTACAGGTCTGCCACTTAACCACCTTATTCTGCTAAAAGTCTATTCAAAATTCAACTGCATGACTTAGCTTCCTCTAGCATCATTTGGACCATGTTTCACCTCTTCTCACAGCCTACAAAGGCTTCCTATCTTCTTCCACATTCAGTTCAAACCACTTCTCATCTTACTTCAAGTGCCTTCACTCTGCAGCTCCCTGCTACAGAGTGAGCGTCAATATTTCTCCTCATGACCTTTATTCATCAGGCAAGCTGAATTTATTTGTCCCCCTTCTCCTCCATTATTAATATCAGACTCTGTGCTTTCTGTCTTGTGGTATCATGTGTTTGGAATGGCCTTCCTGAGTTGCTGTGTCTTGCTCCCTGTTGTTTTAAGAAATTTGTTATTATTTATTTAATTAAAAATGTATCTCCTATATCATCTATCAATCTGGGCAGGTAACAATTTGCATGCACAGATAAGTAGTTTGCATTCAAATCGGCAGTTATGTGCAAAAATTGCCAAGTTGTGCATGCAACTACAGAGAAGCATACAAGCTACTGAACTCTACACACAAATTGCCAAAAATGAATAAAACAAATATTTTCATTCCTTTTAGAGGCACTGGCCATTTGATTCATTATATTTATAATGAGCCAAAAATCACCTATTTTGTTTTGGCATATCCATTTCTTTAAATGAATTCACATTCCCTATTATAATCATCACAGACTGGAGTAAATTTTCAAAGAGATTTCACGTGTAAAAATAGTATACACACAGAGGGAGGATAACTTTCAAACAATTCCACGCAGCCCCCATATACGTGCTTATAGACTCATGCGGAGATCTTCTGCAGTGTTTTATAACTTGTGCATATCAAGTACACGCAGTTTATAAAATATGTGTATGTCTACCCTCTAATTCAAGTGCGTATGTTTGGTTACACACGAGTAACTGCAATGCATAGAAGGCATGTAGTTTTCCTACCAATTTTATAAACAAACGTATGTATATTTTATGCTTGAATGGACCCAAAAAACAAATCAGAAGCCAATCAAGATGGCTATGTAGCGACAAAGGAAACAAGATCGGTGAATAAAAGAGAAAATACGTGCCCGACTCTGTCCGAGTTTCGCTCTTATGCAGACTGCCTCAGGGGCTACTGAATAGAAGAACCTTTAAAGGTAATCACTTCAGTCAATGATCAGCAATGGTATACATGCATATTGTAAGATATTCTTAATAGTGCTTCCGCTTATGTATTCGCTGTAGCAAACACAACCTTCTTTTAAACGCAGTTGTTAATACGATATCCGCTGGAGCACATCAAAATAGGGCTCATTAGTGCATCTGCTCGTATATTTCAGACCTTTGTAGATGATTAACCTTTGTTAAATTACAGTTGTTAGTATAACTACAGTATTGCAGACTACAGCTTGGTTCCATGCGGACCGGCGAATAACCGGGGGTTATGCGCGTAACGTACACGCATAACCCCCGAAAACCTACCCCAAACCCCCCTGCGTGCGCTGAGCCTATTTTGCATGGGCTCGGCAGCGCATGCAAGCCCCGGGATGTGCGTAAGTCCCGGGGCTTTCCTGGGGGGGGGGTGTCGAGGGCGTGTCACGGCGGCGCGTCATCCGGGGGCGAGCTGGGGGCATGGCCGTGGGCGTGGTTCCAGCCCAGGGGTGTTTCGGGGGGGCATGGTTCCGGCCTGGGGGTGTTTTGGGGGGTGTGGCCGCGGCCTCCGGACCAGCCCCCGGACCGGAACCTGGAGCGCCGGCAGCCAGCCCACGCGTGCGTGTTACACCTGCCTCGAGCAGGCATAACTTTGGGAATAAAGTTAGGGGGGTGTAGATAGGTCTGGGGGGGTGGGTTAGGTAGGGGAAGGGAGAGGAAGGGAGAGGAAGGGAGGGGAAGGTGGGGGAGGCGGAAGGAAAGTTCCCTCCAAGGCCTCGGAGGGAACGGGCAGCGCGCTCAGGGCTCGGCTTGCAGAAGGCGCACAAATGTGCAACCCCTTGGGCGCACCGACTCCGGAAGCATATGGGGAAAAATAATCCATGCTATAGTTACACAATGTTAGGTTCCATATTAGGTGCTACCACCCAAGAAAGAGATCTAGGCGTCATAGTGGATACACATAGAAATTGTTGGTTCAGTGTGCTACGGCAGTTAAAAAAGCAAACAGAATGTTGGGAATTATTAGAATGGGAATGGTGAATAAACAGATAATGTCATAATGCCTCTGTATCGCTCCATGGTGAGACCTCACCTTGAATACTGTGTTCAATTCTGATCGCCACATCTCAAAAAAGATATAATTGCGATGGAGAAGGTACAGAGAAGAGCGACCAAAATGATAAGGGGAATGGAACAGCTCCCCTATGAGGAAAGACTAAAGTGGTTAGGACTTTTCAGCTTGGAGAAGAGACGGATGAGGGGGGATATGATAGAGGTGTTTAAAATCATGAGAGGTCTAGAACGGGGAGATGTGAATTGGTTATTTAGTCTTTTGAATAATAGAAAGACTAGGGGGCACTCCATGAAGTTAGCATGTGGAACATTTAAAACTAATCGGAGAAAGTTCTTCTTTACTCAATACTAAATTAAACTCTGGAATTTGTTGCCAGAGGATGTGGTTAGTGCAGTTAGTATAGCTGTGTTTAAAAAAGGAATGGATAAGTTCTTGGAAGAGAAGTCCATTACCTGCTATTAATTAAGTTGACTTAGAAAATAGCCACTGCTATTACTAGCAATGGTAACATGATATAGACTTAGTTTTTGGGTACTTGCCAGGTTCTTATGGCCTGGTTTGGCCACTGTTGGAAACAGGATGCTGGGCTTGATGGACCCTTGGTCTGACCCCAGTATGGCATGTTCTTATGTTCTTACTTCTTAGACTTCTGGCATTGGCATACAGACATTTCAAAGTGTGTTTTTTGTTTGTATTAACAGCCTGCTTTTCATTTGTTAGGGATAATTTGGAATTCATTAGCTTCGGTGATGTTTTACTTATAGGCACATGGACTATGTTTGCTTTTAAAGGAACCTCTCTGTTGGGATGTCCTAACTCTCCTGTTTCATTAGTATCCTTCAAGTTTACATTTCTCCAAACCATGCATTGCTGAGTGACTGTTGGCTTTCCCCTTTGTTCTAGTTTAAAAGCTGCTCTATCTTTTTTTTTTGAAAGTTAGTGCAAGCAGCTTGGTTCCACTCTGGTTAAGGTGGAGCCCATCCTTTCAGAAAAGTCTCCCCTTTCCCCCAAAGTTTCCCCAGTTCCTTACAAAGCTGAATCCCTCTTCCCTGCACCATTGTCTCATCCACGCATTGAAACTCTGGAGCTCTGCCTGTCTCTGGGGACCTGCACGTGGAACAGGAAGCATTTCAGAGAATTTATTTATTTATTTATTTATTTCAGATTTTTATATACCGGCATTCGAGACAGCAGTCACATCATGCTGGTTCACATAAAACAGGGGTGCATAGTAAACATAAACTATAACAATGGTGCGGAAAAGGCAGTTACATATAACAGGGTGATAAGAACTTGGCGGAGAAGGAAGAGAAAGGACAGGTTATTAATTCACACAAGTAAACAATAGAAGATATGGTTAACCATGGTATAGGTGGAGGTTAGGGGTGGCGTGGAGGTGTTAGATCAATTGGCGTCCGGGAATGCTTGTATGAATATCCAGGTCTTTAGTCTTTTTTTGAAGGTTGAGATGCATGGTTCTATTCTGAGATTTGAGGGGATGGAGTTCCATAACGGTGGAATGGCTGTAGAGAAAGCCCGGTCTCTTAGTGTGCTGTGTCTGGTAGATTTGGACGGTGGTACCCTAGAGGTTCTGGATTTCAGCTTCCTACCTAAAATCTTAAATTTGGCTTCCAGAACTTCTCTCCCACATTTTCCTATGTCGTTGGTGCCCACATATACCACGACAGCCGGCTCCTCCCCAGCACTGTCTATAATCCTATCTAGGTGATGTGTGAGATCTGCCACCTTGCACTTGGCAGGCATGTTACCAGGCGGTCCTCATGTCCACCTGCCACCATGCTTTCTACATTTCTAATAATCGAATCACCAACTATGATGGCTGGCCTAACCCTACCATCCTGGGCAGTAGCCCTGGGAGACTTGTCCTCAGTGCGAGAGGACAATACATCACCTGGAGAGCAGGTCCTTGCTACAGGATCACTTCCTGCTACACCAGGGTGATGTTCTCCTATTGGGAAACGTTTCTGATCCAAGACAGCACTGGGGCTGCCAGACTGGATTTGGGACTTTGCTACTATGTCCCTGAAGGTCTCAACAATGTACCTCTCTGTCTGCCTCAGCTCTTCCAAGTCTGCTACTCTAGCCTCCAGAGATCGGACTCGTTCCCTGAGAGCCAGGAGCTCTTTGCACCGAGTGCACACATACAATCTCTCACCGGTGGGTAAAAAATCATACATGTGACATTCAATGCAAAAGACTGGAAAGCCCCCCTCTTGCTGCTGGACTGCTGCCTTCATCTTAGTTTTATTGAGTTCCTAGTTAAGTTTAGGATACTAAGGGATTTGGAATGAGAGTATTTTAAATTTACAGGTGAATTTACTAATCAGCTAGTGACCTACAAGGGGATGATTGAACTTTCAATAAGGGCTGGTATATTTATTTTATTTATTTATTAAGGTTTTTATATACCGACTTTCTTGATACAAATCAAATCAATTTGGTTTACAATGAACTAAGTAGAATATACAATTAACCAATCAACAAGAGATACAGAGCATACAGTTACATTATAACAAGGAAGCCTTAACTTGGAGTAGGAAAATAAAGAAGGGGTGAGCGGAGCAATAAATATATAAAGTGCAATAAAATAGAATAAATACTATATACAGAGGAGGGGGCAAGGAGCCAACCTCTCTTTAATGGATATTATGCATGAAAATTTGGAAAGTTTTGTTTACAGAGATGTGTGGTGTACAATTCTAGATCAGGGAATGGAGTTTGTAGTGGGGAAGGCTTGGCTTCCCCACTACAATAGTATGATTTAGATAAGACCCAGGTTGATTTTTAATGAGAAAGTGTCTTGTTCATAAAAATCAAGGGTTGAGTGGGTGGGAAAGACAGACACTAGAATTAACTATCTCTAGCTTGCTTATTACCTCAGACACACCCAAACTCTAAAGAATATATCTCTTAATTTCACCTTTCACCAAACTTTTATGCCCAAAAATTTCTGAAAGCTATACTTACCAATCCTCTTTAACCACCGTTAAATTAATCTTCACTCAGTTAATGGAAGGGTTTGAGATTCGCGTGCCATCGGGTGCATGATTCTGGTCCTCCTCTACTGCAAAGGGTGTGGGGCCTCTGGAAGTCAATCCCTGGATCGCTTGTGGTGACCTCTGAACTCCTGGGGGATGCTGGGAGCAGTATGCAGATGAGCCTTCTGGGCCTCCTCTACTGCCATAAGGTATGGTGTGATGCAAATCTGAAAAAGGGGAGGAGTAGGCTGGGTTTATCATTTTTAACTACACCTTTTTCTGTAGCATTAAACTGTGCAATAGGTTGCATTCTCAAATGCCTGATTTGGAGTTTCTGGGGAGAGAGAGAGAGAAAGAACCTAGCCATAATATCCCACCACTAGATAGGTATTTATATCTCTATGGGAGGCCCACCTAGTAACTCGAGGTGAGGTTTAGGTATTAGTATAGTGGTTAGGGGCCACTTTGACATTCAAAGTGAGACATACAAACAGAACATTGCTCTCTTGTGAAGATTTGATGACCCTTGGAGTGAGGAAACTCACTCAAAGATGAGATTTGTGCAATGTTCTCTCAACCTAGCTTGCTGTTACCCAGGTAGAGAGTCCATCAAGCTAGGTTGAGAGAACATTGCACAAATCTCATCTTTGAGTGAGTTTCCTCACTCCGAAGGTCATCAAATCTTCACAAGAGAGCACTGTTCTGTTCGTATGTCTCACTTTGAATGTCAAATCTCTCTCTCTCTCTCTCTCTCTCTGTCTCTCAACATGGTTCCCCCAGTGGTTGTATGTAGGAAATACTACAATTCTGGCACTTATCTCAAAGTTATTGCAATTTGTGGTAACTTTGCAAAGGTATTAGCGCAAATTGTGATAAACTGCCTGTTACCATAAACACACCCCTTTTTCCATCACATGTGATATTTAGTGCATTTTGATAAATCCAGGCCTAAGTTGCTTACTATACAAAATTTAAATTCTGTGTATGTTAAGGATATTTTGATTATAAATAACCACTTGGAGAATATTGCGGGAATAATCTTAGATTCTTAAATTTCCCAATGACACATTTATTATCTTCTTATGAAATATTTAAAAAAATAATTACATGATATATTAGGATTGCAAATGATACAATTCCATTGGTATCTAATATATATTATATTCCAAAAACAAGAGGATTGTTAATGAGCAAGAAGGAACAATGGATTGTCTGTCTGTTAATGAGCCCAATCTCTCCTCATTCCTTGAATCTCCTTGGATAATATTATATTGAGGGCTACTCTACTGGTTTCCTTCTGCTTAGCATTTCATATATATTTTTCTTGCAGGAAAATTTCAATTTTGTGGTCAGTGAATTCAAACATTCCCAGATGTGTCAGTCATTACTCAGTTACAGGGGAAACAATTTCTTGTGTTTAGCGAGAGGGTGCTATCGATTGGAGCAACATTCTTTTACATTTCCCTATAAATGTTTGATTCTTTTTATCAGAAGAATAAATTTGTATTCACTGACTCACTGCATCTAGAAACTTTTCTTAAGGATAAGGAAACTGGTCGAGGTGATAATGTTGTACAGTGAGGTTATAGAATTGGAACAGATTGGAATTGATTTTTCTTTTCTTCCTTTAGTAGTGTTTTTCTACTTTACTTAAGATTTATTTGCGCTCCTCTAATGTGGGCTAGGGCTTGTGATGTTATAATTTCTTCCGATTTGTAATATCCTTTTGTATATCAATGATAGATCATCACAGTCTTTGTTTGAATAGATCTTTATTGTATAAGATGTAAATTTAATAAAGATTAAATTACAAAAAAATAAATGACCCGAAGAAGGACTGGGTGAACTAGTGGGTGAACTCGTGGGTGAACTAGTGGAGGTTTTGGCACAAGCTCAGTCGTGTCGGCATAACATACAAGCTCAAATGCATGCATGTTATAAAACATCCTGGCCATGCACACATGTCCACCAAATATTAAAAGGGTGTGTGCATGTGCGCGCAAATCCTGCATCTACTGCATAAATTGGGGGATTTTAAAAGGGGTGCATGCCAACGCCATTCCCAGTTTTACCAGTTTGTGCCCAGTTTGTCCAGTTAAGAGAGAGATTCTCCAACCTCCCCTGGATTGATAGCCTTCATCTTCCCCTCCCCCCCCACCCCAGTTAGCCCCAACCCTTAAAGTCCCACAGATCTGCCCAATTTTCTTTACTTTTTAACTCACACGACATCCTTAGCAGAAGTAAATTTACATGGCAGGGGGCCTCTGCACATGCCAGGTAACATCAATACCTGGCATCATCTCAGGCTCACCCGCCCCTTTTGATAACTTTTGAGATGTGCGCGTTGCGGGAAATATGCACGTATATCAGCGGCTTTTTTAATCTACCTGATGCACGTGAGCTCAACTTCTTCATGCATCCTCTAATTAATGCATGCATCAGGCTTTTAAAAGCCCAAAGTACACCAATATCAGGAGAAATCCATCAAATTTTAAAAGCCACCCAGATGCATGCATATCAGCTGTTGCACCACATCTCAAAAGATTTCAAAACGGGGCGAGGCATGGTCTGGATGGGAGATAGGCATTTTGGGGTGTGGGCAAGTGATAAGCACGTAAATACTTGCGCATCTGGGTGTGTGCCCAGATTCCCTGACATGTTAGTTTACTTCTGCTATGGAGGATGTGTAAGTTTAAAAATAAAAAGAGAGAGACATTTTTCCTGGGTTTAAAGAGTCTAGGGAACTGGGGGTAATGCATACTATCAAATCAGGGGGGTTTGGAGGATCCAGTTGTTAACTGGGTGAACTGGTGGATGAACTTGTGAAACTTGGAATGGCGTGGACATGTGCCCCTTTCAAAATTCCCCAACTTACATGGTAGAAGCAGGATTTACACACATAGGTGCACACCCACATAAAATTGGGCACACGTGCACAATCAGACTATTTTATAACCTGCACGCATATACGAATGCAAGTTATAAAAAGGTCACGTATTTGGGTCTGAGCCGATACACATGTGCCAAAGTGTGCTCACAAGCAGGTTTGAAAGTTACCATCAATGTAATCTCAAATTAATTCAATATAACAATATATAATCAAATAGATCCATCAAATTAAGCATTAAAATATTTTAATATCCTAAACACAGGGAAGGTATGCATATAAATCCTTTCCCATCTCTAACTTCACCTTACAGAACACATCTTGTGGCCATTTACAAAAGTAAATGAACACTCATACTTCAGGTAGATCCTTAGTCTCTACTATTTTCTGGGATAGAGTACTGCAACTCTCTCCTGACAGGTCTACCTGCCTATGCAACCCACCCACCACAGATCATTCAAAACTTGGCAGCGAGACTCCTGACCAGCACTCCCATGCACAATCACATCTCTCCTGTACTCAAAGCTCTACACTGGTTCCCTATTTCTTACAATACAAGCTTGACATGATCATACACTCATAAATCCACAACTTATACTCCCCATGGTTCTCCTCAACAATAAAAATCCACACCCGCTCTTGACCACTCCGATCGTCTAACCTAATGCTTCTAGATGCTCTACCTCCAAGGCTCACCCACATTGAGGAAACCAGAGTATGAGCATCCTTCTCCGCAGGACGACTACTATGGCACAGTCTACCTAAGGAAGTGAGATATCTCCAAGAAAAGATCTTCTTTAAAAAAGGCCTAAAATCTTTTCTTTTCAAGAAGGTGTTCCCAATCCCAAATGATAATGGAACACCCCCCTACTTGTCCCTCCTCGGATGGCGCTATAGAGAAAACTACTGCCCTCACATCTGACCACAATCTTAGAAATGTACTCACTAGGTGATAATTTTCCCCCCATCCTGAAGAATTATGTTATTCCCTTTCTTCGTAAGATTGATGCAATGCATTGTTCTCCCCATTTAGTTGACTGTGTATGTTCTTATTGTACCCCGCTCTGAACGAAGGAAGGGCAGGTAATAAATATTTTTGAATAAATAAAATATATGTGAAATACAGATTTTGTGCATACTTTTGTGTGCGTAGACCCAGGTATTTTCTTTTCTATAATTTTTTATTTATAAGTTTCAAAAATATTACAAAGCAAAAAGATCTTTGTATAGCAACGTTGGGACAACAAATAACGGAAAAAGAGTTGTTTATATAATCAAAAAGCAACAAATACATTTATCTCCATACTGGTTAGACAAATCAGTTTCAATTTTAAGGGAGAGCTAGAAATTTAGAGGATATTATTACACATTCTACAATAGAAAGAAAAAAAAAAGCAGTTTTAAGAATTCTCCATTAGTATTATTACCTAGGAATTACTCTGGGTTACTGAAGAGAGGCTCTTTTGGCCTCCAAAAAATTCTGCAGTTGGTCTGGAGTAAAGAAAATTAATGTATTATTATTCATCTTAAGGACACACTTACAAGGATATCATAGAAGAAAATTTGCACCAATATCCAAACCTTCTTGTCTCATGCTCAAAAAAGCATTACGTCGTTCTTGCATTGATTTAGCGAAGTCAGGAAACATCCAGACCTGGCCTCCACAGAAGAAAACATTAAGATGCTGGAAACGGTGCTTCATAACCAAATTTAAATCCTGAGAGGAAAAAAAAGATATCAGAACTGTAGCTCTTTCAAGCACCTCCTCTGTAGAATTTTCCAAAAACGCCGTCAGATTAGATATATCTATTGCTTTAGCAGAGATCAATGCTTGTTCTTTTTTCTGAAGAAATGGAATAAACATGTGTTTGGTTAAGGCTAGAACTTTTTCAGAAGGAATTTGTAGTATGTCCATAAAGTATTTCCTCACTATGGATATTACAGGTACACCAGGAACTTTTGGAAAATTAATAAGTCTTAAATTCAAACGTCGGGAATGATTTTCCAAGGATTCAATTCTTCTGATAGTAGCTAAATGCTCTCGTATCATAGAGGCATTAACTGTTTGCAAATTCTTAATATCACTTCCCATTGCTTGCATAGATGAGGAATGTTTTGACAATATCTTTTGATGATCTCTAGCAATAGAATCTAATCTCATTGAAACATTCTCCAGTCGCTGGGACTGTTCCTTGAAGACCTGTAGGAGACCCACTGTCAGGTCCCAGAGTGAGTCTAAAGTTACCACCGCTGGTCTGGTAATAGGAATAGGAGGGTCTGGTGCAGCTTGATTTCCAGATGGTTCAAATCCAGGGAATAATTCCCCTTTTCCAAGGGGATCTGATGAAAACGCTCCCCCAGCTGCCCCTCCACTCGCTGGGAGTAAATCCCACGAGGGATTTTAATCAGAGCATCCAGCCTGAGTTGATCTGATGCTTCCCTCAGCTGGGGGGCTAACAGAAACGTCCAATTTCCCCCAAGCAGCGGTACCACTTCCAGGCGCATTCAACAGCGGTGTCCTAGGATCTGGCGGTGTAAGAGATACTTCCCCAGCCGAGAACGGCACTCCTCCTTTGCTTGATCCGCCAGCGGGGCTTACCCGCAATGTATCGGGGGTAGATACAGCGAAGTCCGTGATCACCCGTTGATCTGAAGGAAGAGAAGACTCTGAGGGGAAGATCTTCACCTTGCCTTTACTTTTATGTGGAATACTTTTTAGAAGAAAAAAATCAAAAAGAAATTCCAGGACAATGAGATCAACCTAGACTCAGCTATATCCAAACTGCTTGTCTTGATTCCTCCCTTAAGGGGATGTGGAGTAATGCGAAGATGAAATAGTCCTCATAAAGAAAAAAGGAAAAACTTTCCACAGGATTACAATTTTACAAAGCTTCAGCTGCGCACCGGCAGCTGCTGCGCGCCACTGCGGGCCTGTTTTTGAGGGCTTCTCCCAGCGTCCACCGGAAGTGACATCAGGACGCCTCGGGCTCAGTTGGAATCAGAGCCCTGATGAATTCAGATGGCAGGAAAACCTCCAGGGAAGTGCAGGGCCGATATCCCCCACAAATCAGGACCTCCTCACCTCCTCCAAGCTCCACAGTCCCGATGTGTACACCGCTGTGGGCCCGTTTTTGAGGGCTCCTCCCAGCATTCCCCGGAAGTGATGTCAGGACACCTCGGGCTCAGCTGGAACCAGAGCCCCAATGAAGTCAGATGGCAGGAAAAACTCCAGGGAAGTGCAGGGCCGATATCCCCCACAAATCAGGACCTCCTCACCACCTCCTCCAAGCTCCACAGTCTCTGATCCCGGTATTTTCTAAAGGTCATTTACTTGTATAAAACCAGCTTTTATGCACAAAAATCCTTTTGAATATCAACTTCAAAACCTTATAGTATCCAAAAACATGACAAATCCTGTCCCTAAATCCTTAATCTCCCCCTACCAACCACAAATCACATCAATAAATACTATAACAGTTCTATATCATAAATTCTATTACATAAAGGGGTAGATTTTAAGAGGTATGCGTGGGCGTACATGTGCATGCGCTACCCGGCATGCACACATGTACGTCCGATTTTATAACAGGCGCGTGCATGTTATAAAATCGGGGGTCGGAGTGCACAAGGGGGTGCAAAATTGTGCACCTTGCATGTGCCGAGCCGCACTGCCTTCCCCCCGTTCCCTACCCCCCACCCCACCTTCCCTTACCCTACCTCCCCTGCCATTTCCCCCCTACCTTTTTCTTTTTGTAAACTTACTTCAGCCCTGGAGCTGAAGTAAGTTGCACACACCGGCCGACTGCTGGCGCACGATCCCTGGCACAGTGACAAATAGCCGCTGTGCCAGGAACCTCTGACCCACCCTGCCCCCAGACTGCCCCGCCCCCTCTCCGCCCCCGGACTGCCCCTTTTTTGCAAGCCCTGGGACTTCACGCGTCCCGGGGCTTTACGCTTGTCGCCGGGCCTTTTGAAAATAGGCCCGGCGTGCGTAACCTTTTGAAAATCTAGCCCAAAAATTTTAAGAGAGTAATTTTTAAGGAGAATTCAGTAAGCTAAACAGTACTTGTTTGCAGGAATGGCCTTTTTAAAAGTTGCTTGTCTGATATGTACATACACCTTGTATGTGCATAATTTTATGTGCATAGTGGAGAGGTACTCCGGAGGGTAGAGTCATAAAAATATAAGAACTTGGCATACTGGGTCAGACCAAGGATCCATCAAGCAAAGCATTCTGTTTCCAACAGTGGCAAACCCAGAATACAAGTACCTGGCAAGTACCCAAACATTAAATAGATCCCATGCTAACAAATGCTAATAATAGCAGTGGCTGTTCCCCAAATCAACTTGATTAATAGTTTATGCATTTCTCCAGGAACTTATCCAAACCTTTTTCAAACCCAGTTGCACTAACTGCCCTAACCACATTTTCTGGCAATGAATTCCAGAGCTTAATTGTACATTGAATGAAAAACAATTTTATTGGATTGGAAGGGGTACTCCATGAAGTTAGCATGTGGCACATTTAAAACTAATCGGAGAAAGTTCTTCTTCACTCAACGCACAATTAAACTCTGGAATTTGTTGCCAAAGGATGTGGTTAGTGCAGTTAGTATAGCTGTGTTTAAAAAAGGATTGGATAAGTTCTTGGAGGAGAAGTCCATTACCTGCTATTAATTAAGTTGACTTAGAAAATAGCCACTGCCATTAGCAATGGTAACATCATATAGACTTAGTTTTTGGGTACTTGCCAGGTTCTTATGGCCTGGATTGGCCACTGTTGGAAACAGGAAGCTGGGCTTGATGGACCCTTGGTCTGAACCAGTATGGCATGTTCTTATGTTTAAATGTGCTACTTACTAACTTCATGGAGTGACACCTAGTCCTATATTATCTGAAAGATTAAATAACCATCACATATCTCTCTGTTGTAATCCTGTCCCTCAGCTGACTCTTCTCCTAGCTGAGCAGCCCTAAACTCCTTAGCCTTTCCTGATAGGGAAGCTATTCCATCCCTTTCATCATTTTGGTCACTCTTCTCGGTACCTTCATCTATACTGTATCTTTTTTGAGATGTGATGTTCTGAATTGCCTAACATATTCAAGTTTTCATGCAGTGATACAGAAGCATTATGACATTCTCCATTTTATTCACCATTCTCTTCCTAAAATTCCTATGTACATATCTTTTGATTTTGAAAATCTTGAGCCTACATTTTCTTGGAAAAAAAACTCCCTGTACAAACTAGGAGGAATAACTTGTCGGATTATTTTACTTGCTAAGCCTGCCTAGGGGCAGGTTGCACATGCTGGCACCCAGCAGCATGCGATCCTCCAACACAGCAGCAAATGTCCGCTGTGCCAGAAGCCTCTGACCCCACCCCACCCCCGACCGCCGCTCTCCTTTTCTGAAGCCCTGGGACTTAGACGCATCCTAGGGCTTTACGCGCATCGCCGGGCTTTTAAAATCTACCCCTATGTGTACATCAGACTAGAAAGCAGGCTGTTACAAAATTATCCCCTATGTATCTCCTTCTTACTTTCACATGACAGGAGAAAGACTGCATCACCTAACTAATTGTCATATACAAAAATATTCTTAGCGAAATCAGTAGTACCCCACCAATTCCCTATGAAAAACTCTACTGGCCCCATATTACTCCAGGCTAATCTCAGAGAATTCCCTATACTCAGAGTTTCTTCTAAGGAATTCCCAAATGACAACCCCTACAGGTTTACCCCTTTGGGAGGAGCTAAGTTGGGGGTGAACCTCCCCCATTAATGGCCCCGCTTTTGATTTGGGCAGCAATGTCCTTAGCAAAGGGACAAGGCCACACAGCAAGGGGAGGAAGCAGGGCCTGGTCCAGCTGGTGGAGCCCCTCTCAGGCCCCAGGTAATGTCAACGGTGTTCCTCTGCCTTGAAATTAGCAGCAACCTAGTCTTTGAGTTGGGCCACGATGACATTAACACCGGTTTTCTAACCTCTGACAGTTTTTATTTCCTCAGGTGGTGTCAGATACAGAAGGGGAGCGACTCATGTTTATGTTCTGGCTCTTTTATCCCCTGTTTCCTTCATAGGGGTGCTTTATAATTATACATACACATTCCAAGTACCCTGCACTATAAGCTGAATCTCCATCTGTGAATTCCCCTCTTTCGTAGGCTGCTACATCCTGGTCTTTCCTCTGTACGAATTGTTCTGATCTACTGGGAGGCTTTTCCCTGGTTCACTGGCCTCATGGCCTGCTGGTTGCTTATACCTCTGGCTCTCCTCTTGATCCTTTAAAAAAAGGGAAGCAGGACCTAATGAGAAATTTAAAAAGGAAGGTGCATAAGGATTGGTAGGTTAGATATAAAATACTGATAAAGCAAGCCAAGAGAAAGTTTGAGGAGAGACTTGCAAAGGAGGCAAAACACTAATAATTACAATTACGTTATACAGAAGGACCTTTGTTTTCAGTTTTCATTTTATTTTTCCTGGGAATTTCAAAATTATAACAAAAAGAAAACAGTGGAAAAACTACTTTTCCACTGATTTTTCTCCTGTGCATTATAATAAAATCATTTTTTCCACTGATTTTTTTTTTTTTTTGCTATATCATTGAAATTCCAAAGAAAAATACATAAAATAAAAACTGAAAACAAAGGTTCCTAATTCTAAACAGGAAAAACTGTGACGAAAACAGTTGGGCTGGTAGATGGCCTGTTTGTAAGAGGGGCGCTAATGGGAGAATAAGCCCATAGCAAAAACTAAATGAATTCTTTGCTTTACTCTTTACTGTGGAAGATGTTGGGGACACACCCACCCTGGAACCATTCATGTAGGCAATAATGAGGAATCCGACTGATCTTGAAGAGATGCTAGAACAAATCGCCAAACTAAATAGTAAAGTTCATCAGGTTCTCATGGTATTCACCCTAGAGTTGTAAAGGGACTCAAATAAAAAAATTGCCGACCCACTACTGCTAATCTATAAAGTTATCACTCCAATCTGCATCTATACCCAAGGACTGGAGGGTAGCCAATGCAACACCAATTTTCAAAACATTTCTGGGGCGCCCCTGTTACTACAGATTGGTAAGCCTCATATCGGTGCTGGGTAAAATGGTGGCAGAATCAAATTCCTAAACATATGTATATAAACATGGTTTAATGGGGGAAGATCCAGCATGGATTTAGCAAAGGGCAGTCATGCCTTACTAGTTTATAAGAATTCTTTGAAAGTGTGAACAAGCATTTGGGCAAAGGTGAGACACTCTTCACAGGGTATTTGGATTTTCAGAAGGTTTTGATAAAGATCCTCAAGAGCAATGTTCCCTCTAATTTTTGACTGGCTATGAGGGGAACTTTCAAACAACTTCACATGGCCTTATGCCTATATGTTTATGTATATGGCTGCACGGAAATCTACTAGAGTATTTTATAACTTGGGCATATTAAGTACGCACTTTATAAAATATGCATATGTTTCCTTATAAGTGAACATCTGCAATGCATTGAAAGTGTATACTTTTCTTACGTGTTTTAAAAACTATGGGGCAGATTTTCAAAGCCCTACGCACGTAAATCCATAGGATTAAAATGTGTAGGGGGGGTTATGTGCGCTGGGCCTATTTTATAAAGGCCTGGTGACACGCGTAAAGCTCCGGGATGCGTCTAAGTCACGAGGCTTCCAAAAAGGGGCGGGAAGGGGGCGGGGTGATCCGGGGCCGATTTGGGGGCAGGGCAGGACAGGGCCAGAGGCCTCCAGCAAAACAGCCATTTGCCACTGTGTCAGAGGATCGCGTGCTGGCAGGCTGCCGGTGTGCAAGAGGTAAGTTAAAGAAATGGGGAGGGTTAGAATAGGGCTAGGGGGTGGGCAGGTTAGGGAAAGGGGTAGGAAGGATAGACTAGGGGTAGGGAAGTTCCTTCATAGGCCGCTGGAGTCGGCACGTGCAAGATGCACCCCCTTGCGTGTGCCGATCCCCGATTTTATAAGATGCGCGCACCTGCGTGTGCATGTTATAAAATCAGGCGTCCATGTGTGCGTATCTTCTAAAATTTACTCCTATGTGTGTACATTTTGAGGTGAATTTTAAAAGTCAGACGTGTGCATTAGTTAGGGGTTGTGCAAAGTCAGGCTCGCGAGTGCCAAGCAGATTTTAAAAGCTGCTGAGATACATGGATATCTCCCGCAGCGTGCACAACTTGAAAGTTTTCAAAAAGAGGTGGGGAGTGGATGTGGTCTGGGCAGTGCATGGGTATTTAGGGATATATATCTAAGATGTGCACATAAATACTGTTGTGACCTAGCGCGCACTGAGGCCCTCTGCCACGTTTAAGAACATAAGAAATTGCCATATTGATCAGACCAAGGGTCCATCAAGCCCAGCATCCTGTTTCCAACAGTGGCCAATCCAGGCTACAAGTACCTGACAAGTACCCAAACACTAAGTAGATCCCATGCTACTGATGCCAGTAATAGCAGTGGCTATTCTCTAAGACAACTTGATTAATAGCAGTTAATGGATTTCTCCTCCAAGAACGTATTCAAACCTTTTTTAAACCCAGCTACACTAACTGCACTAACCACATCTTCTGGCATCAAGTTCTAGAGCTTAATCATGCGTTGAATGAAAAATAATTTTCTCCTATTAGTTTTAAATGTGCTACTTGCTAACTTCATGGACTGCCCCCTAGTCCTTCTGTTATCTGAAAGAGTAAATAACTGATCCACATTTACCCATTCTAGACCTCTCATGATTTTAAAGACCTCTATCATATCCCTCTTCTCTAAGCTGAATAGCCCTAACTTCTTTAATCTTTCCTCATAGGGGAAACCTCACAGATTTGCAGGGTTTTAAGGGTCAGGGCTAAATGGGTGGAGTGAAGGCTATCAAACTAGTGTGGGTTAGAAGACCTATCTCTTAACTGGGTGAACTGGGGATAAACTGGTAAAACTGGGAATCGTGTCGGCATATGTTCATCGTGCTAATTCAACACTGCAGGTAAATCTGACTACTAATTTAGCTGAAGCCTCCTTTAGTCCAGAAGCACGCTCCCTACAACCCATGCCTTTACCCTCTCAAAGTGCTTCTAGCTCTGGCCCCAGTGGTGATGATCTGTTACCCTCTATTCCCTCTATGAGAAACTTCACTGGGCTTGTTCAGGAGGACATGATTGAGACTCGCTCTCCAGTGGAAACAATCTCACCTGAAGGTTGTGAAGTAGTGTCATCTGCACTAATGAATTTGTCTAGCTCTGTTAGAGCTCAAATTGAGATTCCACTTCCAGTGCAATCTAATCAATCTTCAAGTGAATCTGAGTTGGAAACCTCTATTATACCTGCTGCTTCTCTCAGATATATTTGGAAGTCAATCTCACAAATAGAATCTACATTTAATACTGTAAATCATCATATAAATACTGCATCCAGATTACCTGATTTGGACTGTAGAATGTCTTCCCTGGAAGCAAGGGAAACAGTGCACCATGCATCCGTTACCAGCTTCCAGACATCTATGGCTGCAGGTATCAAGGACAGTTTGGTAATGAACCACAAAAGTGAGGGTTTGGGGAATAAATTGCGGTCAAAAAAATCTCTGCCTGTTGAATTTTCCTGAAACTGTAATTATTCAAGAAGTGCACAACTGAGGTTCTTTCATTTTCTCCTGAAAAAAAGTTTCTTGTTAAATTTAATGGTTTTTTACCCAGATAAGAAGAGGGAACCACCAATTTCTTGGTACCTTCTCCAGCCCAGATCTGTCTCTTTTTCTACAATCCTCAAATAATTTTCTCTCATCTAGATCCACTTTTGTTATTACCTTTGTTCTAGCTATGGATAGAGATTTCTTTTTTTCGGCAGCAATACTTCAAATATAAGGAGAGATTCAACTTAGGAGGAAACGTTTTCTTCAATTGAAACCTTAAGCTTTAGCAATTGGGCTTCTTTTTATTTAAAATCTCTCTGCAAATGCATAGTGGGACATCGAGGTAATAAGTTTATCTTTGTTGATCCAACTCATCTTGAAACAGTTATATCAGATAAATCATGATTGTGGCATTGAGAATTTGAATAGGTGGAGTGGGCCCAGTAACTGATGCTTTTTATTTGTTATTTTTTGAGCAGACCCCCATTGATATGAGGGCATAATCTGTTATAGTTATTCTTCAGAGGTGTTTTTCGTTTGTTTGGGTTTTTTTGTTAAATTAGGTGTATTTGATTTTCCTGTTTGTATCATTAATATGTTAAACTAAATAAATAGGCGGTGCCTATCACCAAGACCTTGTTTCAGACAGTTTATCTTGCAGCATTTAAACCTCTCACTCTGCCGGTGACTACCACTGATTCCGAGACCTGATTACAGGCTGCTTTTCCAGTAGAAGCATCTAAAATCCAGCTCCAGGCTGTGTCAATTGTGGCACCCAGAAAGAATCTGTCGGATTCTGACTCTGACCCTGATATCCTGCCTCCAGATTCTGACCTTAACCCAGACACTGACTTCCTGCCTTGCTACATCCCTGATGCCCAAAGCCGTCCAGCCAGTAGAGACCCTGGAGGAAGGGCCTCTAGAAGGGGGGAGGGGTGTTACTTTAAAGATACTCTCTGCTAGGCAGAGCCCTTCCCAGCAGAGGCCTTCAGTGGCCTCAATCCCACTCTAGCCTCTGCCTTGAAGGCTGCATGATGCAGCAAGGCCAGTTCTTTAAAACCCTCCCATACTCTTAGCTCCAGGCCTCTTCATTGAATTACCCTGACTCCATGCTTTGGCAATCCTTATGCTACCTTGCCTTATCTCAGCTCTGTTTGGGTCTCCCGGTGGCCCTCCTTTTCTAGGTATACCTTGCCTTGTCCTTGCTCTGTTTGCTTCTCCCAGTGGCCATTCTTGCCTGTGTGTATCATGCTTTATTGTTGACCTGTTTGGGCCTGTGGTCTTCCTTGTCTCTGTATATCTTGTATTGTTTTGGTCCTGCCTGGGCCTCCCAGTGGCCTATCCTATCTCTGTGTTCCATGTCTGTCCTGTCTAAGCCTCCCAGTGGCCTATCTAGCCTGTCTGTTGCCTGTCTTACCCTTGCTCTGTCTAGGCCTCCCAATGGCCTATCTTGCTTGTCTGTTGCCTGTCTTGCCTTAGTCCTGTTTAGGTCTCCTGGTGGCCTACTTTGCCTCTCTGTTCCCTGCTTTGCCTTTGTCCTGTTTAGACCTCAAATGGCCTAGCCTATCTGTGTGCACCCAGCCTTGTACCCCTGTCCCAGTTTTGTCCTTATTTTACCTCGTTCCTGCCTGTGTGTTTTACCATGTTCCTTATTTTACCTTGCTCATCCTGTTTCTGTTTGTCCTGCAATTCCTTGCCCCTGTTGGACATCTCAGCCCTGACCACAGTTGGCCTTCACTTCTGTTCTTTAGTTTCCTGTTAGCCAAGTCCTGCTAGCAACCAGAGCCTGTGCTCTCAACCCAAGGGAGAGGTGGCCAGTTAGGTGAAGACTCTGCCCTACTCGATTCTTTGCCCTGGTCTGCTCCTGCCAGGGGTTTCCCTTAACCAGCCTGCCCAGCCCTTACAGTGATTAACCCATCAAAAAGAACCTGGACAGTAGTTAAAACCATAAAGGAATAAATAATGTTGACCCTTTTTGAAAGCAGTTGACAGTTACTAGGTTGATAAGCAGGGCATGCCCCTTATTCTTTCTCCACTATGTGTTTCCTATGGACAATTTAAACAGATAGCTTAAATTAGATTTCACTTGCAGATAGAGGAGGCCACCTCTTCAACTCCAAACTTTAACAGGCAAAAGACAGAAACAGAGTCTTACTGTGCATAATTTACAGTTAAAGGCAAGCAGCACAGTCTGGGCCACAGAAATAAAGACAGTTAAAAGGAGGATTTTTATGCATGGTTAGGCTAGATCTGCTGCTGAAGCATACAGGCCTGGCTATAGCTCACCGCACACACATGAGGATAAACATTCAGGATCATCTGCTTCCAGGTCAGAGCCAGCTGCACTGAATTTATCAGTTTTATCAGTTTTCTGTTATACATGCCGCCAGTTGGCAGTATAGCAGTAAAGAAGAAACTATGCAGAATAAAGCATGAACCCAGCATTAGTAGAAGGAAACACAATGCTTCTTTGGAAACAGGACACTGTGAATGCAGGACAATAAAAACACCTTTGGAGACAGGACACCCCTGCTCAACCATATTCAATCATAACTGCCAAGCAATAAGTGGCACTCACAATTTGTCAGGCCTGGCATGAAGATACTAGTGAATTACAAGTGTCTGGTTCAAACCACAATGGGTGGGACTGTCCTTAAAGGTATAAACCATGGATATTGGAACTGAAAAGATTAGATCACACAAGACATTAAAAATTGAGGATATCAGAAAGAAGGATCTATGAACGCATAAAAGCAGAACTCACAGTTGAGCAGCTCAGCTGTGAAAACCTAGAAGGAACTTGTATTTTAGTTTAAAATATGGAGCCAACCAGGCAAATCAGTGAGGAGAAACTGGTAGAAACGCTGTAAATCTCAGATGCCGGTGAGAATTATCATCTATTGTATTTGCCTCCAGGCTTGTGCTGCGTGATAGTATTAAGCCTGTGCTTTATCCTCTATTTAGAGAATCACCCCCTGTGCCTTGGCCCTTGAAGTCTATCCTCCCTCCCATTTGAAGGAGCTACTGGACTGTGCAAGGATTTAACCCCAGGACCGAATGTTCCCCTGCACTTCTTGGCACTATACTGGATGAATGTTTGTATAAAGGGTGCCAGCCAGCCCAGTGACCATTTCATTGGTATCAATTTGCTTTCAATCTCGTATCTGGCTGGCACTATTTTTAAAGGATGCCAGGAGGGCAGAGGTGCTTGGGTATTTGTCCTGCCCCTTTCTTCATCAACGACACCCACTGAAGGGGTAAGTAGGGACCAAAGAAGTTCCCCAGTCCCTCCCTGCTCAAGGGCTGGGAGTGGAGGGGGCAGGATTGGAAAGGGCCTAGGGAAGCCCTGGCCAAATCGTAGCTCAGCAAAACTAGCTAGGCCACAGTCGGAACTTACTGGTGGAGAATGGGGAGTTGGAAGGGTCTATGGCAAATCCCAACTGAACCACGAAAGTAAGACTTTTGGGATTATAAGCAGAAGATGTCAGAAAAGTTACCACAGGGATAACTGGTTTATGGCAGCCAATTGTTTCTAGGGACTTTGTTTTTTTTATCTTTCAATATTGGCTCTTTCTATCATTATGAAGAAGAATTTGCCAAGCATTCGATTGTCCATCCACTAAAATGGAACATGAGCCGGGCTCAGATCATCCCTATTTACATAAGAACATAAGATTTGCCATTTCCTATATCCAACAGTGGCCAATCCTGGAGACAAGTACCTGGCAGGATCTCAAAGGGTAGATAAATTCCATACTGCCTACCCAGGGATAAGCTGTGGATTTCTGCAACTCCACCTTAATAACGGTTTATGGACTTTTCTTCCAGAACTTGTCCAAATCTTTTTTCAATGCAGCTACACTAACAGCTTTCACCACATCCTCTGGCAATGAATTCCAGAGCTTAATTATGCATTGAGTAAAAAAATATTTTCTCTTATTAGTTTTAAATGTACAACTTAGTAACTTCATTGTCTGTTCCCTAGTCTTTGCACTTTTTGAAAGAGTAAACAACTGATTAATGTTTACTCGTTCCACTCCACTCGTTATTTTATACACCTCTGTCATATCTCCCCTCAGCCATTTCTTCTCCAAGCAGAAGAGTCCTAACCTCTTTAGCTTTTCCTGGTAGGGAAATCATTCCATCCCCTTTATCATTTTGTTGCCCTTCTCTGTACTTTTTCTAATTCTGCTATATCCTTTTTGAGATGTGATGACCAGAACTACACACATGTTCCATGTAAACTTTATGTAAATGTAAATGTGTTTACATGTAAACATGTAAACATGTGAACACATGTTCCATGTAAACTGCCCCCGGCAGCTTTGTTCTTTTACTATTTATTTAGATCAAGTGTTCTGATTTGTTCCAAGATTTGTTCCATGTAAACTGCCCCCGGCAGTAGTTCTTACTGTTATTTGTAAACCGGAGTGATATGTATTGTTTACAGGAACTCCCGGTATATACAAACTATAAATAAATAAATAAATAAATAAATAAATAAACACAATACTCAAGATGATGTTGCACCATGGAACTTTTGGCCAGCTTGGGGGTGTCAGGAGGCCCCCCCAAGCTGGCCAAAAGTTCCTTTTGGGTCGAACGAGGATCCCGGAGCGAACCCGCGGGGAATCACGTGACGCCGCATCACTCCGACGTGGCGCCGACGTCACGTGCTCCTCGCAAAGGAGTTCAGAAATGGCATCCTGACTCCTCGCTGGATCACCAGGGAGTTGTGGTAAGTCTTTGGGGGGGGATTAAGGAAGGTGAGGGGTTTAAATTTTTATTTTGGATCAACAATCGCGATTTCCAACGTATTCAACATAGCTATGTTGAATAAGTTGGAAATCCGATCGTTTTCGCCTCATCACTTTTTTAAGTTAAAAAAAAAAAAAAAGTTGCGTTTTACCTATAAGTTCAAAACGAATGCACACCCCTAGTGACTTCTACTGTGCAACCTTGCATTCTGTAGCTATAATTTGGGTTACTCTTCTCTACGTGCATCTCTTTGCACTTGTCTACATTCCTTTTCAATTGCCTTTTGCATACCCAGTTTTCCTGTTTTGCAAGGTCCTCATGCAAATTCTTATATTCCTTTTGTTTTTTAAAGTTTTGAATAATTTTATGTCATCGGCAAATTTGATCACCTCACTCATTGTTCCCCTTTCCAGGTCATTTGTTATTATGTTCCACTTTTCAGGCACTTCAAAGAGGACTATATTCAGGTACTGTAGGTATTTTCTTGTCCCCTACTTGGGATATTTTGTTGCAATAGTAATCCTGTTCATTACAAGATGAACCACTGGTTTAGACATTTAGGGGTAAATTTTAAAAGTCGCGCACATGCGTCTATGTGCGTGCGGTTCCCAGCATGCGTATATGTACACGCCAATTTTATAACATACACACGCCAACATGCGCATGTTATAAAATCCGATACCTGTGTGCACATGCAAGCCTGATTTTATATCGGCATGTGCAGTCAAGGGGGAGAATTTTATTTTAAAAAGCACAGCGACGTGATTGGGCTTACCCCAGTTTCCTCCCAGTCCGCTCCAATTAAGGAGTGGACTAGGAGGGAACTTCCCTATCCCCCTACCTATCCTTCCTTTCTTTTCTCCTCTCCTCCCTGACCCCTAAGCCTAACCTATCTACCCTCATTTTTTTTTTTTTTTTTAACGTACTTGCTCCCAGGAGCAGTAGTAAGTTCCATGTGCTGGCCAGCTGCCAACGTGAGGTTCCCCGGGACAGGGCTTAATGGCCTAGGAAATGAAAGAATTTTAATCATTTTAAAATGACAGCACATCCTTAAAGGATAGAATGAAGTCTTCACAAACTATTAATTTTGAAGTACATAGAAACAGCAAATATGCCATGAGGCTCATCTAATCTGCCCAGTATCACGCCTTGTGTAATGTCATAGATTCTAGTTTATCTCTCGAGCTTCCCTCACTTCCCATCTAGGGAATCCCTGAGCTTATTCCATGCTTGAATTTCATTGTTATGTCACTATCACCACCACCACCACCACCACTGGGAGGCCATTCCATGCATACACTCTCAGATCCATGCCTCTGCAAATCTAAACTAGTCTCTAGTGATCAATCTCTCTCCATTCTATTCAAAATTCAGCTATTCAACTTATTGTAAGGGGTGAAAATGAATATTATTTTTTTAATGTACCTATATATTGGAGTAGTGCCTCTTGGCAGCAACAGGACAGGAGGAGAGGACGAGCAAAGTGGCTGAAATGGCAAGAGCAATTCAACTGAGTTCCTGTTGTAATCTTGAGACCCGAAAAGAAAATGCAGTGGCAGCAAAGGTGGAAAATTTGCAGTTTCTACTCTTGAGTGATTCTGATAGGGGGCAATATCAGTGAGATAGACTGGGAATGCTGGGAATCATCAGTGAGAAATGGGCAGCTATAAATTTAGTCTGAGAGCAGAGAGAAGGCTAACCTCTCTGTGCAAACCTGTGAAGAGTTTCCCTGCAGTTACGCAGTTGTGTGAATGAGTATGAATATGAGTATAAGGGAATTCAGTAAGGAAGAAGTGAATAGCCTCACTGCTCTCCCAACAGCTGATGCCTTGGCAATAGGTCAAACCTGTTTGAGTAGCTGTTTGCCATGCAGTTCCAGTGCTCTGTCTACAGTTCCTGATCCTTGCTTCCTGTTTCTTTGTCTATGTTGGTTCCTGTCTCCTTGTTTGGTCTCTCCCGGTTCGTCTGCTTCCTGCCGTCTCGCATTGTCTTCCTCCCTTTGGATTGTCTCTTTGGCTTAGACCTCGGCTTGGACCTCAGCTTGGACTTTGGCTTCTTCTTCGGTATTGGATTCTCAGCTGACCTCGGACCTCATTGGCTTCGCTGAATTGCTGCCTGCCTCGACCTAGTTTGTCTTCATTTCTGCTGTCTGCAGCGTGCCTCGACCTCAGCCTGAACTGAGCTGTCTTCTTCTCGATGGCATTCTTTTTTCATGACGGATTCTCCTTCATCCAGAGGCCCACACCTACGTCCAGTCAGCCCAGGTACCCAAGTTCAATCTGTGAGGAACATGGTCTGATATTGATGAAGTCCTTGTTGGACATCTGTTCCAGCCAGCTCTGCCTGCCGACGGTGAGGACCTGCAGGGCTCCTCCCTGTGGGTAGCACTAACCTCTCCTTGGTCCAAGGGTCCACAAATGCAACAAATACTTTCAGTGATCTTCTAACCCCTGGTAGTCTGCTGGTATCTTCTGAGATAACAAGTTAAACTGTTAGGAGAGAGAAGCTAACCACACATTTAAGGAAAAGAATTACATTTTGAGATGTAATTTGTGGAAATGTAGCTATAATCTGATATTGTTACGTGTGCTGCCCGCAGCAGCCCTGCAGCGCGGTCCTCTCACCTTTTCAGATGGACTCCAGCTCCTGGCTCCTCTTCACTGGAGGTGGTGGGCCACCAGCTCCAACCTCGGATTCCCTCCAGTGCCTCTGGACCTGCCATGCTACCCAGTGTCCCTGCTCGTCGGGCCTCTCCACGTGGCCGACAGAGAGATGCCACCATCAGAACCGCACCCCTTCCTAGGCGTGCATGCATCACTAGGTCTTTTAATGTGCCCGCGGCAGGAACCTGGCCGTGGACCCGGATGCTGACGTCAGACTCTTCAGGGTATAAAAGCTCAAGCCTCACTCCATAGCATTGCCTTTGCAACAGGTCTCCTCATACTTCTCGTCCTCGTTGCTGATCCTAGAATTGTGTCTTTGTTGTGTTCCTGTTTCCTGTGGTTCCCGGTTCCTGTTTGTCTATGTGTTGGACTGACTCTTTGGATTTGACCATTGCTACGCCTGACCACTCTTCAGCTTCTCTCCAGCCTTGGACCTCCGCTACGCCTGACTACTCTTCAGCTTCTCTCCAGCCCCGGACCTCCGCTACATCCGACCACTCTTCAGCTTCTCTCCAGCCCCAGACGTTTGCTACGCCTGACCACGTGTGCTTTCTCCATGCCCTGACCATTGCTTTGATTGACTATGCCTGCCTTCTCCGTGCCCTGATGTCATCTGGAAGGGACACCCCTGAAGTTCCCGCCATGACATGGATAAGACTGGCCTGTGTGCGCACGCGCGCGCCTAGAGATCAGATGGCAGTCGGCGGCATCCGTGCCAATCCTGGAGGCCTGGAAGCAGCAGGCAGGTCGTAGGTAGCTAGCGGATGCTGCCAATCTACCCCATGGAGGTAGGGAAGTGAAGAAAGAGATGAACAGAAGTGGTCGCAGCTCTCTGCGACTGACGGGCGTAACAGTATAGATGAAGCTTCAGCGGCCTCTAGCTTCAGCCCACTCCACCTGCTGATGGTGGGGACCCATAGGTTCCTGCCTACGGGTTGCGTCAACCCCACCTCAGCCCAAGGGTTCACCTCTGTTGCAACATTAGGGACTGTTTGTTGGTGGTACTACTTGTGTTTATACTGACAAAGGATATAATTTGTTTTATTAGTAATGTCCTTTTGGGTGTGTTTTTTAGCAAAAACAAACAAACAAATAAATATAATGAACATAAGAAAAAACGTTGCCGTACTGGGTCAGACCTAGGGTCGTTCAAGCCCAACATCCTGCTTCCAACAGTGGCCAATCCAAGATACAAGTACCTGGCAAGAACCCATGGTTCTAATGCCAGTAATAAGCAGTGGCTATTTCCTATGATGGTAACTTTCAAATGGGCGAGCGGGCACCCATAAAAGTATGTATATGGGTGTGATGCCAGATACACAAACGCTCACATGTTATAAAATATACCTGGTGCATGTATGTGTGCTTCTAATTTTAAGCTTGTGTGCACACAGCAGCATAAATCGACTTTGAAACATGCAAGTGAGGGAATTTTAGAATAGAAATGTGTTCAGGACGTGACCAGTATCACCAGTTCGCAGGGCCGGCGGAAGCACTAGGCGAACTAGGCGATCGCCTAGGGCGCTGAGCATTAGGGGGCGCCGAGCCGCTGATGGCCAATGGCCGCCGGTGGACGTCATCCCAATAGCGGCTGAGCGGTGAACTACTGCTATGCTGTGTGCCGAATACACACAGCAAGAAGATCGGCGGGGCCGTGGTGGAGCTCAAGTCACCACGGCCGGAAGAAAACAATCGCGTCTAAACATGCTGGTGCTCCAGCTCCTTCCTGCCCGCGCGGCCCCGGAAGAAAAATGTTGCCGGAGCCGCGCGGGCAGGAAGGAGGAGGATCATCAGCCAATGCAGGAGCTTCTCCTCCTTCCTGCCCGCGCGGCCCCGGAAGAAAAATGTTGCCGGAGCCGCGCGGGCAGGAAAGAGGAGGTGCATCAGCCAATGCAGGAGCTTCTCCTCCTTCCTGCCCGCGCGGCCCCGGAAGAAAAATGTTGCCGGAGC